>NC_141695.1:281048112-281684234 GCF_964263255.1 Lissotriton vulgaris | reverse complement strand
CACTGTATGTTGTTACTATCCCTGGATGTTGTCTCTGGGAGTATCTAAGGTCTGGTCTGGTCATTTTGAACCTCTGTTTTTTGTTCAGGAATCTATCTTAACAGTTATTTGTGTCTGTTGGCCAGATCAACCACTTTTTCCAATCAGGATGAGTTCTGTTTTGATGTAAAATATGGGATACGTCTACCTCAACATCTGTAATGGTATTACTATCAGGTATTGGCTTTGGAATAGATGGTTTGTTTAAGTCTTTAATCTTAGCTAGGCCAAGACAAGTAGTCTGTTGAATGGTGTCATTCAAGAATATTATTTGTTCTGGGATCATACAGGCTCTAAATAATGCTTCTAAACATTGGACTTGCCAATTTTTTGCACCCCAGATGGTTTTTGTTTCAATGTTATTTTTCCAGAAATCAAAACCAAATGTAATCTTTTTTTCATAAAATGTTTCAGAAAAAATCAATTTAGTATTTGTCAACATTGTTTTTATCCCTCTCTTATTTAACAGTTTAAAATAAAACGTTTCTGCATCACTTGTGTTAAACCCTGAGAAGTATGGGAATTTCTCATAAAATGTTTTCGAACTGCCTTTTGGTGGAGTTGCACAATTTTCCATTGATTATACTTTAAAACATTTCTAGGTTGAGCAGATTTATGTAAATAGTGATGTGCAAAGTGGTTATAGCAGTACATTTGTTCATAATTCGACAAACCCTTTAAGTAATCATGTTCCGTAAATGTTGCTGACATTAGTAAATCTGACATCATTTTATTTATGCTTTCAAAGTCCCAATCATCAGAGAATGTACTTGGTTTTACAAAGTCACTTAATGAAGCTTTGAACTGACGTGGATATTTCAAGAGTTCAGCCGGGCCATAGATTTCGTAATCTGTTTTATCCCAAACTACCCCACCGGGTATTAGAATGGCTGTGACATTCACTGATGATAGTTCTCTTTTCTCGATGTGAGATGACTTGTGTGGCTTTAGGACCAAGTTGATGTTCTGACTTGCTGTGTCCATTGTACTGTATTTTCCCTCAATTAATTTTCCTAAACAAAGTACCATGATGAGCCAAAGCAGGAGGAAAAGTACACCTAACACTATCCGAAATTCAATACATGGAGAAATCAGATATGTTTCTTTTAGTTGGTCAAAGAATTCAATTGCTTTGTCTTTAAAAGTTTTTGTTGCTGGCGTTTCTTCTGGTTCGCTTGGATCTTCAGAAGAGTTATCGAAATTGATGAAGTAGCCAGATGCAGTTCTGTCAATTGTTGGAATTGCTTCCGAATTTCCCTTTGTTTTTTCATTTTTTCTTTCATTAGCATAGTCTGAGGCTACATCGTTGTAGACAGGTGTTTCTTGATGAACTGTTTCAATTTGTGTTGCAAGAGGCACAAGTTCCATGGTATAGTTGCATAGTCCTTTTTTATTCACTGCAGGTTTATCAAATGTGATTAGTCTCTCAGTTTGAACCTCCTGTAGCAAATTTTGGTATTCTGCTATTTATTGGGAGACCACTGGGCCTACTACTTATTATCGGCCACATGATTGTGGTTTTACCAGGTCGATGGATACAACTTGGTTCTCCTTTTTACCAGCAACGGGCGGTAGTACAACTGATCTTGTTCCGCTGATAGCTAAGACAGGTACTGCTTTTCTGTAAGAAGGCCCAAATTCCTTCTTCACCGCGATCTTCTCTCTGACCAGATCCCCATTTTTTGGAATCCAGACAGGCCTGTCAGGGACAGGTGGTTTATCTTCAGTGGCTGTTGGCTACTGTTTTACCTTTATGTTGCTCAGGTCTTTTCTTGTTTCATTTAAGTCCTGTAAAACAGCCAAACGATCTTTGATGTCAAAGCATTTTCTTTCTACCACTGAAGTCTGACTATCTAAATCCTGAATATGCATTCTAGTCCCGAACAATAGTTCGTACGGACTGAAACCTTTTAGAGAATTTCTTGGCAGATTGTTAAGACTACGTTGGACACTTGTTAAATGTTGGACCCACCCATCACCCGAACCTAATACCCTCGCCGTTATAGATTGCTTTATGTCCCGGTTTTTTCTTTCCACAATCCCATTTCCCTCAGGATGGAAGGGACAAGAGTACCGCAATGCAATGCCCATGCTGGTCATGGCCTCCTTATAAGCTCGAGAGCTAAAAGTAGGACCCTGGTCAGAATGTAGCATGCCAATTGCGTATGTGCTGATAAAGACTTGCAAATCTTTTATAACAGTTCTGGCGTCAGCCGAGCGCTGGTGTCTGTATTTTTAAGTGAATATAGTCTTAAAAGGAAATTAATGGGACGCTAGATTTTACGTATATGCTAACTACACAAATGTCCATGACAATACTCCGGTCAGTTCACTACTGCGATCTCTGTTGCAGTTTGGACAGCTCTTTGCAAATTTGTAATGTTGCAGGCCCATCCCCTGCCACCAGTATTCTGATTGTAATTCTTTCTGAGATTCCTTGATCTGTTTGTGCCTCGGACCTTCACCCATGTGTGCGTCTGCTATTAATAAGACTCTCCTGTTCGTTTTTGGAATTACTCTATCCCCCACTCCAGGGATTCGAGCAAAAGGAACGGAGTTTGCATCAATTATGTATGTATAATTGAGTGGATAGTTCACGGGTAGTGCTGCACAGTCGTCTTTTGAAGACGTTTTTACCGCCAGCATGGTTTCCCCGTCTATGTATTTTTTGTGGCTACGGAAGCCGGTTGAGTTGCTTCCGCTGTGGCTGTAGTAGCCAATGAATTCCCTGCAACGTGAACGCCATCACGTTGATGACTCAGTTTATGTATCAAGTGAGTCTTTCGTAGTTCTTTCTGCAAAAGAACTACCTGTTCCCAAAGCTTCTTATGCTTTATTATGGCACCTGTGTCACGTTTGTAATCGTTTTGAACCCAGTTCTGCAAGTCATTATTGTAAGATTTGACGCAGAAATGTGAATCGCACACTATTAGTATCGGGAATTCACGATCGGCATTTTCAAGCGCCATCTTTAAAGATCTAATCTCAGCTCGCTGAGCCGAACAGTTTCTCAGTGATTTAGTTTTTGTTATTTTTGGTCTGAATTTACCACAGCGCCAGCGACCTTTAACAATCGCGCATGCTGCATTGTAGGATCTATTATCCCCATCGTAATGTTGTGCCAATCTGTCCATATAGATTACTTAAGAGTTCTGTTGGAGAGGCAGAATTTCGATTGGCAGAGGATATTCTTCTTCATATTTTAGATCTTTCAGTTTTTTCATGTTCGGGTCAAAATAGTATTTCACGTCTTCTGCAGCAAGAGAATTTTCCCACTGTATCCATTTTGGATCTAATGCCACTGTTTTTAGATTAAATGGGCTGAATAACGCCTCAAGGGCTGATTCTGCTGTAAAAATAGTTATTCTTTTGCCTTGGGCTTGGGCTCTTTCTTTTGCTACAATAGTTTGAACCGCATTTACAATATTCTCAGTAAGACTGAATGTTTTTTCAGCTTCTGTGTACAAATGTGATTTGTAAGCTATTGGTACCGTTTCTCCCTCATTAGAGGTTAGGTACGTGAATCCGCATCTTCCTGGGATGATTCGGATTACAAGGTTGCGTGTGTTGTCGCAAGTTTGTAATTTTGTTTTAGCTAACATGTCTGTTTGCAATGATCTCAAAATTTCTGTGTGTTTCTGAGTCCAATTGATTGGTTTGAAATCAGGATTTTTTAATTCGTAGAGAGATTTAACCCTCTCTGCATAATTTAGAATGTAAGTTATTCCGAAATTCAGGAAACCTAGTATTGATTGTAAGTTCTTCAGCGTTTTTGGTGCTTGGAGTACAGCGCACTTCTCTAAGAAGTTGTCTGCTAGGCTTTTGCCTTCACTTGATATTTCATATCCTAAAAACAGGAGGACAGTTAGATGAGCCATTCGTGACTTTTTAAAGTTGAATTTGTAACCCTCTGCTGCAAACCCAAGTATTATGGTGTTCACTCTTTTCAAGTGAGTATCCAGGTCATCATCTGTGAGATAGATGTCATCGACATAAGATAATGCCTCATCATCATATATTTGTAGTAACTCTGTTACTCTTGCTGAGAATAATCCTGGGCTATTTCTTGAATCCCTTTGGGAGTCGACAGAAATTTTTCTGTGACCCCATTATTGAGAAAGCGGTTAAATACCTACTTTCAGGTGCAATGTTTTGACACAAGAATCCATTAGAGATGTCTAATGTTGTTTTGTATTTTTTGCGAAAGATGTTATTCATTAGTGCTGCACTGTGTGAGTTTTGTACAGCAAATGTCTTGCAACATGAGTTAAGGTGTCTGTAGTCCAAGACTAGACGATATGAATTGTCTAGTTTGGAGACAGGAAAGAAAGGATTGTTCATTTGAGAGGTGCATGTTTCGATCACCCCTTGGTATTCAAGTTGATCTAAGATCTCCCTGACTTGTTTTTTAGCTTCTTGCTTAATTGGGTACTGACTTTGTGCAGTTGGTTGACATTTTACCTGGATTTTGTGAGGAGGAGAGTCCTCATCCCATCTTACATGATTTTTATATAATGCAGGTGCTTGAGCTACTGCCCATTTTCTTGCATATATGTATTTTCTATGTATTGGAATATGATTTGAGAAGGCAGGCATAATCATTTCTTTGCCACGAGGGCACTCCCTGACAAAGTCTGGTGGCCAGTCTTTTTCAGCTAATAGGATGTCATAGCCTTTTGAAAGGTTAGCCCAAAACAGACTCCTTACTTTCCTAGTCTTATCTCCCTCTATACGCAATGTTATTTCGTATATTTTATGAGGTTCGCTAACTCTGGTATCTGCAGTTTCCACCTAAATGTATTCATTCGTGTCCACTGTCTCCAGATGATTCATCAGGATCTTGCGAGCTATTGTCACTTCTGCTGCGCTGTCTAGCATTGTCTGGGCCCACTCTCCGTTTTTCAGCTGTGTCCTCAGTATCCTCGGCATGTTTGATTATTTTAATACTGGCTACCTTCTTTCTTGGAAATTGTAAATTTTTTACTTTGAGCAGGTTCCTTGTCTTTGGACTTGACGTGCTCTTCCCTGTGTTCTGACCGTCCTCTTCTTTCCGATTTCTGCGAGGAAGTCTGAAAAGATCGAGAGGGACCTGTATCAATATCTTGATATCTATCAGGCGTTTTTTCAAATTATCCCTATTTCTAAGGTTGTATCTTTTCTAAGAGGGCTCCCTCTGGGGAGACTTGTGTCTTTGGTCCGAAGATATTTCTCTCCGCCGAGGAGACCTTCCTCTGGACTGGAATCTTTTTTCCTTGGGAGTGGATTGTTTATTTCCTTCCCAGCTCTTTTTTGGAGTGTTTAGATTATTTTTAATAAATATCTTTCCATGATTTTCAGTTAGTTGGGGTTTTACCGGTTTCCCACCCAAACTATCTCTACCTAGTTCTTCATAGGATTTTTCTATGATTCTGGCTAGTTCAATTGGTTGGTCTGTTATATCTGTTTCTTTCAATTTCTAGAGGTAAGTTATATCCTCCATTGCCAATTGAACTAACTCTCTATATGCCTTTGTTAATTCTTTTTTATTTTTACTAAGAGTTCTTCTTTTGACATTTTATCAATGTCTGGTTGTGGTGTGTAGCTGGCTAGAACCGGCCACGTTGCTCCTGGTCTACCTAGTGGACCGAGCCTGGTGATGTGATCATTATGTTTTAGGGCGCCTTTAAACCAGAGCAGGTGCTCTTGGTAATTTAGTGGGATTTCAACGTCCTCGAAAGGAGTATATTCATCCGGAGTTTCCTCTATTTTGTAATAGTGGAATTTGTGTGTTACAGCAATTGCTGCTGGACAGTTTATCCATGAATCGAATACCTCTGTCTGCCGATATTCATGGGCCTCTACCACGAATATCACTGTACCACCTCGTGATGTCAGTCCATTTTCAATAAGTTTAATAGTTATAGTTTTTCTTATGTTGACCGGAATGAGTATAGCATTCGGGTCATTTTCATTAAACCCTATAACATCGAAACCCAGTTAATTCGCATCTACTGCAGCTCCAACGGTTTTGTTGCTGTCGCCGTTAGTTGATGTTGTTTTAATGAAAGTTTGCAGAGCAGGTTTCCAAGGAAACAAAGATTAGGTGCACAATATTTTGGAACACTTTATCCTTCAACGTTGAGTAAACCAAAAACTATACATAGGAATCTCTTCCTACTAAGTTCCGGCGGATTTTAACCTTTTACCCACTCCAGACGTCTTTTGGAGTATTTACGGGAAAAAGGGTCTGTGTCAAAAAGCACGACTGAGTTACTCTAACGTCTTGCGTTAGTTTTATCGCCTTACCAAATGTTGGGCGCCATGTAGTGTAGTTCCTATATTCCCAATAGGCTCTGCGCATTGGAATAATATATTCAGCAGTGTAGACGTAGGACTGAGGTCGACTAGGTATCTACTGACCATATTAGACTTAAGGTTTGCCAGCTAGCTCAGAGGTCACTAGAAACTTTCTCGAATAAACGAGGAGGAGTTTAACCTCCCTGGATAGACAAGAAGGGATTAGCTTCCGACAACCATATAACATGACAACTTTGCTCCCTCAGAATAAGAGTATATCTCTAGAGTCGTGTGAAAACAATAGACAGCTATTTCACTCAGTCAGATGTGCGTACTTAGTTTCACCAGAGTGCAGAGAAAAGAGAGACGGGCGTTTTTCAATAAAAGTTGTGATTTATTGAGCAGTATTCTTTCTCATGCAAGAGAAATGAATTGCCATAATTGCAATACTTAATGTAAAGTAAAGTACGTACAGTAAAAAGAGTATTATAAAATAATACTGTAAACGCATTGATATGGTTTCTTACCTATAAGATACTTTAAAATGGATAAAATATGTACTTACATATATACATTGACTAACGTACTCAACTGGTGCTTCTAAATACGCCTACCCCGGTGTACCTGACCTAAGCCTAATACGTGGTAAGGAGTAAGTAAGTAGCAGTTTAAGTTAAGTTGGTTTTGCAAAGAATCTGACTCAAGAATTCTCTTTAGGGATTTAGTCAGCTCCGTACCTGGGTAATAGAATGCAGGTGGTCTGGTATCTCTCTTTCAGGACTCGATATCCCAGCAGCCCGCG
The DNA here is from genome assembly GCF_964263255.1 of Lissotriton vulgaris. Lineage (NCBI taxonomy): Eukaryota > Metazoa > Chordata > Amphibia > Caudata > Salamandridae > Lissotriton > Lissotriton vulgaris. The sequence continues at coordinate 281,677,117 of NC_141695.1, read as the reverse complement.
AAGGCGGCTGAGAACACTGGAGCTGGATTTCTCGGCAGGAGGAAAGACAGTGTCTCTCTCAGTGCGTCAAAGAGGAGGGGCAGCGTCCGTGGGCTATCGCATCAGCTGGGCTCTCGGGCAAGTAGATAGCTGCTCGGCTCCAAAACCACCACCGTGTGTTTGCTTAAGGCAACATTGGTATATTTATACCTGAAAGGTGCCGAGTTTCACGTAAGGTTTGGACAAAAGACGTCAATAAAGATGTCACTAAGAACTGACTGTTCCTTTAGTGTTCGCAGGAGTTCAATGACAAATCAAAACAAAAGCAAATGGGGATTTCCCAGGTTGCTGGAGGTTTGGTGTGTCGAAAGAACTCGTTGCGCTTTCTAGGAATCCAAGGAAGTAGCTTCTGCCGTGCTTTGGACTGCAAGGGCTATTTACTTAAATATGGATCTGATTCTTATGCCATTATTGGGATATTATTGATTATAGCCGTACAAGGGCATAAAATAGCAATATTGATTCGGTTCCTAGATAAAAACACAATACCCACTCCACGATCTAATGTCCATCATTACTAAAACCAAGCAATAGTAATCATTTAAAGGTGCATGTGTATTCCAACCCACCCCAAAATACATTTTATGCATTCGAAATGGTGTATGCGAAATACACGAAAATGATTATTGTACTGTAAGCTTTTCAAGCAGTGTAATCATTCAGTTAAACATGCTTATATATATTAGCTGAACGATTTTCGAAAATTACACATGAAATGGCCCTTAATACAGAAAAGAAGGTCGAGACCATTCCATCACATATAAATACAGTTGCTGTGAAAATGTGCTAGAGGCTGAGGTAATATATTGTCTCTAGAGTTCCTAAAAATAGAAGCTCTGTTCTTCAAGAATAGTTCTACTTTAAGCAAAGTACATGTGCCAGAATAAGGTAAATATTTTGGAAGTTTGAAAAAAATAATTTCGCTTTCAGGGGAAAAAATAGTTCCAAATGTTTTCAGTAGCTTTTGTTTATCAAAGCTGAAGGCCAAATTCAGAGTTCAGGGGAACGCTGTGTGCTCGTTGCTTAAAAAGGTATTGTTTCTGTTCAGGAGAGAACAGAGGGCCATATGTAGGTAAATGGCATTTACCGAATCGTAAATACCGAATTTTACCGATTCGGTATTTACAATTCGGTAAATGCCATGTAGGTAATTATTCTGTAAATATTACCGAATCGGTAATATGCGGTAATTACCGAATCGGTATTTACCGATTCGGTAATTGCCATTGATTCCTATGGGCCTTGAGGCCCATAGGAATCAATGGCAATTACCGAATCGGTAAATACCGATTCGGTAATTTTACCGATTTGTCAAGGGGGACAGGGTGTCACTTTGACACCCTGTAGCACCCCTGATTTTGGCTTGTGTGCAATGTGACACACATACATGCCCTTAGGGCATGTATGTGTGCCACATGGCACAGGTGTACATGCACAGATGTGCATGTACACAGAAATTCGTTATTTACCATGCCATTGTATTTCATGGTAAATAACGAATTTCTAAGGGCCTGTGGCACTGTTTCCAGTGCCACCTACATCCCAAAATTCCGATTCTGTACATTTACCGAATCGGTACTTTACCGATTCGGTAAAATTACCGATTCGGTAAATCTACAGAATCGGTAATTTTCAGGCCCCCTACATCTGGAATTACGAATACCAGTCGGTAACGGCCGAAATCGGCCGTTACCGACCAGTATTTTCCCACCTTCATATGGCCCATAATTGCAGACAGACTCGCAAAAAACTGGTCTACGACATCAGGTGAAAGTTCGACCAAGTTTGAAAGTGCTGCAACAGTGCAGTCGTGAGAATGATTGCTATCATCGATGTCAGGATCAGCAATGCTCACAGAAGGTCGTACCTGGGTGATGCTGCTCTCATCTCGTACTTCACTGCCACCTAATCGTAGTGGTGAAGTCTCAACGAATGCCGTCATCAGAATGGGTAGCCGCTGGGGACAACACGATGCATGAGCCGTTACCGGACTTAGCAAAGTATCTGTATCCAATGGTACTGCTGATGGTAGTGTAAGACAGACATCCAACACGCATTCTTCTCCGTATAGCATACATCGAAGCACAGGTAGGATGCAATTTTGCCAGATAGGTCCGAATGAAGGAAACCAAGTCATATTCAGATCTCTTAGCCGGGCTAATCCAAGGACTTTAGTTATGCGGTCCCGATAGCGTATAGCTAGGATCATTCCTTCCATCGTTGCTTGAGTCTTGTCTGTGACTTGGCTTGCCATATCGGAGCAGAAGGGTCAAAAATAAAATTCCTGCTACGAGTCCCAAAAATAGTGGTAGGCCGCCAAAGACAGAATGGAAAAAATTGGGAAAAATGCCAGGAACTGCTTCGAAGGGTGTTAACAGTCCTGAAAAAATTGTCTTAAATATATGTGGGATACCACTGGCATCAGACATATTTAGGATTTGGCTTAGCATTTCTACGAAATGCACGGGGCAATTGTTGATAATAGGGTATGTATCTCTGCCGTTGTCCTTGCAACTAGAAGATCATACGTTTCTTTTGATGACGTTAAAGGCACGGTTGTCTGTAAAAGAACAGACTTCATTCTGCTTTAAAGTATCAATTCGTATAGAAGAGATATTCAAAGAAGGCCACATCGTCGTCTCCGTATCTGGAGAGCTGTTTGGATACAATACTTGCATACAGCAAGTGACCATGGAACTAACGCTTAAAAGATAGGCTTTCCCTGGCACCATGCCACAACAGCTGTGGTCCATTATTAGAATATAGCTCCAGTTAGAAAGCCGTCTAAAGAATGGCTCTATTTGTGTTGCAGGTGTGCCGTTCTGGTGACATGAAAGGTAATTTGAAGTCCCCTCACAGGCCCCATGGAAGTTAATACCTTGGCACAGAAGTATACCGCTTAGTGATTGTTTACAATTGTTACCACTAAGAAATAATTTCCGTTTCTTTTCACTATAACATGTGTGTGTGTAAGGCAATTTCCATGATGACTTAATGTACCCTTTACCCAACCTTTCATACTGACCCGCTGGTATATACTCTTGGCAGTATTTAAATTGGAAAGTTGTTATCGGAATTGTAATCATTTCGTGTATTATCCATTCAATGACAGGTCTTTCTGACATTGTCAATGGTAATCTTTCAAGTTTTTCAATGCTCAGAATTGTATAGTCTGCTCCTTTTTGTGCCAAACTGATTTGTTTATCAGTAAGGTTAAAGATAGAGAATAATGACGTTGTGTTTAACAAACGCCATGGCACGTAGCCTGAACGCAGATTTTGCAACGTCGAACCTAGCTGTACAATAGAACGTAATTGGGACTGACCGTGTTGTAACATTAGTAAGTCCTGATCTATTATATCGATAGCAGATGATACAATACTGTCCAGTGAATATATTCTGGAGGACAGAGTCATTAACCCATTGTCCACAACAGAAAGTGATTTTTCCAAATTAATACGATCAATTTCTCATATTTGTTCTGCTGTTTCAATTTGAGTTACTTTCCAAGCTTCGTTGTATGCAGCGTATATACCGGCCGCTATGAAACGTTTTTGACGCTGTTTGCGTGGTCCCATTATGAAATCACGCAAGTCAGCACCGCCTTCAAGGAAAGTCAAGTGCTGCTTAATTTCAGCCAGTGTGGATGTTTGTAGCCATTCAAGGCATAGTTTCCCTACACTGTATGTTGTTACTATCCCTGGATGTTGTCTCTGGGAGTATCTAAGGTCTGGTCGGGTCATTTTGAACCCCTGTTTTTTGTTCAGGAATCTATCTTGACAGTTATTTGTGTCTGTTGGCCAGATCAACCACTTTTTCCAATCAGGATGAGTTCTGTTTTGATGTAAAATATGGGATACATCTACCTCAACATCTGTCGAGGTATTACTATCAGGTATTGGCTTTGGAATAGACGGTTTGTTTAAGTCTTTAATCTTAGCTAGGCCAAGACAAGTAGTCTGTTGAATGGTGTCATTCAAGAATATTATTTGTTCTGGGATCATGCAGGCTCTAAATAATGCTTCTAAACCTTGGACTTGCCAATTTTTTGTACCCCAGATGGTTTTTGTTTCAATGTTATTTTTCCAGAAATCAAAACCAAATGTAATCATTTTTTTCATAAAATGTTTCAGAAAAAAACAATTTAGTATTTGTCAACATTGTTTTTATCCCTGTCTTATTTAACAGTTTAAAATAAAACGTTTCTGCATCACTTGTGTTAAACCCTGAGAAGTATGGGAATTTCTCATAAAATGTTTTCGAACTGCCTTTTGGTGGAGTTGCACAATGTTCCCATTGATTATACTTTAAAACATTTCTAGGTTGAGCAGATTTATGTAAATAGTGATGTGCAAAGTGGTTATAGGAGTACATTTGTTCATAATTCGACGAACCCTGTAAGTAATCATGTTCCGTAAATTTTGCTGACATTACTAAATCTGACATCATTTTATTTATGCTTTCAAAGTCCCAATCATCAGAGAATGTACTTGGTTTTACAAAGTCACTTAATGAAACTTTGAACTGATGTGGATATTTTAAGAGTTCAACCGGGCCATAGATTTCGTAATCTGTTTTGTCCCAAGCTACCCCACCGGGTATTAGAATGGCTGTGACATTCACTGATGATAGTTCTCTTTTCTCGATGTGAGATGACTTGTGTGGCTTTAGGACCAAGTTGATGTTCTGACTTGCTGTGTCCATTGTACTGTATTTTCCCTCAATTAATTTTCCCAAACAAAGTACGATGATGAGCCAAAGCAAGAGGAAAAGTATACCTAACACAATCCAAAATTCAATCCATGGAGAAATCAGATATGTTTCTTTTAGTTGGTCAAAGAATTCAATTGCTTTGTCTTTAAAAGTTTTTGTTGCTGGCGTTTCTTCTGGTTCGCTTGGATCTTCAGAAAAGTTATCGAAATTGATGAAGTAGCCAGATGCAGTTCTGTCAATTGTTGGAATTGCTTCCGAATTTCCCTTTGTTTTTTCATTTTTTCTTTCATTAGCATAGTCTGAGGCTACATCGTTGTAGACAGGTGTTTCTTGATGAACTGTTTCAATTTAGGGTTGCAAGAGGCACAAGGTCCATGGTATCGTTGCATAGACCTTTTTTATTCACTGCAGGTTTATCAAATGTGATTAGTCTCTCACTTTGAACCTCTTGGATTGTAGCAAATTTTAGTATACTGCTATTTCTTGGGAGTCCACAGGGCCTACCACTTATTATTGGCCACATGATTGTGGTTTTACCAGGTCAATGGATATAACTTGGTTCTCCTTTTTACCAGCAACGGGCGGTAGTACAATTGATCTTGTTCCGCTGATAGCTAAGACAGGTACTGCTTTTCTGTAAGAAGGCCAAAATTTCTTCTTCACCGCGATCTTCTCTCTGACCAGATCCCCAATCTTTGGAATCCAGATAGGCCTTGCTGGGACAGGTGGTTTATCTTCAGTGGCTGTTGGCTACTGTTTTAACTTTATGTTGCTCAGGTCTTTTCTTGTTTCATTTAAGTCCTGTAAAACAGCCAAATGATCTTTGATGTCAAAGCATTTTCTTTCTATCACTGAAGTCTGACTATCTAAATCCTGAATATGCATTCTAGTCCCGAACAATAGTTTGTACGGACTGAAACCTTTTAGAGAATTTCTTGGCAGATTGTTAAGACTACGTTGGACACTTGTTAAATGTTGGACCCACCCATGACCCGAACCTAATACCCTCGCCGTTATAGATTGCTTTATGTCCTGGTTTTTTCTTTCCACAATCCCATTTCCCTCAGGTTGGAAGGGACAAGAGTACTGCAATGCAATGCCCATGCTGGTCATGGCCTCCTTATAAGCTCAAGAGCTAAGCAGGACCCCGGTCAGAATGTAGCATGCCAATTGCGTATGGGCCGATAAAGACTCGCAAATCTTTTATAACCGTTCTGGCGTCAGCCGAGCGCTGGTGTCTGTATTTTTAAGTGAATCTAATCTTAAAAGGAAATTAATGGGACGCTGGATTTTACGTATAGATAGCCTTATGCTAACTACACAAATGTCCATGACAATACTCCGGTCGGTTCACTACTGCGATCTCAAATTTGTAATGTTGCAGGCCCACCCCCGGCCACCAGTATTCTGATTGTAATTCTTTCTGAGATTCCTTGATCTGTTTGTGCCTCGGACCTTCATCCATGTGTGCGTCTGCTATTAATAAGACTCTCCTGTTCGTGTTTGGAATTACTCTATCCCCCACTCCAGGGATTCGAGCAAAAGGAACGGAGTTTGCATCAATTATGTGTGTATAATTGAGTGGATAGTTCACGAGTAGTGCTGCACAGTCGTCTTTTGAAGACGTTTTTACCGCCAGCATGGTTTCCCCGTCTATGTATTTTTTGTGGCTACGGAAGCCGGTTGAGTTGCTTCCGCTGTGGCTGTATTAGCTAATGTATTCAATGCAACGTGAACGCCATGACATTGATGACTCAGTGTATGTATCACGTGAGTCTTTCGTAGTTCTTTCTGCAAAAGAACTACCTGTTCCCAAAGCTTCTTATGCTTTATTGTGGCACCCGTGTCATCTTTATAATCGTTTTGAACCCAGTTCTGCAAGTCATTATTGTAAGATTTGACGCAGAAATGTGAATCGCACACTATTAGTGTCGGGAATTCACGATCTGCATTTTCAAGCGCCATCTTTAAAGATCTAATTTCAGCTCGCTGAGCCGAACAGTTTCTCAGTGATTCAGTTTTTGTTTTTTTTGGCCTGAATTTACCACAGCGCCAGCGACCTTTAACAATCGTGCATGCTGCATTGTAGGATCTATTATCCACATCGTAATAATGTGCAAATCTGTCCATATAGATTACTTAAGAGTACTGTTGGAGAGGCAGAATTTCGATTGGCAGAGGATATTCTTCTTCATATTTTAGATCTTTCAGTTTTTTCATGTTCGGGTCAAAATAGTATTTCACGTCTTCTGTAGCAAGAGAATTTTCCCACTGTATCCATTTTGGATCTAATGCCACTGTTTTTAGATTAACTGGGCTGAATAACGCCTCAAGGGCTGATTCTGCTGTAAAAATAGTTATTCTTTTGCCTTGGGCTTGGGCTCTTTCTTTTGCTACAATAGTTTGAACCGCATTTACAATATTCTCAGTAAGACTGAATGTTTTTTCAGCTTCTGTGTACAGATGTGATTTGTAAGCTATTGGTACCGTTTCTCCCTCATTAGAGGTTAGGTACGTGAATCCGCATTTTCCTGGGATGATTCGGATTACAAGGTTGCGTGTGTTGTCGCGAGTTTGTAATTTTGTTTTAGCTAACATGTCTGTTTGCAATGATCTCACAATTTCTGTGTGTTTCTGAGTCCAATTGATTGGTTTGAAATCAGGATTTTTTAATTCGTAGAGAGATTTAACCCTCTCTGCATAATTTAGATCGTAAGTTATTCCGAAATTCAGGAAACCTAGTATTGATTGTAAGTTCTTCAGCGTTTTTGGTGCTTGGAGTACAGCGCACTTCTCTAAGAAGTTGTCTGCTAGGCTTTTGCCTTCACTTGATATTTCATATCCTAAAAACAGGAGGACAGTTAGATGGGCTATTTGTGACTTTTTAAAGTTGAATCTGTAACCCTCTGCTGCGAACCCAAGTATTATGGTGTTCACTCTTTTCAAGTGAGTATCCAGGTCACCATCTGTGAGATAGATGTCATCGTTATAAGATAATGCCTCATCATCATATATTTGTAGTAACTCTGTTACTCTTGCTGAGAAATTCCTGGTCTATTCTTGAATCCCTGTGGGAGTCGACAGAAATTTTCTGTGAGCCCATTATTGAGAAAGCGGTTAAATACCTACTTTCAGGTGCAATGTTTTGACAAAAGAATCCATCAGAGATGTCTAATGTTGTTTTGTATTTTTTGCGAACGATGTTATTCATTAGTGCTGCACTGTGTGAGTTTTTTACAGCAAATGTCTTGCAACTTGAGTTAAGGTGTCTGTAGCCCAAGACTAGACAATATGAATCATTTTGTTTGGAGACAGGAAACAAAGGATTGTTCATTTGAGAGGTACATGTTTCGATCACCCCTTGGTATTCAAGTTGATCTAAGATCTCCCTGACTTGTTTTTTAGCTTCTTGCTTAATTGGGCACTGCCTTTGTGCAGTTGGTTGACATTTTAACTGAATTTTGTGAGGAGGAGAGTCCTCATCCCATCCTACATGATTTTTATATAATGCAGGTGCTTGAGCTACTGCCCATTTTCTTGCATATATGTATTTTCTATGTATTGAAATAAGATTTGAGAAGGCAGGCATAATCATTTCTTCGCCACGAGGGCACGCCAGTCTTTCTCAGCTAATAGGATGTCATAGCCTTTTGAAAGGTTATCCCAAAACAGACCCCTTACTTTCCTAGTCTTATCTCCCTCTATACGCAATGTTATTTCGTATATTTTATGAGGTTCGCTAACTCTGGTATCTGCAGTTTCCACCTAAATGTAGTCATTCGTGTCCACTGTCTCCAGATGACTCATCAGGATCTTGCGAGCTATTGTCACTTCTGCTGCGCTGTCTAGCATTGTCTGGGCCCACTCTCCGTTTTTCAGCTGTGTCCTCAGTATCCTCAGCATGTTTGATTATTTTAATACTGGCTACATTCTATCTTGGAAATTGTAATTTTTTACTTTGAGCAGGATCCTTGTCTTTGGACTTGACGTGCTCTTCCCTGTGTTCTGACCGTCCTCTTCTTTCCGATTTCTGCGAGGAAGTCTGAAAAGATCGAGAGGGACGTGTATCAATATCTTGATATCTATCAGGTGTTTATTCAAATTATCCCTATTTCTAAGGTTGTATCTTTTCTCAGAGGGCTCCCTCTGGGGAGACTTGTGTCTTTGGTCCGAAGATCTTTCTCTCCACCGAGGAGACCTTCCTCTGGACTGGAATCTTTTTTCCTTGGGAGTGGATTGTTTATTTCCATCTCAGCTCTTTTTTGGAGTGTTTAGATTATTTTTAATAAATATCTTTTCAGGATTTTCAGTTAGTTGGGGTTTTACCGGTTTCTCACCCAAACTATCTCTACCTAGTTCTTCATAGGATTTTTCTATAATTCTGGCGAGTTCAATTGGTTGGTCTGTTATATCTGTTTCGTTCAATTTCTAGAGGTAAGTTATATCCTCCATTGCCAATTGAACTAACTCTCTATATGCCTTTGTTAATTCTTTTTGATTTTTACTAAGAGTTCTTCTTTTGACATTTTATCAATGTCTGGATGTGGTGTGTAGCTGGCTAGAACCGGCCACGTTGCTCCTGGTCTACCTAGTGGACCGAGCCTAGTGATGTGATCATTATGTTTTAGGGCGCCTTTAAACCAGAGCAGGTGCTCTTGGTAATTTAGTGGGATTTCAACGTCCTCGAAAGGAGTGTATTCATCCGGAGGTTCCTCTATTTTGTAATAGTGGAATTTGTGTGTTACAGCGTTTGCTGCTGGAAAGTTTATCCATGAATAGAATACCTCTGTCTGCCGATATTCATGGGCCTCTACCACGAATATCACTGTACCACCTCGTGATGTCAGTCCATTTTCAATAAGTTTAATAGTTATAGTTTTTCTTATGTTGACCGGAATGAGTATAGCATTCGGGTCATTTTCATTAAACCCTGTAACATCGAAACCCCGTTGATTCGCATCTACTGCAGCTTCACCGGCTTCGTTGCTGTTGCCGTTATTTTACATTATTTTAATGAAAGTTTGCAGAGCAGGTTTCCAAGGAAACAAAGATTAGGTGCACAATATTTTGGAACACTGTATCCTTCAACGTTGACTAAACCAAAAACTATACATAGGAATCTCTTCCTACTAAGTTCCGGTGGATTTTAACCTTTTACCCACTCCAGACGTCTTTTGGAGTATTTACGGTAAAAAGGGTCTGTGTCAAAAAGCACGACTGAGTTACTCTAACGTCTTGCGTTAGTTTTATCGCCTTACCAAACGTTGGGCGCCATGTAGTGCAGTTCCTATATTCCCAATAGGCTCTGCGCATTGGAATAATATATTCAGCAGTGTAGACGTAGGACTGAGATCAACTAGGTCTCTACTGACTATATTAGACTTAAGGTTTGCCAGCTAGCTCAGAGGTCGCTATAAACTTTCTCGAAAAAACGAGGAGGAGTTTAACCTCCCTGGATAGACAAGAAGGGATTAGCTTCTGACAACCATATAACATGACAACTTTGCTCCCTCAGAATAAGAGTATATCTCTAGAGTCGTGTGAAAACAATAGACAGCTATTTCACTCAGTCAGATGTGCGTACTTAGTTTCACCAGAGTGCAGAGAAAAGAGAGAAAGGCGTTTTTCAATAAAAGGTGTGATTTATTGAGCCGTCTTCTTTCTCATGCAAGAGAAATGAATCGTCATAATTGCAATACTCAATGTAAAGTGAAGTGCGTACAGTAAAAAGAGTATTATAAAATAATACTATAAAAGCATTGATATGGTTTCTTAGCCATAAGATACTTTAAAATAGATAAAATATGTACATACATATATACATTGACCAACATACTCAACTGGTGCTTCTAAATACGCCTACCCCGGTGTACCTGATCTAAGCCTAATACTTGGGAAGGAGTAAGTAAGTAGCAGTTTAAGTTAAGTTGGTTTTGCCAAGAATCTGACTCAAGAATTCTCTTTAAGGATTTAGTCAGCTCCGTACCTGGGTAATAGAATGCAGGAGGTCTGGTATCTCTCTTTCAGGACTCCATATCCCAGCAGCCCGCGAAGGCGGCTGAGAACACTGGATTTGAGAGCTGGATTTCTCGGCAGGAGAAAAGACAGCGTCTCTCTCAGTGTGTCAAAGAGGAGGGGCAGCGTCCGTGGGCTCTCGCATCAGCTGGGCTCTCAGGCAAGTAGATAGCTGCTCGGCTCCAAAACCACCACTGTATGTTTGCTTAAGGCAACGTTGGTATATTTATACCTGAAAGGTGCCGAGTTTGACGTAAGGTTTGGACATCAGATGTCAATAAAGATGTCACTAAGAACTGACTTTTCCTTTAGTGTTCGCAGGAGTTCAATGACAAATCAAAACAAAAGCAAATGGGGATTTCCCAGGTTGCTGAAGGTTTGCTGTGTCGAAAGAACTCGTTGTGCTTTCTAGGAATCCAAGGAAGTAGCTTCTGCCGTGCTTTGGACTGCAAGGGCTATTTACTTAAATATGGATCTGATTCTTATGCCATTATAGGGATATTATTGATTATAGCCGTACAAGGGCATAAAATAGCAATATTGATTCGGTTCCTAGATAAAAACACAATAAGTGCTGCACTGTGTGAGTTTTGTACTACAAACGTTTTACAGCAGGAGTTTAGGTGTCTGTAGTCCAAAACTAGACGATATGAATCGTCTGGCTTGGAGACAGGAAACAAAGGATTGTTCATTTGTGAGATGCATGTTTCAATCACCCATTGATATTCAAGTTGATCTAGAATTTCTTTTACTTGTTTTTTAGCTTCTTGCTTAACAGGATACTGCCTCTGTGCAGTAGGTTGATTTTTTAACCGGATTTTATGGTCATCCCACCCTACATGATTTTTATATAATGCAGGGGCTTGGGCCACTGCCCATTTTCTAGCAAGTGTGTATTTTGTATGAATTGGAATGTGATTTGAGAAAGCACATAATCATTTCTTCGCCATGTGGGCACTCCCTGACAAACTCTGGTGGCCAGTCTTTCTCTGCTAGAAGGATATCATAGCCTTCAGACAGTTTCTCCCAAAAGAGACCTTTTTTATTTTCCTAGTTTTATCTCCCTCTATACGTAATGTTATTTCACATAGTTTATGGGGCATGCTAACTCGGGTGTCTGCAGTTTCCACTTGAATGTATTCATTCGTATCCACTGTCTCCAGAAGATTTATCAGGATCTTGCGAGCTATGGTCACTTCTGCTGCGCTGTCTAGCATTGTCTAGGCCCACTCTCCGCTTTTCAGTTGTGTCCTCAGGATTCTCGGCATGTTTTATTTTAATACTGGCTACCTTCTTTCTGGAAAATTGTAATTTTTTACTGTGATGAGCAGGTTCCTTGTCTTTGGACTTGACATGCTCTTCTTTATGTTCTGACCGTCCTCTTCTTTCCGATTTCTGTGAGGAAGTCTGAAAAGATCGAGAGGGACGTGTATCAATATCTTGATATCTGTCTGTTTTTTTCAAATTTTCCCTATTTCTAAGGTTGTATTTTTTATCAGAGGGCTCCCGTTGTGGAGAGTTGCCTCCCCCTTCTGAAGATCTATTTCTTCATTGGGGAGACCTTCCTCTGGACTGAAACTGTTTTTCTCTGGGAGTGGTTTGTTTATTACCCTCCCACTTCTTCTTTTGAGAGTTGAGATTATTTTTAATGAAAGTCTTTTCAGGATTTTCAATTAGTTGGGGTTTTACTGGTTTACCACCCAAACTATCTCTACCTAATTCTTCATAGGATTTTTCAAATATTCTGGCAAGTTCAAAAGGTTGTTCTGCTATGTCTGTTTCTTTCCATTTTTGGCGGATCGCCACAGATGCTGCTTCTCCTTTTATGTTGGCTAGTAATATAGCCGAGACCTGCTTAAAGTCTTTCAGTAATTTCATACCCAGAGTTAAAGCAGGTTCTGGACTGTCTTCATTTTGAATCTGTCTTAGTACATCTGGTATAACCGCCATAGAAGGAACACCATGTGTTTTTGTGTAGATAGAAGCAAAGACTGTGCCCCGAGTGTCACAGTCCTCCACATGTGGTGTGATCCCTATTTTGAGACAGATAGTCAGAATTCTGTGTTTTTTGTGAGGGGTAGTATCAGGAAATACTGCCTCTATTTGAGTGATTTTTTGAGCTAACCAGAATCGAATTTGTTCCCATTTTGCTGGTGTTTTACCAAGACATGATTGTATATTCTGTGGTATAATTTTATTTGTGTTCCCCTGTTGCGGGGCATTTTGTGGAATTTTAATTGCAGGTTGGACTGTTGAAGTCCGCATGACATATTGGACCAATTGTCTATGTATTTTAATTAGTTGTTTTAATTGACCTAAAAGTTCTCTGTCTGACATTGTTTCAATGTCGGGGTGTGGTGTGTAGCTGGCTAGAACGGGCCATGTGGCTCCTGGTCTACCTAGTGAACCGAGCCTGGTAATGTGATTTTGATGTTTTAGGGCGCCATTAAACTAGAGCAGGTGCTCTTGGTATGTTAGTGGAATTTCTTGGTTGAAAGCTTTATTCGATATGCAAAGATATCTTACAAGCATAACATACGTTAAAAAACAACATTTAGAAAAAGTACAGGTATGTCATACATTTTAAAAAGGTAAAATTTTAGGGAACCCCCTGAGATAAATTAGCTAAAAAAGAATTAAATCAATATAGTCAATCTATCGCAACGAATCAACCAAGAACGTATAAAAAATTTGGAAACACCACAAAGTATAAGTGGAGAGGTATCAGTCAATATAATTCGGAGAGCCACCGAATGCATGCGTGTTCCCAGGCGTTTGAAGAGGGGTTTCAACCAGTATCTCCTTGGATGGATATAGTCTGGGCACTCAAAGAGTACATGTGCCACAGTCTCAGGCCTGGTTGGACAACAAGCGCAAAAGGGGGATAAATGAGCATAGGACTTCCACTTCGATACAGTTGCTCTTAACGGAAGAGTGCCAACTCTGAACTTGAAGTAAAGGGCCCTGTCCATTGGCATAGTAATTAGGTCCATATAGGGTTCATATGATACCACATCCTTTACTTTGAGGAACGCTGCTGTTGAATTGCAATGATGTGGATTCCCAATTAGTTGGCAAGAGACCCGGTCCCAATATAGTTTTTTGAGGACTGCCTTAGGAGGAGCAGATCTTGTAGTCCAGCAGTCTCCTAGGCCCAGTTCCCCCCCAAAAATGTTTATGTCCCTCAGCCACTTGATCTTGTTCCAGTCCCCCGTGTTCAATATTTCTGATAGGCCATCGGCATAGGATTTTAATTCCGGGACCCTCCATATGCGGGACCATAGGAGCAATGGGCGAAGATGGGCCTGGTCTTTGATGCTTTTACAGCCCAAGTCCAAGAGCACTGGAACTGTTGGAGTGCTCAAGGGAAGAGCTAGGAGGTCCTTCAGGAACTTATTTTCAGTCTTGGATAGGGAATCCAAATTGCAGTGACCCCATAACTCTGCGCCATACAAGGCAGAAGTAACCCCCCTTGCCTTGTAGATCTCAATTGCAGGTGCCACTGAAGATCTGGGGAATGCATGATATTCCTTGAGTAAGGCACCCCCAACCCTTTTGTGACAGAGGACCATCTTGTCGCTATGTGAAGGCCAGCTCATTTTATCATTCAGGCGTAGTCCCAAATAATCAAATTCGGTCACTTTCTCCAGAGGGACTGAATTCAAAGTAGGAGGGCGACCTAATTTCCTTGGTGGACGTAGTATCAGATATTTCGTTTTTTCTACGTTTATCACCAGCCCTCTGGTTACGCAAAAGTCCTGAAAACAAGTCAACAACTTCTGGAGCCCCTGGGGGGTCTTTGAAATGAGCAGAGTGTCATCCGCGAACAATAATGTTGGGATCCGCACACCCCCTAGACAGGGTGCGTCCGCAGGTTCCTGTAGGAGATGCTCCACCACACCATTTAAATATAGGGAGAAAAGTGTGGGAGCTAACACGCAACCCTGTCTGACACCCCTACAGACAGGGATCCTATCTGTTGTTTCGCCATTTCTCCCCCAGCGAACCTGGGCGAAATTGTTCGTGTGGAGTTTCATAAGAAGAAACAAAATGTACGGAGGCAGGCCCAAACGATGGAGAACCCTCCAGAGTTCTTCCCTGGGAACTAGGTCAAAGGCAGTCTTCAAGTCAATGAAGGCCAAATAGAGACTGCCCTTGCCCAGTTCCACCACCTTCCAGTGCAATAGTGTTAGCCTAAAGACCTGCTCAATTGTGCCTGTTCCTGAGTGAAAGCCTGCTTGGAAGTCCGATAGAACTTGATTCACATCCACCCATTGAAGGATTCTCCCCAGAATCACTTTTCCAGCTACTTTTTGTGTAGAGTCAATCAGGCTTATTGGCCTATAGTTCCCTGGAATGTCTCTACTTCCCTTTTTGTATATGGGGACTACCACTGCCCCTCTCCACGACTCTGGGATCGGGCCGCCCTCCAAGATGGCATTCAAGAGGGCCGAAATCATTTGGCACCAATCAGATGGGTAGGCCCGCAGTAAATCCCCTGGGAGCCCATCCGGGCCAGCAGCTTTCAGTGGGACCACGGTTTTGATGGCATTCTCAACCTCCCGGGGTGT
The DNA here is from genome assembly GCF_964263255.1 of Lissotriton vulgaris. Lineage (NCBI taxonomy): Eukaryota > Metazoa > Chordata > Amphibia > Caudata > Salamandridae > Lissotriton > Lissotriton vulgaris. The sequence goes on along the minus strand of NC_141695.1, from coordinate 281,661,779 downwards.
GAGCAAGCCAAAGGAGCTATCCTCCGTAGAGAAGGGGAATAGAGCTGGCTTGTTTAGGGGCCCTTCTATCGCTGAATATAAGGCCCCAAAATGACGAAACCAGTTCTGGGGTGGGATGGTGCAAGTTCTCAGGGTATCGTCGGGTCTGCTACGGGAGCCTATCAATTTCCAGAACCCTCTAGCATCTTTATCTTTACTAGCAACCAGCAAGTCTGCCCAGAATTTCTCCTCCCATTCCTTCTTTGCTATCTGGATCGACTTGGAGTAGACCTTCCTAGCCTCCCTTGTCCTGACTTGGGATTTTGCTTTAACTGCCTCGACTAGGTTTGTTTTCGCCTCCCTACAGTTGTGGGTGTACCAGCCGTCTCTTTTGTTGGCCCTTTCTTTCGCCCCGCCATGCCTCTTACGTACAGTAAACAGATTTGTCAAGGCCCCCGTTAGTCCACAAAATACTTCACATACCTCCCCCAAACCCCCCTCAACTGCGCCTAGATTCTGGTGGGCTCGGGCCAGTAATTGGGACACAGCCTCAAGTTTACTTGCAGACAAGAGAAGTTTTGACCACTTCAGGCGTCTTCCGCAAAGGGATACCTCCGCCTCACCTAAGTCAACTGTGGGGCTAGATACAGGACCCCCACTACTAACAGACCACCAAGGGGCTAGAGTGAGGGACAACAGATTATGATCACTCTCAACTGAAGGTAGTATTACCATATCCCTCACTGAGCTCCATAAGCACACATCAAGCAGGATGTAATCGATTCTTGATGTGTGGTTGGGCCTATTATATGTATGGGCACCCCCCTTGTCCGAGCTTGTCCTTCCATTTAGAGCCCTCAGACCGTACTCTATACTAAGGGCGTTTAGCTGCAGTGCCACCTCAGACCATTTTTTGATCGGGGGCAGCTCTAGGATAGGTATCCCCCTCCTACCATCCTCCTCGTCCTGGTCCTAGGTAACATCCGAGCCCAAGGGCTCGAACGTACAGTTTACATCACCTGCAACCAAGCTGCAGGCTTTGTATGGCGTTGCCCCTAACAAATCCTCCAACAGAGCAATTGTGGGAGACTGCCTCCCTCCCTTAGTGCCACGGGCATAAACATTAAATATATTCAAAACAGCACGGCCCCTGGCGTCCTTCAATGTGATGTTAAGTAAATCTGGGCTATTGGTCTTAGTTTCCACTACTCTACAATTTAGGGATGAAGCTACCCAGATAAGAAGTCCCCCCGAAGGTCATCCTCTGCCCGAGTCTGGGAAGACAGCTGGGATGGCATAAGCAGAGTACCCCGCCCTGTGTACTGGTTCCTTACTCCACGTCTCCTGAAAAATGCATATGGAATACTCTTCCACTAATGCATTCCAGTCGGGCAGTGCCAGTTTCCTAGTTATTCCAGCAACGCTCCAGCTGAAGACCTTTAAGACTTGGTCCGTCACAGCAGGAGCGCGTCAAGAAACTATATTCTGGCATGGAGCCACCCTATCTGTACCTGGCAATGCTCCCCAGTGACCACTAGGAACTGGGTCCCCCAAAGGTTCCAAAGTAACCAGTCGTGTAGTTTGGATTTCATTAGGGGAGGAAGAGGTTGGTGACATTGCTGTATCGTATAGGGGGTCACCCATTTCGCCCCCTATCTAGGCCTCCTGTTACCTCAAGTCAGTGGCTCATAGGGCCACAGTTTTGGCCGAGCCACCTAGTCTGTGGATAGTGAAAGGGCTCAAACATGCTGTACATTCCGCCAATAGCACCCTTGCTTGTTTCCCCCAACACAGGCCTAAGGATGGCATGATTTACATGCCGCGGGTAGAAATAGGTCAGGTCCACTGCACTAACTCCAATGCCCCCAACCGTTTGATCTTGACTGCATATCAATTTGGCCACTCTGTTATCCTGGAAGTTAATAATGACGCAGTTTTCTTCCAGCTGCTTCTTGCTCTTGCCAACCCAGCTCACCCTGCGGACACCGAGGATTAATCCATCAACGCCCGCAGGGAGTGGTCTATTTGTTTTTAGCCAGTGAAGGCATTTATTTTTTAAGGCCTGGTGGGTCTCTGGTTGGTTATCTTTCAAGGGTGGGACCTTAACCAGTACAACTACATAGGGGTGGCAATCCGGGGGAAGGTCAGTGCAAGGAATACGGGGAAATTTCTTCAAGGAGGGTGCAGCTAGAACATGTACTGCCGAGTGGGTTTCGACAGGGTTAGCTAGCAAAGCTGCCCCATTTCCCTTGGTCTTAGCACTATTTAAGGGTAATTGCTTAAGGTTGGAGTTGGGATTTTGCCCACCCACTGGAGCCTTTGGTTGCGTTGCTATCTTGTGGGCTTTGGGGACGTTAGTGGAATTCCCTTGCGGTGGATTAAATTGCGGGGCAGGACCTGGTTTGGACTTAGGTGGGGCAATATTGGTTGAAGTTGGTGCCACACTTGGTGCTATTGGAGACACCGTCTTTAGCGTGACTGGATCCTGTAGTGGAGCAGCTGCAACAGCTGCTCCTTTTCCCAACTTGCCACATGTGGGGTCCTGACTATTTCTAGTCTGTTGTTTGATCAGGGTTTTGAGTGAAAAAAAGTTGTCAAGAGACGACTGCTCAAGACTATTTACTCTGGCCTCCACCCTCTTAATTTGGTCTATGAGTGGTATCAAAGAGCGATTGAGCGCGTTGATAAATTGGTCCAGGCAAACAGGGACTTGGATTGGGAATGGCTTGTCATTAGAATCAAGACCGCTTACCTGGGACAGGGGCTCTCCCGACCCATCTAAGTGCTCCGGACTCTGACCATTACCTATTTTTTCACCCGTGGCCCTTGACCCTTGTTTCCTGAAGCGCTTGTACAGTGTAGGGTGACTACCTTTGCGTGTGCTCACAACTCTTTTCCTCTTGGCACGCTTCGAAGCACCCTGAAACACGCAAGGCACTGAGGTGCCCACAGGAGGATCATGGTCTGACAACGGGGGGTTATGACTAATGACAGGGGAAGATAAAGGGGAAGGTAAAGGTGAGACACACCCTCCCTCAGTCTCGTCACTAGCAACACCTGGTGTTAGCTGTACTACTAAATTCTCTAACCTGTCAATACTTCCGCCTATTTTGGATAGCCGGGGATGCTCAGGCACTTCTACAATAGGTGGGGATAGAGCCCTAACTGTGAGAGGTGACAAGACTTTACCCGCAGGGCCAAGAGGGGATCGTCTGGCTGGTAAAATATCCCCGGAGAGGCGACGTTCCGTCATCGCAATCTCTTTCTCTATGACTGCCGCTACTCTAGTTATAAACCTATCCATAGTGCCTATCATTGGATTCCCCCCAACCCCTTCTCCTACAGCTCTGAGCGGTTTCCCAGAGCGAGTGGACATGATTGATGTTTTGCCTTCTAACAGTGACACATTACCTTTCAGGGCCAATATAGAAGATGTTGGGGACCTGGCCCAGCCCAGCCTCTGTCAGCCCCTCACTGCCACAGACTGCCCGCCCTTTGCTCGGGCTTCGCTCGGCGTCCCGCGAGGCGGTAGACGGGCTGTTGAAATAAGGGGAGTTGCAGGCTGGGGGCGTGGCTATCAGTGCTGTTAGCAGAAATCCACTGCGTCCATGATCTTTCTGGGTGTGCAGGGACTCCTGGGAGACAGAGTCCCTGCCGCGCTCCACCACTGAAACAACTGCCACACTCCAAGTCTCCCATACAATCCGCAGCACAGTCCTGCCGCCTGAGCCCACGGTCCTGAGCGCGAAGCGGCACCCGCGAAGGAGGGTGCGGCAAGCTGCAGCGCTGTTAGCAGAAATCCACTGAAGGGTCCAAGAACTGCTGCCCAGCCCGACACACAGCAAGAAGGTAGGCGTCCCACAGGCTTGCAGGGAGGGCCCAACTATATCCACCTGGACAGGCTGGGGGCGTGGCTATCAGGGGGCGCGTCCACGATCTTCCTGGGTGTGCAGGGACTCTTGGGAGACAGAGTCCCTGCCGCGCTCCACCACTGAAACAACTGCCACACTCCAAGTCTCCCACACAATCCGCAGCACAGTCCTGCCGCCTGAGCCCACGGTCCTGAGCGCGAAGCGGCACCCGCGAAGCGGGTGCGGCAAGCTGCAGCGCTGTTATCAGAAATCCACTGAAGGGTCCAAGAACTGCTGCCCAGCCCGACACACAGCAAGAAGGTAGGCGTGGAATTTCAACTTCATTGAAAGGAAAGTATTCCTCTGGAGATTCCGCTATTTTGTAGTAGTGGAACTCATGTGTTACAGCATGTGCTACTGGAAAATCTATCCATGAATAGAATACCTCTGTCTGCCGATATTCATGTGCCTCTACCACAAATATTACCGTACCACCTCTTGATGTTACTCCATTCTCTATAAGTTTTATAGTTATGGTTTTTCTTATATTGACCGGGATGATTATTGCATCCTGGTCGTCATCATTAAACCCTGCAACGTCTGCACCCGGTTGATTCGCATCTACTGCGGCTCCACCGGTTTCGTTGTTGTCGCCGTGATTTGACATTGTTTAATGAAAGTTTTGCAGAGCACATTTTGAGGAAACAAAGATTAGGTGCACAATATTTTGGAACACTGTATCCTTCAATGTTGACTAAACCAAAAACTAATTCATAGGAATCTCTTCCTACTAAGTTCTGGCGAATATTAACCTTTCACCCACTCCAGAGGTCTATTGGAGTTTTTACGGGAAAAGGGGTCTGTGTGAAAAAGCACGACTGAGTTACTCTAGTATCTTGCATTAGATTATCGCCTTACCAAACGTTGGGGGCCTTGTAGTGTAGTTTCTATATTCCCAATAGGCTCTGCGCATTGGAATAACATAAACAGCAGTTTAGACGTAGGACTGAGGTCGACTAGGTCTCTACTGAATATGTTAGACTTAATTAGGTATGCCAGCTAGCTCAGAGGTCACTAGAAACTTTCTCGAATGAACAGGGAGGAGTTAACTTCCCTGAATAGACAAGAAGGGATTAGTTTCTGACAACCGCATAAACATGACAACTTTGCTCCCTCCAGAATAAGGAGTATATCTCCAGAGTCATGTGAAAACAATAGATAGCTATTTCACTCAGTCAATCGTGCATACTTAGCTTCACCAGAGTGCAGAGTGCAGAGAAATAGAGAGACGGGCGTTTTTAATAAAAATTGCCACAATTGCAATTATTATCATGAAGTAAAGTACGTACAGTAAAAGGAGTATTATGAAATAATACTGTAAAAGCATTGATATGGTTTCTGAGCCATATGATACTTAAAACGGATAAAATATATACAAAACATACAAAGATAAAAGTTTGACTAAACGTACTCAACTGGTGCTTCTAAATTACGCCTACCCCAGTGTACCTAACCTAAGCCTAGTACGTGGGAAGGAGTAAGGGAGTTGCAGTTTAAGTTAAGTTAGTTTTGCCAAGAATCTGAATCAAGAATTCTCTAAGGATCTAATCAGCTCTGTACCTTGGTTTTAGAATGAAGGAGTTCTTTTATCTCGTTCTCAGGACCCGATCTCCCAGTCACCCACAAGGGTGACTGGAAACCATGGAGCTGGATATTCTCAGCAGGAGAAAAGGCAGAGTCTTTCTCAGGGCGTCAAATGGGAAGGACGGCTTCCTCCGGCACTCACATCAGCTGGGCCTTGGGTAAGTAGATAGCCGCTCTGCTCCAAACCACCGTGTGTTGCTTAGGGCAAATGCTGGTATATTTATACCTGGAAGGGAGAGGTGTGGCTCACTGGTTAGAGGCGGCAGACCCGAGTGCAGAGAACGGCCCGGGACCAGGGTTCGATTCCCGACGCGGCAGGGTCTTGGACCAGGATCAGCGGACTGATAATTCTCGCATCGGTGCCTACTCCGACCAGGGAGCACACTCGGCAACTCTGGGCATTAGCTTGCCTCATCTCCACAACGGCCCCACACAAACGCCGGGGATGCCTGGTTTCACCTTGGAGACCCCCAGGAGGGACTATCTCACAGGGAAAGCCAGGACGGGTTCCCCAGCGGTCTATAGCGCTACGAGGCCTCCGGGTAGCAGTGCGCTTTACAAGACACAACAAGGTGCTGAGTTTGACGTAAGGTTGGACATAAAGACGTCACTAAGAACTGTCACTAAGAACTGGCAGTTCTTTCAGGACTCGCAGGAGTTCTAGGACAAATCAAAACAAAAGCAGGGGGAATTTCCGGGTTGCTGGAGGTTTGGTTTGTTTAAAGAACGCGGTTGTTCTTTCTAGGAGTCTAAGGAAGTAGCCTTGCCGTATTTGGACTGCATTGGCTATAACTAAATATGGATATGATTCTTATGCCTTTATAAGGATATGATTTGTTATAACCACATAAGAGCATAAATCGGGAATATTTAATTAGGGTCCTAGATACGTTTACAACAAGGACACATATGTAAATCCTGCCTCGTAAGGGTGGAAGGCCCGCCATGTATCAGTCCAAATTAGAACATGAGCCAAGATGTTAAGTCTGGATCTGGGGGGAGGGACTGTCGGAGGGTGTGCCCGCCATCTTTCCAGAGGGGCCATGACGTAGTTCCAGTCTCCCCAAAGGATAGTCAAACCCACTGGGAGTTCTCCCCAGATCTGCGTCAATCTGTCCACAAACGTCTGACCAAGGGGGGGTGGGGCATATATGCTCCCCATAGTTATCTGCTCCCCAGACACAACCTTGAACTGGCCGCCGGGGTCTAACCACTGTCGAGTGACCTGGAAGTGACTCAGTGATGAACAAGTATGGCTGTTCCGCGTGCCCCCCTGGAAAAGCCAGAGTGGTATACCTAGTTGTAGCCAAATCTGGAGAGACACAGGGCCTTATTACCTAATAAGTGAGTTTCTTGTAGGAACAAGACATCAGCGGAGTGGCGCTTAGCTTGGGTCAGTACCGCCCCTCTCTTGACCTTGTTCAGCAGGCCCGCACATTCCAGGACACAATGTTCAGGTCCCCCAGAGGAGTGTCCCTAGCTGTGTGTGCCATGAGCCCTAAGTGAAAAAACGTGTGGATGACCAGTGGAGCATGTGAGATGATGCGGTGCAACGAACGTACAATATAACTGCAGAACAAACTACCCAACCCCCCAACCCCACCCACAACCCCCAACCCCCATACTTCTTGAAACTCGGAGTACCTGTAGCGGCAGAATCTCGTCTTGGCCCTCCAACGGGAAGACCCTGGCAGACCCTCCAATGGATCCCCCTACCCAATATCCACATTAACTCAAAACAAGAAGGCGGGTCAGGTTTACTCCCACCAGAGATAGCGTAGAGGGTCCCCTAGACAAAATGTCCGGAGTCTTGGTGTGTCACCCCAGCCAACACAGAAGGAACCCAAGGCACCAAATGGTCACAAAGCCCCAATGGACCTCACTCCGCTGCGTCGGTAATGTTCTGGGAATGGTGATGATTTTGAATTATGGCCGGGCGGTACAAAAGGGGGTGGTGATGGACGGAGCATCTGAATCAATCAAACACTCACACCCAGTCAAAAGATCCGGGTTTAATCCATCACCGTTCTTTAGCCTACTCTGCCACCCCAATTCAGACATGGCTATATGCAAATCAGTCTGACCCTGTGCCTCATGGGAACAGTCCAGCCCAAACTGCCAAGCCATGTCTTCCCTGGACCGGAAACAAGCTTCCGAGGTCCGGTTTCTGGCATTCCAGCCGTCTTCAGCCCGGCTTGCTTGAATCCAGTGGTAAAGTGAGCAAGGGACTCACGTTTGAGCATACCCTGCCACACTTATGGCGGCCAAAGTGGTACAAAAGGGGGTGGTGATGGACGGAGCATCTGAATCAATCAAACACTCACACTCAGTTAAAAGATCTGGGTTTAATCCATCACCGTACTTTAGCCCACTCTGCCACCCCAGTTCAGACATGGCTATATGCAAGTCAGTCTGACCCTGTGCCTCATGGGAATAGTCCAGCCCGAACTGCAAAGCCATGTCTTCCCTGGACTGGAAACAAGCTTCCGAGGACCGGTTTCTGGCATTCCAGCCGTCTTCAGCCCGGCTTGTTTGACTCGAGTGGCAAAGTGAGCAAGGGACTCACGTCTGAGCATACCCTGCCACACTTATGGTGGCCAAAAGCGGTACAAAAGGGGGTGGTGCTGGATGGAGCATCTGAATCAATCAAACACTCACACCCAGTCAAAAGATCTGGGTTTAATGCAGCACCGTTCTTTAGCCCACTCTGCCACCCCAGTTCAGACATGGCTATATGCAAATCAGTCGGACCCTGTGCCTCATGGGAACAGTCCAGCCCGAACTGCCAAGCCATGTCTTCCCTGGACCAGAAACAAGCTTCAGAGGACCGGTTTCTGGCATTCCAGCTGTCTTCAGCCCAGCTTGCTTGAATCCAGTGGCAAAGTGAGCAAGGGACTCACGTCTGAGCATACCCTGCCACACTTATGGCGGTCAAAAGTGGTACAAAAGGGGGTGGTGATGGACGGAGCATCTGAATCAATCAAACACTCACTCCCAGTCAAAAGATCTGGTTTTAATCCATCACCGTTCTTTAGTCCACTCTGCCACCCCAGTTCAGACATGGCTATATGCAAGTCAGTCTGACCCTGTGCCTCATGGGAATAGTCCAGCCCGAACTGCAAAGCCATGTCTTCCCTGGACTGGAAACAAGCTTCCGAGGACCGGTTTCTGGCAATCCAGCCGTCTTCAGCCCGGCTTGTTTGACTCGAGTGGCAAAGTGAGCAAGGGACTCACGTCTGAGCATACCCTGCCACACTTATGGTGGCCAAAAGCGGTACAAAAGGGGGTGGTGCTGGATGGAGCATCTGAATCAATCAAACACTCACACCCAGTCAAAAGATCTGGGTTTAATGCAGCACCGTTCTTTAGCCCACTCTGCCACCCCAGTTCAGACATGGCTATATGCAAATCAGTCGGACCCTGTGCCTCATGGGAACAGTCCAGCCCGAACTGCCAAGCCATGTCTTCCCTGGACCAAAAACAAGCTTCAGAGGACCGGTTTCTGGCATTCCAGCTGTCTTCAGCCCAGCTTGCTTGAATCCAGTGGCAAAGTGAGCAAGGGACTCACGTCTGAGCATACCCTGCCACACTTATGGCGGTCAAAAGTGGTACAAAAGGGGGTGGTGATGGACGGAGCATCTGAATCAATCAAACACTCACTCCCAGTCAAAAGATCTGGTTTTAATCCATCACCGTTCTTTAGTCCACTCTGCCACCCCAGTTCAGACATGGCTATATGCAAATCAGTCGGACCCTGTGCCTCATGGGAACAGTCCAGCCCGAACTGTCAAGCCATGTCTTCCCTGGACCGGAAACAAGCTTCAGAGGAACGGTTTCTGGCATTCCAGCCGTCTTCAGCCCGGCTTGCTTGAATCCAGTGGCAAAGTGAGCAAGGGACTCACGTCTGAGCATACCCTGCCACACTTATAGCAGCCAAAAGCGGTAAAAAAGGGGGTGGTGATGGACGGAGCATCTGAATCAATCAAACACTCACACCCAGTCAAAAGATCTGGGTTTAATCCATCACCGTTCTTTAGCCCACTCTGCCACCCCAGTTCAGACATGGCTATATGCAAATCAGTCTGACCCTGTGCCTCATGGGAACAGTCCAGCCCGAACTGCCAAGCCATGTCTTCCCTGGACCGGAAACAAGCTTCCGAGGATGGGGTTCTGGCATTCCAGCCGTCTTCAGCCCGGCTTGCTTAAATCCAGTGGCAAAGTGAGCAAGGGACCCAGATCTTTTGACTGGGTGTGAGTGTTTGATTGATTCAGATGTTCCGTCCATCACCACCCCCTTTTGTACCGAATTATGGCCGGGCTCTAGAGAAAATAAAGGGAAAGTTTTATCTTCCAAAAGTGATCCATTGAATTCCAAGACAGTGTCAGATTCCGATGGTCATCCCTTGTTTGACCCTACACTCATTCATCACCCTAATTCAACTGTAAGGTTTGCGAGTGAACAGGTGGGAGTATATATTTCTAGTAGATTGTTTACCTTTGTATAAAAATACAAGGGCCAAACTTAAGTCTGAATGTCCCAGGCCCCCCTTACATTTTAACATCACATTAACTCCTACTTTTGATCCAAATATGTTGCCTTTCTTTTCCAAGTTTGGGAAGGACCCTAGCAAGGGAGTAAAGAAGGCTTGGTCAACATGCCAGGTCAAATTGTTGGATATTGTCGGTCCTTTATCTCACATCTTGCACATGAAAGGAGGAAAGGCTTTCTCATAAAGTTAGATCCTAAATCAGCCAATCTGGCAACCCTGGAACCTGGGGTTTGAGCAGATGATTTACCATTCAGAGACTCTTTCATCAAAGAGCTAAGCAAGTAAGTCACCATTTTTGCTTGGCTGAATAAAGCCCATAATTCATTGAAGAAAGGCTTCGCTCAACAGGACCTGCTTTGCCGGCCGCTGTTACAGAAACCAGAATTTCAGAGGCTTCACTAACTATGATTATCAAGAATTCAGACCCCAATTCTACCTCTAAAGAAGTAAAGGATACCACAATTGGAGACAAAGAACTCCCAGAGGGAGAGGGACAAATTCAACAGGTAGCTCATCATTCTGGTCTTCATTCAATAGGGGGTCATTTAATGTTCTTCCTTCTCAAATGGCAGTCTAGCACAACAGACCCCCGAGTGTTGAACACAGTTCAAGGTTATTCCACAAAAGTTCATTCAAGGCCTTTTGAAACTCATTTTCCTACTCCCACAAAGTTTTCATAAGAGATGGCTACATTAGTGACAGAAGAGATGATTATCCTGATGTAAAAGCAGGCAATTCAAGAGACTTCTCTTCACCTGTAGATTCTTAAGTTGTCTTTTCTTGGTTCAAAGGAAAAGACAAAAGAATGAGACCCATGATAAATCTCAGGGAATTCAACCAGTTTATAGTTTACTGTAACTACAAAATTGAAACAATTATCAATCTAAGAGATTCTTTGTTGCAAAATGACTGGCGGATCCATTTAGATTTACAAGATACTCTCTATCACAGTTTCAGGAAATATCTTCAATTCCAAATGCAAGGGAAAATTGACCAATTATCATCTCTCTCTTTCGATCTTTCTTCAGCACCTTGGTGATTTACAAAGAACATGAAGCCTGTGGTGGCACTTCTCAGATCACAGAGTAGTCAGTTAATAATCTCTCTAAGCGGTATTCTCTTAATGGGTCAAAATCTGCCTTCCTGCCAAGCTCAAGTTCAGACTAGCTATTCTCTGTTACGGGACATAGGTTTCTTCCTTCAACAAGGAGAAATCAATTCTTTCTCCTTCTAGACAAATGGAGTTCCTGTGTTTTCTGATCAAATCAGAAATTGCAACCCTTCACTTGCCCCACTCCAAGGTCAAGGCGTTAACATCCAAAATATTTCTAACACTTCACACATCGTCCATATCTCTCAGGTCTCTTTCAAGGACTATAGGTCTACTAACCTCATCGATTCAGGCCATTGTTTTGGGGACTCTTCATTATCGAGCTCTACAGATAATAAAAATTCATCATCTTTGCAAAGACCTCACTTATTCTGACCCTATCCTTTTAAGTCATGAATCCCGCATGGACCTTCAATGGTGGATCAGCCATTTATATGCCTGTAACAGCAGAAACGTTTTTGCTTTGGCCTCAGATCTTGTCTTAGAATCAGATACAAGCCTGTCAGGCTGGGGCACCCAATGTGGTAAAATCCTGGCATGGTTGGCTCGAGATTAAAAATGCACATAAACTGTATAGAGATGCTTGTAAGTTCTTTTGCAATCCAGAGTTTGTAAAAAACAAGGTAAACTGCTCCATCCTCCTCCGCATGGACAATTTTTCAGCAGTACAATATCAACTACCTCAGCGGTACAAAATCCAACCCTCTTTTGGAACTGGCAAGAAGCGTCTTAGAGTTTTATCTCGCTCACAAGGTTTCAGTTTGAACGGAATATCTTCCAGGCATTCTCAACACTGTTGCGGATTGGCACTCTTGGAATCTACACAATTCTAGTGACTGGAGTCTTCATCCCTCTATTTTCCACTTCTTTACCACTCATGGAGTCCCCTCCATATAGATCTATGTGCATCCAGACTCAATAATCATCTTCCTCATTTCATCAGCTGGAAACCAGACCCTGTGGCCCTGGCAACCGACGCGTTTCTCCAGGAATCGGCTTACAATATCAACTAGGCCTTCCCTCCTTTTCATTTAATCAGCAGGGTAATAACTCAGGTAAAATGACAAGGAGCTATTTTGGTTCTTGTCATCCCCTTTTAGCAATCTCAGGTATGGTACTCTACCCTCTTAGAGCTCGCAATAGAATTCCTAATTTTGCTTCCAGTCTTCCTCCATGTTCTCCTGGACTCCAATGGTCTCAGATACAACCTCATTCTGAGCAACACTCTCTTAGTTTCTGCAAGGAAGGTTGCAGGACTTCCTAAGTTAAGCAAGGCATTTCAGCAGAAGCTGCAGAATATATCAGTAAATCCTGGACTGCGTGGACTACCAACAATTGCTGATTAGCCTGATCTGTTTGGACAAGCTGGGTTATGGGAAAATCTGTTAATCCCTTTTCAGCCGATGTCACACTCATAGTACCACTCATAGTAATTTTTTTAGCTTCCCTAGCTGTTGGAGGTAAATCCTACTGTGAATGATTTGCTGAGATTGCCAATATGTATACACTAATACAGATCGTCAATCTTAGCAAATTATTCACACAGAAAACCAGTTCGAGAACATCACCTTGCTTGCCGAATAATAAAGTGAGTAAGATTTTATAATCCTCCTCTCTCAAAATACAGTAAATTATGGGATGTTAATTTGGTGTTGCAAATTTTTATATTCTGGCCAGAAAATGTTTCTCTCTCCCTTAAAATGCAGTCTGATAAGTTGACAAAGTTGTTATGCCTCATTTTTATCAAACGACTCTCTCTGTTAAACCCAGAGATATTTCTTCTTGCCATTTCACTACTTCGGGACATGTGTTTAACATACCAAAACACACAAAAAAAAACTTAACTTCTGTGTTTTACCCTTTCTTTCCTAATCATCCTCAAATGTGTGTGGGAAATTGTTTAAAAACAGAACATCTTTGGGCACTCAACTCACCATTTCCTTAAAAAAAACCTCATAAACCAGTTTTCTCCTCGCCCTTGACTATTAGATTAGGGCGGTTATGTCCTTAGATGGGATTGATATGTCCATATTAGGAGCTCATTCCTCCAGGAGAGCCATGGCATTCAAGGCATTTTTGGGTGGGTACTCATTTAAAGGACATCTGAGATCAGCTAATTGGTCAAATAAGAATACTTTTCGTACTTTTTATTGCAAACCTGTTAATACTGCTTCTTCAGTGATGATAAAAGTTCTATAAACAAGCATAATACAGCCTCAGTGATTTACCATAAAATCTAGATTTGAATAGTCTCACAAAAGAAAGACTTAATTTTATTAAAAACATGGAGGCGAGTATTACCCTACCTCAACATCTGTACTTACAATGTTTTTTCCCACCCTGCAGTACCCATCTCTGCAACAAATACAGCTACATAAGCTACCATCTGCATCTTTTAACTACTGTGAATTGGCCTGTTCATCTCCAGGATGTCCTTCCTTCTGCGAACCAACCTCTCTTGTGACTTTCCCTTCAGGATCCAGATTGTTTGAGTTTACTCTGGAAATATTCATACTTGTTTTGGTAATTTCTATTGTGTTTAATATTTACCCATTGTTTTATACTTCTGGCTCATGAAACAGGGACTGTTTGCGATTAAGATATGTATTACACAGGGTCTTGGGCCATGATTGGTTAAACAGTTGGACTACAGTTTGCTTTCTATTGATTTATTGTCTTTAAGCCTCATGGGATTAGTAGTTTGTTCCATTGTCTTGACTGCTGCTATTTAGTAAAGCAAGTTCAGAGATAGCATAATACTTGGTTCTATGTCTTTAATAAAATTAAGATTTTCCTGAAACTAGGAAAGTCTAGATTTGTGGTGATAGTGTTTTAATGCAGAAGTGAAAATGCTGAAGCTAAAATAAAATTGAGCACCCACCCTTAGTTATTGAATTGAAAATATTTGCTCCTCGTATCTAATCATCAATATTCATTGTTATCCTCAATATTCACTGTTTTCCTCACTTGTGAGGATCTGGGTGTATTCAAAGATATGGCTGTGGGACCTTATTGTGGAGTACCCTCAGAGATGAATGTATGACAGAACCACGCCCACCTTAACCATGAATGCTTTTTCAATGATTCTTTTAAAATGAAAGTCTCTTTACCACAGACGTTTTTACCACAAATTTCTTTACAATGCAAATGTCTTTACCATGCATGCCTTTACAATGAAAATGTAAGTATTTTACAGGTACAACAACAACAGATTTCTTTATTCAGTTTCATAATACATAAAAACGTAAAAACACAATATGAGAACCTGGATACAAATTATATAGTACAATATGTACAATCACGAGAGCATGTCTGTGCAAGTTTATAATTCGAGTTATATGTACAGATTGCGACTAATCCCAGACTCCAAATATATTAGGATCAAACAGCTACAAACAGTACAAAAATATCAATAACTGGATCCGCGACCTATTAGCATTACTATACATGATACAAAAGATGGTAATAAAGGGCGAGCCAACTAATCACAACGCGCCCTGAGCTTGATAGCGGATTAAAAAAAAATTAAAACATGAAATACAGTATTGCCCGTCAACATCTGAAGAAAAATAAAGGAAGGTCGAACTTGTTTAAAGTTGGCCTGTATCAAGATGGGGATTAAATATGTTTTTCTAGGGGTGTGATTAAATGGACAAAAACATTATGAAATGTAACATTTCCTGCGGAGATATCCCATTGCAGCCGCAAGGCGGAAAGGATTGCCCTCTATTAGAGCCCCTTGGGTAAGTAAGGAGTAAGTAAAAAAGATCAAACCGAAACCTGGTCAGAAGGAATTTATCGTAAGAGTTCACAAAACCAAGTATATACGTCTCAGCCTTCTCAGTGGACCTTAATATAACAAAGTGGTGAATACTTGGCTTCATGAGCTCCCTCTCCTCCCTTAATATGTTCTGACGCGTACTAACGCCGTCTTAAGAAGGGGTGTATCTACCTTTCGAGTTCCCTCAGAATTAGAAAAAAGGTCACCTCTTCCCAGGTTCCTTATATCCTTTTGATATAGTTCAGCCATGGAATCCTTAATACTTGATCCAGGGCCAGGCAGTCTTTCTGGTTTGCCTTACTAAGTGAATCCCCTGCCTTAGCCCATATTGTTTAGCGAAATAACAGTGGGTGCACAGCTATCTGATCTGTAATATAGGGCATTTCTATATATATATATATATATATATTCTCCACAAGATTCGAAAATCACAATGAAAACGCACTCACAGGTTAAAGTTTTCTCCTTTCTTCCATGGACAACCAACGCGTTTCGCTATCTCACTAGCTTGATCATGGTTAGTTGTTGCTTTCGAATTCAACCAATAAAAACATTTTCTCCACATCGTGTGATAACAAAAGTGCAACAAATACTTGAGAGATGCATCATGGTATATGTAGTATTTACATTTATGTTTAGCCCGTATTCGGGGAATACTTATTTACACACTCTTTTTGTGATCATTTTGTTTGTAGGTGTTTACCTATACGTTTACATTTTGGCACGTGCTAATATGAGGCACCAAAAAGAGAGAAGTTTATTTGAATTTTCTTTTTTTTTTAGGCAGTTAACCTATGTGCATTTGTCAGTTGTTTTAAGCGCGTTCCCATGTTTGTAGGATTTTATGCTCGCCCAATTAATTTTTACTTATACAGGTCTTTATTTTTTTAAGTTGTTATTAATTAGTTTGGGTTTGTTTAAATTCTATCATACCCTCCAGTGGGTTTTAAAACACTGCGGTTGATTGGTCAAATTTATTTTTACAATTTCATTCATTTGTTTCTCTCTTTTGGTTGTGCCTTCCATCTTTTTCAATAGTCCCCTTCCTACTACTTCATTTAATTATGTAAACTCTTGGTTCTCATTATACTGGACCTTGTTTCACAGAAAGCAGATCAATACAGTCACAAATGTACATGAAGTTCTTCACTCTGGTTGAGGCCAAACTGAGTCAGAGTTCTAAAATTGAGAATTTGTCTGGATTCCCTTTGTCTCAGTCTTTTCTCACAGTTACCCCCTCTCTCACTGAGCGGTACTGATTCAAGAGCCCAAAAGGAAAGCAGTTTCCAGTCACTCCCATGGTCCGATTCCATATGCTTTGAGACAGCATTACTACGATCTTTATTAACTGTCGCTCGCACATGTTCTAGTATCCTCTTCTTCAGCTCACACGTTGCACTCCCAATGTACTTGAGGGAGCATGGACATTCAATCATATAGATTACGAACTGGCTTTTGCATGTGATTAGTTCTCTGATATACCAAGTTTTTATATTTTGCAATTCAACCTGATTGGCATTCTTTGCGATCAGATACACCTTGCAGTTTGTACATTTCCTGAAACCCTTTGTTTTCAACCAAGATGTTCCAATGGGTTTGTTTGTTGCTTGATGGTGACTGTGAACTAGTTTGTCTCTTAGATTTGGAGCTCTGCGATATGTCACATGAGGATGGTTTCCCATTATTTCCCCAATTGTGGGGTCCATCTTTAGGAGTTTCCAGTTTGTCCTTAAGATTTGATTAATTACTTTGTTTTCATCACAGTAATCCATTATTAATCTTATGGGTTCAGTTTTTTCGGTGTTATCTGGTGAATTTTTGTTTTTCATTTTCAGGATTTCTGATCTCGTTTTTTGATGTGCTTTTGTCCACCCTCTGTTGATATCAAGATCTTTATAGCCTCTTTGTTTAAAACGTATGCCCTTTGTTTTGCTTTTTTCTTACCATTCCTTCTCCTCCGAACAAATTCTTTGAATTCGTAAGAATTCTCCGTATGGAATATTCTCAATTACAGATGTTTTATGGAAGCTTGTGGCATGGAGTGCCGCATTTGTAGAGGTTGTCTTTTGATGTAACGTTGTTTGCACTTCATTGTTACGTATGTAGACCTCTGTGTCTAGGAACGTCACACGTTCTTTATTGATCTCATATGTGAATTCGATCTTGGCCTCAGTTGAGTTGAGAATTGTGAGGTATTCTTGGAATTCTTCAACTGTGCCATCCCAGACAATTAGGAGATCGTCAATGAAATGTACCCATTTCGTGATCTTATTCACGTACTTGTCATTGCTGGGGTGCCATGCTATCTGTTGCTCCCACCAGCCCATGACAAGGCATGCATATGCTGGACTAAATGCAAACCCCATCGCACATCCCTTCGTTTGCTGGTAGATCTCATTACCAAAGAGGAATACGTTCTGCTTTGGGCATATCTCAATCAAATCAGTGAGCATTTGATTATGTCGAGTATATGGGATGTTTCCCTCCCTTAAAAAGAAACTACATGCCACCATTCCAATGGTATTATCAATATTGGTCAAGAGGGATATCACATCCATAGTGATTAGTATATAGGTCGGTTGCCATGATAGTTCTTGAAGATTTTTCAATAAATCAGTCGTGTCCTTTATTTATGAACTAAGGTTCATTACAAATGGCAATAAAAAGAAATCAATATAACTCGCCATTGGTTCTAGGAGCGGCCCTTTAGCTGACACAATCGGTCGTCCTGGAGGTTTTGTTGAGTTCTTATGAAGTTTTGGTATATATATATATATATTTATGCAAACCAATTGCCCCAGCTTTGAAGGAAGACCATTGTTCCCCATAGTGGGTCCCATGCCGTATCTTTAATTGATCATCACTCAAGTTAAAGTACCTTTAGTAGGCCCCTTCAATGTCAGCCGGTCAGTATTTTCTTCCATCAGCTGTGCTGACCGCAGTTTTGGCAAAGTTCCGTTCCTGTGCAGCCTTTCTTAAAGTATGAAAAGGGTGCAGCCTTCCACGGAAGGATAGCCGTGTGAATTTATGTAAACCAATTGCCCCAGCTTTGAAGGAAGCACTCACAGCCGATGCGAGCCATTCGGTTCGATTAACAATAGAAAGACCAGCAATGACATTTCCAGGCTTCTTTATTTTATTGCTGCGACGCGTTTCGAGGCTTCAACCTCTTCATCTGGCAGCTGGTAAGAGGCGGCACGGATTTCCAAACTGCATGCTTCCTTTTATGTGTTCTGCCCGCAGTGGGCTGCATTCGGGTTTCTAGTGCATGCTGGGATTTGTATCCCTTGGAAGACCATTGTTCCCCATAGTGGGTCCCATGCGGCATCTTTAATTGATCACCACTCAAGTTAAAATACCTTTAGTAGGCCCCTTCAATGTCAGCCGGTTGGTATTTTCTTCCATCAGCTGTGCTGACCGCAGTTTTGGCAAAGTTCCGTTCCTGGGCAGCCTTTCTTTAAGTATGTAACGGTGCAGCCTTCCACAGCAGGACGGCCGTGTGAATTTATGCAAACCAATAGCCCCAGCTTTGAAGGAAGCACTCACAGCCGATGTGAGCCAATCTGTTCGATTAACAATAGAAAGACCAGCAATGACATTTCCAGGCTTCTTTATTTCATTGCTGCGACGTGTTTCGAGGCTTCAGCCTCTTTATCTGGCAGCGGGTAAGATGCGGCACGGATTTCCAAACTGCATGCTTCCTTTTATGTGTTCTGCCCGCAGTGGGCTGCATTTGTGTTTCTAGTGCATGCTGGGATTTGTATCCCTTGGAAGACCATTGTTCCCCATAGTGGGTCCCATGCCACATCTTTAATTGATCACCACTCAAGTTAAAGTACCTTTAGTAGGCCTCTTCAATGTCAGCCGGTCAGTATTTTATTCCATCAGCTGCAGTGATTGATCCAATTTTTGGACAACTTTCAAATGGAAGCTACCTTATGTTGAACGATCACAGCTGCTGTGGCATGTTGCCAGGTATTCCATATCTGGTAACAGTGTCATACAGGGTCACTTGCTGTATGCAAGTATTGTTTCCACAAACCAAGACAGCCAGGGAGTCACCTCTATAGCCTTCAATGAACATCTCTTCTATAAAAATTAATACTCTAAGCAGAATGAAAGCCATTTTTTTGCAAAAAACAGTGCCACTGACCTCGGCCAAAGAAACATATGATCTACAAGTTGCAAGGACTTCTGCCGAGATACATGCCCTTTTGTATAGAAAACTGCCCTATACATTTCTCAGAAATGTTAGGTCATATCTTAAACATGTCTGATACGAGCGATATTTTACACCTATTTAAGAACGTATGTTCAGGACTGTTGGCACCTTTTCAAGCAGTCCTCAGAATCATTCCAAACTTTGTGCACTCTGTGTTTGGCAGATTGCCCCTCCTTTTGGGACTCATTGCAGAAATTCTATTTTTGCTTCTACTGCTACAAAATGGCAAGCCAAATCACCAACGCCACTTCAAGCACCATAGGGGGAGTTCTATTGGAGATGAAGTGTCGCGAGCGCATCGTTCAGATTTTGGGTTTATCTCATCTACGAGAATTCAATACCACATGGTTTCTGTCATTCAGACCAATCTGGCAAGATTGCATCTTGCCTGTTCTACGCTGCCTGCTTTGTGGTTAAGAATGCCAGCTAGACATCTGTCTAACACTCCCATCAGTCATGCCTACGTATATCGATACTCTGCTGGACCCAGTAACAGCCCATGCATCGTTCAGATTTTGGGTTTATCTCATCTACGAGAATTCAATACCACATGGTTTCTGTCATTCAGACCAATCTGGCAAGATTGCATCTTGCCTGTTCTACGCTGCCTGCTTTGTAGTTAAGAATGCCAGCTAGACATCTGTCTAACACTCCCATCAGTCATGCCTATGTATATCGATACTCTGCTGGACCCAGTAACAGCCCATGCTCTGTGTTGTCCCCAGTGGCTACCAATCCTGATGACGGCATTCATTTAGATTTTACAGATGCAAAATGCAACTGCTGAGGTACGAGAGGAAACAACAGGCGCGAAGGTAACATCCGATACGAACATTGCTGATGCGACCACTGCTGAAGGCGATGCTTCTCATCTATGTGCGGTTAATCTTCTAAACGCAGTAATCCAACTTTCGCCTTCAATGATAGATTACTTTTTGTCTACAGACATAGAAGATTTCATGTTTTCTCCAAGCCCTAACACTGACTTTTGATTTTTGCACACAGTGTTTGGAGAGACTTGAATTTGACCTTCATTTTTCAAAAACAATGGACTACCTTTGGAACTTTTTCCTATGATTAATTTTTTTTCTCCAAATTTGAATTTTTCATTTTTTGGCACAAGTAATCTGCTTATGGTAGAACTATTCATAAAGAACAATCATTCTATGGATACTTCCAGAGACAATATTTGACCTTGTCCACAAACAAACAGTTTTATGTAATCTGACATGAAATGGTTTCGGCCCTTTTCTTCTGTATCTACGAACCATTTCATGAATGTATAATTTTATGATTTATTCAATTTGTATTTCAAATGTCAACATTTGTTAGAATGAAACATTGCTTTAATGTGTACAGCACCAATGCATTTGTATGCTTTAGGACTTCATGTGTAGATATATTTTAGATATGTTTAACATGTTTAGAATTTAGTAACGTCATACATACGAAAGTGGAGTGGGTGTTGTGTTTCGATTTAGATTACGTATGAATTTCCTGATTCATACCCTTATATAGGTACAATTCACCTTGCCCTTATTTAGGCATAGACATCTAGCTCTTATTTAGGCATAGTCCATGCTAACCAAATGCAGGCATGGCTACTTACATCCGTTCATCTACGTAACAACGAGTTCCTGGAAAACCAGACTCTTGAGCCTTTAGGACTTCTTTTTTTTATTATTATCAAAAGAAGGAGTCTAGGGCTATTACTGCTCAACCCGAGCAGAAGGTCCACACACGACGTGCCCAAATTACACGGAATACAAAAGTTGTCGTGTCGTTCCTAGTGTCAAAGAAAGAGATTAGTGTAGTCTGTAATGCAAGTGGATTAGAACAGGGTGACCTAGTGCTCGCCCTGGGAATCCATTTTGTTGGATTTAATGCCCTCACACACCCTTTCAGGTGTCATGCTTCATCATTTGGGCCTGCTCCTCGTTGGGTCGGCGGTGCAATACCCAACGGGCAACACCTCATAGAGGGGCTCTTTGGCGGAGATCTTTTTCCAACTGCCGTATAGATGAAGTGCGGGTATGGGGCCAGGATTCAGGGTAGACGTTAGTGTGTGAAGTAAAATAAAGCTAGTAGTACCAGAGTCAATTTTATTCAGGAGGGCTACTGCTTTAGTTAAAAGGGGGTTCCTAGAGGAGGGTAGTGGAAAGTGATGTTTCCTACTCTCTTCTGGAGGATGTTAAAGTCCGGTCAACATGTTTCTCGCTACTCTACAATTTGCTGAGCGATTCTTCAGGACCAAGGGGACTAGTGAAAAAGTGTCTGAGAGTATATGTAACTGTCTACACTATTGCTACTTGGTATGGTATATATATGCTCGTGAGGCTACCATCCTAGTGAAAGAACAGGTGAATATTACCCTTCTTCAAGTTGCGATTGTTAATACCTAAAGTTAAAAACAATCAGACAACAACAGTGTCCAGCAGGTAAAGCTTCAGGAGATGTTCCACCATGACGTTGGTGAATGCCTGAGCTTCATTTATATGCACCTACCCATCGCTGCTGGAACCGGGTAGGACTTCCCCTTGCTTGGATATTGATTTCTCCAACAACTAATTTATTATGCATGAACATCTATTCCTTAAGGGTTCATTTATGATGTTCTTATGCCCGACTTCTACGTCAATACTGGCATTCCTAAACACCTTCAAGGTATAAATATACCTTGATTTGCTATGGCAAGGAACAGTGCTGTTCGGCTACCTACTTGCATGACGTGGCTCGCCACAGTAAGTCTTGAAAGAAGTCAACTCCCCAACTGACGCACTGACCAGATGCTGTCATCCTCCTTGCCGAGAATCCAGTTCCAGTGTTTCTGAATCCCCTTGCCGGGTGTTAGAGATCGTGTCCCGGGAAACAGATACCAACCTCTCTCATTCGAAGGTATGGATCTGATTAGAACCTAGATAAACCTTTGGCAATTCTTGGCAAAACTAAACTAAACTATAGCTAGAACAGCACCTACTTCTTCCCTCGTACTAGACTTAGGTTAAGTATACTGGGGTAGGATTATTTTAGAAGCACCAGTTGAGTATTTTAGCCTGTGTTATTTATGTATGTATTTTTATATATGTCATAGCTACAGACCATGCTATTACAGTACTATTTTATATTACTGTTAACGCTGTACGCATTATACTTAGAAATAAGACTGCTCAATAAACCCTTTTTATTGAAATGCCCGTCTCCCTATTTCTGTGCAACAACTCTGTAGAAAGGAAGCATGCACTATTGACGGAGTGAAATGGTTATCTATTGTTTCCACGACTCTGAAGATATTGTTTCGACTCTAAGGGAAACAATATTGTCATGTTTATGGGGTTGTCAGAAACTAATCCCTTCTTGTTCATTCAAGAAAGTTTCTAGTGACCTCTAAGTTAGCGGGCACACACAAGTAATTAAAATGAATGTACTCGATAGAGACATACTGACCTCAGTCCTTTGTCAAAACTATAGTGTATATTATTCCAATGGGCAGAGCCTATTAGAGATCTAGGAACTACACTACAGGTTGCGGGTTCTGTGGAGGGTTTTGACGTCTACAGGAAGTGTGGCGCCTTAACTGGTAGCGGTGTGTGTTAGGTAAAAAACAACAATAATGAAGACGGTGCAGCAAGGTCAGAGGATACCCCGAAACCTCTGCAGAGAGTGGCCAGGGCCCACTCGGTAATTATGACAAGAATCCTGTGCGAGGTGTATACATGTATCATGCTTAATCAAAAGAACACAATAGGTAGTAAATGAAACAAAGTGGACAGAATAGAACGTTTTTTTGTTCTTCAAAGGATTGTATTTGACCTTCCTTTGTTGAAAGGTAACTTCAAAAGCAAATGACCAGCCAACACGTGTTTCGTCAAGTGGGCAAGGAGCCCGTGACTCTTCAGGGCTGTAAGCACAAATGGGGTAACGGTCCGTATAGCCGCTGATATTTCCGACCCGGTGTCTGGGGTCTGGGTTGAAAGAATCAGTGATAGTGAGTCACTGTGGACTCAGAGACGGGCCGGTACATCCGTCTCAAACCAGCCAATGCCTGGGATATGGCAGCGGAGAGACGGGTCCTGTCTTCCTAAGGGAGGTTTTTGGTGGCCACGCCCTCTTTCTCCTCCACTCTGTAAACGCGCCTCCTGGCGTACTATCATTTGGGAGATGAAGTCCCCTTGGCTCTTTAGGGTCCTGGGGGCCAACTAGCCCTCCATTTATCTCCAGTAAAACCCACACAGCTGGATTAATGAGAGGTGGTCAGAGGCCACGGCCTCTTTCTCTACCACTCTGCAAATGCGCCTACTGGC
The DNA here is from genome assembly GCF_964263255.1 of Lissotriton vulgaris. Classification (NCBI taxonomy): domain Eukaryota; kingdom Metazoa; phylum Chordata; class Amphibia; order Caudata; family Salamandridae; genus Lissotriton; species Lissotriton vulgaris. Next base: position 281,638,340 of record NC_141695.1, on the reverse strand, counting down.
ACACTGCTGCTTGGAGGATGAAGTCTGCTTTAGCCCTGAGGCACTCAGGAGGCAAAGAGACCCCAGATCTTGTGTGTGGGGCTTACTGGAGGTAACTGGTGGGCTAGTTGACCCCTAAGGATCCTCAGCAGTGAAGGGGACTTCATCCTCCAACCACGAGCATGCCAGAAGGCACGTTTGTAGAGTAGTGGTAAAAGGGGGCGGGACCTCCAGTGAGTTGCTTTTTTCCAATTTATTTTTTCATTTAAGGAAGGGGAGCAGTGTGGCCCCCCTTTCCTTGACTCTTTTGGGCTCCGGGGACCCCATCCCCCAGGGCCTGAGCCATTCTTTGATCTTTTAATCGAATAAAACAAGAAAGGGCCAATTTTGGCCCAGAGACCCCATCCCCCAGGGCTAGACATTTATTTCTATATATTTATTTAAAGGAGAGGGGGGCAGGCGGTCCCCTCCCCAGGCCGTATTTGGCCCTGGAGACCCCATTCCCCGGTGCCAGACATTTGTTTTTGTTCTTTTAATGCAAGGGGGTTGAGCGGGCCCATGCATTTTTATGTTTTATTGCCACCGGGACCTGGCCCACCTGGAGGATGAAATTAAACGAAGTGCAGGAGCCCGCTCTTCATTTTTTTTATATCTTCTGCAGGATTCACGGATTCAATGCGACCCGTGAATCTTTTTTCGTAATGCTTTTTTTGGGCCCTGTGGGTTCCCCTGAACAGGCCTAGGGGGCCAGCGTGTTTCTACCCTGCCCCCTTTTCTTTTTGTAAAGTCTTTTTTCATAAGCTGGCTGCCTACACTTCCCGGCTTGAAGTGTTGGCAGCCAATGAGAACTCAGGCACGAGATTAGAAGGGTTCGCGGATTCACATCCATTCTCCAATTCTTCTCGAGATGTTTACAGGTGCGTCTGGATTCTTGGAGGTTGGCGGTGAACATGTGGCCTTTCTCGGGTGTTGTGTGTCGGGGTTGCCTAGGGGTTCTACTGCGTCTGTGTAGTTGGTAGGTTGAGGTGGAGGGCATCGCAGTTGAGGGTGGCGTTGAGCTGCTTCTCAGTGACCTTGCTCCAGTTCCTTTGCGGAGGGGAGGGAGCAAGTTTGGGGCAGTGGGTTTGTTGACATGGAAGTGTACGCAGGGTTGGTCCGTCAAGGGGGGTTGCGTGGTGTGGCTGAAGTGGATGTAGTTACCTCCTGTTATGATGGGGTCGAGGGTGTGTCCTGCCTTGTGGGTAGGGGTGGTGGTGAGTTGTTTCAGTCCGAGGTTGGCAAGGTTGTCCCGGAGGGTGGCTGAGTTGGGGTCGCTGAGGTTGTCGAGGTAGAAGTTGAGGTCTCCGATGAGTATGTAGTTCATGGAGGCAATGGCGTGGGGCACGATGAGATCGGCGATGGTACGGGTGAACGCGGTTCGAGGTTCGGGAGGTGTGTAGGTGGGTGCGCCTTTTAGGATCGTTCTGGGGTTGGTCTTCATCTGGATGTGAAGGTGTTCGGTGGTGGGCGGGCTGTCGCTTGAGCTGGTGAGTTGGAGGGAGCTCTTGTGTACGATGGTAAGTCCTCCTCCTGGGTGGTTGGGGCAGTCCTTCCTCTGGATCTTGTATCCATTGGGGATGGTGGTGGCGATGTCAGGGCTGGAGGTGAGATTGGTCCATGTTTCCGTGAAGAAGGCCACGTCAGGCGCAAGGGTGTTGATGAGGTCCCAGATCTCTATGGCATGTCAGTGTAGGGAGCACAGTTTGAGGTGGCTGCATCTCAGGGTTTTGGGGGTGCTGGCATCCAATGTGTGGGTGGCGGCCATTGGGGTGCAGGGGATGGTGAAGGTTTGGCAGCAGTGACAGCAGCAGAATTGGCCATGGGTGGTGTTCAGCATAGACAGCTGGCATTTGTTGTTCCTTCCGGAGTTGAGTGCGTTGGGGGACCATGGAGGAGCAGCAGCAGAAAAAGTGCTGAGTCATAGCGGTGGGTGGTCAGAGATCCAGGGTCTCTGGTGCTGGTCACAGTTGGGTCATGGACGGGCGCAGACAGGCTTGCCTATGGCCCACCAGTGGTGTGGCCGCTGCTGCCATTAATTGGGAGGTTGGGAGGAAACCGCAGCAGGGAGGCGGGGAGCGAGATGATTAGAGGACCTAGTAATAGATGGATATGTACAATTCATATGCCGATAGCAACAGACGATGGCAACCATCTTGGCTAGAGTCCCGCTCCCGCTCTCCGCCCCAGCAGCTGTTTCGAGGGTAACTCGGGGTAGAGCGTAGAGGGTGTTCTAACGGGACACTGGCTCGATGTTTCGGACTCTTGCTTCTGCTTGGCTTCCTCTCTTTCCTTAATCTCTTCCTCTAACTTTTTGGCAGCTAGGTGAGCTGCTTTTCGTAGCTCCTTCTCTAATCTGACTTTGTTTCTCTTTTTCCGTTGTTCTGCTTCTTTGCGCCACATGCCGAGGCTATCAAGCATAGTGGGCGTTGTCTTATTGTTTCGGAAGGCTGTTTCCAGCACGTTTATCTTATCATCTTCGAAGCATCCTATCAGTGGCCACTGACTTTCCTGATCCTTTTTCGTATACTTGTGCCATAGCTTGCTATAGGCTACAGCGACTAGTCCATACTTGGTGAACATATCTTTATTAGCGGTGCCTTCCAGTGGAGCTGGATGGTTCATTTCTAATAAGCGGTCCCGGCTGAACCAACTACCAATCAGTGGGGAGAAGATAGGCAAGACAGATTACAACGGGGAACAAAGGTCCGCACTACCTATCCTTCACTACTTGCAAAGACTAGACAGAATATTTCTATTCTACGTTATTTGCAAACAGAGAATATCTCAAAGAACCAACGTCGAACAATCAATGTTCGGACAATCAATCAATCAGTGGGGAGAAAAATAGGCACAACAGATTACAACGGGGGACAAAAGTCCGCGTTACCTACCCTTCACTATCTGCAAAGGAAGAGAGAATATTTTTATTCTTCCCAGTTTGCAGACAGAGAATATCTCAAAAACAATCAATGAGCAATACTAGTATTTTCAAACAATCAAACAATCGTTTAGCAGTTTGTCGTGTTACACAACCTTACCCGGACCGCATGGACAGTTTCTCTTCTTCCACTTCCAGCACCCGATCGTCCTCTATTCTCCGTAACTGTCGCAGCACTCCTGATGGTTCCCAGTCAGGACCGTAGATCACTTGAGAGAGGTCTTCTCGGAACCGGTGAAGTTCGAATGATCGGCTGCCAGACGAGGGCCTATCGGGCAGGTGCACTCCCGATCGTTGCAGTCGTTCACTCTGTAGTCAGGACCTCTCCCACTGGATCCACGTGTCGCTGATGGGCCCCACGTTTGGGACGCCAATTTGTAAAAGGTAGGGCTGATTTCGACCGAAAACCTTAAAGTATTGCCCGGCGTTAGCCGCCTCTCATACCACTCGAAATTATCAAACAAAGAGGCAGGCGCTGGAGACTGGAAGACAGGAAACGGGAGTTTATTCCGACGGAGCAGAGCACGTCAAATCAGACAACAGGGTATCTTCTCGAGGTGCTCTAACTGCATCTCTGAGGCCTGGCCTCTTATACACAGGTTTATGGTCTTTATTACAGTTTATTACATGTGGCACATTCCTGCAAATACTTTGAAGTACGGAAAGATATCCTCGGAATCCCCGCTTCAAACCCGTTCCCACACACATTTACAGTAGAAGACCCCACCCCGATCTCAGTAGGTGATGACTGTCGTGCAGCTGGACATTCCGCCGGTTCCCGGAATGTGTGCGGCTGATCGGATCTCATGGGGTGGGGGCTTTGATCAGTCGAAGATCCTTTGAAGTGGGGCAGCTTCCTACTGTATGGGGGCAATAAGCTGCATCCACAGGGCCAGGTGGTGACCTGGGAGCGAGCAGGACAATCGGGTACAGAGGAAGGGGGTTATTCAAAGGATGTATGATCATGAAAGGGATGGAGGGAGGTGTTGGCTGGGTACGGGATGTGGCTCAGAGGCAGGGTCGCGCTGAAACGGAGGTTTATGGCCCAAGCATGTGAGAGCGGGGGCTGTCAGCGTGCAAGGGGGGTGCTTGCGGGGTTAGAGGGAGAGAGAGAGAGACGTGCTGGCTATCGGCAGTGGGCAGAGAGGCCATGGCATTCAAAATGGCTGCTACTTACGCGCACATATAAGCCTGAAAAGGGACAAGATGGCGCCGATAATGTTGATGTCGCAAACTAGATTTTAACATGGGTGTGGCTGAGTAATTAGGAATACAGAAGAGAGTAGGGGACAAATCAAAAAAGGGAATGGTTGCATCCGTTTTTGCTGTATCTCCCCCAATATTGAGCTATATCTGTTAAGGGTTTAGACATTCTTTGGTGGTCTACCCCTCTAATGTGTATACTGTGAAAAATCTGGTACTCTGCCCTTGCGAGTCAATGAAACCCCAGTCGCAGCTTCTCATGCTGCTTTTCTGTGGCTTATATCGAGTTCAGAGAATTCCACTTTTAATTCCCTTTTTAAAGTAACTCAATACTAAGCAGTGCAAAGCAGCTATGCTATACATTTAATTGCTGCAAAGTGACCAAGTATGTGTATCTTGCTGCTGCGGTGAAAGCCAGTAAGAAGGTTGGCAAGCAAATATGTCTCTGTATGTGTAGTCTATAATATTACATTAATTCATTCTATATTTGTTTTTGTGATTGTTAGGGGTCACGAAATTGATTTAAAAAAGGGATATTATTCCGATTGTGATGTAGAAATACACATTTCTTTTTTGTATGTGTGCTAGGTCCTTTAGTTCATTTTAACATAATAAATCTCATTTTGATTGATTGATAGGAATGCACATCACTAAATGTGAGAATTTTAGGGAAGAATATTGGATGATTTACAGAGGGTTAAGGGGGGTTTAGGCAGGGACATGAACCATTCTACAAAAGAGAAACCCTATTTCCTATTCTCAAATTTCATATCTAAAACTATTACTGTCAAAAAGGTCTCAAAAGAGTAGTAAATGTGCTCCATACCGGACCAGGAGCGAGCCCAGAATCACCCATAGCCAACCACTGGCAAATCCATGCCATAGAAAAAGATGGAAGCAGGGACGTAAAATAACAACCTACAGGAACTAATATTAAAGTGAATGAATGAATTTCAAATTTTTGAAAATATATTTGCATTTAATTTAATGTTAAACACTATATATAAATACATATATATATATATATTATTTTATTATGAAATAGTTGAATAACCTTTTTTAATGTAAAAATAAATGTAACATGAATGTATTATTTACCTTAATCAATCAATGTCCCATTCTTGCAATTGAAATGTGGTCACTTTTTCGGATGCCAGAAGCTTTTTTAACACCAGGATTGCCTTCAACATGCAGCTTGAATAATGACCATTCATTTTACCAATAATGAAGGGCGTGTTCTGCAAGACGCACTTACTGAGATTTACTATCTGGACAACATTATGAGCACCATAGATGCCCGACACTTTCCTCTGCTGGTATGTTCCACCTTCCTGTGCTTTATTAGGCCTAGATTTGACTTATCTTGCAAAATGTAATAAAACATCCTAAATAAAAAAAAATATACAAATACATACACAGAAGTGCTTTGGGTCAGCTCTCTTTATCCATTGGTATAATCCATCATCTGCTCACAACAGCATTCATCGTGAGCAGTGGGTCAGCTCACTTGAACCATGGCTTGTACGGCACTTTAAGTGACATGATTTTGCTATGCACATCGACCTACATTTAGTACACTTGTGGGCAAAGCTGCTGGGCCAAGTGCTGCTATTGTTTAACTGATTTCCTTTTTTACTCTTTCAAAGCTACCTTACCTGGTTGCATTTAATACAGTTTTTACTTTTAATTTTACTTTTTTAATCTTTCATAGCCTCCTTTGGATGGTTGGCTATGAGATATTGGGTTGTTGGTTGAGATGGGTGAAACCCTACTCAAACAACAACCCCAATCTTTGTCAGCGTGAACCACAAAAACCAGGGGCGGCTCTAGGCTCATGGCGGCCCTGGGCAGGGAGCGTAGGTAGGGGGCCCCAGAAGAGGAGATCCGGGCGGGGCAGACCGCGGAGGCCAGTGAAGAGGGGGGTCAGGGTGTTTGGAAGTGGAACAGAGCCGGAGGCCGCTAAATCCCTGCCAGGGGCCGCCACGCAAATATGTATCCATCCTCAGAGGATTATTATATTAAGGATATATATTGGCGTGGTGGCCCCTAGGGTTTGGTGGCCCTGTGCAGGTGCACAGCTTGCACATGCCTAAGGCCGCCCCTGCAAAAACTCACTAAGGACATAGCCCTGTGATAGCTTGGTACAATGATTTAGAGAAATGGGTACATTTTAATACATTATTTGATACCAAAACAATAAAAATGTAATCAGTAGAACTACAGTTATGAATTTTTAATGTTTAAGAGAAAAATCGCCCATTAAAGATCAAAGTGCCAACCGAAGACATGTAGTAGAACAATACAGGGGCTAAGTCAAACGTTAAGGCCGACTGCAATGGAGCTTGGGTTGGATACACGAGGTTGATTGAGCACACTTTCCACTTACCTTCTGACTTAGAAGCATTTAAAAAAAAAGTCTGGGAGGTAAAGTTCATTGTGGCAGGGAAGCTGGAAGGAGAAGGCGTAGTTGTCAGGGAGCTGCTGAATGAAGTTGTGATGAAGACTTCTGTGTTTAGACTTAGGGCCTGCTTACAAGTTCTGCTGTTCATGGGACTGGCGGTCCTGCCACCACCACACTGTGTAATATGTTAACGGTGGTGCTGCAGCACTTCCAAGCATATTACAAGATGCCTTTTAGCCAGCATTTCCATGGCGTTGAGCCCGCAATGGAAAGGGTGATGGAGAGGCAACTCAGGGGGCCATTACAGGGACCTGGGGTGCATGTAGGTGGGTACATGGTGTGCCTCCCTGGTATTGCACCCCCAAGTTACTGGTGCATTTCTTTCCATGCAGGACTGTGTGTGGCGGTGCCAAGGCAGTGCTTTTCTAAGGTTCTCCTTTGAACTGTAGAAAGGCACTGCCGTGGGCGGGCCACTGATACCAAGTTGGGTGAATGGTCTCACTATGGGTTTGTATTCCTTCCGTAGAGTGCTAGCGTGACACAAGACAGGAGGACAGCCAAACTCGTAAGCAGACACTTAAGGGTCTATAAGTATGGCGGGCAGATCACCACTGCCCAACCAGAGGTGGTGATCTGCCCGCCATTACAGACTGCCCGCATGCAATTTACCCCCAGCCATCATAATATGACGGTGGGGATACAGCGGCGGACGGGAAGACCATCTGAAGCTTTTCCGCCTGGGCGATGAGTCGACCAGGCGGAAAATGGTTTAATATGCAGACACCGCCATCCATATTACAATGCAAGCAGGAAGCAGCGTTTCTGTGGCGGTAAGTTCCCAGGATGTTGTGGGGTGGGGGCACAGGGGAGGTACCTATGGTACCCCCTTGCATTTGCATGCGCAGTGCCTGCCATGTTGCGCATGCAAAGGCACAAGGTGCAGCCACAGCATTGTGGCGCACAATGTTGTGGATAGGGGATGCCACTGTGGCATCCTGATTGCCAGAGTGGGACTGCCGCACCACTGGAGGCTGGACCCAGCACCGCTAGGGTGCCATCCGAATAGGCCCCTTAGTCTCATTTATGGAGCATAAAATTCTCCAGGGGGAATGAAGCTGCAGGCAGTAGCTGACAAGGACTCCTTGAGGCCGGATATCCCTTGTGCGAAGAGCTGCTGAACAGGATTTGCTGCTGAAGATTAGAATGTAACGGGAGCTGCCATTAAGTCAGGCTGACCAGTGAAGTACCTAGGGCAAATCGGTGAGAAGGGAAGTCCCGGTGTCCTCTTGATTCTTATAGCATTTTTGGGCAGAAAATGTTCCCAAGTCTCAAGTTTTTGTTTTGGGCTATCTGGACAGCTTTAGCACCAATTCCAAGAGTCCAAAACTGGAGGGGCACAACTTGGAAGGTCAGGACTCACTGAGTCTGAGTCCAAATGTGGGTTCAAGATGTTTTGAGCCTTTTTTGTCCCTGAGTCTCTGATCAGGAGGCTATCCAAATAGCCTTTGGAGTCACTCTGGAGGTCTTGGGGTCAAGCTGGAAAGCAGGCCTCAAGCAGCTGCAAAGTCCTCTGAGGGCACAGGGTAGGCATCAGACTTCATGGTCCTCTTCTTGATGCAGTAAAGCAAACCCTGAAGTACACAGCAGGCCACAGGGATCCATGTTAAAATATTGATATAAAAAATATCGATGTCAAAAATTTCGGTGAAAATATCGATAACAAAAATATCGACTTCCTATACATAAACAGGTAAGTACAATAATATTGACATGAAAATATTGATGTAAAAAATATAGAGGTAAAGAATATCGACTTAAAAAAATTACATAACCTAAATAAAATTAATTAAATAATATTAATATTATTAACAAAATAAATGTAATTTAATATATATGTTAATTAATTAAAATGAAAAATATAAACAGAAAAAGTGTACATATAAATATATTTACTTAGTACATTTTTATTAACTGTTATCTTTTAAATTTTATAAAAACAAAATATACACATTTATAAATAATTTACAATTAAATAAAATATTCAATATTTAATAAACATATGAAACTATAAAAAAATGCATTTAATAACAAAATAAACACAATAGTAGTGGAAACGTTGGATAGCGAGGGGGTCAAAATTACTATACCCACTCCAGTGAGTGCAACAGTAGGGAATGGGTTGGATAGCGGAGGGGTAAAAAGTACTGTTCCCACTCCAGTGAGTGCAACAGTAGGGAAAGGATTGGATAGCGGAGGGGTAAAAATTACTATTTCCACTCCAGTGAGTGCAACAGTAGGGAAAGCCCTGGATAGCGTAGGGGTAAAAATTGCTCTTCACACTCCAGTGAGTGCAACAGTAGGAAAAGGACTGGATAGCGTAGGTGTAAAAATTACTATTCCCACTCCAGTGAGTGCAACAGTAGGGTAAGCGCTGGAAAGCGTAGGGGTAAAAATTACTATTCCCACTCCAGTGAGTGTAACAGTAGGGAAAGCATTGCATAGCGTAGGGGTAAAAATTACTATTCCCACTCCAGTGACTGCAACAGTAGGGAAAGTGCTGGATAGGGTAGGGGTAAAAATTACTATTCCCACTCCAGTGACTGCAACAGTAGGGAATGCGCTGGATAGCGTAGGGGTAAAAATGACTCTTCACACTCCAGTGAGTGCAACAGTAGGAAAAGGACTGGATAGCGTAGGTGTAAAAATTACTATTCCCACTCCAGTGAGTGCAACAGTAGGGAAAGCGCTGGAAAGCGTAGGGGTAAAAATTACTATTCCCACTCCAGTGAGTGTAACAGTAGGGAAAGCATTGGATAGCGTAGGGGTAAAAATTACTATTCCCACTCCAGTGAGTGTAACAGTAGGGAAAGTGCTGGATAGCGTAGGGGTAAAAATTACTATTCCCATTCCAGTGAGTGCAACAGTAGGGAAAGCATTGGATAGCGTAGGGGTAAAAATTACTATTCCCACTCCAGTGAGTGCAACAGTAGGGAAAGCGCTGGATAGCGTAGGCTTAAATATTACTATTCCCACTCCAGTGAGTGCAACAGTAGGGAAAGCATTGGATAGCGTGAGAGGTGAAAATTACTATTCCCTTTCCAATGAGTGCAACAGTAGGGAAAGTGCTGGATCCCACAACAATAAAAATCGAAAACATCAACACTTTTATTAAATTTAATTTCCAACATTAACATATTTAATATATAAAGTTAAATATATTATTAGTTACAAAGATAATACAAAATCCTGAATTACACATTAATTAACACTATAATATCTACAACACACACCTAGAATTAATTACACAATTACACTTAATAAATACTAATTAATTAATCAGAATTAATCTATAAATCTTTAATAATTAATCAATAAAATAATTATTACTTACCTCCCTGCACACCATGTACACATATAAACACCACAACACACACCTAAAATTCATTAAACAATTAACATATTTGAATATTAATTGATTAATTGAAATTAATTAAGACCTAATTATTAAACTAATACTAATGAATCAATCAATGGATTAAATATTCAATAAATTGTACATAATTAAATCACTTCCCACCCTATTCCACTACAAACCCACAGCCTGCTACCGAACTAAAAACACAAAATTAAACTTAAAATAAATTAATAACTACTAAAATTGTAAAACATTATAACAAAATTACAAACAATTCTCATTAAAACCACAAAAATACATACCATTATTAATAATTTGATATTTTTGTTAACTAAATATATCAATATATTTGTAATCGATATTAATGACCTATCTGTCGATATTCTTGTCCACGATAATTCTGTTGCCGATATTTCTTCTCCACAATATTTTTGCAGAGATATTTAGGTCCCTTGATATTTCTACGTCCATATTCCTGCTCTGTGCCGGCCACAGGCAGCAGAGCAATCCCCTGAGAGTCCTTCCACAGGTCCAGAATTAAACTGAAGAATAGGTCTGAGGGTGCTATTTTTTTTTATATATAATGCCACATTTGAAGTTGAATAAATTTCTGGAGTTTTCCGCTCACGTATTTGTCTCGAATTCTCTACCTTCCTGCCATCATCACAGTCTGGATGCAGGCACACAGGGCTAGGGTGAAGATATTTGTGTGTGAGCTGAGACAGTGTCTTTGAAGTGCGAGTAGAGATGTGCACAGCTCTACCCAGTCCATCCTTTTTTGGATGGCCTATTCTGCCAACACCCAGTCCCTCTATTGTGTGACAGTCTGGGAGAAATACACGAATGCCAATTGCCAACAACACCTATTCATGTGACCCAGGAAACAGGTTGCAGGCACCAAATGGTTAGGAGAGGAAAATGCTACAGACATTACCACTACAGAGGATTTAAATTCTAATTCCTTAGATACCAAACATGACATGTTCACATATTGCCAAACAAAAGTTTTCACGTATTAAATGTAATAAGGTAATCCAATGTTATCCATGGGGAGGGGTAGGCCTTACAGTAGTGGAAAACCAATTTGTGAACACATTTAAAACTTAAAAGTACATGTCCAAATATTTAATTACAGTGCAGTCTGCCCTATGGGCTGTCTGGTGCACACCTATATGTGATGAAAAGGGAATTTTAGGCTTGGAAAGGGTATAATTTTGCCAAGTCGAATTGGCTGTTTACAGCTGCATACAGTCTGCAAAGGAAGGCCTGAGACGTGTTTAAAGGGCTACTTAAGTGTGTGGCAGAATGAGTGCTGCAGGCCCGCTAGTAGCTTGTGAGATTGACCAGCTAAATATGCCAATCAGGGGTATGTCAATAGTACCTTGTTTTAGAGAGTGAGCACCCGCACTTTAGCACTGGTTAGCAGTGGTAAAGTGCACAGAGCCCTAAGACCAACAAATACGAATTTTTCAAAATAGGAGGTGAGAAGGCAAAATGTTTGGGGGTTGACCCTGCAGAAGGTGCCTAGTCCAACAGTTGCATTTTTACTTTTATTTTCTATTGCATGTGCTTGCAAGAAAATAACACTGCATGCTTTCCAAGGCCAGAGCTATATGCTTTGCTAGTGCTTTTATCAAATTACAGCATGCTTCTTGTTTGAACCCTACTTAACAAAAAAAATAGCTGTCACTGCCTACCCTTCTAATCACCCATTCAGAAAACGTCTCTCTGTGTTTTTAGTTTCATAAACATACCATAGGCATCCATGGGTTATACATTGTTAAACCTGATGGCCATACATTAACCATGATGGTATACAGACAAAATATCGAAATTAAAATATCGATATACAACAATATCGATGTTTTAATTTCGACAGTATGGAATATCAATGTCCAAAATATCGACAGACAGAATATCGTTTTTTTAAGGTATGTATGTTACTAATATCGAATTTTACTAATATCGAAATTTTGTTTAGTGTTATGTATTTTATTATGTTGTTTATATGTTTGTTAAACATGTTTTGTAATGTATGTTTGAAAATTTGTAAATTTGTTTACATTTTGCGTTTTAGTATCAGAGCGGGTTGTGGGTTTATAGGGGAATAGGGTGGGAAGTAATTTAATAATAATTAATTAATTAATACATGTTTGTAAATAATTTTAATTAATAATTAATTGGTAATTAATTAATATAAATTAGTTAATTAAGTAATATAATTTTGTACATATTTTTAATTATTAATTAATTGGTAATTAATTAATATTAATTAGGTAATTACATTAATTAGAGTAATTTTTTATATATATAATTTTTTGTTATTGTTAATTAATTAATTGGGAAAAAATAATATTAATTATTAAATTAAATTAATTACTGCTAATGTGCTAATATATTTACTTTATTGTTATTGTTAATTAATAATTAATTGGTAATTAAATAATATTAATTAATTTTGGGTAAAGGAGTATTTTTAGGGTTCAGGGTCAGTTTTGGGTTTTTGGGTAAAAGGGGTATTTTTAGGGTTCAGGGTCAGTTTTGGGTTTTTGGGTAAAGGGGTATTTTTAGGGTCAGGGTCAGTTTTCAGTTCTTGGGTAAAGGGGTATTTTTAGGGTTCAGGGTCAGTTTTCAGTTTTTGGGTAAAGGGGTATTTTTAGGGTTCAGGGTCAGTTTTCAGTTTTGGGGTAAAGGGGTATTTTTAGGGTTCAGGGTCAGTTTTCAGTTCTTGGGTAAAGGGGTATTTTTAGGGTTCAGGGTCAGTTTTGAGTTTTTGGGTAAAGGGGTATTTTTAGGGTTCAGGGTCAGTTTTCAGTTTTTGGGTAAAGGGGTATTTTTTGGGTTCAGGGTCAGTTTTCAGTTCTTGGGTAAAGGGGTATTTTTTGGGTTCAGGGTCAGTTTTCAGTTTTTGGATAAAGGGGTATTTTTAGGGTTCAGGGTCAGTTTTGGGTTTTTGGGTAAAGGGGTATTTTTAGGGTTCAGGGTCAGTTTTGGGTTTTTGGGGGACAGGGATATTTTTAGGGTTCAGGGTCAGTTTTGGGTTTTTGTGAGGTGTCTAGATCTATGCTGGACACCGTATACCCAAGAAACACAAGGGTGGCTGGGCCCAAGGGGAAGGAGGGTAGGCAGGGCCTCACAATATGAAAATAGAAATGTTTGCCTATGCCTCCAAACTACTTCAAGTACACACTAGTTCATGTACAAGTAAACCACAACTTGTTAGTTTACAAAAAACAATTTATGTTTTCAATTTGGTACTCAGTTTACAGAAGAAGAATTCACAACAAACAGAACTAAGACCACTATCAACCTCATGTCTTAGCCATATAAAAATTCAAAACAATTAATACAAATATGCAATAAACCAAACATGTGGTGAACAATTAGAAAAACAGTGACTTATTGACATATACAAACATCACATTAAATACATGGACCACAAAACTTTATACATTTGTGAAACAGGGGCTCATACAAACATTTAGGAACCCGGGGAGAGAATGGAAAACAGCGTTTTCAACAGTTAAACTCCCAAGACCTGAACAGGAGCTAATCAATTAAATTTCAGGAACATAGCCCGTTTCTGCAACAAATAACAATGGCCAACTAGCCAAACAAGGAAAAGAGAGTGCCGACGCGTTTCGAATCCTGATTAACAACTTGCAGAATTCTCATCAGGGCAGTCTGGATCTAGTCCATGGGCACTGTTTAAAATAAGAAACAAAACAAAGTGTTTACTATCTAGCGGGTCCTCTAGCCACTATTCTCAGGACAGTGCGATTACCATACAGTTCGTACCTTGTGTAAATCCTGCCCACAGTCAATTCTGGATTAGGGGAAAATGTCGTCTAGGCTTGGTGGCCTACGCTGCAACAGAGTAATGGGGTAAATAAGTACTTGCCAGGTACATGGGAAGGGAATGCTTGAAAGCCATTATCACTCGGTTACCTGCGTTATTACTGGAAGCTAAGCCACATCTTCGCCGCATGGGGTGAAGTTCCTTTATTTTCTGAAACAAGGTGACAGGGTGCGACTTAGTACACTGCTTGCTCGCTAACATGCTAGTCGCGTGTAGATTTTAGTGCTTAAAATAATCCACTTACTTGGGCACCGATCCGCAGTGACCTCAGTGGGGGTTCTGTTTTAAGACCACGTTTCTCCACGCAGAGAGCAGTTAATTATCTGTAAGGGTAAGGAGAGGGGCACCGTGTTACCGCGCTACTGTTTAGATGCTAAATAGAACAAAAGTTACAATTTTAAAATGTATCCGCATCCGCGCTAGTCGCGTGTGAATTTTGCACTCTTTCGAATAGTCCACTTACTTGGACACCGATTCGCGGTGACTTCAGTGGGGGTTCTGATTTTAAGACCGCATTTCTCCAACCAGAGAACAGTTGAATAATTATCTGCGAGGGTAAGGAGAGGGGGGGACACGTTACCGCGTTATTGTTTCTGTGCATAACCATTACAAAGTTAACAGTTTGGAAAGTGGCCGCTTCCGTGCTTACCGCAATATGTCTAAAAAACCTCCGATCAGTGTACTTGCTCCACAGCGACAACCAAGGGATGTGAGTGTCCCTGGCCGTCGCCGGTCTTGAAGCCCAAACCATGTAGTTGGTAACGGGCCAATCAGACAAAAGGCCAGATAATGATGCATGCTGGGACCTGTAGTGTCAAAGAACCAATCAAGGTTTTTGAGAACCATTGAGGTGCATTATGGGACATGTAGTGTCAGCCAGCGGGCACGGAGTGTTTTATGCCCTGTTTATTTCACTGAGGCTGTTCAGACCCTTGTTTACGCTGTCAAACTTTAGGATTAGATACGCCTCCTTGCGCAACAGCATTGTGTCCACATCTTGGAAATGTTTGGGGTCGATCCATGCCAATGTGGTCCATTTGAAGTCAGTCTCAGAATGGCCGTTACTGATGAAATGTTCCACCATGGGGGCAGTGATGACTTTTTTCTTAAGCCGGGAGCGATGCTGGGTAATCCGGGCATTAATGGGCTGATTTGTTTTGCCTATATAAACTCTGTTGCATGGGCAAACCACCGCATAGACGACATTTCGAGTCTTGCAATTCGTGAAGCAATCATGCTTCCATCTAATGCCATTGTTTACAAATGTGTCACCTTCTATGGTGCTTGAACATGAAACACAATTGCCACATTTGTGGTGTCCGCATATTGGTTTCAGATTCCACTGTGTGACAAGGTCGCTTTTGGGTGCTGTGATATGACTATCTGCTCTGATTAGATGTTGCCCTATGCTTCTATTCTTGCGCATAGCAAAGATGGGTTTGGAGAGGGGATGCTCTAGAGTCTCAAGGAGATGCCAGTTATTCCGAATTATATTCTTAAATTGGTTCGTGTGTTGGCCAAATGTTGTCACGCAAACCAATTGTTCCAGATCTTTCTTTTCTTTCTTTTCAAACAATGTCTCTCTTGGAGTAAATTTGGCCCTATTCTTCGAATGTTTTAGCAACTTTTTTGGGTATCCTCTTTCTGCCATCTCATTGCAGAATCTCATTGCATGGGAGTCAAAATCACAAAGGTTTGTACAGTTTCGCCTGATCCTCAACAATTGCCCGTAGGGCAAATTATTTTTTAAAGATTGAGGATGCGAACTGGTATAATGCAGAATGGTATTCCGGTCAGTTTCCTTTTTATGCAAGGAGGTAGTTAACTTAGCCTCATAGGAGCCTACCGTGACGTCCAGGAAAGTCATTTCTTTTGGACTGTAGTTAAGTGTGAATTGGATATCTGGGTGCCTAGAGTTCAGCCACAGATGGAACTGCTCGAGGTCCGCCTGGCTCCCCTGCCACAGGAGCCAGACGTCGTCGATGTATCTTAGCCACTGAGTAATGTGTCCTGAGAAAGGGTTGTCACTGAGGACAAATCGCTCCTCATATTGTGCCATGTACAGCACAGCCAACTCCGGTGCATAGGGACAACCCATGGCTGTCCCCTTGACTTGAACAAAAAAGCTATTCTCGAATTTAAAATAGTTACTGCGAAGAGTGATCTCAGCTAATGCCACAATGAAGTTGGTAGGCACCCGATGGGGTCTATCCCTTTGTTCTAAATAAAGTTCGATGACCTCTAAAGCTTCATCCTGCGGTATCTGTGTGTAGAGCGAGGCGACATCAAGTGTCACCATCAACTCGGTCTGGTCATTGAATGGGTGCCCCTAAAGCGATGTGTATCTGCTTTAGGGTTGCTTTGTTTCTTTCCACTACGCTCCATCTTAGAGTCTCATTAAGTGACACAGTAAATGTACACAAAATATATGACTGATATTGAGTCTACAAACATGGCTGATTAGAGTCTCCCCATATTATTAAAGATATGTATTTTTGTAAATGTAACTGTTCTATCTATTTTAAGTGTTTTTATATTTGTGATCTACAATATGGAATTGAATATTTTTATAAAATTGAATGTAACTCAGTGATGCAAATTGAATAAAACTTGTATGATGATGATGACTTTAATCCAGTTGGCTGGCCCAGCAACTTCACAATTGAGTAACAGTTCACATGTACAGTGTAATATTAGGTCGAAGCAAATATGCTCATGAGTACGGGTTGTTGGTATTTCAGGTCTCAGTTGCCCCACTAATTCATTATGTGCGTACCTACAAACATATGACTTGTCCCTGTCATAAAGCGTTTGCCGCGGCCCATCCCACTCTGTATTCTGGCAGAGACTGCCTCCTGCGAAGGACCGATGTTTCAATATATATGTAGCATTTTCAACCTACTTGAGAGGTCTAAGCTTTCGAGGGTGGAAATGGGAAGGAAATGCCCACAAAATTGTTGAGATTGTAATGGATAAGGGGCCAGAAGTACGGCGGTTTTTGCGTGCGCAAACTTTTGCTCTTGCAAAAACCAATAGGGGTATGTACTATACCAAAATAGCGAGTCACAATTTATTTGTGACCTGCTATTTTGAAATTGCGAGTCACTATTAGGAATGGGCGTTCCCTTCCTAAAAGCAAGCGCAACCATGTTTTACGACCGCAATTGCAGTCGCAAAACACTCGCAAATTACCACTCTCTTCAAGAGGGTGGTAATAGGGTCGCGAAAGGGAATGGGTCCCCAGGGGAACCGTTCCCCTGTGCAAACGCAGGGGAAAATATTTAAAGGGCAGGCAGTGGTCCCAGGGACCACTGCCTGCCCTTAAAAAATGAAAGGAAAACGTTTCATTTTTAAAAAAAATTGCATCCCGTTTTCCTTTAAGGAAAACGGGCTGCACTTTAAAAAAAAACTGCTTTATATAAAAACAGTCCCAGACATGGTGGTCTGAGCCTAGCAGGCCACCATACCTGGGAGGGCCTGCCATTCCCAATGGGGTCGCAAATTGCGAGAGGCTCATTAATATTCATAAGCCTCTCAATTGTGTTACACTATGTTGTACATCCCAAATAGCACCTTGCATATTGCGAGTCGCAAAATAATTTGCAAGTGCTATTTTGGGTGTCGTACATCAGGCCCAAGGTGTCTTTGCCTAAGGAAAACAATGTTGTTCCCATGGAGAAAAAAATGTAAAAGTTTGCAAGTACGGTTGCACCGAGACCACTTCGGAGAAATGACATAACATGTGTATTTGTAAAGTGCACATTCACCCAAGGGTATCTTGGCGCTGAAGAACAGATGTTTATTGTTACCCTACTCAATGGTACTCATTTTATCAACCTCTGAAGGATGAAAGGCTGAGTGGTCCCGCCGGGATCTGAACCTGTGACCATGAGGTCAAACACAGACCCCTACAGTGGAAACATTAGTCCACTAAGCCACCAGACCCTAATTTTTACGGAAAAAAATAAGGAATTTAGCAAATGCAATTGTGCTTTGGCTGCACATTTACATAGGTGTAAATGTACACTTGTTACACATGTGAAAATGTTTTTACATTTCAGTAACTTGGAAATCACAAATGATTTCCATAATTACTGGACTAGCTAATCTTCCCAGGAGTAATAAAAATAATCTCACCATTCCAAAAGTGTCAGCCATTACTTCAAATGTAGGCGTAAATCCATAGCAATATATTGCAGTCTATTTTAGACTGTGAGAATGGGTAAAAAATTGTCCTTTAAACATTCAAGAGCTCGCAAAAAGATACAAACCCACTCTAAAGCAAGCACATGGGTAAAGGAAGTAGTTTTATGGCTAGAGCGGTCAACCTCGGACCTAGGGAACCGGGTTCGAGTCTTGGCAACGACGCTCAACATCCTGTGACTCTGGGCAAGTCACTTAATATCCCCATGCCTAACAAAAATTAATGTGTTCATCTGTAAAAAAAACTGGTGCTCATGTAAAGCGCTCTGATTCTCGGGTCTAGATTGCGCTCTATAAAACTCTTTAAAAAAATGTAGTAGGCTATACCTCACCAAGCCCCCCCAAAAATGCAGCACAATAAAACATAAAGCAAGACTCTTAGGGTTCTATCTATAAACTGCATTTTGTAGTACATTTACTAGTCATAGAGTAATGCTGCTCATGTGCTACAAACTGCTATTCACAAAACTGCATGCAAAGGTCCCCGCCTCTTCTATCTTTTATGTGTGTCCTGACTACAGAGATCTCCGCACACGCACATAATCACTTTTGTAGTAAATGTGGGCGCGACAGAGGGTGTGGCTGAAAAATTAGGAATACAGAAGAGAGTAGGGGACAAATCAAAAAAGGGAATGGTGGCATCCTTTTTTGCTGTACCTCCCCCAATATTGAGCCATATCTGTTAAGGGTTTAGACATTCTTTAGTGGTCTACCCCTCTAATGTATATAATGTGAAAAATCTGGTACTCTGCCCTTGCGAGTCTATTAACCCCCAATCGCAGCTTCTCATGCTGCTTTTCTGTGGCTTATATCGAGTTCAGAGAAATCCATTTTTAATTCTCTTTTTAAAGTAACTCAATACTAAGCAGTGCAGAGCAGCTATGTTATACCTTTAATTGCTGCAAAGTGACCAAGTATGTGTTGTGAACCATAACTATCTTGCTGCTGCGGTGAAAGCCAGTAAGAAGGTTGGCAAGTAAATATGTCTCTGTATGTGTAGTCTATGATTTTACATGAATTCATTCTATATTTGTCTTTGTGATTGTTAGGGGTCATGAAATTGATTTAAAAAAGGGATATTATTCCGATTGTGATGTAGAAATACACATTTCTTTATTGTATGTGTGCTAGGTCCTTTAGTTCATTTTAACATAATAAAGCTCATTTTGATTGATTGATAGGAATGCACATCACTAAATGTGAGAATTTTAGGGAAGAATATTGGAGGATTTACAGAGGGTTAAGGGAGGTTTAGGCAGGGACATGAACCATTCTACAAAAGAGAAAACCCATTTCCTATTCACAAATTTCATATCTAAAACTATTACAGTCAAAAAGGTCTCAAAAGAGTGGTAAGTGTGCTCCATACCGGACCAGGAGCGAGCCCAGAATCACCCATAGCCAACCACTGGCAAATCCATGCCATAGAAAAAGATGGAAGCAGGGACGTAAAATAACAACCTACAGAAACTAATGTTAAAGTGAATGAATGAATTTCAAACTTTTGAAAATATATTTACATTTAATTTAATTTAATGTTAAACACTATATATAAATACATATATATATTATTTTATTATAAAATAGTTGAACAACCTTTTTTAATGTAATAATAAATGTAACCTTAATTTATTATTTACCTTAAACAATCAATGTCCCATTCTTACAATTGAAATGTAGTCACTTTTTCGGATGTCAGAAGCTTTTCTAACACCAGGATTTCCTTCAACATGCAGCTTGAATAATGACCATTCATTTTATCAATACCTAGCAGCCCGTCCCGACGTTGTCCGGGTATGAATTGCTGCCGGCCAGTAGTATATTGTTTTGTAGGATTTCGTTTTGATAGCATTTCTTATCTGGGCAGGCCTGTGAAACGCTCCGATTCACAGTGCACTGCTGATGCACTTAAGAGTGCACGCTCAGTAGTGTGTGAACTCAAGTTTCCCTACTTTATTTTTCCTTGCAATATTATATAGCGCAAACTCAACAACATGGCACGAGCACAATTTACATTACAGAAGAACACATTCATTTGTGGTAGGCACGAGAAGACAAAGCGATTTGCCTG
Organism: Lissotriton vulgaris; assembly: GCF_964263255.1. Taxonomy (NCBI): domain Eukaryota; kingdom Metazoa; phylum Chordata; class Amphibia; order Caudata; family Salamandridae; genus Lissotriton; species Lissotriton vulgaris. Next base: position 281,618,232 of record NC_141695.1, on the reverse strand, counting down.
GAATCACAGGATGTTGAGCTGATGCCGAGGATCGAACTTAGCTCCCCAGCTCTAAAGTTCGCAATTCTACAACTTGTGGCGGGAGGTGTGTATGTCGGTGCTGCCCATCAATGAGAGAGACCTGTGCATTTTTTAAATGGGTGTTGAAAAAATATGAGTATGTTACTGGAGATGTGGGCCGTCGTGCCACCAATGTACTTATCGGGAGAGGGTAAACACCCATTGTTCCGCAACTTTCTTTCCGCATACCATCACTCCTCATACTTTCATTACGAAAGTACCATGACTCCGCAATGCAATTATAACGCATGGCATTACATTTTATATGCTTTTACCACGCTTACATTTACAACGGAATTCGTTGTAAATGCATGAATGGTAAAAGCATGTTTTTTTTTTATGTTTGGAGAAGGTAAGTATGTGTATAGGGGTATCTGTTTGGGGGTACTGAAGTATATGTTTTAGGGTGTTTGGGTATTTTTAGGGTTCAGATATAGTTTTGGGTTATGGGGTACAGGGGTCGTTTTAGGGTTTAGGGATAGGTATGGATTTTTGGGGTACAGGGGTATTTTTAGGGTTCAGGGGTAGGTTTGGGTTTTGGGGTTTAGGGGTATTTTAAGGGTTCAGGGCTAGGTTTGGGTTTTGGGGTACAGGGGTATTTTTAGGGTTCAGGGCTAGATTTGGGTTTTGGGGTACAGGGGTATTTTAGGGTTCAGGGGTAGGTTTGGGTTTTGGGGTACAGGGTTATTTTTAGGGTTCAGGGCTAGGTTAGGGTTTTGGAGTACAGGGGTATATTTAGGGTTCAGGGGTAGGTTTGGGTTTTAGGGTACAGAGGTATTTTAGGGTTCAGGGCTAGGTTTGGGTTTTGGGGTACAGGATCATTTTTAGGGTTCAGGGCTAGGTTTGGGTTTTGGGGTACAGGGGTATTTTTAGGGTTCAGGGGTAAGTTTGGGTTTTGAGGTACAGGGGTATTTATAGGGTTCAGGGCTAGGTTTGGGTTTTCGGGTACAAGGGTATTTTTAGGGTTTAGGGAAAGGTTTGGGTTTTGGGGTACAGGGTATATTTATAGGGTTAAGATGGGTTAGTGTTTAAGGGTGTTGGGGTATTTTAAGGAGTAAGGGTGGGTTATGATTATGGGGTGCAGGGGTATTTAAAGGGAGCAGGGTGGTATTAGTTTTTAGGGTGTAAAGGGTAATAAAATAAAATAAGAAATAAAAATAATATAAATAATGCAATTTAAAAGAATAAATGTTTTAATTAAATTTAAAAAAAATATATATATATATTGACGGTGCATGTTGGGATTTGTGGTATGTGAGGGCCGCGAAGCTCCGCAGTAGTCCCACCAAAGGCAGATAAAACAGGAAGTGACGCCGCAAATCCAGAACGCAGCTCACCTGTGAACAAGGCTAGAGTATTTAGCTGAAACACGTAAGGAATGACAATTTGAATGCTGTGTTTCTGCTGAATATATGATGCAGTAGGTGTATTTACCGATGCAGTCCTACAGGATCTCCAGAAAATGGCAAATAACACTGTGAACATGACTAGGAAAAACTCTAATGCCACAGACATTACCACTACAGAGGATTTAAATTCTAATTCCCTAGATACCAAACATGACATGTGGACATGTTGCCAAACAAATGTTTTCACATATTAAATGTAATAAGGTAATCCAATGTTATCCTAGGGGAGGGGTAGGCCTTACAGTAGTGGAAAACACATTTGTGAACACATTTAAAACTTAAAAGTACATGTCCAAATATTTAATTCCAGTGCACTCTGCCCTATGGGCTGTCTAGTGCATACCTATATGTGATAAAAAGGGAATGTTAGGCTTGGAAAGGGGATCATTTTGCCAAGTCGAATTGGCTGTTTACAACTGCATACATCCTGCAATGGAAGGCCTGAGACGTGTTTAAAGGGCTACTTAAGTGTGTGGCAGAATGAGTGCTGCAAGTCCACTAGTAGCTTGTGAGATTGACACCCTTGGCTATATGGTATACCACTTTATAAGTCAGCTAAATATGCCAATCAGGGGTACGTGAATAGTACCTTGTTTTAGAGAGTGAGCACCCTCACTTTAGTAAGAGTGTAGAGCGTAGAAGGTGAAGATAAAGAAGGGGAAATTCCCTTTTTGGAACTAAAACCCTCACACACCTAGCAAGCTAGATGTCATGCTTCATCATATGGGTTCTGCTCCTCGTCAGACTGGCGCTGCAATGTCTGACGGGCACCCGTAAAGGGGCTCTTTATCGGAAATCTTTTGTTCCATCCATATGGTGCATGCGAGTAAGAGGGTCAGAGAAAGTGTAGTCATGGGAAAGTGGTGAATTAAAAAAGGTTGGTCAGTCCACAATAAGCTTCATTGGCGTGGCTGACGCCCTTGATTAAAATGGTGGGAGGGGAGATATATGCTAAGGGTGTACAGAGCAAGATATCTACAACCCCCTGATCAGGTCAACATGTTTCTCGCCAAAATGGCAATTCGTCAGGACCTACGTGTTCGGTACTACACAGTGAAAATCTAAGAAAAAAAGGGTGTTTTTACAACCTTATTCCATCAGGTCGTATAAGGGCAGGCCAACAGGTCCTGCTGAACTGAGGCGACCTAAAGGAAAATACATAACACAGGGGTAAATGCAGTGCTGTGTTTGTTATGATAAAAGATATATACAAAGATACGCTCAAAAGCACACTCGTGATTATAAAACAAGCAACCAACTGAAGGATATTCACATGTATATCTCCATTTAGATATCAGTTGATTGCATTGAAAGGTTAAAAGATGCTAAAACTGAAGGGGATGATGTGGAACATGAAAGGGCACAGGGTATCAGAGCTTACCCTAAGTGAGATCCTAAGATGCCCCACAGTCTGCTCCAGTGGAACCTGCACGTATAGGTCAGGTACCTGGGAGATGAATGAGAGCGTGGGGGTAATTCAGTGACATATACTCATCAGTCTAGTAGTTGCATCCCATCGTGGGTCATGGCTCGCGGAGTGGGAGTTGCTGAGGGGGTAGCCGCAAGTCAGAAAACGCATTTGAGCGCCTGTGTAGCCTCGTGGAGCATGTACTCCTGCGGCAGCACGTAGGCCTAGATGAATATCAGTGCAACGAACCAGCACGACCTATCCCTGCACACCCGAGCGAGACTCGCTGGGGAACAGGGACCAGCCGCGGCCAAATCCGTGCTCAGGAAACATCACAGGGGTACGTAGGCTAAAGACCACCAGAGACAATGCCCGTGGCCAAAGACCGGCGTTAAACAACTGCGATCGGTAGATAGCGTCCAGCCCTACCGGCAAACCGCACCCTGCGTGGACTGAAACCGACAGGGTTATGAAGCAAAAAACGCGTGGAGGTCACCAAGCAAACTTACCCGATTAGCGTACGGTCAGAGCCGCTAACACCTACCCCCACCGTCTGGTCAGGACAGAGCAGCTGGTAGCGGAACCGGCGTCTGTGTGAAGTTTAAGTAGCTCCTGCCTCGCCGAGTTCGCGGGGGGGCGGGGCTTCAGCAGGAATCTGCTGCGCATGCGTCAAGGAGAGTACCTGGTGAACTCTGCAGCATTGATTCCATCAGTACTACCCGTGGCATATTAGTGGTGGCCATCTTGGGTATGGAAGAGGGGCGTTAGGCAAAGGCCAGTAAAAGGAAAGGACACAAATACATGTTTGTCCAAGTCCGCTCGGGATGAATATAACAAGGAATGGGACCCGACCACAATGGAATGGGGCCCTAGTCTGGACGGTAATGAATGCAAGGGTAGGAAAAACATTAGTTTGTTCGGGACAATACAGAAGAGGTCACGGGCACCTGTCCATTCATCATGCTATTAATCGCTGGTTCACATACATTGCGACTGTACTGTTTATGGTGTTTCTTGTGATGGCAAGAGAGACACAATAGAACAGTGGAAAAGTGGACACTGAATGAGACAGAAAAAACCAAACCTGTGAGAAAGTGTAGGATTTGTGAGCAATATGATGAGTTGACAGAAGGGTCAATTCTAATGTGAAAGGGACGACCAAGGGACCGAGTCAGTAGACCAACAGTAAGTATTTGATAATCTGAATTTGCCACATATGCTTGCAATAATACGGCACATGGGATTCGGCGAGGGGATATATGTCCCAGCATCTCCATATTTAATGCTGCACCATCAGCAAGAGTTAAGACAGGTGAAATAATATCCCCTTTGCAGTGTCCCGTGGCATTGCACAGGTATGCGAGCTGTCAACTATGCTAATTGCACTCTTGTCTAGAACCTCCTGTCCACATGCTGAGAAACAAAGGGGCAGTGAGAGTGTTACACTACTGAGAAGTCACACGATTACTTGCTTTATTTTAGGCAACAAGTGCAAGCAGGCCTGGTCTCAACGTTTGACTCTTCGTAGCACAGTCATACCTCTTTGTCTATTGAAAGAAACAAGAAACCACGCATTTTTCAATACACCCAGCTGTTGATGACGAACCACCGAGGCACTAACTGTGAAACACGCACATTTAGGTGTGTATGTACGTATTTACCATAACATCGAGCAAAGAGTTCTAACGGAGAATCTGGGAGCATCACTGCACTCGCTGAAAGACTGTTTAGAGTGCTGCAGCAAAACAAAAGGGTGACGTGACATTCACAGCTTCCGAAGGGCTTTTATTTTCTATTGCAAATGCTTGCAAAAAAATAACACTGCATACTTTTCCAAGGCCAGAGCTTATGCTTATCTAGTGCTTTTTTCAAATTACAGCATGCTTCTTGTTTGAACCCTACTTAACACAAAAATAGCTGCCACTGCCTACCCTTTAATCACCCATTCAGAAAACTTCTCTCTGTGTTTTTAGTTTCATAAACGTACCCTAGGCATTCATGGGTTATGCATTGTTAAACATGATGGCCATACATTAACCATGATATCACCTATATATTTGTCACCAGCAAGTGAGCTCTACTTAACTGATCACATGGCTGCAAGTACATTGCCTTTATAAACCCTCACATAGTGAGGATGAAGTACCTTTCCCATACTACAACCTTTTATTCCATTCAGGTTCACTCAAAATTGTAAAAATCGGTTTCCCCAGAACAATTAACTATTTCTTTTCAAAATAACATTTTCCATTGATTACACAATACCTTGCTAGTTTTTATTCCTTTTGCAAAACCACTCATACTGGCTTTTCTACCCGTAACACTAAATTTACCATTCAGAAATTCCACAACACTACACACACACGGGCAGATTTACAAGCCCCTTGCAACATCTTTACAACACCATTGCATCACTTCTGGGACGCAGCGCCGTAGTGAACAGTGCGTCACTCTGTGACACATTTACAACGTGACACACCTAGTGAGATGCATCACGTTGTAAAGCCCTGCTCTACATTATACATGCATCAGGTATAATGCATGTAAGGTGGGTGTTCCGTCGCAAGGAAGCCTCGTAAAAGTGACACATTGAAATGTACAAGATTTCACTGAGTCACTTTTATGACTCTGCAGTGTCAAAACCTTACACCTGCTTGGACCAGGCGTAAGGAGTGATGCAGCACAATAGGTATAGGACGCCCGTGAGCATTGTCCTTACAACAGAAGATGCACCATGCATCTGACTATCCTAGCCCCAACGTGTGCCGCATTGTAAATACGACGCATCCGTGGTGGCGCAAGGGTATTCCTATGTGTCGCATCTTTACTGGCGCCTCCCTGCAAATATGCAGGGAGGCGCCAGTACTTGTAAACCTGCCCCATAGGATTTAAGATTGAAAATGTCTTTATTGGGTGTCTTAACATACACTGATGTGCATGACATTTTTTTTTAATATCTCACTGAGTGTTTGGGAAAGTGCCTCAAAATGACAGCTTATTGTTGAGATTATGAATCTTCAAATGACAAGTGGACTTACCTGTTCCTTGGTGATAAGGAAACCTATGGGGCTGCATGAAAATTGAGCTATACAAATAATGAACAATGCAATAGGGAGCCTAGGTAAATATGCATTGTTGCATTACCAGAATGAATATTGATGGTACAAAGGTTGATGGCACAAAGGTCCATTTATTCATGTGCACTCCTTACTATGGAAGTGGATTGCCCTTTATAAATTAAGGTTGATTAGCTCCTACAACAAGTAATCAAGTCATCATGAAGCAGAAGATATGCAATGGTCTATGCTTTAGTAAAGGGAACAAGATTCCAACACAGTGGCATCAAAGTAGATTTCCTCAGGCAGCCCGGGTGATTCTTTTCTACTCCTTCCTTCTTGACTCCTGGTGTAGACTTTAACTCAAAGTAGAGTTAAGAAAACAGTGAAGTGTTCAGGTTCTGCATATAGAATCTACTATTAGCCTCTAGTCTTGTAGAGTTTACCATTATAGTCAACTTTCGCAACTGGGCTGTATTTACTAGTTGTCACTGTCATTAGTACACATAGTACTTCCTTCCTAGGCAAACAAGCTTGGCTCGCTCATTATTTTTGCTGATCAACCATTCTCACAAAGATAGTACCCTGGATTTAGGAACATTAAAAGAGACATGCACACTTACATTCATAAAGGTGGCCTCCTCTCATGCCTATGAAAAACTACTGAATAAGACAACGAGCTTTAGTCCTCATTCTGAAAAATAGATTTACAACCATTATTTATGTTATTTTGATGGCATCGGAATAAAAGTGGAGCATTTACATCTACATTGAAATATTCTCAAACTAGACATCTCTGATTTAATTTAGAAATACCTTATAAAGACTAAACAGTTTAAGAAAGTGTGCTTAAGATAAAAGAAACCGTAGGCCAGTTAGGTAAAGGGAGGTGGCTACACCAGTTGAGTCCTGTGTTTTTACTTAAGAGTGGCCCAGAACAAGGTCAATAAAACAAAGTCAAGCGTCAGATTGACAGTTCTATTTTTTTTTAAGTTCACCAGATTTATCTCTACAGATTCTGAGGGAGTCACCTCAGCAAGGTTGGGAGGATTGTGTTTTTCTGGCAGGTGATTTGCTGAATTTAAGAAAAAGCCTAGTCTCTAATAGGCTGTTAGACTTAGCTGTCTCTAGTTGGCAGAGGTATACACTTCTGACAAAAAGGTACTCACCTCCTCTAGTCAGGGCAAGGGGATCACACACTTAGATAACCCCTGCTCACCCCCTTGGTAGCTTGGCAAAGCAGACAGGCTTATCTCAGCGGCAGTGCGTTAAGCATTTATGACCACATACAGTAATAAAGTGAATACACTACAAATGGACACGACACAGTAGTATTATAAAAATAAGGATTTTTATATACGGCTTAGCACAAGACCAAATAACGACAAAAATATACCACAATCTTAATAAATACTCTTGGAAGGAAAAATAATAGTTCAAGTGTAGTTTCTTCTTAGCACAAAGTCTTTAGTATCAAAAGCAACTCTGCTTAGTTAAATCACAGTTCTTGGCAACAATGTAACCCACACGGGAGTCACACGACGTCAAGGCAAAGTTAATCCAAAGGTTCGGCGTCGACCGCGAGGAGTACTATGTCGAGCCCGGAGTCGCACAGACCCCCACAACACAGTACCTTGGAAAAGCGAAGCACACGATGATCAGCGGCGTCGAGATGTCCGGTGTCGCGTCTTCGGCGTCGATCGAGCCTCGGAGTCAGGGCGACCTGCAGCGGCGTCGACAGATGTCAGGCAGGAGCAGCGCTCCCGAGGTGAAGCAGGATACGGCGTCATCGTCGATGACGATGTTGCAAGCGTGAGCAGCGCTCACGGCGCCGAGAGGGCTCGGAGTCGATGCGATCAGCAGCGGTGCAGACACGAAGTCACTTGGAGCTGGACCCGAACTCGCTACTCACTGGCGTTGCTGCTGGCGTCGATCGGGCCCGGCGGCCGGCGTTGAGGAAGCGGGACACTGGAGCCGTTACTCACGATGTCGAGCTGGATTCGGCGGCGTCCGTCGGCGTCGAGATTGCTGGTTTCTTTCAGAGGTGCTGGATTCTCAAGTTCCAGCAACAAGCACTTTTTAGCAGATGAAGTCCTTTAGCCCTGTGACTTCAACAGAAGGCTGGCACTCTTCCAGCCCTTGGAGATTTTCTTTAGCAAAGCTTGAGAGTACACACTCAGTTCCTCTCTCCTGGTTCCTTGCCAAAAATAAAGAAGCACTGTAGGAATCCCCCCAGCAAACAGCACAATGGCAGAAGGGGTAGGCAAGTCCTTGGATCAGCAGGCTTCTTGTCCTTGGTTCAGGGGTCCTTGTCAGAAGTGATCTAAAATCTTGGTTCAGGGGTCCTTCTCTTATACCCCTTTTTGGCTTTGATCCCTTTGTCTATGCAGGGGAATTTCCCCACATCCTGGGTTTGTTGTGGGTGTAGCGAGGCAGAGGCACCTGGCCTATTCACTGTGCAGGGCTGGGTCCTCAGATGCCCAGCAGGAGGTGGAGCCAGCCTTGTCACTAGCAGGAGCAGAGCTATCGGCCTCCTGGTAGGAGGTGGGGCCAGGATCGTCCCTGACAGGCACAGAGTCATCAGTCGCCTGGCAGGAGGTGGAGCCAGCATTGTACCAGGCAGGGCAGGCTATCAGGAACTACTCTCCCCCTACTCTCAATGCAAATGCACCACTCACCCCACACTGACTCATTCAGACCTCTGGAGCCACCCAGCTCCTGTCACACACACACCAAACCAGCAGAAACCAGAAATAGTTAGACAAGAAAATAGCCACTTTCTAAAAGTGCTATTTTCAAACCCAGAGTCCAAAAACCATCCACACAAACGGATGCGTGATTAAACCCCGAGTTCAGGGATACCAAACTCGACATTGCACCATGCTCCCCGAGCCCGCTAGGATTATAGCATTAATAATCCTCCAAGCCCATTCTAACTAATGGAGAGCAGGTTACCTTACAATAGTGAAAAACGAATATGGCTGTAATTCACTATTAGGACATGCCAACTTGGTCAGGCTTGTCCTACCTTATGCTTACAATACACCCTGCCCGTGGGCCTACCATAGGGGTGACGAACATGAAGTTAAGGGAAGGTTTAGGGACTGGCAAGTAGGTGTACTTGCGCAGTCAGCGTGACAGTACCAGACTGCACGTAGGTCTAGCAATGGCAGACCTTCAGACATACTTTTACTAGGCCGCTCTTGTGGGTGGCACAACATGTGCTGCAAGCCCACGAGCAGCATTTGTATTTACAAGCCCTGGCACTCCCAGTGCACTAGACTAGGGACTGACAGTAAACCAAATAAGCCAAACATGGAATTCAATCAATACAGCAATTTTACATAGGGAGCACTTGCACTGTGGCACTGATCAGCAGTGGCACAGTGCCCAAAGTGATATACCAGCAAAAACATTGAAAACAGAGGAGGCAAACAGAAAAAAATGGAGGAGAGACTCAAGCCAATGATGTCAGGTCTAACACGTGTCCCCTCCAGCTGAAATGTGGGGAGAACTACCCTTGACCTAGGGAGTCCTCATCACTAAGGCGGAAAAATCTGGACAGACCATCAGGATTGGCGTGATCTGTGCCAGGGCGGTGTTCCACCGTGAAGTCCATCCCCTGTGGAGAAATGGACCACCTCAACAGTTTTGGGTTCTCACCCCTCATCTGCATCAACCATCTGAGGGGCCTGTGGTCTGTCTGAACCTGGAAGTGAGTCCCAAACAGGTAGGGTCTTAGCTTCTTCAGCGCCCAGACCACAGCAAATGCTTCTCGCTCTATCGCACTCCACCTCTGTTCCCTGGGAAGTAACCTCCTACTGATGAAGGCTACAGGTAAGTCTCGGCCCTCTTCATTCACCTGAGCTAGAACAGCCCCCATGCCATGCTCTGAAGCGTCCGTCTGGACAACAAATTCTTTAGAAAAGTCGGGTGCCTGGAGTATAGGTGCTGTACACATTGCAGTCTTCAGGGTGTCAAAGGCCGTTTGACAGGCATCAGTCCAGATCACATTTCGTGGCTGCTTCCTGGAAGTCAGCGAAGTCAAGGGGTGCACAATGTTACCATAATCCTTGAAAAACCTCCTGTAGTAACCTGTGACACCTAAGAAGGCTCTCACCTGAGTTTGGGTTTTGGGCGGTGCCCAAGCCAGGATGGTATCAATCTTGGGTTGCAGGGGGCCACCTTGCCGCTCCCTACTTGGTGCCCCAAGTACACCACAGAACCCTGCCCAATCTGGCACTTACTAGCTTTGATTGTGAGGCCTGCTCTGCGCAGGGCCAACAACACTTCCTGGAGGTGGCGCAAGTGTTCCTCCCAGCTGGCGCTGAACACTGCAATGTCGTCCAGGTAGACGGCACTGAAATCCTCCAGTCCAGCCAAGACCTGGTTGACCAACCTCTAGAAGGTGGCAGGGGCATTCTTCATCCCAAAGGGCATAACCCGGAACTGGTAGAGCCCATCTGGTGTGGAGAATGCTGACCTCTCTTTTACCCCATCAGTCAAGGCGATCTGCCAGTACCCAGACGTCAAATCAAACGTACTAAGGTACCGGGCAGCCCCTAACCGATTTTTGAGCTCATCAGCTCTGGGGATGGGGTGCGCGTCAGGCTTGGTGACTGAATTGAGTCTTCGGTAATCCACACAGAACCGAAGTTCTGGTGAAGCACCAGGCGCGGCAGCCTTTGGGACCAAGACCACTGGGCTGGCCCAAGGACTGCTAGAGGACTCAACCACCCCTAAGGCAAACATTTTGGAGACCTCCTCCTTAATGTATGCTCTGACCTTGTCAGTCACCCTGTAAGCCTTGTGCTTCAAAGGAGTGCTGTCCCCGGTGTCCACATCATGGAAACACCAATGAGTGACACCAGGAATCAAGGAAAACAGATCAGGGAATTGTCCCAACAGTTGGCGACAACCTTGCTGCTGCTCAAGGGTCAGTGTGTCAGAGAGGACAACACCATCCACTGACCCATCTTGCTCTTTTGCATACAGGAGGTCAGGAAGAGGATCACTCTCCTCCTCCATTCCAGCATCTGTAGCTAGGAGCATGCCCACTTCGGACCTTTCTAAGTGGGGCTTCAACCGGTTGACATGCAGGACCCTCAAGGGGTTCCTGGGAGATATCAAGTCCACCAAGTAGGTGACATCGCTCTTCTTCTCCACAACCTTAAACGGTCCAGTCCACCTGTCCTTGAGCGCACAAGGTTCCACAGGGGACATGACCCAAACTTCTTGACCAGGCTGAAGTTCGACCAGAGTGGCATTCCGGTCGTACCACCGCTTCATCTCTTCCTGGTTGGCCTCCAGATTTGCCTGAGCAAGATCTCTGAAGCTCCTAGTCTGGTTCCTAAAGGCCAGCATGTAACTGTATACATCCTGGGGAGGTTTCCTGGGAGATTGCTCCCAGCCTTCTTTGACCAGACTCAAAGGTCCTCTTACCGGGTGACCATACAAAAGCTCAAAGGGGCTGAACCCTAGAGACTTCTACGGCACCTCTCGGTAAGCAAACAGCAGGCATGGCAAGAGGACGTCCCATTTACGCCTCATTGGTTCTTCAAGACCCATGATCATGCCTTTAAGGGTCCGGTTGAATCTTTCAACCAGCCCATTACCTTGAGGGTGGTAAGGAGTGGTGAACTTGTAGGTTACCCCACACTCCTTCCACAGAGACTTCATATAATTGGAAATGAAGTTGGTGCCCCGGTCTGACACCACCTCTCTGGGGAACCCCATGCGGGAGAAAACACCCATCAGTGCCCGTCCCACCACGGGGGCCGTCACTGTTCTGAGAGGGATGGCTTCCGGGAACCTTGTGGCATGGTCCACCAAGACCAGGATGAACCTGTTGCCCAGGGCTGTCTTGGGGTCCAGGGGCCCAACAATGTCAATCCCCATCCGGTCAAAGGGGGTACTGACCACTGGAAAAGGTTGGAGGGGAGCCTTCTGCTTCCTTCCGCTTTTCCCACTTGCCTGGCAAGTGTGACAGGTTTTACAATGGATGTCTACATCCCTTCTCATCTGAGGCCAATAAAAATGGGTGACAAGCCTGTCATAGGTCTTGTCCTGCCCCAGATGTCTAGCTAACGGAACGTCATGAGCCAAACCCAGTAGGAAGGCTCTGAAGCGCTGGGGTACCACCAGCACACGGGCTGACCCAGGCTCAGCAGCCTTAGGCTCGCTATACAGGAGGTCGTTCTCCCAGTAGACAAAATGTGTCCCTGACTGATCACCTGCGGTTTGGGCTGAGGCCTGCTGCCTCATACCCACAAGAGAAGGACACACTCTCTGTTCTGCAACAAATTCTTCCCTGGAGGGACCACCATCCTGCTGCCAGTGGGTCAGCTCGGGCAGGTCTCCCAGTTCAGCAACTTGTTCCCCTTTGGGCTCCAGGGCATCCCCCTCAGGGTCTACCTCCTCCTGGACCACAGGAACGGTGGGGGCCGGTTTCCCGTGCCTCCTGCCTCTTCTCTTCACAGCTGGGTCCTGGGCCATACTTTCAGGCTCCGGGACCCCATCAACACCCTTACTTGCTGTCATCGAACGAGTGGTTGCACACACCCACTCTGGCACACCCAACATTTTCAAATGTGTCTCTCGCTCCACCTTAGCCCAAGGGGAGTCTTCCAAATCATTGCCCAGGAGACAATCAACAGGCATGGCGGGCCTCACAGCAACCTGAAAAGTACCTGAAACTCCCCCCCCATTCAAAGGGAACCTGAGCTACCTCACACACTCTTTCTGGGAGTTGTCAGCAGCGATCACAGGGTAGAATGCGTGGGGAACCCCCTGCTCTCTGGACACCAAGTGACACTTGACAGCTGTCACACTCGCTCCGGTGTCTCTGAGAGCTTCCACTCTATGGCCATTAATGGTCACCCACTGCCTATATTTACTAATGTTACTAGGCAGAGGGGGTGGAGGGATCATTTCCATGTCTCCTAGCGAGACCAGGGACATCTCTGCGGGACCCCTCCCACCAGGGGCAACCATCTCCTCCCCTCCCAGGGCTACACTCGCCAACTGATGGGGGAGTGCACGTGGTGGTGCGTTAGAGTCCCTCATGGGACACTGGGGATCATAAAAACGATGTCCTACCTGCTTACAAACATAGCAGGTCATTGGGCCCCTATGAACAGGTTTACCTGTCGGGCCCCTGGCTTCTTCACAGGGGGAGGCTGGGAACCTTTCCCTTGGTTCCCTTAGGGATTACTTTGGGGCCCTTTCTGGGACTCCTTTTGTTTACCCTTGTCCCCCCCACTCTTCTGCTGGGGACCCTGCCCACCTTTGGCTGAGTCTCCCACTGGACCCTTGTGGACCCTGGTACTGACCCAGCGGTCCGCCTCCTCAGCAGGTTTTCTAGGGTTAGATATCTTGCTATCAATAAGGTGCTGGCGCAGCTCTGGAAAACAGTTATTAGACAAATGCTCCCAAGCAAACAAATCATAAAGAGCTTCATAACTTTCCACTTTGCTGCCCTTTACCCAACCATCCATGGCTCTGCAAAAAAATGACACATATTCAACCCACGTCGTACCAGGCAATTTCTTACATTCTCTAAAGGCTTGTCTGTACTTTTCTGGGGTTAGGCCATACCTCAACATTAAAGCATCTTTCATATGAGCATAAGACATCCTATCCTCAACAGGCATGTCTAACAGGGTATCTCTCCCCTCATTCACAAAGCGACCCCACAACCCCGCTCCCCAATCCTTCTCAGGGACCCGGTGGGCCAACAATGCTAACTCATATGCTTTAAACCATTGACCAATATCTTCATTCTTATGATAATCTTTGATCGAATCTTTGGGAAAATAAAACCTACTTTCTGCAGGCACAGATGGGATGCTGCCACCAGAGGGATTCAATTCTAAACTTTTAGCTTTGAGCTCTATCTCCCTCAACCTTGTGTCACGCTCCAAAGCTAACTTTTCTCTTTCAAACTCCAACCTTTTGATCTCCAAATCAGCTTCTCTCCTACCTCTTGCATTTTCTAATTCCAACTGCCCATTTATCTTTAGTTTTGCCATCTCCATGTTCTATGCTCGCTCCTTCTCCCTTTCTTCTCTTTCTTCAGGAGAAAGACCTTTAGACGAAACACTGCTACCAGGAGAGGACACAGGTCCATTCACTGGCACCTCCTCATCCCCTTCCCCTGGCGGTACCACCACCGCATCAGAGGGATCTCTGGACTCTAACCAGGCTTCCAATGCTTTGATAACTTCCGGTTTGTTTCTGCAGCTCTTGATAGGAACTTGGAACTGCTTGCAATAATGGTCTAATTGCTTTCTGCTGTAATCCAGGATTTTACTTCTATCAAATTCCTCCACAACAACAACAGGGGTAGTGACTCCGGCATCACTCATGGTCAAAACTGGCAGTGTTCAAAAAAATCAAGCTTCAGGAAAGTGGAGAACAAAAATAGAATCCTACCAAAATAGATTGCGGCTGTGCTATTGTCTGCTTTCACTATGTAGCGCACACTAATTACTGCACATGGGTCATAAATGCAAAGTTCAAATCCTCACCGCTGACCCACCAATGTTAGACTTGGCTGTCTCTAGTTGGCTGAGGTATACACTTCTGACAAATAGGGACTCACCTCCTCTAGTTAGGGCAAGGGGATCACACACTTAAATAACCCCTGCTCACCCCCTTGGTAGCTTGGCAAAGCAGACAGGCTTATCTCAGAGGCAGTGCGTTAAGCATTTATGACCACATACAGTAATAAAGTGAATACACTACAAATGGGCACGACACAGTAGTATTATAAAAATAAGGATTTTTATATACGGCTTAGCACAAGACCAAATAACGACAAAAATATACCACAATCTTAATAAATACTCTTGGAAGGAAAAATAATAGTTCAAGTGTAGTTTCTTCTTAGCACAAAGTCTTTAGTATCAAAAGCAACTCTGCTTAGTTAAATCACAGTTCTTGGCAACAATGTAACCCACACGGGAGTCACACGACGTCGAGGCAAAGTTAATCCAAAGGTTCGGCGTCGGAGGCGAGGAGCGCTACGTCGAGCCCGGAGTCGCACACACCCCCACAACACAGGACCTTGGAAAAGCGAAGCACACGATGATCAGCGGCGTCGAGATGTCCGGCGTCGCGTCTTCGGCGTCGATCGAGCCTCGGAGTCAGGGCGACCTGCAGCGGCGTCGACAGATGTCAGGCAGGAGCAGCGCTCCCGAGGCGAAGCAGGATACGGCGTCGGCGTCGATGATGATGTTGCAAGAGTGAGCAGCGCTCACAGCGTCGAGAGGGCTCGGAGTCGATGCGATCAGCAGCGGTGCAGACACAAAGTCACTTGGAGCTGGAGCCGAACTCGCTACTCACTGGCGTTGCTGCTGGCTTTGATCGGGCCCGGCGGCCGGCGTCGAGGAAGCGGGACCCTGGAGCTGTTACTCACGATGTCGAGCTGGATTCGGCGGCGTCCGTCGGCGTCGAGATTGCTGGTTTCTTTCAGAGGTGCTGGATTCTCAAGTTCCAGCAACAAGCACTTTTTAGCAGATGAAGTCTTTTAGCCCTGTGACTTCAACAGGAGGCTGGCACTCTTCCAGCCCTTGGAGATTTTCTTTAGCAAAGCTTGAGAGTACACACTCAGTTCCTCTCTCCTGGTTCCTTGGCAAACAGCACACTGGCAGAAGGGGTAGGCAAGTCCTTGGATCAGCAGGCTTCTTGTCCTTGGTACAGGGTTCCTTGTCAGAAGTGATCTAAAATCTTGGTTCAGGGGTCCTTCTCTTATACTCCTTTTTGGCTTTGATCCCTTTGTCCATGCAGGGGAATTTCCCCACATCCTGGGTTTGTTGTGGGTGTAGCCAGGCAGAGGCACCTGGCCAATTCACAGTGCAGGGCTGGGTCCTCAGATGCCCAGCAGGAGGTGGAGCCAGCCTTGTCACTGGCAGGAGCAGAGCTATCGGCCTCCTGGTAGGAGGTGGGGCCAGGATCGTCCCTGGCAGGCACAGAGTCATCAGTCGCCTGGCAGTAGGTGGAGCCAGCATTGTATCAGGCAGGGCAGGCTATCAGGAACTACTCTCCCCCTACTCTCAATGCAAATGCACCACTCACCCCACACTGACTCATTCAGACCTCTGGAGCCACCCAGCTCCTGTCACACACACACCAAACCAGTAGAAACCAGAAATAGTTAGACAAGAAAATAGCCACTTTCTAAAAGTGCTATTTTCAAACTCAGAGTCCAAAAACCATCCACACAAACGGATGCGTGATTAAACCCCGAGTTCAGGGATACCAAACTCGACATTGCACCATGCTCCCCGAGCCCGCTAGGATTATAGCATTAATAATCCTCCAAGCCCATTCTAACTAATGGAGAGCAGGTTACCTTACAATAGTGAAAAACGAATATGGCTGTAATTCACTATTAGGACATGCCAACTTGGTCAGGCTTGTTGTACCTTATGCTTACAATGCACCCTGCCCGTGGGCCTACCATAGGGGTGTCGAACATGAAGTTAAGGGAAGGTTTAGGGACTGGCAAGTAGGTGTACTTGCGCAGTCAGCGTGACAGTACCAGACTGCACGTAGGTCTAGCAATGGCAGACCTTCAGACATACTTTTACTAGGCCGCTCTTGTGGGTGGCACAACATGTGCTGCAAGCCCACGAGCATTATTTGTATTTACAAGCCCTGGCACTCCTGGTGCACTAGACTAGGGACTGACAGTAAACCAAATAAGCCAAACATGGAATAATTCAATCAATACAGCAATTTTACATAGGGAGCACTTGCACTGTGGCACTGATCAGCAGTGGCACAGTGCCCAAAGCGATATACCAGCAAAAACATCGAAAACAGAGGAGGCAAACAGAAAAAAATGGAGGAGAGACTCAAGCCAATGATGTCAGGTCAAACATAGGCCTATTCACAAAGGTGCCTGTACATTTATAGATGTACTCACTTGCAAACTTAATACTGCAGCTAGAGTAACTCTGCACTGTTTTGCTATTCACCATTTCCAATTGTAAACTTACTACTAGGTGCAGCCTTACTACTAGTATAGGAAAGGTAGTCAAGGGCAGGCAGAGGTCTTTGCACATAAGTTTGTGGATAGAATTACGCAGTATGTGAGTAGTACATTTGTACTAGCAAATGTATCTCAAAGTGCAGCTTGAGCCACACTGGTGCTGGCATCCACCGTGTTCATTTCTCTCTTGTACAGCATGGCGGCAGTGACATGCCCAGATCAATGGGGTATTGTGCCCAGGTAGGTCTCTTGCGGGGGATTATCAAATTCAAGCATTTCAGCATTCCATAATGAATCTCTGAATGCTCATATCGGTGTCTGTCTCCCAGCTCTTTCTCGCCTGTCTTTTCTGTGTATGTGCATAGGGTCCGTGCATCATGTAACCTACAGCATTTCGTTTCTTTATTCTTCCATCATTACTTGGAGAAGTACAGGGGGCAGTAACACTTCTATTGGCGGCCTCAGGACGTCTCCACAGCAACGTGCGATGACAGACAATTAGGTTGGGAAAATGATCGGTCTGGAATGCAGTGCGGGGTTTCCCCATTGTCAGTGATGGAATCAGCCCTTTGTTACCAAGGACTGACGCTAAGACGTCACTAGCCTGGGGCTAAATTCTTTTCAGTGTGTCTAAGCTGTGAGACTCGTATTGCATAATGACTTGGCAAATGTAGCTGCTACTGCCAAACCCTTTGCTCGTGTGTTACGAGCAGTGCTTAATGTGTAAAAAAATGAAGTACAGGTGCTAAAATGTTTGTCAAAGGTCACACCCTTTTTCCTCGGCTCCACCCACTTCCACTGGGCCACTGGAATTTTGTGTCAAGGAAGGGCCCAATTATGTGGCACAGGTGAGTAAATTATGCGGGAAGAAAAGGCAAATTATGCAGCATAATGAGGGACATTTCATAATACTTCATTATTTTGTCAGTTTTACACTTGTTAACACTTCCTGAGCATTGACTGCACCTTAATAGCACTAGTTTAACACAAAAATATAGCAATAAGCAAAAGAAGGGTAGCCAGTCAACCTTTGCAAGCTACCTTCAACTGCTCTGCAACATGTGTTGCTTGCATATTTAATAACTTTTGAACCAATTGTGCTAGGAATATTTTTTGTGGAAATAGGCAAATTATGAAGCACATAATACATAATATGGCAAAGGCAGCAAATTATACTTATGTGAAAAACGCTGCTGCCGCACAACTGCATAATTCCAGAGGCCCTGCCTGTAGGTAGGTTTTCATGTACTAAACAGTACTGAAATTGGAAGGCTTTCCAAAGTCAACCTGGGAAACTGTTATTATATTTCAATCAATCAATCAATCAGTGACACTTATATAGCGCGCTACATACCCGTAGGGTCTCAAGGCGCTGGGGGGGAGGGGGTGCCGCTACTGTTTGAACAGCCAGGTCTTCAGCTTCTTCCTGAAGGAGAGGTGGTCTTGGGTCAGGCGCAGGTCGGTCGGGAGGGAGTTCCAGGTCTTGGCGGCCAGGTAGGAGAAGGACCTTCCTCCTGTAGTCGCTCTTCGGATGCGGGGGACGGCGGCGAGGGCGTGGTTGGCTGATCGGAGGTGGCGTTTGGGAGCGTAGAAGTTGATCCGGCTGTTGAGGTAGCTCGGGCCTTGGTCGTGTAGGGCTTTGTGTGCGTGGGTGAGGAGGCGGAAGGTGATTCTTTTGTTGACGGGGAGCCAGTGAAGGTCTCTCAGATGTCCGGTGATGTGGCTGGTTCGTGGGATGTCGAGGATGAGTCTGGCTGAGGCGTTCTGGATCCGCTGGAGTCTCTTCTGGAGCTTGGCGGTGGTACCGGCGTAGAGGGCGTTGCCGTAGTCCAGTCGGCTGGTGACGAGGGCCTGGGTGACGGTCTTCCTGGTCTCGGTGGGGATCCACCGGAAGATCTTCCGTAGCATGCGTAGGATGTTGAAGCACGCCGAGGAGACGTTGTTGACTTGCCTGGTCATGGAGAGGGAGGAGTCCAGGATGAAGCCCAGGTTGCGTGCATGATCTGTCGGTTTGGGTGCGGTGCCCGGGGCGGGAGGCCACCAGGAGTCGTCCCAGGCGGAGGGTGAAGAGCCCAGGATGAGGACCTCCGTCTTGTCAGAGTTCAGTTTCAGACGGCTGGTCGTCATCCACTCGGCTACCTCTTTCATCCCTTCGTGCAGGTTGGCTCTGGCGGAGGCGGGGTCGTTGGTCAGGGAGAGGATCAGCTGGGTGTCGTCGGCGTAGGAGATTATGCTGAGGTTGTGTTTGCGTACGATGGCCGCGAGGGGGCTCATGTAGACGTTGAAGAGGGTGGGGCTCAGAGATGATCCTTGAGGGACGCCGCAGATGACTTCGGAGGCCTCTGACTTGTACGGTGGTAGGCGGACTCTCTGTGTTCTTCCGTCGAGGAAGGAGATGATCCATTCCAGCGCCTTGTCCTGGATTCCGATGTTGCTGAGGCGCTGTACTAGGGTGCGGTGGCAGACCGTGTCGAATGCCGCGGAGAGGTCTAGGAGGATGAGGGCCGCTGTTTCTCCATTGTCCATCAGGGCTCGGATGTAATCGGTGGCGGCGATGAGGGCGGTCTCGGTGCTGTGATTGGCTCGGAAGCCGGACTGTGAGGGGTCGAGGGATCCGTTCGTCTCGAGGAAGGCGGCCTTCTGCTTGTTGACGGTCTTCTCAATGACTTTGGCTGGAAACGGGAGGAGCGAGATGGGGCGGTAGTTCTTGAGTTCGGTGGGGTCCGCTGTTGGTTTCTTGAGTAGAGCGCTGAGTTCGGCGTGTTTCCAGCTCTCAGGGAAGGTGGCGGTGTCGAAGGATGTGTTGATGATGTCTCGCAGGTGGGGTGCGATGACAGCGTCGGCCTTGTTGAAGACGTGGTGAGGGCAGGGGTCGGTCGGTGATCCGGAGTGGATGGAGTTCATCGTGCGGATGGTGTCTTCGGTGCTGATCGGGGTCCAGGCGTGGAGGGTGGTGGTGGGGGGGTGGTTGTTCGGTCATTTATTTAAAATTTAAATTAAATTAAATTTAAACCATAGCCTAACTTTTTGGACGGTACCTAGTAGAAGCTCTTGTCCATGATAAATACAGTATATAAACCAAGGAGCAAATATCGATTGTTGCCGACTTCGTTACACTTGCTGCACCAACATCAGAACGGTTTTAATCACTCACTGAGCCTCAGACACCGCTTCTGGGTTCTTGAAGGAAAAATGCGAATGCATCTGCATCGGGAGGCCCTGGCCGAGTCATTAAACCAACAGTAAGAATTTGATAATCTGAATTTGCCACATATGCTTGCAATAATCCGGCACATGGGATTCGGTGAGAGCATATATGTCACAGCATCTCCATATTTAATGCTGCACCATCAGCAAGAGTTAAGACAGGTGAAATAATATCACCTTTGCAGTGTCCCGTGGCATTGCACAGGTGTGCCAGCTGTCAACTATGCTAATTGCACTCTTGTCTAGAACCTCCTGTCCACATGCTGAGAAACAAAGGGGCAGTGAGAGTGTTACACTACTGAGAAGTCACACGATTACTTGCTTTATTTTAGGCAACAAGTGCAAGCAGGCCTGGTCTCAACGTTTGACTCTTCGTAGCACAGTCATACCTCTTTGTCTATTGAAAGAAACAAGAAACCACGCATTTTTCAATACACCCAGCTGTTGATGACGAACCACCGAGGCACTAACTGTGAAACACGCACATTTAGGTGTGTATGTACGTATTTACCATAACATCGAGCAAAGAGTGCTAACGGAGAATCTGGGAGCATCACTGCACTCGCTGAAAGACTGTTTAGAGTGCTGCAGCAAAACAAAAGGGTGACGTGACATTCACAGCTTCCGAAGGGCTTTGCCAGAATGAACGTATAATTTGATGAATTCCTGCAAAGATAACAGCAAGACAGCGGATGATGAATGAGAGGGTGGCCGCTTTTGTTGCTGTCTCTGAGCATGCTCTTGCTCCAGAATTCTCTTTTTATGAATGTATTTAATGAGTTCTTGCAGTGAGCAATAGTAACCGAAGAGGTCCTCTTTCCTGCTCCCTAATTGCGCCTCAGACCATGTCACGAGTTGGATTGGTGGCTGAACACAGATAGTGCCATGTACACACAACCCCACGAGTACTAACCATGAATTATCAACATTACCAGCTTCTCCCCAAGTGACCTAAGCCTTGTCAACCTCTCTGCATATCAGCGCCTCGCTCATCACCAAAATGTACCCCAAGAAGTTGGCACAGATGTAAATAGTAACATACACTATCCAACAGGGTGCCTCGAATATTTGGTCATCAATGTGGGTGGGGTACCCTATCCGGGGTGTGCAGAAGAATGATTCTTTTAGGGCATTAGTGCCCCATTTCCCACCCAGTTGTGTCCCAGCACCAGGTCTAAAGAGTCTAGTCCTTGCTGCCTCGAGAATATGTTATGAGTTAATTTTAATTTAGTTTAAGAAAAGTTGGTTCCACCCAGGTTCCTGCCCTTCTTCAAGGCGAGTCTGGTTCCATGCTGCCACCTAGGGCACCAGCACCTGGAGGATGCCAGATTGCTTCTAGAGGAATTAAAAGGAGCATATATTCTGGGGTGGGGGAAGAAGGGGTGTCATGCAAGGATAAATGCCACTCTTTCTGGGGAACCGAACATCCTGGTACCGGTTTTGGTGGCTCCAGAACGAGAGTCAGAACAATACACCTTGCATCTCTCTTCAGCCTCTATAGTTACTGTTTAGTCATTTACTGAGTTTTGCAATTCAAATGATGCACAAACACATTTAGATGTACAATAAACATTGCTTCTTGTGCTTCACAAATAATCGGCAGCGTTTGGGACTTCGTGCTAGTTAACCAACTCATGCCAGCGTTCGTATTAAGGCAGCCATCACATGCTCAGAAGAATAAAACTTATATTTCGAATATTTTAAATCAGTTTCATCACTGACAAAACGTCTTATAGATACCACACAAAATGATGGATACAATGATACAATCAATTTCATCGACATGAGGCAAAATCTATTCCATCTTTTTTTAGCTCCTCTGCACCATCCACTACGAACAGGAGCCAGCCATATACAAATTAGTGAAAAATAAGGGACCAGCCTAAACTGACAGACACAGTCAATCTGGAAGTGGATTCATGCCACCT
The DNA here is from genome assembly GCF_964263255.1 of Lissotriton vulgaris. Taxonomy (NCBI): domain Eukaryota; kingdom Metazoa; phylum Chordata; class Amphibia; order Caudata; family Salamandridae; genus Lissotriton; species Lissotriton vulgaris. The sequence continues at coordinate 281,596,168 of NC_141695.1, read as the reverse complement.
TGGACTAGTTTCAGCCATGTTGGGCGTCATCAGAGTAGTATGTATGCTCTGTGACACTGTGAGGTCAGGACCCTCGTTTGGGAATAAGGGCTCGACTTTAAGGAGGTTCGCTTAGCACAAAAAGTGGAGGATGAAGTACTTGCATCAGCCTCAGTCGATAGTAATTTATTTGGGCTACAGTTGAGTAACGTCAAGTGTGCAGACTGCTCCTCGCTGCAACGACTTCCACCGCAGCAAGAACTTGCCTGGGCATGATTAAATTGTGTAGCTCGGCAGTAGCTGCACAGGAGGCGGGCCCCCACTGGTGTATGCTGGCGGGGAACAACTCCAGAGCTGCCACTCAGTCCATGAGGAGTTCAGCTAATCCGCCGGTCGGGTTAGTTTCAAAGCTGTTTCAGAGTGAGGTTTTTTATTTGTACCGTGCACACAGCTTTGCTCAGCACTCAGGGTTACTAACTTTCCACATTTAGTTGCGACTCTCTCACTACCAATTTTGCATGTATGCACGTGCTAACCTTAGTGTCCTGTCACCGACTAAATCCCTTACTTGTCAGAGACTATGCCGGTCCGTGACTGCTGCTACATCAGTGGTGCACTCTGCAGCCTGTTCTTCATCCAGGCTCTTCTGGCCACTCTTGTCCCGGCGGGCCGGCCCCGCTCCAGCTAGCCAGCCTGACTGAGCCAACTGCACTTAGGGGGTCATTAGGATGACAGGCGAACTTCGTCCGCCCACCATCCTAACGGAAATTGGGACCACCCGCCGTAAGGGCGGGGGTCCCATGGGGGGTATTAGGATGTGCATTGGGATGTGCATTTTTATCATTGTGGCGGGCGGTTCCGAGAGCACTGCCCGCCTCACAATGATAAAAATGCACATTTGCATTTACATTAACAAAGCGGCAGGCACCGAGCGATGCCTGCCGCTTTGTTAATGTAAATGCAGGGGGTACCACAGGTACCCCTCGTGTGCACCCCCCACCTGTCCTTCACTCCGGGGGCCCGCAGGGGGCCCCCGAATTAAAGACCGCATGCCTTTCCATGGCGGCATCTGTTTTGGGCAATGCTAGGATGACTGGGGGTGTCTAATAGACACAGCCACCATATTAAACCTTTTCTGCCCCGGCTGCAAGGCGACCAGGCGGAAAAGCAGCTGACGGTCTTTCCGTCCTCCGCGGTCACCCCCGCCATGCTAATATGGCGGGGGGTGATTAAGGGTAGGATGGCGGGCGGATCTCCCCCACCAGGCCGGTAGTGGCTACCGCCAGCCTGGCGGGGGCGATCCGCCCGCCATCCTAATGGGCCCCTTAGTGATTTTTGCGCAGTGGCCATGAGACTGAGAGAGAGAGATTCGAGTCTGGTGGACTGACTCAGATTGAGACTCGCACCGCTTCTGCCTACTTCCTTTTCCTCCGACACATCCAGATTTAATCCCGGCCCCCACAGTGACTGTTAGCAGTAGCATCGACTGCTAAGAGGGCAGCCCCCCTCCCCCCTAATTGGCAGCAGAGCGAGTCGACTGTTGTAAACCGTGCACCGGCGCCGCAGCTAGAATATTGCCACATTATCTGAAACAAATACACAGGCATTGTAAAATGCTGCCTTGTGCCTCTGGGTTCACACATGGGCAGATGCATTGTGAATTCACTTTCACAGTGCTTAAACAGGAGTTTCAGGTTACGTACTGCCTGAAACAGCTCGTGGGTTTTTCTTTTGTTTACTGTATATACTCTCTTAACAGCAATCGCCCCATATAGACCCAGCCCTGAGAAATAAGTGCTGGTGCTTAGCACCGGAAAGCACCAGCACAAATTAAGCACTGGTTACGAGCCTCTCATTTTCCACTTTCATGTCCAGAATGGACAGGCCTATATATATCGGACAATCTGGCTGTGCCGGAAGGGCAGGTCCGGTTATTGTACGTTTTTTTCTGTCTGGGCCTGTTTTAAGGTCTCGTAAGCTGCTTTTCACTTGAAAGTTCTCTAATATTATCACAAACATTGCTTGAAGCAAGCACAAATCAACGGGGCTCCCATACTATGCAAAACACCTACGCAGCTTGTCTTGTTTTTAAACCACCCGATTTACAAATCTAGGCCACTTTTTTATTCATCTTCATATGATTTACGAATGGGGTGTAGACACTTATTTTCTGTTCCCCAGTCCGACACTGCTTGCACCTACCCATAATTAGAAAAGAATTTCAGGGATATCTGAAAAATGTTTCTCCAGACATTCAGGTTTCATATGGTGGTGCCATGGAAAATGGGGGCAGGGGGCCCCTTTCTCAGGATCAGCTCTTAAACACTTACATGCCCAATAGTCCCTGAAGACAAGTTACAAGACACAGCTTACAGTCTAAAAGGTGAAATACAAGTGCTGATGATGTGAAAAAAATGATGCATTGTTCATGAGTAGTTTGGAAAGTGTTATATGTCATATGATAAATAATAACATAATATAAGAAAAGTTGTAAAATATTAAGAACGTTTAAGTGAAATGGAAAAAGAATACAACCAGTTGCGTCGAATTTAAGTGAATAGTATGATTTTGTGGAGGGCCCATGAAAGGTGGGGATGAAAAAACATTGATAAGCATTACAAAGTCAGCTGTTGATGTGTTTGTGTATTCTTTGCGTAAAATACATTTCAATGTAATAAAATATTAGTAATGTTCAATACTAGTAGGTAGTTAAAAAGCATTATAAAATCGGTTATATGCTGGAAGCATGGCGGAGGAAGGGTCTGCAAGGTGTGTTATTAAATTAAGATATTCCTGTCATTTATGATAGTGGCGATACTATTTTACCTAGGTATTTGCAGTTGTATTTGAGCAGACTAATCCCAAATGGGTAGCAGACCAGTAAAATACACAAGCACTTTAGGTTGATTACCTTACATTTTGCTGAAGTTTTTCGTTACAACCAAGCAGGATTGCTAGTTTTTTAATTTCATTTTCTTCAGACAATTGCAGAAAACTGTTTGATGCAAAGAGGAATAAGGACTTATGTAGGCCATAGAGGTAAGAGCTGTATATTGTTTAAAACGTGCTGGAGTCCAGATATTTTCGGCCCTGTTTTTAGGTTTTGCGTAGACAGCGTGCAAGCGCTGTCCCTCCGATTAATACAGTAATCTGTATAGCGAGAGTAATCCAGCCTGCTGCTTTCCTGCTGCTTGCAATTGGCTTATTTATGCGTCACTGTGATTCCGGGCCTCCCTATTGGTTACTGGTCTGATGCATCACTTCTGTTTTAGGTCTCGCCTGTCGATGCGCATGCGCATCGAGCAAGCGAGAGTATTGGGACTTATCTACTCTTTATCTACACTGCAAGGAATCGTGGCGATTCCTTGCAGTGCCCGTGACTTTTAAGCTCAATGCGCATGCGCATTGAGCTTAAAAGCGCGTGCACGTCCGTCTTTGTTTACCCGCTCCGCCCCCTCCCCTTCCCGCCGTCTCGCATTTCCCCTGCCGCATCAAAGGCTTTCACGGCCGGCCGGCCATGCTTTCAGTTTCACGACCGGCCGGCCGTGAAAGCCTTTCACCTTGCCGTTTCTCTTTTTCTTTCATTGTCTGGTTGCACGTCTTTATTTCGCTTTCTTTCTCATTTTGATCTCACTGTCTTTATATTTTCTGTATTTCGTTCTTTCCTTCGCCAAAATACCCTTTCTTGTGTAAATAAATTGTATCTGTAAAGCTTAAGCGCACTCGGGGGTTTCTTGGCGCCATGTAACAAATGTTTATTTTCACCGAAGAAATGGTACGCGTTTTATCGACCCCGGGAGTATGATGGGCCGAGCATACCGTTTCCAGCTATAAACGGATGTTGTAGTATTTTGCTGTGGGAACCCAAGAAGATGCTCCATTCTGCTGTACTGTCCTTCCCTGGCTCGGAAACAGTTGTGATGCAGATTTGTACATCTTTGTCGAAAGCATGCCGAGTTACTTTCCTCTAACCAGTGCAATAAAACTATAATTCAATTGCTTTGTGCTTTAAGAGGGTCAGCGTTGCTCATTCTGGCTCGGAAACAGTTGTGATGCAGATTTGTACATCTTTGTCGAAAGCATGCCGAGTTACTTTCCTCTAACCAGTGCAATAAAACTATAATTCAATTGCTTTGTGCTTTAAGAGGGTCAGCGTTGCTCATTCTACTGAATAGTCCCCAAGCCCTCCTTTCATGTTGAGTGGCCTCGGATTCCATGGCAAGAAATGCTCCAAATTCTTCGCGGGATGGGTTTGCATGTGAACCAGGAGAGGTCATTGTTTGGTTTCTTTCACAAGCCCTGCCTAGGGGGTCTGCATCAGCCTTGCGTGCTCCTTCCTGCAGTGTCTGGACCCTTGAATATTAAAGGGCTGGGCCTGGCTGGGTGCGAGAGAGCGAGGCAGGAAGACCCCTCCAGAGGCTCCAATTTGTACTACAAAGGAGGTGTGTGGGGTGTGTTGGCCGTGAAAGCCTTTCACCTTGCCGTTTCTCTTTTTCTTTCATTGTCTGGTTGCACGTCTTTATTTCGCTTTCTTTCTCATTTTGATCTCACTGTCTTTATATTTTCTGTATTTCGTTCTTTCCTTCGCCAAAATACTCTTTCTTGTGTAAATAAATTGTATCTGTAAAGCTTAAGCGCACTCGGGGGTTTCTTGGCGCCATGTAACAAATGTTTATTTTCACCGAAGAAATGGTACGCGTTTTATCGACCCCGGGAGTATGATGGGCCGAGCATACCGTTTCCAGCTATAAACGGATGTTGTAGTATTTTGCTGTGGGAACCCAAGAAGATGCTCCATTCTGCTGTACTGTCCTTCCCTGGCTCGGAAACAGTTGTGATGCAGATTTGTACATCTTTGTCGAAAGCATGCCGAGTTACTTTCCTCAAACCAGTGCAATAAAACTATAATTCAATTGCTTTGTGCTTTAAGAGGGTCAGCGTTGCTCATTCTACTGAATAGTCCCCAAGCCCTCCTTTCATGTTGAGTCGCCTCGGATTCCATGGCAAGAAATGCTCCAAATTCTTCGCGGGATGGGTTTGCATGTGAACCAGGAGAGGTCATTGTTTGGTTTCTTTCACAAGCCCTGCCTAGGGGGTCTGCATCAGCCTTGCGTGCTCCTTCCTGCAGTGTCTGGACCCTTGAATATTAAAGGGCTGGGCCTGGCTGGGTGCGAGAGAGCGAGGCAGGAAGACCCCTCCAGAGGCTCCAATTTGTACTACAAAGGAGGTGTGTGGGGTGTGTTGATTACATCAAAGGCTTTCACGGCCGGCCGGCCATGCTTTCAGTTTCACGACCGGCCGGCCGTGAAAGCCTTTCACGTTTATTCGCAATTTTTTTAGAAAGAGTATCGGGAACGACGCTCAACATCCTCTTGATTCTTGATGATGTCCTTTGGTGTCAGTCTATGGACCCAGTAGGGAGGCAAGTAGGAATCTATTTAGTTGTCAGTTTTATTTTTTATTCAGGGTTGTTTTCTGGGCGATTTTGACCGGGGTTTTACAAAATTGTTACAGGGCATTAACTTTTCTAGATTTTGAAAGTTGGCCGTTTTCACCAATTGCCGGGTTTGTTCAGCATTGCATAGTGACTGTTGGTATGTAATGTTTAAGAGTGAGGTTTAGAATATGCCAATGGCAAAGTTTGGAACTTTCTGTTTGGGGACACCCCTCACCCTCAAACCCTCATCCTCACTCACCCACCCTCAACCCCTCACCCTCACTCACTCACCCTCAACCCCTCACCCTCACTCACTCACCCTCACTCACCCTCAACCCCTCCCCCTCGACCCCTCCCCCTCAACCCCTCCCCCTCAACCCCTCACCCTCACCCTCACTCACCCTCACTCACCCTCAACCCCTCACTCACCCTCACCCTCAACCCCTCACCCTCAACCCCTCACTCACCCTCACTCTCACTCACCCTCACTCTCACTCATCCTCACTCATCCTCACTCACCCTCAACCCCTCACCCTCACCCTCACTCACCCTCAACCCCTCACCCTCACTCACTCACCCTCAACCCCTCACCCTCAACCCCTCACTAACCCTCACTCTCACTCATCCTCACTCAACCACCCTCAACCTCCCTCACCCTCAACCCCTCACCCTCAACCCCTCACCCTCACTCACTCACCCTCAACCCCTCACCCTCAAACCCTCACCCTCACTCACCCACCCTCAACCCCTCACTCTCACTCACTCACCCTCACTCACCCTCAACCCCTCCCCCTCGACCCCTCCCCCTCAACCCCTCACTCACCCTCAACCCCTCACTCACCCTCAACCCCTCAACCCCTCACCCTCAACCCCTCACCCTCAACCCCTCACCCACCCTCAACCCCTCCCCCTCAACCCCTCACCCTCACTCACCCTCAACCCCTCACCCTCACTCACCCTCAACCCCTCACCCTCAACCCCTCACCCTCAACCCCTCACCCTCAACCCCTCAACCCCTCACCCTCACCCCCTCACCCTCAACCCCTCACCCTCAACCCCTCACCCTCAACCCCTCACCCTCACCCTCAACCCCTCACTCACCCTCACTCACCCTCACTCTCACTCACTCACCCTCACTCACCCTCACTCACCCTCACTCACCCTCACTCACCCTCACTCACCCTCACTCACTCACCCTCACTCACCCTCACTCACTCACCCACTCACCCTCACTCACTCACCCACTCACCCTCACTCACCCTCACTCACTCACCCACTCACCCTCACTCACCCTCACCCACTCACCCACTCACCCTCACTCACCCTCAAACCCTCACCCTCACCCACCCTCAACCCCTCACCCTAACTCACACTCACTCTCACTCACCCTCAACCCCTCACTCACCCTCAACCCCTCACTCACCCTCAACCCCTCACTCACCCTCACTCACCCTCACTCACCCTCACCCTCACTCACCCTCACCCCCTCACCCTCAACCCCTCACCCTCAACCCCTCACCCTCAACCCCTCACCCTCACCCTCAACCCCTCACTCACCCTCACTCACCCTCACTCTCACTCACTCACCCTCACTCACCCTCACTCACCCTCACTCGCCCTCACTCACCCTCACTCACCCTCACTCACCCTCACTCACCCTCACTCACCCTCACTCACCCTCACTCACTCACTCACCCTCACTCACCCTCACTCACTCACCCACTCACCCTCACTCACTCACCCACTCACCCTCACTCACCCTCACTCACTCACCCACTCACCCTCACTCACCCTCAAACCCTCACTCACCCTCAACCCCTCACCCTCACCCACCCTCAACCCCTCACCCTAACTCACACTCACTCTCACTCACCCTCAACCCCTCACTCACCCTCAACCCCTCACTCACCCTCAACCCCTCACTCACCCTCAACCCCTCACTCACCCTCACTCACCCTCACTCACCCTCACCCTCACTCACCCTCAACCCCTCACCCTCAACCCCTCACCCTCACACAGTGCAATAGGTCTCGGAGCATTTGAGTTAGAGCTTTTAGAAATGTTTATGGCTTTTTTTTTTAATTCTTTAGCATTGGCTACAGGAAACAAAAATGCTAAAGATTTACAAAAAAACCCATAAACAATTCTAAAAGCACTAACTCTAATGCTGCGAGACCTATTGCATTTCCAATGCTTGTTATCGGAAGCAGCACCGACCAACTACAGTTTTATTGCGCTGTAGGGCTTTGTCAGTTTAGTTTAGGGACTACTTGTTTTTAATTGCCATGGCGCCCCCTTCATGGCCCACTATGCACATATGTTTAATATGCAAAGGTGCCGCGGTGTCCACTTTCATCTCTCGGTATTTATATCTTTGTCTCAGATAACCCCTCGCATAGCTTTGGCTGATGCAAAACTAGAGATGATTCCAATCACCCCGTTGAAAGCTTCCATGAGAAAACCAGAGCTCCTTGAAGACCAGCTCTGTCAGCAGCTCAATCTCTTGCAGTCTGATGTGTGTGAGGGGCGGGGTGCTCTGCAGCTTGGTGACCCCACAGCTGCCCATCGGCACTTCTGTGCAAACAATTCTTTTCTCAAGCACCACTGTTTACAATTTACATTTGCTCCCATCGCAGATTAAAAAAAAAAATTAGTGCCCGTGTGAGGTTGCCCATCCTTCCTCAGCCCTTGAACATCTACCTGCTCATGTGATCTATTCCTGAGACAGAGCTGTGGGTCGTCTGCTAAGATTCGACCTGAGCCTTCAAATGTTTGTGGGAACTCTTTTTTCCCAGCCGACAGGCAGGCTGCTCTCAACACAAGCACTTCTGAAAATGACCATGCTGCAAGTGCGATGTCTGTGAGGGGGCGGGGGTTCTCTGCTGCCCTTGTCGTGGCTGCCTGTGTGTAAGGGGGCGGGGGTGCTCTGCTGCCCTGCATCAGACAGAGCTGCTGAAGATGGTACTCTAAGTTTGTTATGTTGTATAAGCAGCGATGCTCTGTATACCAAGGGATCCGTTCTTTTTAAATTTGCATACATTACAAAATTGGGCAGACTCGGTTCGACATTCTGCAAGTCCGCCTCAACCTCCACTCCAGTGAAAGGCTCGGCTCGCAAAATCAATTTTTCTGTTCCTGCTTTGAGGACCATAGGCAGCGTTGGCTCCTTGATATTGGGGACTTGGGGGGGTGGACGCCCACAGGGAGGTCCCTCCCCCCCCACCCTCCCCCCCCCCCCCCCCCCCGATGGTTTGGGAAGGGCATGGGGGAGGGGGCTCGCAGATAGCAGGCGGGCATTTTGTTTTTCGGGCTTCCTTTTTGTAGCCCAACGTATAAATGCGTTGGGCTACTGCTCCCAGCCATCTTTTTGTCTTTGGTGACCTGGTGGCTGGAAGCTTTAGTCAGAGAAATTTTTTAGGAAAATTTTCATCTAGTCAAAAATATATTGATTAGTTTAGGGCGTTTTCTTTTGCGTGGTTGTTAGCTTTTGTGGTGAGTGATTATGGCTGCTGAAGACATTAGGGTGCTCGAGGCCCTCAGTTCCTGAGCGAGGTTGGGCGAATGGACCTCGTCCTGGGAGACGCGGCCGGACCGCCGTCCCCGGCGCGGCAGGCATCTGCGAGAGTAGCAGCAGCAGTGGCTTCCTGCACCTCTCCCAAATGGCCCAGAATGACACCGGTGGTGGAACGGGCCCCGGTGCGGTGAGTGCAGCCCGAAGGACGAGTCAGCTCTCCGGAGCTGAGCCTGGGGGAGCGGGAAGGTGGTAGGGGTGCGGTCGGAGGGATTGCTTCCGCATTGTTGGCTCTGGAGGCCTCTGCCGACTTGGTTATGGAGCAACGGGCGTTATCCGCCCCCGCGCGAGGAGCAAAGCGCGGGGGGTTGAGGCGGCAAGAGGCACTCTGCGTCTCTGTCAGCCAGTCGTGGGTCCTCTGCGGCAGTGGGGGGTGGGCGGGAGGCGGCTTTTGTGGATTTTCTCGGCAACCCCTCACTGTGGATTGGGTAAAGGAGGGGGAGCAGCACATTTGTGTAGCGCCTCCCTCTAGTACTCGGGAGAATGCAGGCTCGAACAGGTCGGGAGGGGGGGAGCACCAAGGTCAGATGGCATCTCTGCATGTCATGGTGGAGCATTCAGAGGCGGCTGGTGGCAGGAGAGGGAGGGAGTGGGCCACGGAGGCAAGCGCCTTGGCTGGGTTGGTGTCTGTCGTGCTCGAGAAGAGGGACAGGGATGTGGGAACACACGAAGTGGCGATGTCTGAATCCCTTGGGTCTGTCGGGGGCGGGGAGGGGTTGCCAGGTGACGGCTGCTTCTGCGCCAATGGCACAGGCGATGTTGGAATGGAATGGGGATGAAATGGAGGGGGATCCCTCCCCCCATCTGGGTAAGTAAGGTTAAGTTGCGGTACGCAGGACAGGGCAGTGAGGGGGTGGGGGAGGGTGCCTTTTGGGTCATGCAGGAGAGTAGGCCAGTCAGCTTTTTGCGAGGTCCCAGCACACCAGTCCAAACTTTCTCTTTACAGGGTAGGGAGCGACACGGGACAGCGGACTCAGTATGGCAAGGTGCGGCCCGACTGCGCCGAGGAGAAGGGAGGGTGGAGCCTTGCGTGGCACATTCCGTACCGGCAGGGAATCCCGGCGCGGCCAGCTTACGAAGGTCTGGCGCGACCTCGCTGGCCCTAATGTCAGAACACGATGGTCACCAGGGCCACTGGACAGGAATCCTCAGGACAGTCAATGTAGGGGTGAGTACCAGCGAGTACAGTCGGCTCCCCCACCAGAAGTGAATTCAGGGGCCGCTAGGGCTGGTGTAAGCAATGTTGGGTCGGTTAAGGCTCACAGTGTTGGCTTTGTGACAGATCGTCTACAGATGGAGAAGCGATTGTACTGGATTATGATGAGGACAGCCCAAAGAAGGGGAGTGGAGGGATGATGAGGGGGGGGGGTGCCTTCTCATGTGTCTCCTATTGTTTTACAGGCACCAGAGGCGGTGCAGCCCAGGAGGGCAGTGTCGTTGGGACCCAGAAGAGAGCACAGCCCATCGGTGAGAGCTCATCGGCGGGGTGGACCCTGTTGAGCAAGTGGCACGGGCCAAACTAAAAATGGTGTCGGTGGGGACAAGGGGTGAGGACATACAGTGGGAGCCTGAAGGTAAGCTCCATAAAGGTAAATATGTTACAGATCAAGGTGTGGGGACAGGTGATGTAGTTGCACTGGGCGCTAAAGTGGAGAGTGGAATGAATGCGGAACCAGAAGTGCAGAGGTAAAGAGCTTCTACAGAGTAATGAGTTAAAGTTTAAAAAGCTGCCCTACATGGGTGTGACAAAGCCCCTGGGTGTGCATTTAATGTTAGCCACTAAAGAGCGCATCTGGAAAGGGGAATATGTCGAAATTGTGAAGTTAGTTCACAGGTGCGGTCCAAAGAAGGGTCTAAGGAGAAGGAGTATGAGCTGGCCTTTTTGATATATGCCAGTGTATATTGCGAAAAGTTTCCCGAGCTCTGCGTGGCTATTTTTAAATATATGGATGTCATTCGGAAAGCGCAGATCACGGGTAGGCGGTATTCATGGGCACAGTATGATGAGGACTTCAGGGCCCGTATGGCTTGGGATCCAGAAGCAAAGTGGGGGCAACACACAATGGGGACACCAGCAGGGGGAAGACTATATTTACTGCAAGTGGTTTACCTTTAGTGTACCGGCCCTTTCAGGGGAAACCCACCCGGGAGGGGTGGGGAGTGCAACAGCGGCACAAGCTGGGTCAGGGGCGTGCTGGGAGTTTAATATAGGCATGTGCACAAGAGAGTATTGTAGGTTCAAGCACAAGTGCTCTCAGTGTGGAAAGAAGCACCCCTTGGTTAAATGTTGGGGCGTCAAGCCCCATGGATATTAGCAGTGGCAACATACAGGTGCTAGCACGTCTGGGACCTCACAGCAGTTCCAAAGTGTTAGGGGAGGTAAGGGATCTCAGGGGTCTGGGCCTAAGAGCTCCTACGCCAGTTAGACTGGCAGCATTGGCGGCAGGTTTGAGGGAATATGGGGATTTGGAAGCAAAGCAAGTATTGTTGGAGAGCACACAATTTGAAGTCAACATTTTAACATAAGGCAGTGGTGCAAGACAAGTTGGACAAAGAAGTTCGAGAAGGAAGGATGGCGGGTCCTTTTGATGACTGGCCAGTTGAAGACTTGATTGTTTCCCCAATCTGGGTGGTTCCCAAAAAAGAAGTTGGACAGTACAGATTAATTCAACACCTATCGTGACCTGAGGGGTCTTCAGTCAATGATTTTATTGACGAGGAGATAGCTTCAGTATCATATTCCTCAGTTGACGTTGCTATGTCACTGGTTGTGACCGCGGGCGCAACTGCAGAGATGGCAAAATGGAACATAAAATCTGCATTTCATTTGCTTCCCGTACATCCGGATGATTGGAGTCTTTTGGGAATGCATTTTGAAGGACAATGGTACGTGGACAAGGCATTGCCAATGGGTTGTTCAATGCCTTGTGCTTTGTTCGAGTGTTTCAGCACTTTTTTACAGTGGTATTTCACACAGCACACTGGTCATGGGCTAGTAACACACTACTTAGATGACTTCTTTTTTGTTGGTTCCCCGGGCTCCACGGAGTGCCAGGTCGCACTGGACACGTTCCATGAGCTTATGGGAGAGCTGGGTGTGCCCTTGGCACCAAAAAAAAAACAAAAAACAATGGGTCCATGTGCGACCATGTCCTTCTTAGGCATTGAAATTGATTCAGTTGGAATGTAGACAAGGTTGCCAGCTGATAAGAAAGCTAAGATGTTGGATTTGTTGGAAGAAATGCTTGCAAAACATAAGGTAACAGTGAAGGACATTCAGGTTTTGTTGGGCCATCTCAATTTTGCCTGCAGGGTAGTCAGCGCAGGGAGGACTTTTTGCAGGAGACTGGGACGTGCTTTGTCAGGACACTATCTGCCTAACCACCATGTCCTCTTGTCGGCTGGGGTGAAGGAGTATCTGTGTATGTGGAGAACATTTTTGCATTACTTTAATGGAATACCATTGGTCAGAGAGGATGACTTTCAGTGGGACTGTTCACATTTTTTAAAGATGCAGCAGGCAGTGATGGTTTTGGTATATACTGGCAGGGCAGGTGGTGTGCGGAGAAGTGGCCTGAGCAGTGGAAGGACGGTGGCAGGAGCATCGCCTTTTTGAATTTTTTGTGCTGCTAGTGGCATTGTCGCTGTGGGATGAGGAGCTGCCACATAAGAAGGTGTTGTTCTGGATTGACAACATGGCAGTGGTGGAAATCATCAATCAATCAATCAATCAAAGACATTTATAGAGCGCACTACTTACCCGTAGGGTCTCAAGGCGCTGGGGGGAGGGGGGTGCCGCTACTGCTCGAACAGCCAGGTCTTCAGCTTCTTCCTGAAGGAGAGGTGGTCTTGGGTCAGGCGCAGGTCGGTCGGGAGGGAGTTCCAGGTCTTGGCGGCCAGGTAGGAGAAGGACCTTCCTCCTGTAGTCGCTCTTCGGATGCGGGGGATGGCGGCGAGGGCGTGGTTGGCTGATCGGAGGTGGCGTTTGGGAACGTAGAAGTTGATTCGGTTGTTGAGGTAGGTCGGGCCTTGGTCGTGTAGGGCTTTGTGTGCGTGGTTGAGGAGGCGGAAGGTGATTCTTTTGTTGACGGGGAGCCAATGTAGGTCTCTCAGATGTCCGGAGATGTGGCTGGTTCGTGGGATGTCGAGGATGAGTCTGGCTGAGGCGTTCTGGATCCGCTGGAGTCTCTTCTGGAGCTTGGCGGTGGTACCGGCGTAGAGGGCGTTGCCGTAGTCCAGTCGACTAGTGACGAGGGCCTGGATGACGGTCTTCCTGGTCTCGGTGGGGATCCACCAGAAGATCTTCCGTAGCATGCGTAGGATGTTGAAGCACGCCGAGGAGACGTTGTTGACTTGCCTGGTCATGGGGAGGGAGGAGTCCAGGATGAAGCCCAGGTTGCGTGCGTGGTCTGTCGGTTTGGGTGCGGTGCCCAGGGCGGGAGGCCACCAGGAGTCGTCCCAGGCGGAGGGTGAGGAGCCCAGGATGAGGACCTCCGCCTTGTCTGAGTTCAGTTTCAGGCGGCTGGTCGTCATCCACTCGGCTACCTCTTTCATCCCTTCGTGCAGGTTGGCTCTGGCGGCGGCGGGGTCGTTGGTCAGGGAGAGGATCAGCTGGGTGTCGTCGGCGTAGGAGATTATGCTGAGGTTGTGTTTGCGTGCGATGGCCGCGAGGGGGCTCATGTAGACGTTGAAGAGGGTGGGGCTCAGCAAGGATCCTTGAGGGACGCCGCAGATGACTTCGGAGGCCTCTGACTTGTACGGTGGTAGGCGGACTCTCTGAGTTCTTCCGTCGAGGAAGGAGATGATCCATTCCAGAGCCTTCTCCTGGATTCCGACGTTGCTGAGGCGCTGTACTAGGGTGCGGTGGCAGACAGTGTCGAATGCCGCGGAGAGGTCTAGGAGGATGAGGGCCGCTGCTTCTCCGTTGTCCATCAGGGCTCGGATGTCATCGGTGGCGGTGATGAGGGCGGTCTCGGTGCTGTGGTTGGCTCGGAAGCCAGACTGTGAGGGGTCGAGGGATCCATTCGTCTCAAGGAAGGCGGCCAGCTGCTTGTTGACGGTCTTCTCGATGACTTTGGCTGGAAACGGGAGGAGCGAGAAGGGCCGGTAATTCTTGAGTTCGGTGGGGTCCGCTGTGGGTTTCTTGAGTAGAGCGCTGAGTTCGGCGTGCTTCCAGCTCTCAGGGAAGGTGGCGGTATCGAAAGATGTGTTGATGATGTCTCGCAGGTGGGGTGCGATGACAGCGTCGGCCTTGTTGAAGACGTGGTGAGGGCAGGGGTCGGTCGGCGATCCGGAGTGGATGGAGTTCATCGTGCGGATGGTGTCTTCGGTGCTGATCGGAGTCCAGGCGTGGAGGGTGGTGGTGGGGGGTGGTTGTTCGGTCGTGGTGTGCGTTGGTTGGTTGTTGAAGCTGTTGTGTATGTCCGCGATCTTGTTGTGGAAGTATGAGGCGAGGGAGTTGCAGAGGTCTTGCGATGGGGTGATGTCGTTGTTTCCTGCACTGGGGTTGGATAGCTCTTTCACGATGTTGAAGAGTTCCTTGCAGTTGTGTGCGTTGTTGTCCAGCCGGTCCTTGAATGTAGTTTTCTTGGCGGCGTGGATCAGCTGGTGGTGCTTCCGGGTGGCAAGCTTGAAGGTGGTCATGTTGTCCGGTGTTGGTTCCCTTCTCCAGACTTTCTCGAGGGCTCGGCAGTTCTTCTTGGAGCTCTTGAGTTCGTCGGTGAACCATGGGGCTTTCTTGCTGCCGGGTCTGCTGGGCGGGGTCCTCAGCGGGGCGAGCTCGTCCGCGCAGTTGCTGATCCACTTCGTGAGGTTGTCGGCGGCCTGGCTGGGGTTCGCTGAGCTGGCAGGAGGGTGCTGGCTCAGGGAGGTGGCGAGCTGGTCGGCTGTGATCTTGTTCCAGCTTCTGCGGGCAGCCTGTTGCTGGTGGTGGTGGGTCGTCGTTCTTTTGAAGGTGAAGTGGACGCAGCTGTGGTCCGTCCATTGAAGCTCTGTGGCGTGGCTGAAGTCGATGTCTGTGCTGGATGAGAAGACTGCGTCGAGTGTGTGTCCGGCGAGGTGGGTGGGGGTGGACACCAGCTGCTTGAGTCCAAGATTGGCGAGGTTGTCGAGCAGGGTGCTGGTGTTGCGGTCGTTGTTGTTCTCCAGGTGGAAGTTGAGGTCCCCCAGGAGGATGTAGTCAGCGGAGGGGAGGGCATGCGGGCTGATGAAGTCGGCGATGTCCTCGCTGAATTGGGTGCGTGGACCCGGAGGTCGGTAGATCAGGGTGCCTCTGAGGGTGGTCTTCGGGTTGGTGTGGATCTGGAAATGCAGGTGTTCGGCGGTGGTCAGGGTTTTGTCGGTGCTGGTCGTGAGACGGATGGTGTTCCTGTGGATGATGGCGATGCCTCCTCCCATCTGGTTGGCGGTGCGGTCCCTCCGGGTGATCTTGTAGCCCTCTGGGATGGCGATGGCGATATCGGGAGCTGAAGAGGCGTTCATCCAGGTCTCCGTGAGGAAGGCAACGTCTGGAGCTGTGGTGTCGAGGAGGTTCCAGAGTTCGATGGCGTGTCTGTGGACGGAGCGGGTGTTGAGCAGGATGCACTTGAGGTGGGTGCTGCTGGAGTTCGACTTGGCGGGTGCTGGTGCGAGGCAGGTCCGGATGCAGGTGAACTTGCAGGCGTGGCAGCTGAAGGGTCCGTGGGTGCGTCGTGGTGTGGCTCGGTAGCATCCTGGGAATCGGCCGGTGTTGAGTGCGATGAGGGTGGCGGCGGTGTACGTCAGGCGGGTCGGCCGGGGACTTCGTGGGCCAGGGGTCCTGGCACTGGGCGCGGTCCAGGTGCGGACGGGCGTAGACGGGCTTACCTTTGGCGCGCCTTCGGCGCACAATCGGCGCGCCCGCTGCGCGTGACCGCTGCGCTTTCGCACGGTCGCCATATATGGCCAAGTGCGCGGGGGGGGCGGAGCAAGTCAAGTCAAGTCAGAAACACTTTATTCGATTGTTTTAAAATCATAAAAGTATGCTACAGGGCCATATTCAATCATACACACAAATTTTTTTTAAAAACAAGGTTAAAAAGGTTAAAAAGTTAATTACACATGACAAATTCATATAAAAATCATCTTTACAAATGTATTTACAATGATCACAACGGTATTCAGGTTATAAGAAAAACAGTGCAAAAGACTAGGAAATTGTTACGTTTTTGGGTACGGGAAATGCTAGCCGCCTAGGGTAAAGTGCAAAATGTGCCGCTCAAGCATTCATAATTTGTACAGCTCTGGGTTACATAAACAAAGGTCATTTATTCAGTGCAGGCATTTTTAGGTTGCGTTAGTTATTTGGTTTTAGTCTAGCTCGCTTTGACCGGATAGACATAGTCAGAAAATTTGCTACCCCGTACATTACTACTGTATTTTCCATAAGTTGTAAGAACAATAGGGCTGGTTTAACCTGCACGAAACCTCTCAGAATTGGTTTAATATATCTTTCCCTTCCATCTTTATAGAAGGGACAGAAAAACAAGAAGTGTAATATATCCTGATCTGAGAAGTGGTCACATTTGCAGGGAGCATTTTCCTGAGGCTTACACCATTTTTCAAATTCACCTAACAAGAAATGTGCTTGATTGAACCGAAATTTGGTGAGGACCCACCTGTGAAAAGGTTTATTAACTATCATTAAATAGGATTGCATAGATAGTGAAGCAATCGTCATGTAATGGGCCCTAACAGTTGGTTTTACAATTTCGATAGCCTCTCGCTCTGCTACCTTTTTCTCAATATAGTTTTTCTTTACCCAGTCAATGTCCTCTCTCACAATGCTCTCAGGGTATGTATATAACTCTGGGCGACCTAAATAATCTGCTGTAGTTTTAATGTATTTTAACCACCCGATCTTCACCACGTTTTCTCTCCCCATGCAGTCCCTAATAATCATATGGTTTAAGATTAAAGCTGGATTAAGCCATATCCTAATCCATGACAGTAGTGGGGCCAGGGTCAAGGAGTCCTCTATGTACCCTATCCCTAGTTCCAAATGTACGGGAAAGGCTGGGGTGGATTTTGGGAGGCCCAGAAGGGATCGCAAAAATAAATTTTCTTCCCTTTGGATATGGTCCAGATTTTTATAACCCCATATCATTGCACCATACCTTGCAATGGACAGTGTTTTTGCCTTATAAATTGCTAGTATAGCCTCAGGTGGCTTACCACCCAACCTTTTAGCAAAGCCTAGGATGGCGGCAGCCGATCTTTTTACTGCCACAGCCTTACTTTTAATTTGTGGAGCCCATGTCCCGTTCTCATCGAACACCACACCTAGGTAGGTAAAAACTTTTACTTTAGATAGAACTGAACCATTACAGGTAAGGGTTTTCATGCCATTTTTGCGGCTACCTACAGCCATAACGTGGGATTTCTCAATATTGACTGCTAGATCTAAGCCTTGCATAAAAGCCCCAAAAGAATTTAAAAGGAGTTGTAAACCATTTGGGGTCCTAGCCAACAATACCGAGTCGTCGGCATAAAGTAGGACAGGCATTAAAGAATCACCCATGCGCGGTACATCAATGGAGGCCTTTTCCAGGGTCTTGCCCAGAGAATTAATATAAAGTGAGAAGAGGATTGGTGCTAAAATGCAACCTTGGCGCACCCCTCTTCCTGATTTGAAAAAGGCAGTGCAATTTCCCTCTTGTGACATACGTACAGTTGCCCTCAAATCACTATGCAATTGTGCCAAAAAATGCACCAGTGCCTGGTCTAACCCCAACTCCAAAAGTATTGTCCACAGCTTTGACCTATTTACTAGGTCAAAAGCTGTGGACAAATCCATAAAGGCCAAGTATACCATACCCTTGGATGCCACAGTGTATTTACCCAGGGTAAGAAGTAAATTAAGGCACTGATCCTCTGTGCCTCTCCCGGCACGAAACCCATACTGGGCTTCACACAAGATGTTATTGTTTGTCGCCCAGGTTGAAATTCGTTCTAAAATAACTTTGCCCAAAATCTTAAAAGAAGAATCTAACAAAGAAATGGGTCTGTAGCATCTAGGGTCTCCCCTTTGACCCTTCTTAAAAATGGGGATTATGACAGACTGCGACCAGGTATTTGGTGCCCCCATACCCTTTAAGCTAATGACATTGAAAACATTGGTGAGAACAACTGCCCACATACTCGAATTTGATTTAAACATGTCGGCAGGGACGCCGTCAGGGCCAGGGGCCTTCTTGCCAGCTGTGTCCTCTATTGCCTTCTGCACCTCTTTGATGGTAAAGCTGGCCAAAACCTCTTCTGTTTGAAACATAGTTGGATCTAAGGGGTCTGGGGCAATGTTGCTACCATAGATGTTTTGAAAGTGCTCCAACCAATCTCGTTCCGCAATGTTCACTTCTAACGGTGCATTTTCAATCCCGCTAAATAAGGGGGTATTAACAATTTTCCAAAATTTGGCACTGTCCTTCAGAGTGGCTTTGTCATATAAATCTTCCCATGCATTTTTTTTTATTTCGTTTTTACGTCTTTGGATGTTTGCCTTATACTCTTGCCTTTTACTGGCAACTTCCATCTTATCACGTGGGGTCTTATTTAGAGCTTTATGTAATTCCCTATGGGATTTGGAGCATTCTTTGTTGAACCAACCCATGACCCTTTTCTCCTTCTTTCTTGTACTACTTTTGAGGTCATTTGATACTTGGCAACAAATTTTTTCAAATGACTGGATTATATTCCCCTCATATCTTGTTGGGTCCATACAGATATTAATTTCTTCGCCCATCTTAAGGTTAAGAGAGTGGAGAAAGTCCTCTGGGACGATGTCACTCCATTTAACCCGTCTCCCCTGGTCTTTAACTTTCAAGTCATTATTTCCTACTGAGATCATATCAATATTGTTTACTTTAGCAAATAAGGACAAATTGCTGTTATCAATTTCTAGTATAACCGGATTATGATCACTGAATGTCGTCTGTACGGCGTTATAAAACAAAACATTTTGTAACATGCCTGGTGAAATAAAAATGTAATCAATTATTGTATTACTATCCCTAGCACTATAGGTAGGCACCCGTTCCTTTCTGTCACAGAACTCTGGTTCATATAAATCATTTTCTAGCAGAAGTTCTTCTAGGGCCAACCCCTTCTCTGAGTGCTCAAAATGTGATAATTGTGGCATGTCAACGCTAATTGTATCATTAACCTGACAGTTCTGTTGGCATAAATGAGTATTAAAATCTCCCATCAGGAAAAAATATACAAAAGTGGTCTGACTCTCCCTATACCTTTTTAAAAATTCCATCAATGAATTGATATTGCCATTTAATTCTATACACTGAATACTGTTATAAAAATTAATGTAAACGCATTTATGTCTATTTGGCATTGTAACTTCAAGAGCTAAATAGTTTTGGGATGGGGAATCCAATACCTTCACAGTGCCTTTTACATTTACAGAAATCAAAAACTGCAGGCCCCCTTTATTTCGACCTGAACTTGATGTCTGGGCAGTTAAAAAATAAGAGGTATAACCATCTAGCCAGAAATCACAGTCCATATCCCACGTCTCTTGCATAGCCACCACATCACATTTTTTTAGCAAATCCAGCCATCTTATGTCGCTCCTCTTGGAGCGTAAGCCTGCGATATTCCAGCTCATCAATTTCACTCTAATATCTTTTTCAGCATTATTTGGCCTGGTATGTGGGGATGAAGGGAGGGCATCTAATGGTTTTGTAGGTGCAATGCTCTTGTCTTTAACCAATGAGGAGGAGGGTTGTGGTGAGTTTATAATACAACCTGGTGAGGTTAGTCAGTCATTTTCCTCTAGATTGGAGAGGGCAGCAAACCTATTTGTTAACATAAGATCATATCTAAGTTCTCCTCCCTGTTTATAGCTGTTTCTTGGCATCATACCTGTTTTCTCTGTAGCCCATGTACTCAGGGAGGGAGTGTATCTAGATTGTGCTCGATGAAAATCCCTTCCTGGTTGGGGTTTATGCATTATAGGTGGGGGATAAAAAAATCCTAGTGGTAGTGCTCTGATCCCATCTTCCGTCACTTCAGTGGCATCCCAAAATAACCGTTGGGCCTCATGTGGTCTATTAAAATTAACGATCATACAGTCCCCTGCAAATTTTTTGGGAGTGTACCCCACCCATTTGACTCTTCTGCTTGTTTGGATGTGGTCTGATATATTTTTAGGGCCAGTGCAGTTTGCATCACACCACGTCTTGATGTTATTTAATTGAGCTATATCCGACTCACACTCTCCACTTTTCAATACTGGTACATTTACTAGGATAGCAACAAAAGGAGTTGCTTCCGGGGGAAGATGTACAGGTGGTCTTATGCGTTGGGTTCTTGGCTCTGGGGGGTTAGTGGTGGATATAGCTGGGGCTCTTGGGGTAACTACTGCCGGACGGGGGTTCCTTGTCTGATGTACCCTGGTTATGCTGGTGACTGTTTGGGAATTTGTGTTGCCCGCTAAAACTTGGGGCGGGGGAGATAGCAATTGGGGATGTGGCTCACCTATATTTCCCGTCACAGGTGTTATTTGTGTGTTAGGATTGCACGGTAGCTGTGATGCAATATTTACGGAACATGAGCAAGGCTTACTGGGACCAGAAGACAAAAAAGTGTTAATCCTATCACATTTCCCCATTATGTCTGCTACACAATCCCTTAGAGTTTCAATTATATCATTTGAGATCTGCACTAATACCCCCTCAATTTTATCCACAAGTACTCCCTCCACCATTTCCTTCAGAGAGGATTCAATGGCAGTTAACGGATGTCGGGCCTTTTTATGTGGATATAATCCGTGTTTGTTTGTTCTTTGAATAACACGTTTAGTGCGTTTTGGTACATGAGGGGTTTGTACGTGTGTGCTGATGTTTTCTTGTTGTTGGGTATCTTGATTGGCATTGTCTTGGCCCTCATGAATATTAATGTTTGTTTGGCCTTGTGCATCAGTGTTAGGCAAATTTCCAATGACTATTACTGGGTCCAAGGGAACAGGGTGACTATTTACAGTGGCAGATGGTTCACTGTCCAGATTTGTCTGTTCTAATCCCAGCTCGCGTTCTTTAGCAGCAATTTCCTTGGTCAGTTTTCCCACTGCAGAGGTTAGGTAGTTCATAATGCTTTCAGAGGGAATGGCTTTGCGTGGAACTTTAGCTTTGACTAGTCCCGCATTAGCAGAGGTCTGTAATTTTCGCTTACCCATTTTGTAGTACCAAACTAATGGAGGGGGCCCGTCCCGTCCCTCGACGGCCACAGACGGCCCGCCCTCTGCCCGGGCTCCGCCCGGCGTCGCCCGCGCGCGTCCGCGACGCGGAGGTCGAGGCTCCGCTTTGTAGCGCCTCCGGGCGCGAAGACAGCGGTGGCAGGAAGTCCGCGCAAAGCCCACTGGGAGCTGTAGTCTCCAGCCGCTCCTGGATGGTGATGGCGGCGAGACTCACAGCGTTAGGAACCCAGGGGCTGAGGCAGAGTGCTGGCGTGTGGACAGGTAGGCTGTATGCGCTGTGTGCGCTGCTTGTGACCCCCGCTCCACCGAGGTCGAGGCTCCGCTTTGTAGCGCCTCCGGGCGCGAAGACAATGGTGGCAGGAAGTCCGCGCAAAGCCCACTGGGAGCTGTAGTCTCCAGACGCTCCTGGATGGTGATGGCGGCGAGACTCACAGCGTTAGGAACCCAGGGGCTGAGGCAGAGTGCTGGCGTGTGGACAGGTAGGCTGTATGCGCTGTGTGCGCTGCTTGTGACCCAAGGGGCGGAGCAGCTGGGAGGCGGGAGCGGGGAGGGTACAGAAGGGAAAAAGGGGTGGGGTTAGCGGCGGTGGTGGGAAGTGGGGAGCGGGGAGGGAAAGCGAAGGCTAGTCGCAGGCAGAAAAAATACGAGAAACAGAAGGCAAAAATACAACTATACAGACAATTCTAAGCAATCAGACAGCAGGGGCACAGGGAGAGAAGCGGACCACGCCGCTCGAAGGAGGGGGCGTGGCCACGCGGTGGCAGCCGGGCTACGAGGCACAAATGCGGGAAGGCACACGCAGCAGCTGGTGGCCGTGCGGCGCTGGGGTGTCCTAGAACTAGGTCACACTCACCTGCGTCGCACGGTCGCCATATATGGCCAAGTGCGCGGGGGCGGAGCAGCTGGGAGGCGGGAGCGGGGAGGGTACAGAAGGGGAAAAGGGGCGGGGTTAGCGGCGGTGGCGGGAAGCAGGGAGCGGGGAGGGAAAGCGAAGGCTAGTCGCAGGCAGAAAAAACACGAGAAACAGAAGGCAAAAATACAACTATACAGACAATTCTAAGCAATCAGACAGCAGGGACACAGGGAGAGAAGCGGACCACGCCGCTCGAAGGAGGGGGCGTGGCCACGCGGCGGCAGCCGGGCTACGAGGCACAAATGCGGGAAGGCACACGCAGCAGCTGGTGGCCGTGCGGCGCGGGGGTGTCCTAGAACTAGGCAGGCAGTCGGCAAGAGATGAGCAGATTTTGAAGTTGTTGCAGGTGTTAGTTCTTGGCTGCCTTAGACATGATATTGCGTTCACGGCACTTCATATTTCTGGTGTGGACAATGACATTGCGGATGCTTTGTCTCATTCGCAGTGGGAGAGATTCCATGGGCTGGCCAAGGAGGCGGACAGGACACCGATCCCAATGCCGGAACATCTGTAGTATGTAGGCAACGTAGGGTTATACAGTTGGTTGTAGGTTCATTGTCGGCTTCTACTCGTGCAGCTTATGCTCTGGCCTGGAGTGAATTCATAGCATCAGGTGCCTGTCGGCAGGAGGAGTCATGGAGGGGATCAGAGGATGTAATACAGTTTCTTCTGGACCTCATTGACACGGGTCTTTCTAAGGTTACCATCGCAGGGAAATTGGCAGGTATTTCTTTTATGGGGAAACTTCTGTGGGGCTACTCCCCTTCTGCTGAGGAAGTAGGGAGGAGGATGTTGGAAGGTTGGGCTAGGGAGCGGGGCGGGGAACGTTTGGCACTTAGGTCGTTATCATGGCAGACTTTAGCGCGTTTTCTAGAGGCGTTGCCTTTTGTTTGTAAGGATGGTTTTGAAGTATGTTTGTTTTCTACGCTCATGGTCTGGATGTTTTTTGGAGCCTTTAGGGTCTCCAAGCTTTTAGGTTCCAGGTTAAAACTAGGTATCACTTGGCAGGAGGTTTTCTTCTCTGAGAGGGGGATTCATATTTGCCTGGCCAGTGAAAAAACAGACCAGAGAAGTGGTGGTAAGGGTGTATGGCTGGAAGCAGCTTCTCCGGTGTCCACGTGGCCTTTACATTGGGCCAGGCGGTGGAGGACTCTGTCTGGAGGGGAAGGTAGTGAAAGGGTTTTTTGAAATGCTGGTGGGGGCCGGGTGACGGATTATCAAATGCACATGGTGCTGCGTAAAGCTTTGAGGCATATAGGTCTGGATGGGTCTCAGTTTGGGACACATTCTTTTAGGATCGGGGCAGCAACAGAAGCTTGTAATCAAGGCTGGTCTATGGGGGATATTATTCGTCGTGGGCGCTGGTCATCCAACTGTTTCCAACGCTATGTGAGAAGTTCTGCGGAAGGAGCGCTTGCGTCATCCTCGTTTACATGAATCTCATATTGTTTTTTCTTGTCGCAGGTTCTGTAGTGGGTCCCCGCTCCCCGGAACTGACCATATGGATAGTGGGGCACTCTTTCGTAAAATGGGCTCAAGTCCAGGCTGGCAGTTGTTATTTTGGGAAAATGTTGGGTTTTAATGAGCATTTGTTTAAAATTGTTTGGAAAGAGAAGGGAGGGATGTTGTGGAAGGAGTTGATTCCTGCTTTGAATAAGTGGTTGGTTGGGTGCCAGTGCCCAGATGTTTTGCTAATTCATTTGGGGGAGAATGCCCTTTGTGGGGTAAAAGGTGTTGTTTTGTTAAGGGCAATGAAAAGGGATTTTGCACTTTTGAGGGAACAGTGGTCTGGTTGCCATGTTTTGTGGACTGAGCTAGTGGCGCGTAGAACTTGGAGGGGCGCTCGGAATCCCAGGGCGATTGATAGAGTGCATAAGAAGGTAAATCTGGAGATTTCAAGATTTTGCAGGAGTTTAGGTTTTGGGAGGGTGTCTCATAGGGACATTCGGTTTGAGTCAGTGGAGTTTTTCAGGAGCGAAGGGGTGCACTTGTCCGGTATGGGTATGGACCTTTATTTGTTGGAGGTTACAGAGGTGTTATCCAGGTGTCTTAACATACACGAGCATTCGAGAGTAGCAGAGATGAGTTGTTTTTATTTGGAGGCAGAAAGGGGGGGTAATCTTCTCCCCCCCGGCTTTCTGGGTGGCGGGGATTATGGAAGTTTGCCCGGGTTTGGCAGAGTTTTTGTTGTTTAGTTTAAAGTTGGGTCACCAACAGGACTTGTTTAGGCAGGTTGATTGTTGGGGTACTTACTGAGGTGGGGTGATCGTAAGTGGTGAAGAGGCAGGCAGGGGAGTTTGGATAAGAGATGTTTTAGATTTGTAGGCTTATATGTGCATGCATTGAATTATAGTTTTTGTAAATTTGTAAAGTTGTAATGTTCGGGTGGGGGTGGGTTTGAGAAATGTTAGGAGCAGGGGAGGGGGGACGGGGTTAGGTAAGTGTTTGTATTTAGTGAGGTCTACATTTGTAAGGCATTGGCCGAGGAGTATAATTGTTATGTGCACCTGTTTCAATAAAACTGCCTTTTACACACAAAAGCTGGTTTTTGGTCTGCTCCCCCCAAACCCCCCTCCCAAGGGGAGATTGGGGGGTGGACGACCGCAAGGAGGTCCCCCCCGGGCGGTTTGGGAGGGGCGGGTAGAGGGGGCCGGCAGATAGCAGGCTGGAATTTTGTTTTTTGGGCTTCCTTTTTGTAGCCCAAATGTAGCTCAATGTATTGTTTAGGCAGGTTGATTGTTGGGGTACTTACTGAGATGGGATGATCGTAAGCAGTGAAGGGGCAGGCAGGGGAGTTTGTATAAGAGACGTTTTAATTTTATAGGCTTATATGTGCATGCATTGAATTATAGTTTTTGTAATTTTGTAAAGTTGTAATGTTCGGGTGGGGGCAAGTTCAAGGGGCAGGGGAGGGGGGACGGGGTTAGGCAAGTGTTTGTATTTAGTGAGTCTAGTTTTGTAAGGCATTGGCCGAGGAGTATAATTGTTATGTGCACCTGTTCCAATAAAGCGGCCTTTTACACACAAAAGATGGTTTGTGGTCTGATCCCCCCCAACCCCTCCTTCCCAAGTGAGGAGGTGGGCGGGGAGTCTTGCAGCTCTCTTTCTTTCCTCATTTGTAATGCAATAGGGTTTGTTTAGAAGATGGTGTCTTCCCAGCTCATTGGCACTTTTGCAGGTGGCTTTCCTTAAGATATCCAGTTGTTCTGGTAAGTGTGGCAATCTCCTGTGTACCCACGTGAATGGTGTTGCCAACTTTAGTAAAACGTAATGCTCTAACCGTGTCGCCTCCATATTAACATTTTCCTATTAGCCCGTTCTCTCATCACATTCATTCAATAAGACAGTCTCCTTATTTTCTCTTGCCAAATAATTTTACTTATGTGTACAGCTTCTCTCACCTGTCTTATTCCTCTTACTGCTCCTCTTGTAACATCCTATTTTTGTTATAGAGGTGGGTATAGAGGCAGTTTCTCTGCCTTCTAGCATATCATTCCACAGTCTCTTTTATCTTTCTTCTTAGCTTTTTGTCTACCCTGTGTCTCTTTAATCATTATTGTACCCATCAATGTTTTGCTCCACTTCGTGTCTCCATTAAACCTTTTTTTGGTTTTACTTCACCTACATTCAGTGTCTCTCTCCCCCATTCATCTCCAGTGCCTCTCATTCTCCCCAATCCATACTCCAGATTCTTTAAAACAACTTTATACTCAGCAAAAAGTAAAACACATTGCCATTTTTAAAGTATACAGTTCTAACTTTAACAAATGCGAGACCTATTGAAATGCTTGTTTAACTTTGTAAGGAGAAGTGTTCACTTGCTTTTAAAGCGCTTCTTCATTGCACATCGCTTTTACTGCACATTGTTCTCATGCTAATTTGCACCTGTCTATTCGAACAGCCTTCGTTTTACTCCTCCCACACTTACCCTCTTCCTGAGCCGTCCCTGTACCACCGTGGCTTGTGCCGTTTGAGAGGAGGGACTTACTCAGTGGGATTCGCTTCCTTAGACATGATGTGAGTTTCCTGTCGGTCGGCGGACCAGCACTCTGGCTCCTGCCTTCTTTCTTTCTTCTTCCTGCCCTGCCTATTTAAGGTAGGAAAAGGCATGGAAGTGCAGCGGTCCACATCACTAATGGAGGCCAGATATTTATGGCCCGCTTTTTTAACTTTGTTAGGCGAACTGTTCACTTGCTATTAAGCACTTCTTAATTGCACATTGCTTTTACTGCACAGCGCAATAACATTCTTTTAAAAAAATGTTCTTATGCTAATTTGCACTTGCCTATTTGATCCTTCTGCATTGAACTCCTCCCCCACTTACCCTCTTCCTGAGCCGTCCCTGTTCCGCTGCTGCATGTGCTGTTTGAGCAGAGGGACTTACTCAGCAAGATTGGGCTCCTTTGACAGCTAGTGATTCTCCTGCCAGTCTGCGGGCCAGCGCTCCAGCTGCCGCCTTATTTCTCTCTTCTTCCTGCCCTGCCTATTTAAGGCCGGAAAAGGTGAGGACGCGCAGCGATCCACATCCCTGGTGATGGGCAGATATTTATGACCCTCTTTTTTAATTCTGTAAGGATAACTGTTCACTTACGCTTAAAGAGCTTCTTAATTGCACATGGCTTTTACTGCAGAGTGTTAATGTTCTTTTTAACATGGTTCTTATGCTAATTTGCACTTGCCTATTTGAACAGTCTGCATTGTACTCCTCCCCCACTTACCCTCTGAGCCATCCCTGTTCTGCAGTGGCTTGTGCCGTTTGAGCAGAGGGACTTTCTCAACGGAATTTGCCTCCTTAGACAATTAGTGAGTCTCCTGCGAGTCGGTGGGTTAGCGCTCCAGCTGCCGCCTCTCTTTTTCCTGCCCTGCCTATTAAAGGCAGGAAAGGCGTGGAAGCTCAACAATCAACATCCCGACTGGAGGCCAGATATTTATGGAACTCTTTTTAGGTCGAGCCTCTTGCCGCTTTGCGAGGCATGCAGTAATGGAGTATGGACTGGAAGTTCTGCTCACTCTCCGCCCATGTTTTTAATTGGCTCATGTCATTGTCTTTCGTAAATGCTGCCGTCTGATTATGAGGCTTTTTAGTCCCTCCTTATTATGGCCATGTTGTCATTTGTACCCTTCCATGGCTACTGGTCCCTTTACTTCGAGTGTTATTTAGATTGAGAGCACTATTTTCTTTAATAAGGTTCTCTTACCCTCCCCCTGCACACACTTGTAGAGCATTGCATGTACATATATAGAAATTACCCGCCACAGAGAGACCAAGGTAGTGCATTAAAAAGGCAAATTGCTAACCAGCAATCGTCCAATGGGATCATGGGATGCAGACTGCGGCATTGGGGGCAGGTCTATGGCTCTGTAGGCGGCACAACAAGACCAAACCTTCCATGCTTCTGTGGGCACCCTCTCACCCGAAAGACTACAATTTCGGCAGTCATGCATCAGTCCGTGGCCATTTTCCATTCAGTTACCCTGGGCGGGGACGTGTCCTTCAAGTGTTGTGCTATGTACCTTTTGGCTAAGGTGAGGCCCAGGAATAAAAGATGCTGCTTATAGCTGTTCCCCCCCTATGTCTTCTGTGCTATGTAGTCGCACCAGTCTGGGGTCAAGCGGAATAGTCCACGCCAAGTCACGGCTCAGGTCGGACGCCACCTTGGTCCAGAACTCCACACCGTATGTAGAAAAGTGCCATCGTCTGCACAGTAGCGGAGGCAGACAGGAGACTGGACTGCACACATTTTCCATAATCTATGACAAGTGTAATACTCCTTATGGAGATATTTAAACTGAATGAGCCTGTATCTAGTGGACACAACAGCGTGCCAAGGACTAGCCAAGGCTTCGTCCCAATCATCATCAGTGTCCAATGTCCAAGCCGATTTGTTCTTAAGAATATTGGTTTTGGTGTGTGTGTTAAGCATCTGGTAGATTTGCCTAATTTTATGATTCCCAATGTTCCCCATCAGTAGGCGGCCCTCTTGTCTCCGCTTTATATTGTCGTTTCTGATACTTTGCCTACATTTCATACAAGGACTGTGAGAGCTGGAATGCAAATAAAAAAAAGTAGGGCTGGTTTTGATATTCGAGCTTATGTTCGGAAAACTTGGGATCTCAGATACGGATAACACGTAGTTTACGCACAGCTTGGGTTGCCAGATGAGTCAGCGGAGAGTTGGTTTTCCAATCCCTTGGTTTTGTTTCCTTTCACAAATCGCCGATGGTGAGCCAAGTTGTGTCAGCTAGTCAGACTACAACTCTCAGAATGCAAAAAATTAGTTAAATACAAGCCTGAGAATAATAGCAAATGCATGTATATGGCGTTTCATACTACCAAGAATAATCTGTAGCTCTTTCGATGGACAGGAGTAAGAGCTGTTTATGATATCTATGAGCGCCGTTCTCTGTCCCAGCTGTTATGTTAAAAATATTTGTAAAGCGCGCTTACACCAAGCGGTTTCATGGTGCTAGGAGCAAAAGGACGGGGGCGGAAGGGAACAGGAGCGTTACTCGTATACTTGTAAGGACAGAAGGGTTTTGAGGAGTATTCTGAACTGGGTGTAACAGGTTACAAATCTCAGTTCAGTTGGGAGAGAGTTAAATAAATGGGGGGCCAAAAAGGAAAATCTGAGGCCACCATGTTTTTTGCGTTTGACGGTGGGAATCATGAGCAGATTGAGGTGGGAGGAGCGAAGTTCGCGTGTGGGGACGTAGCGGTGGATCTTAGAAGAGATGAAAGCTGGACCCTGGCCCGCGAGCGCTTTAAAGATGGTACAGCCCAGTTTGAAAACACAGTGTTTGGCCACCAGGAGCCAGTGAAGGCTCTTCATCAGAGGACTGACATGTCGATGCTTAGGCTGATGATAGATGAGCCTGGATGCTTGGTTTTGGACTAGCTGTAAACGACGAAGTTGGTATGCTGGGATACCGACATAAAGTGAGTTTGCGTTGTCAATGCGAGAAATGACTAGGGCCAGGGTGACAAGAGTAAGGGCCTCGGTGCTCAGAAATCTGCAGATCTTGCAAATTCTACAAAGATGGAAAAAACAGGAAGAAACTACTGCGTTAATTTGGGGTTTCAGACACAGATCAGTGCAGATTATGAGCCCGGTGCTTAGTAACAAAATTACGACTTCATAAGAAGCATCACCCTATGTCACAGCTTTCCAAAATTTTCATGTTGGTGACACACCTTTTAGAGAATCTTCAACTAGTGACACGGTAATGCGAGTGAGCCCGAACCACCTCAGGGGGTGAACATTTAGAAAAAATAGTGGGCAAATGGTGCATTTCCAAGCAAATTTGAGAAAGCAGGAAGGTTAATAAAGCTATTGTGAAACTGCTCTAACAAAGACATACTAGTTTTCAATGGTTTATTGTTTATTGTGTAAAGAGAGAAGAAAAGGTATATTGTGAGCTGCCAGTTTGCTAAGTGATTGTTGACATGGTGCCCAGGATTTTGATTAGTGATTGCAATCTTGCGTTTAGCTATGGTGGCAGCTCTCCAGAGCAGGCTTTTATGTAAGTGGTTGGTTGTGAATAAACTCGATTTCCCCTGTAGCAGTTGCATGAAGTTTCTTCAGTAGCACAGAAAATTAAATGAAACTTCTCGACTGTAGTAAAATTCAAAATGCTCCTCGTTTTCTATTCGGAGGTCCAGGAAGCACACGCAGAAGTGATTTTGCTAAGCACAGTGCCAAGCAGCAGAGTGCATTTCTTGTCTGTGGGGCATGTCTCCCACTGCTCACTGCGGGAAGCTAGGACTTTCTTTGCTGAAAGGTGGCTGATTACTTACTGTTGGGTTACAGTGGTTTCAGGGCAGCCATGGTTTTAGACCAGAGGCCCTGCTGACCCACATTCATTTGTGCTCATGGAGGGGGTCTGTTAATTTCGAGCAATATCATTAAACCAACTAAAATTAAAACCAAGTACACAAGGAAAGGGCATGTGTTAAGGGAATAAAGTTTATCTGTTAAACATCTGTTTTGGAAAAAAACAGATTATGAAGTTGCAAATAAAATACAGTGCTTTGTCAGGAGCTGTTCAGAAATGAAAAAAACACACCACGAGCGGCTCAGGAAACAAATATAATTACAGTGTTTGATTTTAACATGCAAAATATGCTCATTACGTATGCTACCAAATACTTGGGAATACTAAGTGTTAGCTACTCCGAGTCAAACTCATGGTCTATTTCTTTAAATTTGACCTGTACTATGGTGATGCCAGCACGAAAGTGGAGTGGTGTGGCTCACTGGTTAGAGGCGGCAGACCCGTAAGCAGAGAATGGCCTGGGACCAGGGTTCAATTCCCGACGCGGCAGGGGCATGGACCAGGGTCAAAACAGACTCGATAATTCTCGCCTCGGTGCCTACTCTAACCAGGGAACACACTCGGCAACTCTGGGCATTAAGCTTGCCTCATCTCTACAACAGCTCGCTGGGGATGCCTGGTTTCACCTTGGAGATACCCAGAAAAGGGACCATCTCACAGGGAAAACCAGGACGGGTTCCCCAGCGGTCTTCAGCGCCAGGATACTCCATGGAGTCGCAGTGCGCTTTACAAGTAC
Organism: Lissotriton vulgaris; assembly: GCF_964263255.1. Lineage (NCBI taxonomy): Eukaryota > Metazoa > Chordata > Amphibia > Caudata > Salamandridae > Lissotriton > Lissotriton vulgaris. The sequence goes on along the minus strand of NC_141695.1, from coordinate 281,565,476 downwards.
ACCCATATTTGCATTTTACATTTACGAATGTGAAGAAAGACCACGTTACTGTAACATGCACGGTACTGTTCTTAAAAGTTATATTGCAGCTTTGCATGGTAAAAGTCTTGGTTTTGCTCATCAAAGTCAAATATAAATGCTTCAATTCAAAAACAATGGCAAGTGATCTTATTCATCTCACAGTCCTAAACTCCAATGGCAAGTAACATTAAATCCCTTCACAATTACCGCCGAGATTAGTCTCTCTTGTTGACTTTATCAGAACGCCCTGCCAGGCTCCATCCTTTAATTACGAGTACTCCGGAGAGAGGGTTGATACACTTTTCTGGGAAAACGTCGACCATTTGCACAAAATGTAACTTTCTGGACAGAACAGATTATGGCACTTTAATAGTTTGTGTAAAGTCTTCTGGGCTCCTTTTGGACACAGTAATTCTACATCGGTTAACTTTAAATTAAAATAGGAAGAATGTAGAAAATTCCAGGATACCCGTTATGGCCTTTATATTGTATTTGCGACTTTAAAATTACATTTCAAAGGCTAAAAATGCCGGATTTGGGTGGTTATCTCGAGTGTTTTTTTCTAGACTATCCAGTATGGTAAAATACTTATCAGGTAGCAACCCTACCTGGATGGATAGAAGATATTTATCACACCAATCAAGTCTGATACCCAGGAGCCAAGCAGCTTTGACCTGCAGAAATCTACGCTGAAGGGGGTGGAGGTAGTTTGGTCTTTAAACCAACCGGTAATTACTGGGTGTTTTGAAATCCGACCCACTTGTAAATGCAATTCCGTGCGGCCTAAACAGAGCTTCAAAACACCGGAGATTTCACTTACCGAGTGCCTGGGGAGCAGAGGGATCACTGACATAATATCAATAACATAAATATCGATGTTGGAAAATATCGAGTAAAAAATATAGAATACAAAATATATCGAACTCCTATCTCAAAAGAGGTGAGTGCAAAAATATCGAATCAAAAATATTGTAAAAATATAGATAGTCAAAATATTGAATTTTTTAAATGTTTTAAAAGTTATTAAAAATAATAAAATATTAAATATAATTAACCTAAACATTCTTAAAATACTTAAAAAACCTTAAAACTAATAAATATTTAATGTAAGTTAAAAATAAATAAACATACAATTTAATTTTTAAATACATACATATATGTAAACATAATATTAATATAAAATATACAATAGTTTTACCGTAGGTTAGCGGACTGTAAAATTTACTATTACCACACCACTGAGTGTAACAGTAGAGAAAGCGTTGGATAGCGTAGGGGTAAACATTACTATTCCCACTCCAAAGAGTGCAACAGTAGGGAAAGCGTTGTATAGCGTAGGGATAAAAATTACTATTCCCACTCCAGTGAGTGCAACAGTAGGGAAAGCGTTGGGTAGCGGGAAGGTAAAAATTACTATTCCGACTCCAGGGAGGGCAACAGTAGGGAAAGCGTTGGATAGCGGAAGTGTAAAAATTAATATTCCCACTCCAAAGAGTGCAACAGTAGGGAAAGCGTTGGATAGCGTTGGGGTAAAAATTACTATTCCCACTCCAAGGAGGGCAACAGTAGGAAAAGCGTTGGATAGCGGTAGTGTAAAAATTAATATTCCCACTCCAAAGAGTGCAACAGTAGGGAAAGCGTTGGATAGCGTAGGGGTAAAAATTACTATTCCCACTCCAGTGAGTGCAACAGTAGCGAAAGCGTTGGACAGCAGGAGGGTAAAAATTACTATTCCCACTCCAGAGAGTGCAACAGTAGGGAAAGCGTTGGATAGCGTAAGGGTAAATATACTATTCCCACTCCAGAGAGTGCAACAGTGGGGAAAGCGTTGGATAGCGTAGGGGTAAAAATTACTATTCCCACTCCAGGGAGTGCAACAGTAGGGTAAGCGTTGGATAGTGTAGGGGTAAAAATTACTATTCCCACTCCAGTGAGTGCAACAGTGGGGAAAACTTTGGATAGTGGGAGGGTAAAAACTACTATTCCCACTCCAGACAGTGCAACAGTAGGGAAAGCGTTGGATAGCGTAGGGGTAAAAATTACTATTCCCACTCCAGAGAGTGCAACAGTAGGGAAAGCGTTAGATAGCGTGAAGGTAAAATTTACAATTCCCACTCCAGGGAGTGCAACAGTAGGAAAAGTGTTGGATAGCTTAGGGGTAAAAATTACTATTCCCACTCCAGTGAGTTCAACAGTAGGGAAAATATGGGATAGCGTAGGGGTAAAAATTACTATTCCCACTCCAGGGACGGCAATAGTAGGGAAAACGTTGGATAGCGGGAGTGTAAAAATTACTATTCCCACTCCAGAGAGTGCAACAGTAGGGAAAGGGTTGGATAAAGTAGGGGTAAAAATTACTATTCCCACTCCAGAGAGTGCAACAGTAGGGTAAGCGTTGGATAGCGTAGGGGTAAAAATTACTATTCCCACTCCAAGGAGAGCAACAGTAGGGAAAGTAAATACTTAATATATGATTAAAAATAAATTAAATATTAATACCAATTACAAATTAATTAACATTAATTACCAATTTAATATAATATAATAATTAATCAATTAAAAGTAATAAAAAAATTATTACTAAAAAATAATTACCTATTAATACAAATGAATTGCCAATAACAATTAATTCATTAACAATTGAAAAATAATTAACAATTAATAAAAATAAATACCAATTAATAAATTAAACATTTGTATTAATTACAATTAAATTACTTCCCACCCATTTCCCCTATAAACCAACAGCCAGCTACAGAAAATAAATTAATAAAATGAACATAATTATCAATTAATCAATTAATAGACATTAATTACCAATTGTATTTTAATCAATTACCAATTAAAAATTATTTAACAAATAATTATAAATAATACCAATAAATTAAAATATTTAATTAATTATAATTAAATTACTTCCTATCCTATTCCCCTATAAACCCACAACCCGCTACATAAAATAAATAAATAAAATTAACATAATTATCACTTAATCAATTAATAAAAATGTATTAACAATTGTGTTCTAATTAATTACCAATTAAAAATTAATTAACAATTAATTTTAAATAAATACCAATAAATAAATTAAAATATTTAATTAATTATATTTAAATTACTTCTCACCCTATTCCCCTATAAACCCCAAACCGCTACAGGAAATAAATAAATAAAATTAATATAATTTTCAATTAATAAAAATTAATTACCTATTATAATTTAATTAATTACCAATTAAAATGAATTAACAATTAATTCAAAATAAATACCAATAAAGAAATTAAAATATTTAATTACTTCCCAACTTATTCCCCTATAAAACCACAACCCGCTCCAGAACTATATTACGCAGAAATTAAATACCATAAAATTAATTAATTAAAATAAATTATAAAATAAAAATACACTTTTAACACATATACTAACATAAAAAACACTTACATATTAAAAAAAAAAAATATTACCTTACTTACCTAAAATTCGATATTTTTGATGTCTATATTCTGTCCATTCCATATTTTGTCCATTCTATATTTTGGATTCGATATTACTGCTATTCTATTTGATATTTTTGTAGTCTATATTCTGTCCATTTGATATTTTGCCCATTCTATATTTTTTAACTCGATATTTTGCCCATTCTATATTTTTTACTCGGTATTATGACTGTATACCGGAGCAGAGGCGACTCCGTGGTCTCTGCGTGGGAGAGGGAACAAGGCCTCACGCTCGCCAATGCTTCTCCTTCCTCTCCGTATGTCACTGTACTGTACTGTGTCACTGAATGCAAGCATTCTCTCTAATATGCCCTCATGCATTATCGCAGCACGACACTCTCACACATGGGAGGCGATTCGATACTGTGTTTGACACACACTTTGGAAAGCACTGCCCTATGGCATTGGTACTACAAAAGGCACATCCAGTAATTGGACTGTATTTCAGATTCTAGGAAAAGTTAGCTCTACATAAGTGCCAAATGCGAAACATAGGGTGACCAGATTGTGTGACCCAAAAAACGGGACATTTCGCAAAACAGAGAAAGGACAACAAATCCAGATCAATAAAGTGGCAAAGAATGACAGCCCTCATCCACATAGAAACACAGAAGGGGCACTAAGAAAATAAATAAAACCAGCATCATACCTGTTAATTTTATAACTTACTCATAACAGTTGCTTACCAGCCCTGCTTTGGAACATTTAAAAAAGTGCCTCTCACTGTTTTCAGTTTACCCTCTCAAAAAATCGGGACTGATGCAATTTTACTGAAATCTGCCGGGACAACTGTTCAAAAAACGGGACTGTCCGGGCAGATCCAGGACACCTGGTCACCATAGCAAAGCACAAATGTGGTGACCAGATGGCTGTATGCCTGCCAAGTAACGGAAGGATGGCCGTGAGATCGAGAAGAAAATGTACAAACCTCTTCCGCAGAAGCGGCAGAGATGAACAATGGAAATGTAGAGACTCGCAATATGTTATTTGTTGGAGGAAATGTGTAGTCATGAGACATAGCTAACGTAATGCAAAATGTGTAAAACAAAGAACGTTATGAAAATTATGAATGTGACTATGGTGGTGTGATAGAACACCCCCAAAATCAGCCAATGAGAGACTGAGTTTCTGTAAATGTTTCAACAAGTGTTGGTTTGACATGTAAGTTTGAGGGTATAATTGATGTGCCCTAGGGTGTGTGTTTTTTAGGAGAGTTAGGAGAGTTGGGAAGCGATTGGGAAGAGAAGCTTAGAGAGAGATCGTCACTGTTCATCAGTTTGCTGAGGCCTACCTGTTTCCTGTTCCTGTCCTGTATTCAGTATCCTGATGATCTTTGTTCCCTGAATCTTTCTCAGGGGACCCCTGCTATCCCTGTGGCCAGGGCTGGTATTTCTCTATATTTCCTTAGTTTAGTATAACTAAATGATCCGTACTTTGCATATGTATGTATGTATAATTTACACATGTATTTTGTCTCTGAAACTATTGTCTCTTTGCCTATCCACTCCTTCATTTGCATTTATTTATTTTGATATGAATTTGACACTGTTTGCATTGATAAATGTTCTCTCTCTCTGTGTGATTGATGTTTTGTGTGCTTTGTAAACATGTACATATTGAGCCTTTTATCTTCACATTATTTGGTGATAAACATTGTTAACCTTACACTGAGTTTGTGATTATTTTAGACAAATATACAGATAGATAGTACTTATTATTACCATCAACTTCTTAACTTTAGGTCCATCCACCAGAAGAAAGAAGTTGATATGCAGGCTCAGTTATGTAATTAGAGTGTTAAATCCGAGTCTGTATAATGAACAACTGATTTTAAGTGTTCAAGTCTTGAAACTCACAGCGTCATTCACTAGATTTTTGCATTGGATTGTGTAAATGAGTATGGGCCTGTGACTTGTGTTTTTATTGATTATCGATCCCTGATTTGAGCTGGATCCGTTTTTGGAGCAGAGGATGGTTAATTATTGATTAGTTTGGTGATAATTATTGATTATTTGTTTGATAACATGAAAAGTTAGTGTTTTCTTCTATGTTGTCTGGAAGTGCAGGTACGGAGATACCTGAGATCCCTGAATGATAATGGTATTTAGCCTGAAGAAGACAGAAGTATAGTATGGATAAGGTATTACACTGGAGAAGTACTTTGTCTGTTGTCATAATACTTAATAGCGAAAGGCTGCAGGTGTTATAATAGGGACTATTCGTTTGGGAGTAGATTTTTGTGTGTAATAGTGAAGGGTTCACTTCCGAAACTCTGGCCTTATGTACCTAAAGGAGTACCAAGACCTCTTTCCACAAGAAATTCCTCCTTTGGCTAGTATCCCTAGAGGATTACCAAGTCCTCCTGTAGCTTGTTCGGGTATAGAATAGCGCTTTTCGGTATTTCACTTGAAGTGAAAGAATTTTTCTCCGAAGTGGAAACTATCTCTTTAATTAGAGGAATAGTCAAGGTAGCATTGTTTTATGTTGTTATTAACAAGAATTGTTTAGGAAAAATGTAGAAAATACATTGCCGTGATATTTTGTAAAGGGAGGGTCAGTAGAAGGAATAATACAAACGTCAACAAAAGGCCTAGCTGTCATTGGGAAGATAGCGGGCGCTTAGAGAGCCATTATTGGTTGAAAGTTGTGAGCTGTGTTGGTATTGGTCGAAGATACTGATTACGTAGAAGTGCTCTGATTGGTTGGTTGGTGTGAGTTGCGCTGGTATTGGATGATCGATAACAAACAGAATAAGCAGAAGTGCGAAGAGTTTGTTGTTTGCGGAAATATATTTTAGCCTGAAAAGTCGGAAAAATGTAGATGATTAATAGAATAAAGAGTTTCTTCGGAAAAGGCAAACCAACAATATCTAGATAGGTAATTCCTATTCCACCTCCAAGAATGCCTGCTTCTTTTATGATGTTTAAATTTGATTACTATACTTGTACATGGTTTGAGAATTGGGTGAGATACACAGAAGATGATGGTGTTTTGGCTTTCTCAGAGCATAGTACATTCAATGTAAGGATTTTGGTGAATTTGACAGGGTGAATGTACTCCTTAGAATCAAGTCCTAGACCTACATAGTATGAAACATTAGAGGAATGGGAACATGAGGCATACAAACGAGAGAAATACAGGAATGGAAATAGATACAGGAATATGATATGTGGATATGCTGAGGCAAGATGGTATGATCAAATGAAAAGATGGAGGAAAGTTGTTAAAGCGGATGATTTGTACCCAGTTTTAGTTGCTGAGGAATCGACTGGAGGCAAATATAAAGAAAAAAGAAAAATGTAGAGTCATCAGGATTACATTTTGACCTGATTGAATCTGATGATGCATTGTTAGATGACATCTTGACTAAAAGTCCTCCATCCTTTCAGGAAAACTCAAGAGAGATTATTCCAAATGCACCATTAATGGACACCCCACTAATTCCACAGGTTCCACAAGTTCCGGTAGGTACTAGAGTAGTACAAGAGAGTGAAATGGACATGTTGAATAAAGCGAGAGAGGAGCTGACTCTGAAAATCAATCAATGGAATCTGAATGCAGAAGCATTGACAGTGCCGGTAACAATTGGTCCTGTAGTTCTGTTGTATGGAGAAAAAACGGAATATATCGAGAATACATGCGTTGACACTCCCAATAAATAGTGTCAGGAATAAGATGGTAATGGTAGCTGGTCAGACTGAATAAGCTGAAACAAGTACTGCATTGATTGATCGTCCAGTTTGTGAGTTGATTACTGAAACCCCAAAGAGAAGTGCGCAAATGGATCCGAGGAGAATAGTGCAGAATGTCACTCCAGCATCAGGGAGTTCAATGAGTCCTTCACCAGATGAGTTAGATGATTGCATAAGGGGAATAGAAAAGTGAAAACCTCAACCACAGAGTATAGATGTGAGAAAACAGAGAGTGGATTTGGAAGAAATGATTATTGGTACAATAAGTCCAGACAGATTGAGTACTTATCAAGACAAAGAGTTGTTTTTTTTGTGTACAAATATTACTTGGAGAACAAGAAATCTTCATGAGAAATTGGCAGAGGCTGCTTGTGAATATTGATAAGCGTGGCTCAAATCCACCCAGTGACTTACCACACTCACCTATAGTTACTCAGTAAGAAGTCAGCCGGACAGTGGAGAAGAATAAACAAGGTAATTTTATTAGGCCACAAACTCCCATATGAGAGGGCCCTGTCCGACCTCACCCCTAAGAGTGCGCAGAGAGGACTAACTCATATCATCACAGCAATACTTTATAACATGGTACAGTGGAATAAAAACACGCCCCTTCTGGAAAATTAATGAACCCCAGAGAGAGGAACAATGGCATCATACAAGAGGCATCTGCACCTGCGAGGGATACATTAGCTATCTCTGCCCAAGGCCGCGGAGCCGGGCCTCAGCGTCTCTGGTGTATGAGAACACTACTGATAAGGAACTTCTTAGTTTCGGCCACAGTTAGCTGGGAAACGAAAACTGCTGCATTAGTGATTTTCTTATTCCTACGGGAGGGGTGGATGAGCGAGTGCGACTCGCAAACACAGAGGAATACACAAAATGGAGGCACACAAGCTAAGCTAAGGAAACCAAATATCACCACACATATAAATGAATAATCACATAAGCAGTAAAAATAACGTAAGAGCATAAGTGTATACTTCGTCAGTTAGACACATGATGCTAACTTGCATATGTAAGTGTCAGTGGGCGGGGCAAAGAAAATGAAACCTATCAATATGGAGTAGACATAGAGAAGTCAAAGGTATTATAGAAAACGTATAGACTGGATTTTACTGAAAAAGACTTGGAGAGTTTGAATGCATGTGGCAAAAGATTGCAAATAAAAGGGCTAATGAGCCTCCTGAAGAAATTGGAAGATGTAGAACGGTGGAAAGGTAGATGGGCGAAAAAGAAATAAGAAATAATTACTGACAATAATGCGCCTTTACATTCATTGAGGGAGACAGGACTAGCTGAAAGAGTATGTCCGATGAGAGAAGTTCCAGGTTGTGGATATGTTCATGTTCAATGGACGAGACAGGATATATTATCCTTTACTAATGACTTTCCTAGACTGAGGGAAAAACCGGTTGAGTGGTAAAATAAGTAGAGAAGTTTGTGAAAGTTTCAAAGGTTTTGTTGAAGGATCTAGATGGATTGTTTGATATTGTTGTTCCAGCTGATTTATGGACTGAGTGTAAGATTACTAGTGGTTGGCCAAAAGAAGAATATCCTATAGATGCGAAAACAGGTGCACCTTCAGATGAGGTGATGAAAAAATATAATCAAGTAATAACTTTCCTGAAGAGTAAAATTTCTCCAAAGGAAACGGATTTGGTTAAAATAGACAGGACAACACAAGAACCAAAAGAGTCGGTACATGCTTACTATGATAGGCTGTTATAAGTGTTCAAACAGTACAGTGGGTTTGAGAATATCTGAGATAAAGATATGGGACATTTTGTGAATTGTTTTTTGTTTGGATTGAAACCAGAAATTAGTAAATTGATTCAGCACATTTGATTTGTTGGCAGAGTAAAACAGTTGGCGAGATTCTGTGGTATGCAAAACATTGTATTGATGATATTGAGTTGAGACATAAAAAGTTAAAGGAAAGTGGCAGAACAGCAAGAAGGAAAGGTGGTTCTCAAACAGATTGTCAGATGAAAGGTCAGAAACAGAATGGTCAAGTATTCAGTGGTGGTAGAGGTAGAGGTAAAATGAATAAAGATGAGATGAAAAAGAAATATCCTTGTCATGCGTGCGGAAAGTTTGGACATTGGAACAGCGAGTATAGATCTGTTCTGAAGAATAATAGGGTGAATCAAAATTTAAATCCACAGATTCAAAATGAAGTGGTTGTGAATCAACAACAGCAACAGCCGCAGCAGGTAGTTACTTCGCAGTTAGAGGTGCCCCAAGCTTTTATGCCAAATAATGTGAATACTCAAGTGCAGAGATACGGTGCGAACACTGTATTTCACGAAAGTGAACAAATTGGTAAGAATCAAAATATGCAAATAGTTTCTCAATACTCGTTGCAGTGCAAAGAAAGCGATTCAAACTCATCTCAATGATGTTGCCTGAGGGGGGAGGAAGAGTGCGTGCTTGGCCCATCTCTAGAGGTAGATCAGTCAGGTCCATTTGTTGATTGAAAAGTGGAAGGTAATGATATTACTTTCCTGGTGGATAATGGTGCTACCCATTCTACTGTAAGAGCAGCAGAAATTCCAAACCTACCCCTCTTGAGAGAAACTATCCAAGTTGTAGGAGTCTCCAATAAATTTGTTAAAACTCCTATCACAAAGCCAATAGATTTTCATATTGGAAGATTCAGAGGCATGCATCAGTTTGTGGTATGTGATACGAGTCCGGTGAATCATTTAAGGAGAGATTTTCTTTGTAAGATGAACTGCACCATCTATTGTACACCAGATGGTATTGCTTTCCAAACACCAGATGAGGATGTTGCGTTTAAAATTATGTTAGCAAAGCAAGAGGCAGAAGTGGATGAATTGCTTTCACTTCTCACTGAAAAAAAATTGCCTGCAGAATTGAGATATTCAGTAAGGTCTGATGTATGGAACTTTACAGAAAAAGAAATTGGTTTGATGAAAGGTGTGGATCCTATTTAGGTTACGGTGAAACTGTGTACAACATATCCAAACACACCTCAGTACAAGATGAGTCCTGAAATAATCGCAGTAGATATTTCTGTGATTGACCAAATGATTGAGCAGGGTATTCTAAGAGAAATACAAACAGTCCTTGTATTCCACCTATTAATGGAATTATAAAGCCAATTGGAAGTATAGAATAGTACAAGATTTACACAGGATTACTAAGATTGTGATACCCTTTTGTCCAATAGTGCCAAATCCAGCAGTGAGCCTTTATCAAATTCCCTGTGATGCAGAATGGTATACAGTGATTGATCTGTGTCAAGCATTTTTCTCGTTTCTTTACATCCGGATAGCCAGTATTTATTTGCTTTCCAGTTTGGAGACCGTTTTTTGGCATGGAGCTGAATTCCTCAATAGTGCACAGAAAGTCGTTCAATTGTTAATCAAATTTAAAAAAAAATCTTTTTGGAGACTTAGGTCATGCCAGAAAAATCAGTCGTTGGGGGTTAGTATATTGATGACCTACTTGCGGCATCAAAAACACGAGAGGCTTGTGTGACCAATACAATTGCCTTACTGAACCATTTGGCAGATGGAGAGCATAAGTATCAACAATTTTGTAAAAAGGTGGTACAATATTTAGGACACAGGATAGAGAAGGGAGCCAGGAGAGTGACACAGGAACGGATCAGTGTGATTCAGCAAATGATGAGCCCTCCTAACACTCAGAAAGAAGTGCAAAATTTTTTGGGAATTGTTGGATATTGCAGACAGTGGATCAGTGGCTTTTCACTGATGGCAAAACCTCTACAGAGGTTCATACACAAAGATGTGGCTGATCCGATTGAGTTGGATGATAAAAGTATGAAAGCTTTTGATGAGTTACGAAAACGTCCTTGTCAAGCACCTGCATGGGGTATCCCAGGTCATACAAAGGATTTTAAATTGTACTGCTGTGAGAGAGATGGATGTGCACTTTAAGTTCTACCTGAAAGATATGGAATGGCACCACGTCCAGTGACATATTTTTCTGCTACTTTAGATTCAGTGGCTGCAGCGTTACCAGGATGTTTGAAAGCAGTGGCTGTGACTTGTGTGAGTCTGGAACAGAGTGAAGCTTTTGTGATGGGACATCCAGTCAAAGTATATGTGCCACACTGTTGAGATTCTTTTAACAAGCACACAACTCAGCACATGACCTATAGTCCGCCGACTAGGTATGAAAGAGTAATATTGGGTGCTGAGAATGTGACAGTGATGAGATGCGCGAAATAAATCCAGCAACCCTGTTGCCTAGTCCATTCTGTGAATAAGTGAAAGATTAAGCAGATCATAATTGTTTGAATGTGACAGATTTGTGCACGAAACCAAAGCCAGATATCAAGGATACACCGCTAGAGGAATCAGATACGTGATGTTTGTTGATTGATCATGTCTGAGAAATGAAAGAGATATCTTGAGTTCTGCCTATGCAGTATGCACAGTGACTGCAGTTCTAGAAGCATCCTGTCTAAATGGGGCAAACTGCTCAAATTGCTGAACTAATCGCTCTGATTAGAGCATGTAAAAATGTCAAAATCTGAGAGTAACCATATTTACTGACAGTCAATACGGTTTTGGGGTAGTTCACGATTTTGGACAGATATGGATGCAAATTGGATTCCTGACTTCTTCAGGTTCTCCGATTAGACACACTAAAAATGTGAAAGATTTATTGGATGCTTTGCTATTGCCCAAGAAAAATGCGGTGGTTCAGCACTTAAGTCAGGAAATGATTATGGGACAAATGGTAACAGATACACTGATCAGGTGCGCTCTTTCTGTGCACAAAATTCAATTGCCATCAACAGAGGAGTGGAAAAGAAAAATGCCCATTGCCATTTGATGTTTTCCTCTTTGGAAACTTGGGATGAAATTATGCAGTTGCAAGGGGAGGCAGGTGACGAAGAAAATGGGCTTGGATAAAATCAGGCTGCAAGAGGAGAGCAGAGGATGAGGTATGGATGTACACAGATGAAAGATAAGTTATGCCAGATTGTTTGCTTTCTTAAATGGTAAGGGTATATCATGGAATTTCACATGTTGGAAGAGATGCAATAATTAGACTCTTCAAACAGTCATGGTATAACCCTGAATTCAGAGTTATTGCAGAGTCCAGGCCAAAGGAGTATTAAAAGTCAGCAGCCAAATTCAGGCAGAAAGACAGCTGTTAGTTGGTGACAAATTAGAAAAGCAGCAGGACCAGACTCTAGCTTGATTTTATTGAGCTTCCCCCTTGTAATGGGCTAAAATATGTGTTATTTGTTGTTTGTTTTCTTGTTGGGTAGAGGCGTATCCAACAAGAAGGAATGACAGTTTTACAGTTGCAAAATTGCTCCTGAGAGAATTAATACCAAGGTACGGATTTCCAGTCACTTTAGAAACAGATAGAGGATCACATTTCAACAATAAGATAATTCAGATGATTTGTGCTGCATTACAAATTGAGCAAAAGCTGCATTGTGCCTATCGACCAGAAGCTTCTGGAGTGGTCGAGCAAATCAATGGCAGTATAAAGTCTAGACTGGGAAAAGTGTGTGCATCCACAACATTGAAATGGCCTGAAGCTTTACCCCTGGGGTTAATGAGTCTTAGAAGCATTCCTGATAAAAAAGACTGGATGGAGTCCTCATGAAGATTTGATGGGAAGGGCAAGCGATTGTACAAGCAAACAAACTGATGAATATTTCTGATGATCTAGTGCTTGATTATTGCAGAAGGATCTAGTGCATTCTGTGTCTCATCAGGTTGGAGAAATTGCAACCACAACACAGCCAGATCAAGCTCATTATCTGAGTCATGGTGAGTGGGTTCTTATCAGAAAACACTTAAGGAAGCATTGTTTAGAAAACAGATGGCATGCACCCTATCAGATTATACTGGTGACAACATCAGCAGTGAAGTGTGATGGCTTCCCAATTTGGATTCACGCAGATCATACAAGGAGAGCCCCAAGTCCACTTGAAGAAGGTAAGTTGCAACTGGTCACAGAAAAGAAGAAACCAGAGGCTAGAGGTTGTGAAGCTAAAGAATCTAGGGTGACAGATTCTGATGAGGATGTGAGTGATGAACAACCAAGTACAAGGCAAGTAGAGTGGCCACCAGCTACTGGGTCTCATAAGACTGTTGTTGAGCAAGAAGAGAAAGTTACTGAAAATAAAGAGCAAACACAACTAAGAGAAGTGCTGAATAAAGGAATTTGTAAACCAGAAAAAGAAGGTGAAGAAGAGGTTCAAGATAAGAGAGTGAAAAAAGGAGACAATTGGCCAAGTGGAGTGAAAAGACTGAAATACACTCTTTAGAAAAGAAAACTAGAGAAAATAAATAAAGGTTCACGTCAAACTGAACAAGAAGAAACAGAGAAAGAATTAGGGCCATATGTATCAACACAGTTCCCCATAGACACAGAATGGGCAAAACCCTTTGATACATCTGGCCCTTAGTGCGAAAATCAAAGAGAGAAAGAATTCCAAGCAATAGATTACAACTCCAGAATGGACATATATAATATTGGAAAAATTGAAAGCACAGATCAAATGAAGAGAGAAGCTGATAATGGTATTGAGCAAGTTGATGAAAGCAAATTGAAACTGCCTTCAAAAGAACTGTGAAAAGTTAAGGTGCAACAACTCCAGTCAAACTAAAATTGAAAGATCAAGAAGATCTGAAGAAGACTTAGAGATGATTTTTAAAAAAAGGAGAAAAAGAGGGGGGTAAAAAAGAAAGCCTTGAAGTGTAGGATACACTAATATGGTGGTTTTTAGAGATCTATTAGAATTTTTCATAGATTCTTTAGTTTTTATATTTTTTATAATATACAAAATGACAGAAGCTACAGTAACTGGACATCAAAAACTTAGTCTAAAACTTAAATGTATTAAAGCTTGCTTATTTAATGTCCTACTACTGATGTTGATGTGGTTAATGTTAAATGCCACTGTGCCTGTTCTAATGGTAACTAATAACACAAATAATACTAATAATGTAATAAGTGAAAGAGTGATTTCTGTTACTAAAGAAACACCTAATACTAATATAGAACAGATAGATGAAAGTATTTATCATCATGATAAATCGATTTCTCGTTAAATGTCTTTACACAATTACTGTATGAGTATGTTGAGACAATGGATGTGAGAGATTGTTATGTGCGCATGCAATTACCTTCGTTTGTCTCAGAGGGAGTAACTTACCATCATTTACCTTTAACATATGGTGTGTCGTGCAGTATAATAACAAGTCTGTTGTATGTGACGGGTAAGTTACAGTAATATTACTCAAACATGGATTTATTATTTTCAGAAATTCCTATTAGAAAAGTCATGAATAAACTATATTATAATAGAAAGGCAGAATACATGGGAGCATTTTTCCATATTATTCAGACACTAGATATAGTATATGCTTATAGACATGTTCTTACCTGTAGTTTGCAGATTGAAGAAAAGGATTTCATTAACATGGTAGAAGATAGAAGACAGGATTTCCAAAGAAAAGCTGCTGAACAGAAGTCACATGTACCATCATGGTCTTTCAGAGAGGGACATTTTAAAAAGGGTGAGACTTACGCTGCAATGTCTCTGGATTGGTATCATAAAGGGAAACTTAATTTGCTTAGACTAAAAACTGACTATAATAATTATTTCATTGGTACTAGTGAGTCTGAACATACCTTTTTAATAACTGGTGGATGGGGATTGAAAGGAGGAACGGATCCTGTTTTTCCAGGAGTTTATTATTTGTGTGGTAAGAGTGCCTACTATAGGTTTCCTGCACATTAGTATGGTAGTTGTTATTCGTATTTCCTAATGAATGAATGAATGAATGAAATGTAATTTATATAGCGCTTAGCTACCCTGAGGCCTCCTAGCGCTGATAGGGCGGAGAGACAGAGAGGTGTGGCATGCTAGATTGGGATGCTGATCAGGTGAGTTTTGAGAAGTTTCCGGAAAGCCAGCATATTGGAATCCTCTCGTAGAGTAAGAGGGAGGGAGTTCCATAGCTTGGACGCATTTAGGGAGAAGGAGCGTCCACCCCACCTGGATCTTTGTACTTTCAGTGAAGTGGCAAGAAAGGCGAAGCTAGAGCGAAGACTCCTAGGGGGATGGTAGGGGTTGACCAAGGACTGAAGGATGGCTGGGCCTGATTTCCTCATGGCTCTGTGGACCAGGCACATGGACGTAAACTGTATTCTAGCCCGGATAGGAAGCCAATGAAGACGCCTCAAGGCAGGTTTCGCAGTTTGTCTCTGAGGAATCAGGAGCAGCTGGTGAGCCGCGCACTTCTGGATCACCATTAGTTTCTGGATTGTGGACTAAGGCAGATTCATTGCGTTCCCGTAATGCAGGTGGGACAGTAGGAGTGCTTGTACCATAATCCTCCTTGCCTGGAATGGGAGCAGGGGAAGGATATTTTTCAACATTCTCATAAAGCCAAAACAAGTGGCAGAAGCTTAGTGGCTTGGTGATTAAAACAAAGACAGCTGTCAAGCCACATGCCTAGGCTCTTAATCTGCTGCTTTGGGGTGGGCATAGGGCCAAGGCAGGTCGGCCAAATAAGTGCCCAGGAGGGAGATGGAGATTTGCCCAGGAACATCAGTTCGGTTTTGTCTCCATTTAACTTGAGGTGGGAGTGATCCATCCATTCAGCTACCACCTCTAGGCAGTTAGCAAGAGTGAAAGATGATCCCTCAGGGTGGTTTAGAGCCACCACCAGTTGGGTATCATCTGCGTAGGTAACTATTTTTATGCTGAATATAAGGACTATCTCTGCCAAAGGGGCCATATAAGTGTCAAAAAGCGTGGGGCTTAGGGATGAGCCCTGGGGGACCCCACAGCTAAGAGGCCATTGGTTTGATATGGCAGTTTCCTCAAAAACTTGAAAGAAGCGATCCTTGAGAAAGGACTGGAACCAGGTGTGGAATTTTAGTTTACGGGCTGAACATCATCTGCGCCAGCTTGTCACCCACGTACAACGCGCACGACAGCCATATTAGGTATCATGGTCTCCCTGTCCACGATCTATCGCCAGCGCGCCCCTCTGACCCAGCAAGCATCCTCCGCGCACCCTGGCTCCCCCTCCCTCCCTCTCATGAGCATAACCCTTCTGCATGACCCTGTCCTTGGGAGTCACGCCTGCGCCTGACCAGCACCTCCCCTCCTTCCATGAATGCCCTTCTGTCGATAAACCTTCCCTCCGCGCTCGATTGTCCACGCGGCATGAATACCACTCCTTTGATGACCCCTTCCCCGTGTCCGACTGTCCACACAGGTCCGAGGCCATCGCCTAAGCCGGGAGATATCATTTACTGCCCCTCATTGTATGGAGTCGCCCCTCTTCAAAGGACACACTGTTGATCATGGCCTCCCCACCCCATGGGATACAATCAGGCGCACACATCCTAAGAATCGGCGGAACACTCAGCCGTGTGATAGCCCCCTCCTGTTATCAACAGGGTGAGGACCTCTATTGTGGATGTATATGGGGGTGGGCTTGACACAAGGATTATGGGGACGTCATTTCATAAGTTTAAAGAGTCTTTTATGCAATAAAGAATGCTCACATGTCATAAACCAGGGTATAAGAGGCCAGGCCTCAGAGAGGCTGTTAGAGCACCTCGAGACGATACCTTGTTGTCTGATCTGATGTGTTCTTCTCCGTCGGAATAAAACTTCTGTTTCCTGCCTTCTGGTCTCCGGCGCCTGCCTCATTGCTTGGTAATTTGAATGGTACAAAGGCGGTTAGCGCCGGGCAAATCTTGAAAAAGGTCATAGCCCTACCTTTTTCCACAATTGGCGTGCAAAAGGGGGGGGCCCATCAGCGACACGTGGATCCAGTGGGAGAGGTCCCGACGACAGAGTGAACGACTGCAACGATCGGGAGAGCTCGTGTCCGATAGACCCTCGTCTGACAGCCGATCATCCGACCTTCACTAGTTCCGAACAGACCTCTCTCGAGTGATCTACTGTCCTGACTGGGAACCATCAGGAGTGCCACGAACATCACGAAGAAGAGAGGACAATCGGGCGCTGGATTCGGAAGACAGGAAACCGTCCATGCGGTCCGGGTAAGGTCGTGTAAACACGACAAATTGAGAAATGATTGTTTTTGGATAATACTAGTATTACGCTTTGTTGATCCCTCTGGAGATTCACCGTCTGCAAACGGAGAAAACAACAGGCTCTCTCTTTGCAAGCAGTGAAGGATAGGTAACGCAGACTTTTGTCCCCATTGTAATCCGTCGTGCCTATCTTCCTCCCCCACTGTTTTCCCGAACTGTCGTTCGTGGATTGTTGTCTGGAGATTCTCTGTCTGCAAACAGGGAAGAACAAGGTCTCTCTTTGCAGGTAGAGAAAGAGTGGGTAACGCAAAACTTTAACACGTCGTACCCACTTATTCTCCCCATTGATTGTTTGATTGACCGTACATTAAGTGTTCGGTATTGGTTCTTTTGAGGTATTCACGGCCTACAAACAACGTAGAATAGAAATATTCTGTCAAGTCTTTGTCCGCCGTGATAAGATAGGTAGTGCAGACCTTTGTCCCCGTTGTAACCCGTCATGCCTATCTTCTCCCCACTGATTGGTAGCCTGTACAGCCCGGACCGCTTATTAGAGATGAACCATCCAGCCCCACTGGAAGGCACCCCTAATAAGGACATGTTCACCAAGCATGGACTAGTCACTATAGCTTATACTAAGCTATGGCATAAATATACAAAGAAGAACCCCGAAAGTCAGTGGCCACTGATAGGTTCCTTTGATGAAAATAAAATAAAAACATTGGAAATAGCGCTCCAGAAAAATAAGACCACGCCCACTATGCTCGATAGTATTGGCATGTGGCGAAAAGAAACGGAACAACGAAAGAAAAGAGAAGAAGCAAAAATAGGGAAAGAATTACGAAAGGCAGCCCACCTAGCCGCTAAGCAACTAGAAGAAGAAATAAAAGAAAGAAAAGAAGCTGCACAAAACCAAGAATCAGAGTCGACAGGTCAATGCCCTGTTAGGACCCCCTCTGCGCTCTACCCTGAATTGCCCTCCAAACAGCGGACGAACGATGAGTTACTGCTAGGTCCCCCAATCATCTACATGCCCCCTCCATATGCTCCCTGCCAACAACACCTGCAGGCCCAGAGTACGAGCGAGAACGGCCTTAGCGCTAGCGCACCAGCCCTCACGGTCTCCGCACCAGCCACCTTAGCAGCACCGACAGATGCCCCCGAGGCTAGCGTGCACCCACCAGCCAGACCAAACAGATTGAGCAAAGATGAACGGGATGGGATTGACAAAATAGCAAAGACATTAGTAGAACGAAGGGAGAGCGAAGAATACACAATGAACATGTATAATTCGCATGCCGACAGCCACAGACGGCATTTCATGTTGCGATTCAGCTACCACACCCTGAACGCATATGAGGATAGGTATCAAAGGAAGGGCCCCGCTAAACTAACAACGCTGTATAGGAAGATTGATGTTGGAGATGGGACTGAACGCGAGGCGACGGAGCTCTTCATGCAGACGCTTGAGGTCTTCCGCCACCTCACGGAACAAAAACCAGAAGCCAAGGTTACAGTCCCTGAAACGACCTCAGTAGAAGTAGCCAGCACTATGATGCCCATCAGAGAGGCGGCCCCTTACTGGATCCCGCCACGTGGCCAGGGAGCAAGCGATGATATTAATCACACAGATGCAAAAGGGAGGGTTGTATACAATTGGGTTTACCAACCATGGGACGGGCAAGATATCCTAACCTTTAAACAAACTCTGCCCGATTTAAGAAAGAACCCGACAGCATTCTATACCGAATTAGGCACAGCCTTGGGTTCGACGATAATGACTTTAGCAGACATTGACTTGTTTTTCGGGTTATGCCTGCCAGCTGACGTGTGGAAGCAAATCCGGAAGGCTGACCACACAGATCTGTTTGGACATACCTGGGACCAACTCAGTGAACTAGATAGACAGCGAGAGCCTGGAAGGAAACCAGTAAAGGACATATTAGAACTCCCAGACAAATTAGTTCAGAAGTTAAAGACACTGATCCCAGAGAAAAAGGTAGATTGGTCGATAGTCACGGCCTGTCGTCAGAAACCCCAGGAAGATGTGTCAGAATACTTCTCCCGATTCGAGACAGTGTTCTCCGACTACAGTGGCCAAGACATGACCACCGCAACCGGACAACACCTGTTTGTACAAAATTATGTAAAGGGCCTATCACAAGAGGTCTCCCAAAAACTGCAGACGAGTGAGAGTAGTTGGGGGGCCTCCAAACCCACAGCTATCCTTCAGATGGCTCAGTATTACGAGCACCAGAAGAATGAGAATGATAGGGCGTCCGAGAAAAAGAAGAAAGATTTGAAAGAAAGGGTGATGATAGCCCAGATACAAGGTATAGCGGTAGGACGGGAACACCAAAGGGGGAACTACCAATCGACCACCCCCAGAAATCCACCTCCTAAAGATCACACCCCAATACCCCACACTGGACGTAGAGACATTAGCGATGACCAATACGCCTTCTGCAAAGGATTCGGCCATTGGAAATCCCAGTGTCCGGTTCTGCTAGAGATGAACAGAAATAGGGACCCCAGGGATGTGGCGGGTGGTCCGAGAAATATGGGACAAGGACGAGGGCACACAAACGACACCAACAATGACAGATCAGGGAGATTGAACACATTTGACCGCCCCCGACAGAATCAATATCAACTATCCGACGGTGAGAATGCCCCCGATTTTGCATAGGACTGCCAGGGGCAAGGGAGGGATCCAGTCGAGCTCTGTGTTGACCAGCAAGGTCCTTATGTCACCGCTAAGGTCCTGGGTACAGAGTCTCCATTTTTGGTAGACACTGGGGCGACACGTAGTGTGTTATCGAAACGACTGATTCCAAGGGCACCCTTGTCTGGCTCACACATTACATCGATAGGTTTCGATGGGACGCCCTCCACTAACCCCCTGTCCGTACCTATCACCTTTGACCTAGAAAACAACACCACTGACACAACATTTCTGGTCTCCTCCAACTCCCCTGACGCCATTATGGGCATTGACTTACTGAAACATTTTCGAGCTACCATTAGGTGTTCCCCAGATGGAATCCGAGTCATCCTGTACGACAACCCAGACATACCCAAATCTTGCCCTGCATGACACATGTGCTCCATAACTGATGCTGACCTGTCCTTGCTTGATACCCTGCCTCCGTACCTATGGGCCAAAAATGACTCTGATGTGGGACGAATGATGATTGACCCCATTCATATAACTGTAAGACAGGACGCTATGCTCCCGAAACTCCCACAATATCGGATATCCTCCGAGGGCGAGAAGGCACTGGTAGCGATCATTCAGTCTCTGGTAGATGCAGGAGTGGTTGAAGAGGTGGTTAGCAACGTCTGCAACAGCCAAATCCTACCTATTGTTAAGAAGCAAGGCGAAGGAGATGAGAAAGCGTACCGCTTCATCATGGACCTGCGAGAAATTAACAAAGTGGTTGTACCCCAATACCCCGTAGTCTCAGATATCACCACCATTCTGACCCTCATCCCGTCCACTGCCACCACCTTCACTGTTATCGACCTCAAGAATGCATTTTTCTCTATCCCCATCCATCCAGACAGCCGTTATCTCTTCGGCTTCACCTTAAAATCCCGCTCATACCGATTTTGTAGAGCCCCCCAGGGGTACACTGAAAGTCCCAGTATTTACAGCCAGGCCCTCAAAAGACAGCTGGACGCTGTCCAGCTACCGAATGGAGTGGTGTTGATTCAATATGTCGATGATATCCTTTTGGCGGCCGACACCACCCCACTTGCAATCACAGCCACTGTCCAACTCCTACACTTTCTTGCAGAGAATGGCCATAAAGTTTCCAAAAAGAAATTACAGTTCTGCCAGCCACAAGTGACATACCTAGGCCATCTCCTGTCCAAAGAAGGGAGGAAACTCACACCCGACCGAATCCAAACCATCCTAGACACCCCCGTCCCAAAAACACAAAAGCAAGTCCGCTCTTTGGTTGGCCTAACCTCTTTTTGCAGACAGTGGTTACCTAATTTCAGCCTCATTGTGAAACCCCTACTTGCCCTATTAACCAAAGATGCCTCTTTCCCGCTCCCTTGGACCCCTGAGTGTCAAGCATCCTTTAAGGAATTGCGAGATGCCCTCTGTTAAGCGCCTGTCCTAGGAACACCGGATTACTCCAAGCCCTTTTCCCTCTTCACCCACGAGAGGGAGGGGTGTGCATTGTCTGTCCTAACTCAATCAATTGGTCCAAAACAGTGCCCTTGTGCCTACTTCTCCGCCACTCTTGATCCTGTAGCCAGAGCTTTGCCTGCCTGCCTTCGAGCAGTAGCTGCCGCTGCTGTCTCTATCCGTCAGAGCGAGGGAATTGTACTTTCAAACCCCCTCACCGTGTTAGTACCCCATGCAGTCGACACCCTTTTGAACCAGACAAAGACCCAACACCTGACTAGCGCACGACTGACAGGGTACGAATTGACTCTACTTGCACCCCACATTACACTGAAGAGATGCACGACTTTGAATCCTGCCACCCTGTTGCCCTTGCCGGAAAATGACCCCGACGTGCCTCCCATACACGACTGTGTGACCCTCACGGACGAACAAACTAGGAGCAGAGTTGACCTCCGAGACACTGCTTTCACTGACCCCGATGGAGAGCTATGGGTAGACGGCTCATGCATCAAACTCCCAGATGGCACCACTTCAGCTGCCTATGCAGTAACGACAGCCCGAACAGTAGTTGAGACAGCCTGCATCACACAACGATCTGCCCAGGCAGCAGAGCTGATAGCCCTCACACGAGCATGCATCATAGCCACAGGGACCACCGCGAACGTATATACAGACAGCCAGTATGCCTTCGGGGTGGTTCACCATTTTGGGCTCCTGTGGAGGGAGAGGGGATTCCTGACGTCCCAGGGCACCCCTATCCTTCACGGAGATCTGGTTTCTGCCCTGATTGAAGCGGTTCTCCTCCCCAAACGACTAGCAGTGATCAAATGCCAGGCACACAAGAAGGTGACAGACTTAGTCGGACAAGGGAATGCACTGGCCGACATCACTGCACGAACCACAGCTGAGAATAGGACAGTGACACGCATGTATGTGACCAGGTCACAAGCAGAGAAATGGACTGACGCAAGGGAAATGATCAGAGACATCCAGTCGGCCAGCACCCCTCACGAACTGACTAAGTGGGCCGGGATGGGTTTGAAGGATGATGAGGGCTGCTGGCGAACAAAAGATGCAAACAAATGGTTGCTACCTGACTCATACCTGATCCCCATACTGACAATGGCTCATTCCCCCGCACACATAGGATCTGCACCCATGATCGAACTCATTTCCAAAGTCTGGCACAACGACAAAATCCCCGACTCAGCCAGACGCCTAGTCCAGCCGTGCCTTATCTGTCTGCAGCACAACCCCGGGAAAGGAACTGTGGTACCCCGGGGAGGGTTTGGGACCCCCAATCACCCCTTTGAGGTCCTTCAGATGGACTACATCCAACTAGAGAGATGCCAAAGCTTGAAGTATGTACTAGTCGTCGTATGTGCCTTCAGCAAATGGGTAGAGGCCTATCCAACCCGTGACAACACTGCCATGACTACTGCCAAAGTACTACTGAAAGAATTCTTTCCTCGCTATGGCCTTTGTCAAATTTTATGGAGCGACAATGGCCCCCACTTCATAGCTGAGGTTATCCAACTAATCCTAAAGGGATTGGGGGTGAAACAGAGATTTCACGCAGTCTTCCACCCCCAATCCGCCGGCCTGGTGGAACGCCATAATGCCACACTGAAGTTGAAATTGTCAAAAATAGTGGCAACCACCGGACTTAAATGGCCAGACGCTCTCCCTTTGGCCTTGCTATCGATGCGCTCTACTCCCACCAAACGCCATTTAACCCCCTACGAGGTTGTATTCGGGCGACCGATGAACCTCTGGACTGCTCCCAAACCAACCTCCATTCATGACGTCCCGGACGTCCTACTGTCTGATTATTTGTGCAAGTTAACTAAAACGTTGTCTGTCATTCATCAACAGGTGCAGCAGGCCATCCCCGATGTTTCCAGGGGCCCAGGCCACGACATCCAACCGGGGGACTTCGTTCTAGTCCGCAACTTCCAACGGACCAAGAGCCTTGAACCCCGGTGGACGGGCCCCTGGCAAGTGCTGATTACCACACGGACGACGCTTCGAGTGGAGGGGAAAAGGCACTGGCTGCACGCACATCACTGCCGGAAGGTCTCTGTGAACCTGGCCACGACAGAAAACGTCAACACCCAAGAAGAGCTCCTGAACAAAGACCGACCGACATTGAACTGTTATCCCGATACTGGGGCACTTGAACTTGCAAAATTCGCTGACCCCACTGTGCCAACCAGAGAAGGGTATTTTCTGCGTCGAAAGGAGGGAGCTTCGGCTAAGTAGGCCACGGACTAAGTTGAATCTCAGAACGGTGACCTAAACACAACCAAGGGTTACCGGGAGAGAAGCTAAACGAAGTCTGTGGTTCTGCCCGCTACCGAGCCCCTTGAAGATGATGGAAGCGCCAGATAAGAAGATGATGGAAGCGCCAGATAAGAAGATGATGGAAGCAACAGGAAATACCCACTATAGAAACCCACAGACTGACAATTTGCACAAATCAAAGACAATCGCCCTCTTTATTGTCTTCCTCTTCTGCCTCCTCCTCATGACCTCCTTCTGGATTCTGGAGGAAAGCACACCGGCTCATGAGGCATTGCTGCCCACTGCACAACCAACCCCCATGAAAGAGCATCACCTAATCTCCCTGTCGCCTCAGCTCCGAGAAAGGCGCAGGGAATTTTGGAACAATTCCTTCGTGCAACTGTTGCACCAACACAACCTTGCTGCAAATGCTACGAACTGCTGGATCTGCGGGTTGCTCCCGCATGCCACTGGACACTCCATCCCCTTCATCCCTTCTCCTTTCTCAGTTCACGGCTCCTGCCTCGCCTGGTTGATCCTCATGCAAGAGAGCCACAAGGACAACGCCACTTCCAGCCAGACAGTGTCGCACTTCTACTCTGGGTTCTGGCTGAACAAAACCGGAAAGACCTCTGCTGCCCTGTGTCCTGCGCTCACAGGCGCCACCTTCCTTAAAGACATTCCAGCCAAAGAACGAGTCGAAGTACAGGTACTCCACAATCCAGCTAGATCCACCTTCTCTCATCTGCAAAAACAAACTACCGCCACTCTGACTGTGGCTCTGTCTGTTATCAATGTCACAGGTCTTGTGTGTCTCGAAGGCCAGGGAACACAGCTGGTGGGTCACAGTTCCTGCCGAATCACCAGAACCTTGAACTCAGTTGATCCCCCATCCTTTGTTGCTTCTCCAAATATGTACTTTGTGTGTGGCACCAAAGCTTACACCTGGCTCGTGAAAGGTTGGAAGGGTATCTGCTACATTGCCTTCATTCTCCCCCCCACGTATGTAGCCCCTGCTAACCATCACCGGCAGAGGCGTGCAGGTGACATTGGACAAGCCGACTCCACTGGAGCACAGTTCCTAGATGCAGCAAAGGGACTTGTTCCTCTGTGGGGCCCAATGGCAAACAGCCGCGCTATCCGACACCTGACCCAGGCAGTAGAAACAACGATCAACATCACGGCTGGCATCCTCGCTAACAACACGGCGGAGCTTCAGGCGGTCCGCCTTGTGACCCTTCAAAACCGCCTTGTTCTAGATGTGGTCCTAGCCGATCGAGGAGGAGCATGCCGCATCATCGGATCTAGCTGCTGCACCTACGTGCCAGATAACTCGCCTTCAGTCTACAAAGCAATTGAGCACCTCCACAGACTTTCCTCTGAGGTTCACCAAGAACAAGAAGGATGGTCGCTTGGGAGCTGGTTTTGGGACACTTTGAAGGACTGGGGTTGGAGGTTGTTTTCCTTCATACTGATACCTGTTGTGATATTATGTGGGTGTTGTTTAGGTATCCAATGTCTGCCATCTTTGTGCAGCTTTGTTTCTAGCTGTATGTGCCCAAAGACTTTGGACTTCCGAAATGAGCACATGAGTCCCCTCTATGAAGTAGAAATACGTGGCCTTATGGGGATAAATCCGAACTGACAAGTTGGCGAGACATGTTAAAAGGGAGGACTGTGGAATTTTAGTTTACGGGCTGAACATCATCTGCGCCAGCTTGTCACCCACGTACAACGCGCACGACAGCCATATTAGGTATCATGGTCTCCCTGTCCACGATCTATCGCCAGCGCGCCCCTCTGACCCAGCAAGCATCCTCCGCGCACCCTGGCTCCCCCTCCCTCCCTCTCATGAGCATAACCCTTCTGCATGACCCTGTCCTTGGGAGTCACGCCTGCGCCTGACCAGCACCTCCTCTCCTTCCATGAATGCCCTTCTGTCGATAAACCTTCCCTCCGCGCTCGATTGTCCACGTGGCATGAATACCACTCCTTTGATGACCCCTTCCCCGTGTCCGACTGTCCACACAGGTCCGAGGCCATCGCCTAAGCCGGGAGATATCATTTACTGCCCCTCATTGTATGGAGTCGCCCCTCTTCAAAGGACACACTGTTGATCATGGCCTCCCCACCCCATGGGATACAATCAGGCGCACACATCCTAAGAATCGGCGGAACACTCAGCCGTGTGATAGCCCCCTCCTGTTATCAACAGGGTGAGGACCTCTATTGTGGATGTATATGGGGGTGGGCTTGACACAAGGATTATGGGGACGTCATTTCATAAGTTTAAAGAGTCTTTTATGCAATAAAGAATGCTCACATGTCATAAACCAGGGTATAAGAGGCCAGGCCTCAGAGAGGCTGTTAGAGCACCTCGAGACGATACCTTGTTGTCTGATCTGATGTGTTCTGCTCCGTCGGAATAAAACTTCTGTTTCCTGCCTTCTGGTCTCCGGCGCCTGCCTCATTGCTTGGTAATTTGAATGGTACAAAGGCGGTTAGCGCCGGGCAAATCTTGAAAAAGGTCATAGCCCTACCTTTTTCCACACAGGTAAGTGCCACATTTGTCACTCCCAGATTTTTTAGCCGCTCCAGCAGGATGGTATGGTTAACAGTGTCGAAGGCGGCACAGAGGTCTAGCAGGATGATAGCTACTGAGCCCCCCAAGTCCAGTAGTCTCCTTGCCTCTTCTGTTACAGCCAGAAGTGCTGTCTCGGTCCCAAGCTGAGGACGGAAGCCTGTTTGAGAGGTATGAAGCAAGTTGTTGGATTCCAGATATTGTAGCAGTGTGCAGTTTATTTGTCTCTTAATCAACTTGCTCAGCCATGGAAGGAGGGAGATGGGACGGTAATTAGCCATATTGGATTGATCTAGATTGGGGTTTTCAAGAGAGCTCTCACCTGTGTACATTTCCATGCCAAGGGCACCATGCCAGAGGTAATAGAGAAGTTTAAAACATCTAAGATGACTGGGCGAATGGCATTGGTGACTAGAGAGAGGTACCGAGGATGTGCAGAGTCCTTGGGAGAGCCAGACTTTACCCTGGAGATAAGTCCAGGGAGCCTGCCTCTAACAAGGGAAATTCTCCAAGGTAGCACTGTATTTCAGGGTGTGGTCTTCTCATGCTCAGATCTGTGGACTCTGGCAGATTGAGAGGAAAAGGCCGGCATATTATCCTTGTTTTTTTGATGGAAATATTCTGGTAGTTTGTTACAGTGGTCTGGGGCTTCCTCTGTTTTGGGAGGTTTCTGTGGCATAGTGAGGAGAGTTTTAGCGGTGCAAAAGATCTCTTTAGGAGAGTTAGCAGCTGCGTTGATCCTCTCCTCATAGAAGGTGGTCTGGGCAGTTTTGATCTCTGCCTTATAGCGCCTGATTGCCTCTCTATAATCCTGTTTCCTCTCAGCTGCATAGTTCTCTCCCCATCTCCTCTCAAGTTTCCTGCAAGACTGCTTAAGCTCCCTTAATTTAGGAGAAACTCATGGGGATCATTTTACCTTAGGTCTCTTGTGAGAGGGTTTTTTGGAACTATGGTATCCAGTGAACTTTGGATCCATGAATTGAAGTTATTATTTGCCGACTCAGGGTTGGGGTCACTATGGGGTCTTGTGTCGTCCATTGGCTAACAAAAATAGTTGACCATTTCCTTTCTAGTGACCGGCAACTAAAGTTGTCTTTAAATATTATAGCTAGTCCCCCACCTCTTCCAGTCTTGCGGTCTACTCTTTGAATTAAGTAGCCAGGTGGCAGGGTTTGGGTAGGGACTGGTTCGATTTCATCTTGTAGCCAAGTTTCCGTTAGGAATAAGGCATCAGGTTTAAGCTCATCTAGAAGGAATGTAAGTTCAGTTGAGTGCTTTTGGGAGGGAACAACAGTTCAGGAGGAAGAATTTTCCGGGGGCGCTAGATAGAGGTGCTCCCTTGCTGTAGGGTTGAAACTTATAATTACAGTAGGAGCAGCAGGAGGGACTGTTGGCAATATTGAGTGTAGACCATTGCTACTCATAGCTCCTCTCAGGGCTGTTAGAGACTGAGCACTGTAGCTCATGATATCTTGGGAACTGCCACTGACAGGGGTCCTGGCCCCTGGTCCCGGCCCCTGGTCCCGGTCGGTGCAGACAAGCGCATACGGGCGCAGACGGGCTTGCCTTTGGCGCGCCTTAGGTGCGCCACTGGCGCGTGGGAGTGAACCTCCGATCAAGTAGCGGTGCAGCGCAAAGACTAGAGCGTTGCCCGCCACCGGAAGTGTCCCACCCTGGAAGTGCCTCCCAATTATGCCCTCCGCTCAACGGCCCTTGCTGAGTCGGAGCGGGGCGAGGGAGCCCTCGATTGCGGTAGGTGAAGATTTGGCAGATATATACAGAATACAGTTTCCTTGCCAATGATCGTGGGAATATGCAAAATACAGTAAAACGAAATGAAGGCAGGCTAAAAAGTATTTAAAACAACAGATAAAATCCCAGCAGCAATCATCACTACCTCTACTCAGGCTCTGCCGCGTCCGCTCCGAGTGGGAGCGTTCATCCGGTTAAGTAGCGGTGCAGCACGAAGACTAGAGCGCTACCCGCCACCGGAAGTGTCCCGCCCTGGAAGTGCCTGCCAATTATGCCCTCCCCTCAACCGCACTTGCCGAGGTGGACCGGGCGAGGGAGAACTCGAATATGGTAGGTGAAGATTGGGCAGATATATACAGAATACAGTTTCCGTGCCAATGATCATGGGAATGTGCAAAATACAGTAAAACAAAATGAAGGCAGGCTAAAAAGTTTTTAAAACAACAGATAAAATCCCAGCATCTAGCAGCACTACCTTTACTCAGGCTCTGCAACGTCCGCATGTATATCACATTAATGAAAATAATAACATGAATGAAATAAAACATGGACTAATACCCAAAAAGAGAGCAAGTTTTTCAGAAATAATAGGGGATATTTTTGGTGCACTGATACCTTCAGTTGGAGTCGTTCTGAAATTGCATAAAATTCCAAAATTGTCTATTGTGGTTGATCGCTTAGCAATAGATACCGCTCGTGGGTTCCTAATGATTGATACTGAAATGGTTACAATTAGATCAATGGTGTTGCAAAATCGACTTGCCCTTGATATTTTATTGGCTAAGGAGGGTTGAAAATTCAACACTGCTGTACTTATATCCCTGACAAAAGTAAAAGTCTTGAGGGATATATAAAACATATTACGAAACTACATGAAGATTTGACCCAACTAGAGGTTGATAGTGTTAGGGAGAAACTTGGTAAGAGTTTTTACTCTGCAGGTAAATGTTTTCTACATTTGAGAGTAGTTTTTTAGGAAAAAAACTAATACCAATTATTTCAATAGCTGTAGTAACATTATCAATAATAATGACATATAAATGTTGCAAGTGTAGATATGGAAAGAAGGAGATGACAGAGTCAAATAACAAACCTAAAGCCGGAAAGAGAGAGAGAGAGAGATGAGATAGAGTTAGAAGATATGAGAGGAAACTATTATGAAATGTTGAAAGATTCAGATGAGAGAATGATGAAGAAAGAAAGAAGCACAGATTTATAAATAAAAGTAAAAGGGGCAATTAGTATGATGGTTATTTTTGTGATGGCTCAAAGGGGGGAATTGATGGAGGAGGGTTTTGAGAAAAATAAAACCTGCTCGGATTAACTTCTCAGTAACATTTACTAATAGTGTGCTGTGAAATTAACGTGCAAAAACACGAGAAACATGGGGGAAATGCTTAACGCATGCGTGTACTAATGTGAGACTAATGCATGAAAGACTAGGCCGCGTTCTGCTTTTGAATGAAATAAAAATAATGCTGCTTTTGCACAATAATGCTCTTGAAAGAAATATAACGTGGGGTAATGCAATGGTGGGTGGTAAACCGTGAGAAGTACATTTCGTGAAATTAATAATGTCTGTGTTATGTTTATCGTAGTGAAGTAAGCATGGGCCTACATTTCTGCATGCAAGTTGCGGGTTAAAGAAATAAAATACTAATAAATAAGCTGAAAATCGAGCTCTGAGAGAGAATGGAGAAGGCAAAGGCTGATGACCTTGAAAGAATGTTGTATGTCTGCCAAGTAAGGAAAGGATGGCCGTGAGATCGAGAAGAAAATTTACAAACTTCTTCCACAGAAGCGGCAGAGATGAACAATGTAAATGTAGAGACTCGCGACATGTTATTTGTTGGAGGAGATGTGTAGTCATGAGACGTGGATAACTTAATGTAAAATGTGTAAAACAAAGAATGTTATGAAAATTATTTATGTGACTATGGTGTTGTGATAGAACACCCCTGAATCAGCCAATGAGAGACTGAGTTTCTGTAAATGTTTCAACAAGTGTGAGTTGTACATGTAGTTTTTAGGGTATGAGAGAGGCGCCCTAAGGGGTGGTTTTTTAGGAGAGTTAATAGAGTTGGGAACCGATTGGAAAGAGAAGCTTAGAGGAAGATCGTTGCTGTCCGTCAGTTTGCTGAGGCCTACCTGTTTCCTGTTCCTGTCCTGTATCCAGAATCCTGATAATCTTTGTTCCCTGAATCTTTCTCAGGCAACCCCTGCTATCCCTGTGGCCAGAGGGTGGTATTTCTCTATATGTCCTTAGGTTAGTATAACTAAATGATGCGTACTTTGTATAATAATGTGCAAATGTATTTTGTCTCTGAAGCTATTGTCTCTTCGCCTATCCACTTCTTCATTCGCATTTATTCATTTTGATATGAGTTTGACCCTGTTTGCATTGATAAATGTTTTTTCTGTGTGTGCTTGATGTTTTGTTTGCAAACCTGTACACGTTGAGCCTTTTATCTTCACATTGTGTATGTGTGTGTATGTGTTGTATTTGTATAGCGCGAACAGTAACCCGTAAGCATCCCGGCGCTTGTACTCCTACCACAAGGGAACCCCTCCTGGCTTTTCCTTGTGAGGTGTCCACTCCTGGGCATTCCATGGTGAAACCAGGCATCCCTTGTGTATCGGGGGCCGTTGTGGAGACTAAGCAAGCTATTGCCCAGAGTTGCAGCGTGGGGCCCATGCTTAGATTCGGCACTGAGGCGAGAATATCCGGTCAGAGGAATTTAAGCCCGATCCCGTCGAGGCAGGAATCGAACCCTGGTCCCTGGCCAGCGCTCTGCATCAAGGTCTGCCGCTCTAACCATTGAGCCACACTTCTCCACATTATTTAGTGATAAACATTGTTAACCTTACACTGATTTTGTGATTATTTTAGAAATATATAGACAGATAGATAGTACTTATTATTACCATCAACTTCTCAACTTAAGGTCCATCGACCAAAGGATAGAGGTTGAAATGCAGGCTCAGTTATGTATTTAGAGTGTTAAATCAGAGTCTTTATAATGAACAACTGAATCATGTGTTCAAGTCTTGAAATTCACAGCGTCATTCACTGGATTGTTGCATGCGATTGAGTAAATGTGTATGGGACTGTGACTTGTATTATTATTATTATTGATCCCTAATTGGCACTGGATCACCAGCACATCCCATTTCCTTTCCCCGAGCTTTCCTGTACATGTTGCTCGTGATCAGCTGCTTTGGCGCGATTGGTTACATCAAAGTAAGGCACGGTCACATTTCCCAGCATGCAGTGGGTGCTTAGACCTCTGCCATTGGGCTGGAATAACTGCGCATTGGCACCCAATCAAACATGTTATAGTTTGGAACTGAGAACCGCTCTCACTATCTCGCAGAGCCGATATCCCACAACTAGCAGAGGTTTCACTTTGTTTCCTTTACTTGGGCAAAGCAATCTGCTCATTCCAGTATAATATTTTCAACCTTTCTTCCTTCTACTTTTGTCTATATCCCCCCCCCCCCCCAAGGAATCTGACAATGACGTCTCCTTTATGGCTCTCATTTGCGTCTGATCCAGCGCTCCGATTGAAAAACTGTTTCACAAACACTATTTATCACCTCAATACTCACCATACACCTTTAAACACTTATATACGCCCATAACACCAATGAGACAATTTTTTGAGCAACTGATTCAGGTGATTTGATTTATATTCTATTCACATAATATTTACACTAATATGTACAACTGCAGTTTATTCTTCATTATCATGATTCAAACCAATTTTTAGCTAAAATCAAACCACCCTGGTGGATGGATCAACTAATGGAAACTAGACCATGAATAAACAAGACCAGCTTGTCACTCCAAATCTAATTTTATTTACTTTATTTTCATAAAGAAATGAGCATTTTACGTTTAGAATCTTCATTTCATAAGCAAATAGGAAAGCAGCATTTTAATAAGGTATTGAATTTAGAACTGACATTTCAAAGCAAGCTCAGAAACATGAAGAATTAGCAAAATAACGGTTTCCATTTCCTGAATCTATTTCCCTGTCTAAAGCTCACTTTACCTAGGAAAGAATAAATCATTAAAAGTCTGCTGTCCTTACACGCGCCAAAGGTCCATCAGCATGACACACCACTCAGGAATCGGAAAGTAAGAGTTTTTCCCTGCTCATGGTGTCATAATTTTTACCTTTCTCTCTAGCTTAACTTTCTACATTTTACATTCTTTCATAGGAATGCAAGCTTTTCATTGGCTGTCCCGTGTCAGTCCACGATAAAATTCATTAGGTCATTCGACTCTTGACCAAAATCCAGGCTTCATATAAGGCCCATTGTCTTTCATTTCCACATCCTTGATTTCCTCAAGAATGATACTTTACTCGAGCCTAGGACGTTTACTTCCTCACCGTGGCAGTCATATCAAATTGCTGTCCTTGGCTGGCCTCCGTAAACACGCTCAACACGACAAAGAAATAGCTCTTTATTTCATAACGACTTTGCAGCAAAATTATTCACAGCTGCGCATGTGCAAGAAATCACTCTGTACAAGCTTTCGTGTCAGTAGCTCTGTCAGCCATATTTCTGCACCAACTTTAGGCCTCACTTCGGAAACTATTATTAAACAAACACAAGACATGAATTAATTAAATAATTGAGACCCATTCTGTTACCCTCCCCCTTTGCTAATTAACCCTGTTAATTATGTTACCTGGCAAAAGCACAAATAGACAGCATTATATTTACTTGCCCTTTTCGAATGTCAGGAACTCCAAGAGCTTTTATCACAAAAGACATAACATAAGCACATAGAATAAGCACATGCCATTAAATTAAACTGCCGCATTTAATATTGACAAAGACAAAAGACAAGGTTAGTTTATTAATTTTTTTTTGCGTTTGTAACAAAAAGCACATTAGTCCCATGTGTGTTTCATGAATGTATCTTTTAAACTAAGTTGATTTATAATTTCACCACAAGCTTATTAGACTGATTACTTTTGTTAGGAGAGATTAACTTCGCAAGTTTGAACAAAATATTGTTCTTTACCTTGCTCCATCACGTCCTTCTACCATGGGGGTGTTCGTTGTGCCCCCTGCCTCAAATTCTCATCTCCACTTTCTTCCTGCTCACCCTGATCTTCCCCCTCTGATCACACGTGCCCTGTTAACCTTTGTCCTTCCTACCCTCACACTCTCAACAAGTCTTCCTTCCCTTGTCCTCCTTAACTTCTCCAGCCCCTGCTTGTCAACCCTTTCAAAATACCACGGGCTGCCCTGACCAGCCAGGCAGGTCTCATTTGCCAAGCTCATTTTCGGGTTACAGTTTGCAATTAGATTTTCACTTTTGAAAAGCAGTGGACACGCAGGGAGCGTGAATATTTTGAACATATAATTCAGATGAATGGGCTGCTCTAAGGGTTTAACTATATTACATGGTTAGTTTTAAAGTTTATTTTATGTCGCCAAATATTTCTGCACTGAACTACAAACGACAGGTTTTTTGGACGAACAGAGAAAGGGTATTCATTTCTAAGGGGAGACCCAGAGCCGTTGGTCACCAAGGACGCTGTGTTACAATCTAGTGCATTGTGGGTGTAATAGTCAAAGGCATTGCGGTTAATATAACCGGCCAAAAGCACAGGAAAACATGATTTATAAAATTACATAGGTGTCAAGTTATCAGTTTGCTTATGTGACATTTCCAGATTGACAGGGCTTTAAGTGGGATGAAAAAACATGGGGGGGTGTCGATATAATGTAGAGCGTGGCTTAAAAACACCTATGCTAAAAATATGTGCTTAGTATAGTTTGCCACACCACTGGTATTTTGCTGCTTCTGCCATTGCATCCAGACATATAATGCAAGTAACATTACACCTACAACAAGCCAGGACTATTTGCTTTGTCATTGGGTATTAGTTGCATAAGATAAGTGAGCAACAGCTATGGCCTTGTTGTATAGAATATTGAAAATGCTTCAGTTCTGAAATGATGAGGTTGTGAAAGAAATATCACAAGTCTCTTTTTAGTTACATCACAGGCAGTGAAGGGTGGCACTGCTGCAGAGTTACGATTTGTTTTTTACCCAGAGGTTGAGGGCAAAAACGGAGAGCCCGACAGGGAACCGTCTCAGCACCTGCTTGTTAGAACTGCTGGTGCTGAGTACCGGCCTTGACCCGGGTTACCCACTTAAAGCCCTGCCTGTTGACAATGTCCATGTACGTAACAATTCCAAGCCTGAAATGTGAAAGTTTATCAAGAGTGGAAGCCTCACACTGACTTCGCCCCAGTGGTATTTCTGTCACCAAGGATTCCTGTCATTTAGGAATTTCACTGGGGGATTCTCCTGAATCCTCGCCCTTTGTCTAAGAGTCAGAATCACTTGCCATACATCCATCCCTGAAGGCCATCTGCCGCCACCATAACTGGCCCAGTGGCATCTTGTAATTAGTCCATCGCTTTGGTATCTGTAGCTAACATGAGAGAAATTAAAATGACAAATGCAGCTGTATACTCCCACACAGGGTGATACCTATATGAAAACTTAAACATATCTAGTGGAAATAATGAAGGAGAAATCCAAGAAATCTTGCTCTAGACCATATATATAATTCTCACTATGTTTCTTTTCTGGTGCAATTACTTGATCCTGTTCATATTTAGCCATCACACTTTAAAAGTTGGAGTTTTGCAGATATATTAGGGAAAGAAAATACAAGTACCAGAACGCAGGAAATAAAAATAGGGGTTACATCTGACATGCAACTACTTAAGATCTATGCTTTACAGTCCTCATGCTTGCATATACTATTCGCTGAAGCTTTTCGTGTGAAGCCAGATCAATTTGATTTGTTGACTTTCTTTTTCTGAGAAAACAGTCATGGTGCTTGCAAACATTTGTCATGATTTGATTTGATTAATTTATTTGTAAAGCGCTTGAATCACCCCCCAAGTGGTATCTCCGCGCTGTCGGATTGCTACTGCCAGCCACAAATAGAAACTGATTAGAACA
The DNA here is from genome assembly GCF_964263255.1 of Lissotriton vulgaris. Classification (NCBI taxonomy): domain Eukaryota; kingdom Metazoa; phylum Chordata; class Amphibia; order Caudata; family Salamandridae; genus Lissotriton; species Lissotriton vulgaris. The sequence continues at coordinate 281,530,459 of NC_141695.1, read as the reverse complement.
GTAGGGTTTTAAGGAGTCTTCTAAACTGTAAATGATCCAAACAGTGTTGCAGGTGTACAGAGAGTGCATTCCAAAGGGTGGGAGCCACATAGGAAAAAGATTTTCTTCCCAAGCGCTGCTTTTTATAGCGAGGAGCAAGAAGATGAGATTTGGACCCTGATCGAAGAGACCTAGGCGGCAGGTAGTTGGTAAATTTCTTTGCTAAGTAACTTGGGCCTTTGCCATTCAGAGATTTGTGTACTGTGTAACAAACCTTAAACCTAATCTGCATCTGCACTGGCAGCCAATGTAGCTGTCGCAGAAGAGGAAGGGAGGCAGTTCCAGGGGGAGATGGCTACCATGCGAGCAGCAGTGTTCTGAACTACTTGCAGCTTGTTCAAAGATGCTTCATTTGCTGAAATCTGCAGGGAATAGCAATAGTCTAGCCGGCTTAATAGTAGTGCCTAGAAAGGACTAAGAGAACCTGAGATTTGTTTGTATACTGCTACATTTATTTTAAGTTCAATCAATGCCAAGAAGAGTATTTTGTTCTAACGTAATTAACCATCTCCACAATGATTGGGGATTGTCTCACTAATGAAGCACCTTGTCCTTTACACTTTGCACTTTCTGAAGCCTACGTGTCCTGGATCTCTGTTATCAAAATCATGTAATGCTGCTATGAGTTTACTGTTTACATTAGGAGAATTGACGCAGTTTATGCACTTTATACTTTGCACTTTTTGAAGCCTACATGTCCTGGATCTTTGTTACCAAAATTATGGAAGGCTGCTATGAGTCTATTGTTTACATTAGGAGAACTGACACAGTTTATGATGTTTAATGGAATCAGTATTTGTATGTCATTTTCATTATGGATGTTGACTTGTTATCAATAGTTTTTTATGTAATGTGATTATATATTGTGCTTTTATGGTTGTATGTGTCCCAACCGAATAAAGCTTATTTGAATTGAATTAGTGCCTGGATAAGTGTTTTCCACATGTTTAGTGGCAGAATGTGAATACCTTCCTTGGGAGACCAAGCACATGAAAGCATGACCCGTCAGTAGATGTAGCATGCTCTTCCATGGTCAACTTCTGATCCAGACGGACTCCTACTTTTTTACCACTAGTTTGGGAGCCGGTGCGATCCCCATTTCCTCGGGCCACCACTCAGGGGACCACCTCAACAGTGCCTCGCCAAACGGCATAATATCCGTTGTCCCTGCATTTAGCTGGAGAAAGTTGTTTCGGATCCAGCTTGTAATGGTACCCATACCCTCTGAAAAGGTAGACTGAGCGTTAGGTTTGTTCTTGTCAAAGGAGAGTGGGAGCTGAGTATCATCAGCATGAGACATAGGGACAAAATCTAGATGCCTTAGTAATTCAGCTAAGGGGGCAACATGAATGTTAAATAAGGTGGGACTCAAACAGGAGGCCTACGGTTCTCCCTTAGTCAGTTTTGTGGTTTTTGACCGGAAAGGGCCAAGATTTATAGTTTGCGTTCTGTCAGACAGAAAACTAGTCATCCATTTCAAAGCGCTCCCTTGGAGGACAATTTCCCCAAGCCTACTGAGCAAGGTCTGATGGGAAATAGTATTGAAGGCTGCCGATAAGTCAAGCAACACCAGCAGCACCACTTGTCCATTGTCTAGGGACATGCTGACGTTGTCAATAACTTCAATCAAAGCAGTCTCCATACTGTGTCTAGGTCGGAAGTCCGACTGAGATGAATCAAGGCAGTTTCAGGCTTAGACAGATGTCTGTTGATATGCTTTTCTAGTACCTTGCTCAGGAGAGGTAGCAGCGAAATGGTCGGTAATTGGATAGGTTTTTCATAGGGGCTTTAAGATTTTTGCTGATGTTTATGCTTTTATGTGCAAAACGCATACCAGATATTTTTCACCCAGCAGTGTTACGTTGTTCTAACTTTTCTCATCACAAGTTATCAAAGCAGAGAAGTTAAAAAAACATTTACTCCCTTCAAATTGGTATTTTTTCGAAACTGCAAAACCGACTGCAATTAACAACATTCATCAATTAAGGAATATTCTATTGCTTCCTTTTATTGTTGAGTGGTAATTGACAACAAGCCACCTTAGCAAGCTATCTCTGACAAGGTGCTATTTAGTGTGTGTGACAACTACCGGCCCCAGCCTTTTAACCACCATCACATTGATTTCTGGGGCTTGTAGTTTCACTTTTATAATTAGGAGTTTGAATTTAAAGGTCCCAGTCCGTACAGCGATATTTACCAAAATATTGTTACTGGGGACAGATAGAGGGTGTCAAATAGGCCAACGGTACTGGCTGGCTCTCGCATTCCAAGTTAGAGACTGCCAGCATTGTTGGAGAGGTCAAATGAGCTCCTTATCGTGCAGGGGCATTCTCTGTGCAGTCACTAATCTCTCAGATGATGTCACACCTATTTCTACGCACACAGCCTACTTCCAATGCTGAAGATGAAGTGCAGTGACTGGGTGGAAGCAGTATGCTGAGTTTATTTACTTATTTGTAATTTTATATCGCAGCAGACTTAACCCAAATGCATTAGAGCACTTTACAAGAGAGAGGGAAATACGTTCTTGTTAACAAATATCATGCAGCGACTTAGCATCAGAAAAGCAAATGAACAAATGGTTAGTTAACAATCATAATGAAACAGTTGCGGTGTACCAAGTGAGCACAAAAAACACACATTTATTAACAGATTAGATGGATCAAGTCAGCAGAGGACGGAAGGTGAGCAGCAATCTCCACTTTAACCAAAGTATCTCTCAAGAGGATGTTGAGATCCCTTTTGAATGTGAACAGACAAGATACTGTGCGGAGGGATTTCCAGAGCCTTGTTGCACTAGCAGAGAATGCCTGTCTCATGCAGTGGTCTTGCCTGAATGTGCGGGGCTCAAGCAGGAGGAATGTGGTGTTTCGTGATCCTTGGTGAGCCAGAGACTTTCAATTTACCAAGAGGATAGGTGGGGGTGGTGTTGTGAAGGACTTTATGGGTAAGGCATGCAGTCTTAAAGTCGGCTCTAGCATCGATGGGGAGCTAGTGCAGCTTACAGCAAATAGGAGAGATGTGGTCGAATTTGTGTGTCTTGTCACAAAGCAGGCAGCTGGCTGGAGTACTGTTCTCAAAGGAGCTAGATGTTTTTAAAGGAGCCCAGGGAGAAGTGAGTTTCCATAATCCAGTATGTAAAAAAATAATATCTGCACCACAGCTTTCAAGTCTTGCTCAGGAATGAACAGGCATTTGTTTGGGTGTAGTCCGAGCTGGAGGTATGCGCTTTTGTCCATGGTCATTCGCCTCTAGAGGTCTAGACTGGAGGTCTAGACAGTTGTCCACGATAAAGCATAGCATTTTGGCATTCTCCACTATGACCGGCCTGCAGTTCAGGAGTATTCCAGCCATTCTTGAACAGGGAGGTTGGATTTATTTTGGAGAGATGAGTAAATTACAGTTTTTGTCGGATTGAGTTTTATAATAGTGGTTAGCTATCTATTTTTTATCCTGTCAAAGGCGGAGGAAAGTAGGCCGTTATACTCATGGGATGATATCTCAGGTATATTTAAGCATCATGTGCATTGTGATAACAAATTCTGGATTTTCTCAAATTAGCCCCAAGTGGTTCAACATACCGATTAAACTGGTTTAGGGAGAGGATAGAGCCCTGTGGAACCTTTTGGTTTTGCTTGGTTTTGCACGACGCAGAGCTCCCTATTTTTATTAATTGTTAACAGTTAAACAAAAGTAAAAATCATACCACTTTAGGGCTGTCCACTCAATGCCCATCTGGTCCTTCAGGATGCTAATTACAGCATCTTGGTTGACTGTATCAAAAGCAGCTAGAAGGTCCAGAAGCACACGCAGGCATGAGTCTTCTGAGTCAAGGACTCAGCGAGTCATTCCCAATTTGCAGACAGGTCATTTTTGTGCTACAACGCTGTCTCTATCCACATCGGAGAATGTTGAGAAGGTTACTAGCCTGGATGTGGAGCGATCTTTCCAAAATAAAAAGGGGAGTGTTGAAATCCGGTGAAAGTTGTTCAGGGTATTGGCCTCAACATTGAAAATTGGATTGGGTCTCCCACCCGAAAAAGCAAAAACTGTTGCGGAAAACATTTTGTTGCAGTATGAAGTTAACCATAGATGTCCAGTATGTTAGCAGCATCGTGTCCATTCCTTTGTTCAGGGCCAGGAAACACTCTGGAAAGGTGATTGCAAGAGTTGACCTCAGTTATAGGTTCAAGTAACTCTGGCTTAGGGACTTGATATAAGTCAACATGATCAAATGGGCTTTGCAGATCGAAGTGCAATCATCAGGCACAGTGTATCTGGGTGGAAGTGACTTCTCAATGGACTTTACTTTCTCTGCAAAGAAGATCACTAATTTTTCACATTTTGACACTGGTATGGAGATTTAACCTTTTGGAGGACTGAGTTTAATTGTTTGATGATATCCAAAGTAGTTTTAGACAATTCTTTGTGGCATCAAGCATGGATTTAATACAGCTAGATTTAGCTTTCAACAGGTTTGCTTTGTAGGTTTTTTTTGGCAGCCCTGAGAATAGTTAGACTCAAAGGTGCTTCCAGTTATTAAAATACGGGAATGCCACCAACCAGTTGCATAAATTGAGTCGGAACCTCAGCAGGAGAAAGATCTGGTAGTATTGTACGTTGAGTAACAAAAATGGCTGCAGGCCATCAGATGGGGCTAGCGAAATAGAAGATAAGACCGAGGACAAAGTACCCTACATATAATGCTTGTTTGTAGTTCCTTTGCCCTACCAAGATCACATACTATTAAAGTCCTCTTAAACTCTCTTTAAGACATTGCATGCAGGCACTGCATCTTCTTCAACGTTTAGCTTTTACTGATACCATAGCAACAGTTTACACTTAACTTAGAGCGGGTATAAAGATCAGGCGGAATTTAGGGACTACAAGGGAAGCCACCTCCGAACTCTACTTCGACCAAAGACTTTGGACAATACAATGATGAAGCTCAGTGTTGGCCCAGTTTGTGCCCCTCTCCCACCTTTGCCCTGCATACACCATTGCAAAAGTGGGCAGGGCTATTTGTCCAGGGAGGTTTGATTACGTGATTTGCACTCTCACATTCTTATTAAGGCTGTCAGAAGGTAAAGTAGCTGATTTCCATGTTTTTTTCAAGGAACCTCAGATGTTTTCTTTCAGCATATACTTCTTTGAGAACTGCATTATAGTGGATCATGGGGAATTTGTATCAACCAAATTTTTAGTCACAAACAACAGCGTTTGCGATAAAAAATTCGCTATTTCCTATGTATGAGACACAATCACATCGCAAAAGTAGAAATCCCAAATATAGCGATTTCTTACGTTGTGATGATCAGAATTCAGCAAATTCCCTGGCGATTTTTAGGTTTGCGATTTTCTCAGTTTGCAAAAATCGCAAACAGGAATTCGCAAAATAAGAAATCGCTATGCAATGTATGAAAAAAATCGCAAATAGCGAATTCACGAAATTCGCAAATTAGAGAATCGCAATTAACACCAAGTATGAGCAGGTGGTAACCAGGTGCAAACTATTTAAGGAGTCCCACAAGGCAACAGATTTTTCCACAATGGCTGGGCTGTATGTGATAGCCAGGAGGTTGCGACTCAGAGCTGCTGCACAGAGTAGGAGATGCCAGGAGAGGATATTCAGTGCGCGCATTACCCTGTTCCAGCGGACTGAGGAGGACATCCATACACACTACAGGCTGGGTGGAGAGAGCATCCTTGATTTAATTGAGGAACTCAAACCTATTCTTGAACACCCAACATGCAGGACACACACCATCCCCACCCACATCCAGGTCCTGTGCTCACTGCACCTCTTGGCATCAGGTAGCTTCCAGGGGGTGATAGCCTCAGTAGGAGGGGTGTCACAGAGTGCATTGTCGCATTTTTTCCATGCGTTCCTTGATGCCATGGTTCAGAGGCTGCCCCACCACTTCCACTTCCCCTGCACCCCACAGGTACTAGACCAGACCATGCAGGAGTTCTATCAAATAGCACAATTCCCCCACGTCATTGGATGCATAGATGGAACAAATGACGCCATATCCCCCCCTCCCAGAATGAGTATGTGTTCAGGAATCGCAAGTCATACCATTACCTGAATATTCAAGTGTTGTGTGATGCCAAGCACATTGTCACTGAAATTGTAGCTGAATACCCAGGCAGCACCCACGACTCGTTCATCTTTCGCCACAGTGGGATCCACCGTCGACTCACTAATGGGGAGTATGGAGAGGGCTACCTTCTAACTAATTGCATAGGAAACAGTGACACAATAGTAAAGCACAGCAGTGGCAGGACAGTGTGTAACCTATTTCCTCTTGCCTCGCAGGTGACAATGTGTATGCAGTCCGGGATTTCATATTGACCCCATACCTAAATCCTGCAAACTCAAGGGAGCGGAGGTACAACAGTGTCCACACTGCCACCCGCAGTACCATTGAGCGGACCTTTGGCATACTCAAGAGCCATTTCAGATGCCTGCATAAGAGTGGGGGAGCACTGCAATACAGCCCTGAGACCTGCTGCAAGATGGTGGTTGTGTGTGCCATGCTGCATAACATCACCACCCGTAAAGGCACCCCAGTGGAGCTCAGTGATTCAGACACATCATTTGAGGAGGGGCCAGCTCCTGGATACAGGTCAGCCAGTGTGATTGGAGCGGCAGCCGGGTGACAGGGGCGGGATGACATAACACAGAACTATTTCTAGGTGAGAAATGATGACACAGTGTTATGTATTCAGGATAAACTGTGTTCAATATCCTTTAAGTCAGGATTCATAATATCACACAGCCTGTGTGGCACACAATGTGGATAGTATTATCACGCACATGTTTGATTCACAGTGCAAAAACAATAAATTGTCACTGTTCTCTTTGTGCAATGGGTTGATCCACCCATTGCCATTAGTATGTCCTGGCACCTCAACGGCGGCGCTGATGTCCCATTGCTCTGCGCCCTGAGTGCACATTCCCCCATCAGTGGCATCTGCAGCCCTGCCATGACCCTCACTGCGGCACCTGTCCTGTTGGGGGGGTGGAATGAGGCTGCTATGGCTTGATTGTGCGTCCTCCTCTAGGGAACTGAGGACTCCTGTCCCACCAGTAGCAACTGTCCGCAGCTGATCCACAGCACATGTGACCTGTAGTAATCCCCTGGCCATGTCCTGGCTGCTGTGTGCAACCTCCCGCTGCATGCTAATGATGCACCGGGACTGGATAGAGGTGGCTGAGGCCAATCGGTTAACAGCCCTTGTGAAGAGTTCAAGCCATGTGTGGAGCTGAGTTTCACGGCGCCTAGCAGCATGGTCCGCCCGTATCTCCGCACAGAGTGCCTCCAGCCCACCCGTAATACCCCTGAAACCCACCCTAAGCTGTCTTTGAATTTGCCGTATTCCTCTCCCCTGGAGCTGTGCTTAAAGCATGTTTCCCTTGAGGACGCGGAACACTGACTCCTCTCCTGCCGCAGATGTACCTGGGGATGGACGGGCCCTGCGCCTGGATGGAATGACAGGTGTGGGACTTTGAATTGCTCATGGTCTGGATTGTGCCACAGACTGTCATTGGCTTCTTCATCTGTGTCACCGAGTTCGTCCTCCAGCGGTGGCAATGGAGCCACGGCAATGCGCCTGGGGAGTTTGGGTGAGATGACTGGGCTGCCCTCCGCCTCCACTTGCCCTGGTACTGCTGTGGTGTGGGACTCTTCCTCCCGTCCAGGCCTCTGGCCCTGTGTTTCTTATGGTGCTGTGGACGTAAATGCACACATTAATTTGCTGTCCAACCTTGCATTGGTAATGCAATACATTGCACTATTTGATTTATTACATGGGTCCTGACTGTCTGTATGATGCCTTCACTCATACACACATACTGCTTGAACCTAGCTGGGTTTGACTGTTACACTGTTTGTTTGATGTGACTACATCTCCCATAATGCATTGTTGTCGTTGTGTGTGCCTGTACTGGATTGTCATCTGTGATGTGTGCCTGGGTCTCTAGTGGGGGTGGGGTAGGTTGGTATCAGGGGTGTGATGGCATACTTCTTACCTTGTCTTGGTCCTGGTAGGTTGGAGCTGTCGAGGTCAGCCATGCTGCTCACACTCTCTGGTAGTAGAGTACCCTCCACCAATTCCTCCATTGGCGTGGAAGCAGGGGCAGTGGATGTCCCTCCACTAGTTACTTTTGCCTCCTGCAGCCTGGCAGCAACCCTTTCCTTCGAATGCTGGTGCATATCGTACCAGCGTTTTCACAATTCCTCGACGCTGCGGTGGCTGACGCCTATGGAATTGACCTTTTCTTGGATCTCTGCCCATATTCTCCTTTTCCGGTTCTCTGGCATTCTGTGGGATTTTTTCCAAATAAAAGCTCATGGCTCTGCACCATATCCTGGATAAGCACCTCCTGCTCCCTTTCTGGAAACTTCTGTTTTCTCTCTCTTTGGCTTTCACCCTGCTGCTGCTCCTGTGTAGCCATTTCTCCACTCTCTGTTGCACTGTACTGGTGCCTCAGACCTCCTTCCAGCCTCTCACTCTGATTCTGGAACTCAGGTGCAGCATGGGTAGTCACTCTTCCTGGTTGTGATGTCATCAAGCTGCACCTGAGTTTCAGATTCCCCGTTTTGCGATACCTTAATTGCGAGTTTGCAAAATCTGTGAATTTTCACTTAAGGAATTGCAAAATGGGTAATCGGAAAAAAATCTGCGGTTTAGTTGCGATTTTTTGTTTACATACCGATTTGCAATTATCAAAATGCGATTCGCTATAAATCACAAATTGGGAATCGCAAATTCGGTTTTTCATATACATGGCCCCATATTCATTAATTAGGTTGCACTTGCATTTGTTGTATTCCTCTATGTGGAATTAAGGTCCCACTTCTGATAAAAAGTGGAAAGAACACCCTGACATTTGTTAGCCAAATTGTCAATGTTTTTCGTGTCCTAGAACAATGATTTTTAGTTTGAGCCTATGCAGCACATGGGCTGCTCTGCGAGGAATGCTGTATTCACATGGGGCCTTGAAGCTCTGCCCATATCCTGCCCATCTTTTTAATTGACTCCTTTTGCTGTCCTTTCTAAATCATTGATTTCAATCCATGAATAGACTTAGTAGTTCCTCCTTGGTACCGCCTTGTCTGATTTTGTAACCTCCCATGAGGACTGGACTTTTTACTTTTGTTATTACACGGTCTTCCATATCTTGGCTGTGAGCACTATTTTCAGGAATGATTTGCGCCTATTCCACCCATTTCCTACAACGCCCGCTTTTATTTTAATTACTAATTGCAGTCCGCTTTAAGTATAGCGCCCGCGTTTCTTAATTTATTCATTTTAGCAATGCGGTCCGCTTTATGTATAGCGGAGGGGCTACAAAACATTTTTTTTCTTTCAGTGAAAGCCCCCATATCATGCTTTCATTTACGTAGGGGCCGCGCCTCTTTCTTTAGACACTGCTGCCACGTCAAAGGAAGGGACGTGCACAACATTAAAGTGAAAGCACGCCATGGGGGACTTTTACCAGCAACAAAAACATTTTTTGTGAACAAATGCTTTTTTTGATGTAAAAGTGCCCCATGACATGCTTTCACTTTAATGGTGGCCACACACCCTTTCTGTAGACGTGGCTTGCTGTAACCTGAATATGGCGAGCAGCATCTAAAGAAAGGGGCGCGGCCACCATAAAAGTGGTCTCACATTTGCAAGAGTTTTAGCTACTGGCATTAGAAATAACAATGTCTTTTTTATATGTGTTGGTTTCTAAAACACATAAATAACAGGCATTGTCATTAACAATGCCAATAGCTTAAACTCTCGCAAATGCAAGACTGATTGCATTGCAAATGTTTGTTTAACTTTGTAAGGAGAACTGTTCACTTGTGCTTAAAGAGCTTCTTAATTGCACATCGCATTCACTGCACAGCCAATTAACGTTCTTTTTAAAATTGCTCTCATGCTAATTTGCACTTGCCTTTTTGAACAGCCTGCATTGCACTCCTCCCCCTCTTACCCTCTTCCTGAGCTGTCCCTGTTCCACCGTGGCTTGTGCCGTTTGAGCGGAGGGACTTACTCAGCGGGAATTGCCTCCTTAGACAGTTGGTGAGTCTCCTTCCAGTTGGTAGGCCAGTGCTCCAGCTGCCACCTTCTTTCTCTCTTCTTCCTGCCCTGCCTAGGTAAGGCAGGAAAAGGTGCGAACGCACAGCGATCAAAATCCCTACTGGAGGCCAGATATTTATGGCCCTCTTTTTAACTTTGTTAGGAGAACTGTTCACTTATGCTTAAAGTGCTTCTAAATTGCACATCACTCTTACTGCTCAGCGCGTTAACATTCTTTAAAAAAAATTCTTATGCTAAACTGCACTTGCCTATTCGAACAGCCTGCATTGTACTCCTCCCCCACTTACCCTCTTTCTGAGCTGTCCCTGTTCCGCAGCGACCAACATCCCTGCTGGAGGCCAGATATATACGGCCTTCTTTTTGACCTTTGTAAGGAGAACTGTTCACTTGCGCCTAAAGTGCTTCTTAATTGCAAATCACTTCTACGGCACATCGCGTTAACGTCCTTTTCAAATTGTTCTCATGCTATTTGCACATGCCTATTCGAACAGCCTGCATTGTTCTCCTCCCCCACTTACCTTCTTCCTGAGCCATCCCTGTTCTGCCACGGCATGTGCCGTTTGAGCTGAGGGACTTACTCAGCGGGATTTGCCTCCTTAGACAGGAAGTGAGTCTCCTGCCAGTCGGCGGGTCAGAGCTCCAGCTGCCTCCTTCTTTTTCTCCTCTTCCTACCTTGCTTATTTATGTTATGTTATATGTTATGTTATATGGTTTCTTGTAACATGCACTGCCAGTCAAGACTGTCCTGGCGCGAGAGAGGATTCAGATGTCAGCTAGAATAAAAGCAGATGGTCTACACGGGTTGCCTAAATAGGTAGGTTTTTAGGTGTTTTTTCAAATATGTGAGGTTTGTCGTGTGTCTGAGGAGGTCGGGGAGATTGTTCCACATCTGGGCAGCTCTGACCACCAAGAATTTTCCCCCTAGTCGAACTCTCTTGAATCTGGGGGTAACCAAATGTCTCAAGGTGGCAGATCGCAGTTGACGCGGAGGATGGTAGAAAGCAAATCTGTCCCTTAAATAGGACGGACATGGGCCATGTAAGGCTTTAAAAGCCAGTGTCAGGATCTTAAAGCGTACTCTCAGAGTTACTGGAAGCCAATGTAACTCTGAGAGCTGCTTGCGTACACTGAGACTCCTGGGAATGTTGAACAGGAGCCTTACTGTCACGTTCTGGACCACTTGCAATTTGTAAAGCAAAAAGTCAGGTGCGCCTATATAGAGGGCGTTGGCGTAATCCAGACGCGAGAGGATAAGTGCCCTGGCTACTGTTTCTTTTGCCTCTTGGGGGAGAAGGAGAAAGAACTTCCGGAGAGTGGTTAGGGTCCCATAGCAGGTTCCCGCCTGTCACGTGATTTGATCTCGGAAGCATAAGTCAGCTCTGAACCAGATCCCTAAGTTCTTTGTGACCCCACTGTTCCCTGTAGGGCAAGGCAGTCCCCTGGGCCAAATGGATTCTTTAAAGGCCGCTGGAAAGTGGCCGTACAGAAGAATCTCTGACTTGTCCTCGTTGCATTTGACACAAGCCCGGGCAAGCCAGGCAAACACTGAGGACAAGCACAGCTGGACTCTTTCTGTTTTGAGGTTGTTCTTGTCCCAAGTGAAGAGAAGTTGGGTGTCGTCGGCGTAAGCCATTATTTTCACACCCAAGCTCTCAGCAAGATAGACAAGGGGGTCAGATACACATTAAAAAGTAGGGGACTCAAAGTCGACCCTTGTGGAACTCCTGTATCTACCCTGCTGTTCAAAGAATGGTAGGGGGGAGCCAGATTTGTTGGAACCGGTCTGTAAGAAAGGATTCGACCCAGCTGAGAGCCGCGCCCGTGATGCCAATGTTCTCCAACCTAGAGAGAAGCTGGACGTGGGGAACCGTGTCAAACGCGGCAGAGATTAGAACAGCTCTGCCGCCCCTGTCCAGACATTCTCTAATGGCCTCGGTGACTTCCACAAGCGTGGTCACAGTGCTGAATGAGGAGCGGCACCCGGATTGGGCAGGATGTAAGGCCCCCGTAGATTCCACAAACTTCTCCAGCTGTCAAAACGCAGCCTTTTCACAGACCTTGGCTAGGGCCGGGAGTAGGAAGATGGGCCTATAATTGGAAGTAATCAGAGGGTCCGCTGAAGGTTTTTTGATCAGTGGGAGGAGTTTTGCTTGTTTCCACTGGGGCGGTACAATACCGGTTTGTAAAGACTCATTAATCAAACCGGTTACTGTAGGAACAATAACCTCCGCCACACCGCTCAGAACTCTAGCAGGGCAGGGATCAGCAGGAGACCCAGATTTCAGCGCTTTAAGGATGGCCTAAACGTCCTTCTCTTCGACTTTTTTAAAAGAGCACAGGAGGGATTCTGTTTTTAACAATAGAGAAAATTTCTCTACTGTTGTTTTTGGCCTTTTGAATCCTGTCTGCGTAGTAATCTCCCTTAGCCTTCTTGATTGCAGCATAGTAGTCTTTTTGCGCTGCTCGAAGTTTCGCCTTGGCTGTTGGGCAGTACTCTCGCCTCCAAATTCTTTCCTTCTCCTTACAGCCTATTTTTAAGGTTTTAAGATGTTCCATATACCAGGGGAGGAAGGAGAGGCTCTAGGCCGCTTTGTAGCTTTGGGCTGAGGTAGCAGGTTAACCGAGGATCTGATCCATGACGAGAAATTCTCAACCGCTTCTTCTAGATTTCCCGACTTGTCCGGAAGAGTATGGGATAGGGATGCTGCTAAAGCTGAGATGCTAATTTTCTGGGGAAAGGGGACCTGCTGCTCTTTAGCTAAGGCACGAGTCCTGTCAGTTTCCCAGGAGAAGCCTACCAAGAAATGGTCCGACCACATGACTAGGCGAGGGGTATCAGATGTGATACGAAAATTGGTATAGACTAGATCAAGGCAGTGTCCTCCAAGGTGAGTAATATCCTGACCCTGTGTCCTAAGATGCGCTAGGGCGCATAATTCACCCAGGTCCCTGACCCCCGGGGCTGTGGGAACATCCATGTGTATGTTAAAATCCCCCAGAAGCAGGAATCTGGGGAGCCTCAGCGCTCTCTGGGCTACTAGCTCCTCCAGTGATTTAATAAAGGAGCCTAGAGGGCCCGGAGGGCGATAGATCAGCAGCCCGCCCAAGGTGAACTGCGGTGGGAGAGCAATCGAAAATTCTAGTGCTTCCCCGTCCTCCATGACCCCTGAGCATTCCTTTATCAGAGACCATTTGTCCCTATAGATTACAGCTAATCCTCCCCCTCTGCCCGAACTACGATCTAACCTTGTTACCTTGAAGCCCCTGGGTATAGCCAGCTCAATCGTAGGGGCGCAGAAGGTGTGTAGCCATGTCTCCGTGACAAATAAGAGGTCAAACGAGTTATCGATTATCAACTCGCGAACTTCCTCCGTATGCTTGACTAGGGAAAGTGCATTAATAAGAGCAGCGCGGATTCTGGAGTCAGCATCACCGTTAACCAGGGAAGTAGGGGTAGGGTAAGATGTTCTAAGTTGGAACTGACATGCAGGGCAAGCCCTATCAAAGAAGTGTTGAACCTCTCATGGTGTGCAATAACCGCACGAGTTTTTATTAAGGGAGAGAAGTAGATCTCTACTATATGTTATAGGGGAGTTTGAATGATGGAGCCCTAAACGAGCAGCGCTTCTTGCCCTGTGCGCTGACGTGGCGCGGACGGGCGCAGACGGGCTTACCTTAGGCGCACCTTCGGCGCGCCATCGACGTGCCCGCTGCGCCCGTCAGCTGCGCTCCCGGAAACACATTTGCTTTTTATGCCCTGTCTCCCCAAAAGCGCTAGACCGATAACTCCGGCCAGGCTTCAGGAACAACACAGCCCAAGATGGCGCCTCGCCCTCCACTCAAACAGCACTGTCAGCTGCGGTGGAACGGGGCGAGGGAGGCCGCAGGAGGAGCGAGAATGTGCAAAAGATGCAGTAAGAAATGCGAGTATTAAAAACAGTGCTCAAACATGGTAAGTGGCAATTTGAAAAATGAGTTAGGGGCCAGCATCTAAATCATACCTGCGCACACAGAGTAGCCTGACAAGCTTATCGATGTAAATAGCGAGCTCGTAGATGGAGAATCAGCTCACACTAACACAGAATCCCTCCAGCAAACCTCAGGCGCTGCCACCGACCTGAAAGTTCACCGTGAGCCCTGCACTGCTTGTCTTTTTATGCCCTGCCTCCCCAAAAGCGCTAGACCGCTAACTCGGCCAGGCATCAGGAACAACACAGCCCAAGATGGCGCCTCACCCTCCACTCAAACAGCACTGTCAGCTGCGGTGGAACGGGGCGCGGGAGGCCGCAGGAGGAGCGAGAATGTGCAAAAGATGCAGTAAGAAATGCGAGTATTAAAAACAGTGCTCAAACATGGTAAGTGGCAATTTTAAAAATGAGTTAGGCGCCAGCATCTAAATCATGCCTGCGCACACAGAGTAGCCTGACAAGCTTATCGATGTAAATAGCGAGCTCGTATATGGAGAATCAGCTCACACTAACACAGAATCCCTCCAGCAAACCTCAGGCGCTGCCACCGACCTGAAAGTTCACCGTGAGCCCTGCACTGCTTGTCTTTTTATGCCCTGCCTCCCCAAAAGCGCTAGACCGCTAACTCCGGCCAGGCTTCAGGAACAACACAGTCAAAGATGGCGCCTCGCCCTCCACTCAAACAGCACTGTCAGCTGCGGTGGAACGGGGCGAGGGAGGCCGCAGGAGGAGCGAGAATGTGCAAAAGATGCAGTAAGAAATGCGAGTATTAAAAACAGTGCTCAAACATGGTAAGTGGCAATTTTAAAAATGAATTAGGCGCCAGCATCTAAATCATGCCTGCGCACACTGAGTAGCCTGACAAGCTTATCGATGTAAATAGCTAGCTCGTAGATGGAGAATCAGCTCACACTAACACAGAATCCCTCCAGCAAACCTCAGGCGCTGCCACCGACCTGAAAGTTCACCGTGAGCCCTGCACTGCTTTTTTTTTATGCCCTGCCTCCCCAAAAGCGCTAGACCGCTAACTCCGGCCAGGCTTCAGGAACAACACAGTCCAAGATGGCGCCTCGCCCTCCACTCAAACAGCACTGTCAGCTGCGGTGGAACGGGGCGAGGGAGGCCGCAGGAGGAGCGAGAATGTGCAAAAGATGCAGTAAGAAATGCGAGTATTAAAAACAGTGCTCAAACATGGTAAGTGGCAATTTTAAAAATGAGTTAGGCGCCAGCATCTAAATCATGCCTGCGCACACAGAGTAGCCTGACAAGCTTATCGATGTAAGTAGCGAGCTCGTATATGGAGAATCAGCTCACACTAACACAGAATCCCTCCAGCAAACCTCAGGCGCTGCCACCGACCTGAAAGTTCACCGTGAGCCCTGCACTGCTTGTCTTTTTATGCCCTGCCTCCCCAAAAGCGTTAGACCGCTAACTCCGGCCAGGCTTCAGGAACAACACAGTCCAAGATGGCGCCTCGCCCTCCACTCAAACAGCACTGTCAGCTGCGGTGGAACGGGGCAAGGGAGGCCGCAGGAGGAGCGAGAATGTGCAAAAGATGCAGTAAGAAATGCGAGTATTAAAAACAGTGCTCAAACATGGTAAGTGGCAATTTTAAAAATGAATTAGGCGCCAGCATCTAAATCATGCCTGCGCACACTGAGTAGCCTGACAAGCTTATCGATGTAAATAGCTAGCTCGTAGATGGAGAACCAGCTCACACTATTTAAGGCAGTAAAAGCTGTGGACAAGAGCAGCAGTGCACCCATCTGTGTCTATCTGCGCCCGTCTGAGCCCGTCTGCACCTGACCTCCACCAGCCCCCAGGATCCCAGCCATTTTGTTCTTCAGTTATCACTAGTGGGTCGCATTGCCCCTCTATCCAATGGCTGCTTATCACTACTCGAGTGAACAACTCAAACTACTGATCAAACAACATATGGCTAAATCGCCATATTGCCCGAGGCAACCCCCATTTTAGCACCCATTCCCAAAGTCATCATGAAAAGCACCCAATGTGAATCCACCCCTCACGCTAAACCAATATCCATAACACAACAGGGGAGAATACTGTCGAGCAACCGAATCAACTAACGGGGCTGTATTTTAATTGCGTGTAATCCCTAAACATGCACTTGAGATATAGAGCTTGTTGGACTTCTGCTTTATAACTGAAACTTGGCTCCACAAGTCCGCTCTCCCCAATGTGGCAACTGCCTTCTCCCCTGAAAATCAACTGACTAGACTCTATAGAAATTACAAGAGAGGGGGCGACCTCACAATAGCCACTAGGGATAGATTGAAGTGCAGCATACTGGAAACCATCAGTTTAGAATGGATTGAACTCTGTATTTTCAGGTTTGAAAAACAAACTAAGGGAACCTAGAGAGGCGCCCTAGTCTACATACCTCCCTGACCAACTGCCTTCTCCCCTGAAAATCAACTGACTAGACTCTATAGAAATTACAAGAGAGGGGGCGACCTCACAATAGCCACTAGGGATAGATTGAAGTGCAGCATACTGGAAACCATCAGTTTAGAATGGATTGAACTCTGTATTTTCAGGTTTGAAAAACAAACTAAGGGAACCTAGAGAGGCTCCCTAGTCTACAGACCTCCCTGACCTAAAACTAATTTTACTAACCCTTTGATCAAGATCTTTGCCCCACATGTCCTAGTGGCAGACAATTTCCTTTTCATTGGAGATCTTAACTTCCATGCAGAACTCTCTTCCGATATTGACACAAGCCTATTGATCTCCAACCTCAGCACACTGGGACTAGTACAAAGGGTAGCTGGACCGACTCATCAGCCGGTCACACCCTTGACCTTCTGTTCACAAATGAACCCACCACTAAGGTTGAGCCCCCATCCCTCTAATCTGGTCTGACCACAGTTCATTGAAATTCTCTTTACAAATAGCCATAATACATGAGAAAATCCCAATAAGGAACAGAAACTGAGCAGATCCTCTAGAAAAGTCAATCTAGAAGCCTTTTCATCCAATTTCAGTTCTCCTTTCCTAACAGGCTCCGAAAATATGGACCATGCAGTGGATACCATCGAGAAGGCAATTGAACAGGCCCTTGACATTATTGCACCTCTGTCAAGGGTCAAACACAAGTTTAAAGCATCACCTTGGTTCACTGAAACCCTAAAATCTGACAAGCTAGCTGGCAGGAAAGCTGAAAGTAAATGGAGAGCAACAAAAAGCATGGAGGATAGACAGGCTTATAAACTTATTCAAGGATGCTACCTAGAAAATATCAAATCAGCCAAAACAACATATATTATCAGTAGAATCGGCAAGGCCACAAATTCACACAAGGAACTTCACAAAATGTTAAAATAATTCACTAATCCCTCTTCCTGCCGATTTCACAGTCCATCCTCTCAAGACTGGGCGGGCACATTGTCCACCTTCTTTGAGGAAAACATTGATAGTATTCCTAACACCTTCCTCAATCATAACGTCATACAGCAATATTCCGAGCCTGAAGGCACCCAGACACCTGCCACAGCACTTTCAAAGGAGTTTGTTGAACTTACTCAAGTAAAAGTTAGTACTGCCCTCCTCTAGATCAAATCAGGTTCACCTGTCTACCCTGTCTCACACCACATTCTGCCAACGACGGCCCCAGTAATTCTGAAAAGCCTTATTGACATTTTTAATATGTCCTTAACTCAAGCAACACTTCCTATCAAATGGAAAGCAGCCAGGGTCAGGTCAATTCTGAAAAAACTGTTGGCTGATCCCAAAGAGCCTTGCAACTATCAGCCTATTTCTCTACTCCCCATCTTGGAAAGATACTTGAGTCACTTGTCAACAAACAGATCACAACCTATTTAGAAAGCCATGAACTGTTGGACCCCTCTCAGTCAGGTTTTAGGGCTGGCTACAGCACTAAAACCTCTCTATTGGAGGTAGTCGATAACATAAGACTTGCCCAGGACATTGGACAGTCAGCTATGCTTGTCCTATTAGACTTGTCGGGTGCCTTCAACATAAATTTCCCACGGTATATTACAAAAATAACTGTGAGAGATGGACTTCAGAGGAACGGCCCTAAGTTGACTTAGAAGCTACCTAAAAGACCGAACTATGATCTCACAGTTAGGCACCGTAGTATCTCGTAGTCAGTTGGTGGACAAGGGAGTCCCCAAGGATCAATACTTAGTCCCATGCTTTTCAACCTCTACATAGCACCCCTGTACAAGGTGATCAGATCTTTTGGGTTCGACGTATTATCATATGCTGATGACACCCAGCGGTAAATCACTCTCAGTCCCAATCCTACAGATACCAGAATTAGATTTAAAAACTGTATATTAACTCCTCAATGCAAGTCAACCATCTCCAGCTTAATGCCAATAAGACTGAGATCATCCCATTTGGAAAGGCACGTGAACTCTGGTCTGACCACTGGTGGCCACAAAGTCTTGGCCCCTATCCAACTCCTAAACCCACGGTACGTAACCTTGGAGTAAAAATCGATAACACGCTATCCAAGAAAGGCTGTATAAACCAAATAATGAGTACCTGCCACGGCCTATGTGGATCTTTCAATGGATTCCATTAGAGTCAAGAAAACCGCGTGTCCAGGGTTTAATCATCAGTCGTCTTGATTATGGAAATGTTCTGAGGACCTCAATCAACAAAGAGCTTATCACCAGATGCCACGCCTTGCAGAACGCTGCCGCCAGACTGGTACTAAATATTCCACCTCGGTCCCCATCTGTGTCCAGTTTGAAAGCTCTCCATTGGCTCCCAATTAGGAAACAGATCTGTTTCAAGAGCAGTTGTCTGGTACACAAGGCCTTGTATGGAAAAGGACCTAGTTAATTGCCCAAGAAACTCTACTGGTATCTTCCTCACATGAATCTTAGTTCTGGAACTAAACTCCATCTCACTGCACTTAGCATTCACACACAGCCAGGCACAGCGACAGATCATTCTCTTATTTAGCCCCCGCTTTTGGAACAAACTCCTATTGAAGCTTCGCATAATTTGTGATCAGAAACAGTTCTGAAAAAGGCTTAAAACCTGGCTATTCTGACCTCCCTTCCTCCTTCTATTAGCCGTCTATCTTTGCCCTCATCAGCATTTGCAACTGCACTTTGAGACCCCTCCGGGAGGCATGTGCGCTCAATAAAACCCTATGACTATGACTAGGTTAATAACACCTAAAGTACCAGTGCAAATAACAGGAAGCGAAAAAAGACTGTTATGTCGCGATAAGGGTTGATGATGAAATAACAGGGCAGACATCAGCAACTGGTTTGCTACTAACTATCTAATCTAGAACCCTTCACTTCCTCCATGTTATAATATACATTTTGATGTCCCCTAACAAAAAAGCCCCGCCCTCTGTTCTCATACATTTTGGTATGGATTTTTGTTCTTATTCTCCTTAGTCTAGTAGACTGGATTTCCACCCAGTTGTTGGTCTTTCCTATTAAATAAGTCTCCTTTTTATTATCCATTAGGGCTATCTGTGTAAAACTGGCTACCTGTCTGTCCAATTTAACTTGCATTACCCGGTGTGGTAACTGGTATTTTTGATGTCATCCTCCTTTTTGAATGAGTTGTGCAGTAGGTGTTCCAATGAGGAATTTTGTGTTTTGAACTAGTGAAAAGGGAGTTGGAGTAGCTGCGAGGAGGAAGGCTGGGTTTGTACTCCTGTCTCAATATACTGCATGAGAAGTTTCCCTGAAGCCTTTGGTAATTTCAGGAAAGGTACTTTTGTTTCACACTTTTCCCTCATGGATCAGCTTTTTTCACTATTCTTTTCAACCCAAGGTGACACCAAAGTCTCCAGTGAACCAACAAATCATCAGGAAGCATGGACTGCCTGGAGAGCGTGCAAAAACTAAGTGGATCGAAACAGGCCTTGCTTATTTCCTCAAAGACAATGATACTGCTCCCTGTGTCAAAGCAACTCCCCCAAAACGTACTCCATCTATCCCACAGAATATAAGCCACTTTAATTGTGAAAAAACTATTGTCTGATAGCCTGTTATGGGTCCTTTTTTGATGTCCAAGGGCAGTCAGAGATTATGAGTCAAGGCTTCCTACAGGTGTGTGAGGGGCTTAGAAACTTATAATACACAAAAACACAATAGCTAACACTTAATGAATACAGTGTCCAGCAAGTGCTTTACCAGACGATCAGGCGACAACCACAAACATTATTATATCTCCCTTATGCTAGGCAATAGATATCTGATTACCTAAGGTCCCTCTTTGACCTGGCATCCTTGGCGTGATATCCCCTAGCCTTTTGCCTTTACCCCCTGCATTTTTGAGTGTATGCTGAATTTCATTATTGCTGTTTTTTTTTTAACTCTGAGTACTTTACCACTGCTGTTCCGTGTTGAAGTGCAAGTACTACCTATGTAAATTGTGATGATGTTTGTTTATCCATGAACGGCATATTTGATTTACCGGTAAGTCCCTAGTAAAGTACACTGTGTGTGCCCAGGGCATGTAAATCAAATGCTGCTAGTGGGCCTGCAGCACTGATTGTGCCAAAAACATGCAAACATGTATTAAGCCTGCCACTGTAGTGTATGCAAGGGCAGCTTTTAACTGCCAGTTCGACTTGGCAAATGTATCCACTTGCCAGGCCCAAAGCTTCCTTTTAATTACATGTAAGGCATCCCTAAGGTAGGCCCAAGGTAGCCCCATGGGCCGGGTGCAGTGTATGTGAAAGGTAGGACATGTTCTGGTGTGCTTTACACATCCTGATAGTGAAATACTGCTAAATTTGTTTTTCACCATTGCAAGGACTATCTCTCCCATAGGTTATCATTGGAGCTTCCTTGAAACATCTTACACATGTAACCTTCAATAGAGAAGAAATGGAGATTAAGAGTTTGGGTTCTCTAAAAACACATCTTTCTTTGAAGCTAGTTTTTAAATTGTGTGTTTGAAAATGACACTTTTAAAAAGTGTGCATTTTTTTGCTTCAACATCCTGTACCTCTGCCTGCCTGTGGAATCCATATCTGGTTTAGACTGACAGTTGGGCTGTTTGCGTATTCACTCTAGACAGTCACACAAAGTGACCTGAGGTGTGCCCTACATATCCTGACTGCCCATTACCAGGCTGATGGGCCTTCCTGAGCTTGAGTGGTAAGGGGTGGTCGTGTCATATACACATGAATAGGGCTGTGCCTTTCCTCTCACAATGCTGAATCCACCCCTGTGTAGTGTGTCTGGAGCCATAACAGGGCAAGGCAGGATCTGTGCACTACAAAGACTATCCTTTGAAGTATGCCTACTTCAAAGGCAAAACGGGTTATAAGCATTTGACCTGCAACCCCACATGTTCGAAACACATATCAATCAAGAGGAGATTCTGCCAAGAAGAAGAGCTGGAGAGGATGTAGGAGGAGAACTGCCACTCTGCTGTTGCTGCGTTGTGCTGGCCAACTGCTGCTGCTTCTGTCTTGGGCAGGGAAAGTACTGGACTGTACTTTCTTATCCTGCTTATCAAGGTTCTCCAAGGGCTTGTGTGTGCTTGCCTTCTGTTAGATGACTCAGGGCCATCAAGGACTTCATCTGCAGCTCCCCTAAACACCTCTGCTGGGAATTTTGACTAGCCAAGTGATGCCAACTCCAGTTCTGTTCCTTTGGAGGGGGTTTTACTGCTTCAAAAGCTGAAAATCCATGCATTGCCTTTAGTGCAATTTTCCTGTGCAAGCTGGCCGTGCGGTTGAACCAATAATGCATCGCGGCGGATCAGCCAAAGAACCGACTAAGCACCTGTTTAAGGCTGGAAGAACCACGGCTGCCTGAGTCCAGAGCACTGTGTCTCCGACGTCCGAGACCCCTGCTCCAACTCAGATGCAGGCCCTGCTGTGCAGCTGAAAGAATTGACGCATCACCTGCTTGCAGCTGAAAGAATATACACAGCCCCTGTTTCGCTGCTGCCGCATTAACCCCAGCACATCCGAATTTTCCACGCGTCATACCTGTGCACCAAGTTTCCAGGGCATCACCCCGCAGTAAGGAGGCATTTTTGGAATTTGATGCATCAATTCTCCTTGCAGTAAGGAATAGACTCAACACTTCTCCTGCATGCAGCAGAACTGACACCGCTATTTCCCTGGGACTAAAGAATCGATGCATCGCTGTGTTTCCCTCCTTTGCGGCTATATTTCGTCTCGGATTTTGACTCATGAAAGATACTTTGTGCTAAAACCAAAGCATCCATAGAGTTCTATGGACTGAACTGCTTAAACCTTTAAAAAGTGATATATCTGCTTATGTATGTTGGATTTTTGTCGTTTTGGTCTTCTTTTGTTTAGATAAAGATTGATTATTTCTCTAAACTGGTGTGGTGTCCATTTGTAGCGTTTTCACTGTGTTACTGTGTGTTTTATGAACAAATGCTTTATACATTGTCTCTGAGATAAGCCTGGCTGTTTGTGCCAAGCTACAAAGGGGTGTGTAACTCCCTTATTCTGACTAGAAGGAAGGGTCCCTAATTTGACAGGGTGCATACCACTGGCAACTAGAGACCCCATTTCTAACGGTCCCCAAGGCTCAGTTTTTCCTTTAAAAAAATGTTTTCTGTTGACTTAGGTTTTTGTTAGTTTATTACAATTGAGGGTGATTGATAAAATGTATCACCTCTAAAAATAGTTGAAGTACATGCATTAAAAACGGTGACACCTAACAATCCTACACTATCTACACCTAAAAAAACACCTAATAAGGAGTAGGTGCTTCCTGTGGTGTCCTTGGTGACCCAGGTTTCCGTCACTTGTGCCAGGTGGAGGGCACTGTCGAGCATACTTGAGTCTAGGCTCAGTTAAGTGCCCAATCAAGACTCTTTCTGTTGATGATTATAGAGGTAGAATAGTGGACCTGATGTTGGTAACCATTGGTCTCTATCAAGGTTTTGAACTGTCTGGGTCACACATTGGACCTTGACACCAATAGCAGTTGTAGAGCTTACTACTAATTACTAGAAATCAGTCCTTTGTAGATAGTGGAGAATGCATATTTCATCAGCGTAAGTCTAGTCTCCAACGGGTAGCTCGGGAGCTACTGGTAGCTTGCCAGTACTCTGGATGTAGCACCCTGAAGTGCAGCCCATAAGAGTACTTAATTCAGAGGGTCTACTCTAGCCATGTAAAAGAAGGTGACTTTGCAAGAAAAATACAGGTTTTCTTTGAATGTGTTAACCCAAAATGCACACTACTTATTTGATAGAAAACTATGTATTCTGAATAACTGATATGCTGATGTTGGTAAACAAAAAGATTGAAAATACAAAACAATATTTAAACTTCCATTTGAATGATAGTTTATACTAAGTTGTGCAGATTTATAGTTTTTAGTATTTTCTTTGTGCCAGTCTGCACTTACTTCTGTGGCAGCATTTTATTATGCAAAAGCTTCGCGTGACACTATCGCTAGCAACCCCATTGTATGCGTCGGATGGGTGGTGTTCACCTACATTATTGAATTCTGAATATTGTTTTTGCCAAAATAATATATCCAGTATGTACACTATTACAATATAAAGGTAAATAACGTTTTATTTATATATTTTCGTTCTTAATTCCACATCTATTTATCTTGAAGATATATGTGAGGTATGTAGAATTAGAATTCTAAATCTATATACTTACCTTTATATCTACAGATATTCCTATAATACGACTAATACGCACTGTCATGGGGTTTTAACCCCTGACAACTGGTATGGACCCTTGTGCTGTGGTCCGTGTAAGCTTACGCTAACCCCAGAGCCTGTCCCGGATGTTCCCTCTCACAATTCCGTGCTGCGAGGAGGACTCATTATTGCCCGATCACTCTGTAGAAACACCCAGAACATAAACAACCTGATCGTAGAGACCAATCTGGACTGGCTCTTAGTCACGGAAACCTGGTTAAGACCTTGGTCCAATGCTGATTTGGCTATAGCTCTTCCTCATAATTATCGGATACAGCGCCTGGATAGGAGTGAACAACGAGGAGGAGGGCTGGCTATAATCTATCGCAACTCACTTAAATGTTCCACCTACGATTTGGCGGTCATTAAAGGTGCTGAAGCTTTAGTCTTTTGTTTAGGTATCCATGATTCCTTCACCTTTTCCGGCGCCCTCATCTACCGTCCCCCTGGCTCTCCTACTGAGTTCCTTGAAACTGTCGGAGATGCACTGAGCGATTTGGTGCTCAGATATTCACACTTTATGGTGTTAGGAGACCTAAACCTGCACTTAGACTCCCCCAGAGAGCCAGGAGTGGGTGGCTTTACAGATATCATTGACATTCTTGGTCTCACTCTCCGAAATCGAGAACCGACCCATGTAGCTGGACACTTGCTGGACTGTATTTGCTCCAATTCGGCTAGGCTAATGGTTAAATCGCCACGCCCTCAAATTTGGTCCGACCACTTTTTCATTCCTTTTGATATTGCACTAAATAACAACGCCTCCGCTGACACCATGAAAAATAGAAGATCTGATAACACGCATAAACCTAACTGGAAGAAATTTTCCAGCAGACCAGATCTGATAGGAATGTTAAAAGAAGGCACGCCCGCTCTAACAGGCAATGCTTCAATAGACAATCAGACATTCTGTGACTGGATAGGTACGGCTGGCGCTCTATTAGGACCAGCTGGTAGGAAAAATTCGGCTGCCATTAAAGGCAAAAGGAATGCCCCATGGTTCTCGCCTTCCATGAAGTTAGAGCTGGGAGAAGTGAGAGCACTTGAGCGGAGATGGCGTAGGAAATACGAGTGGGCCGCTCGTAATATCTACAAATCAGCCAGAAGGCATTACCATGCAGGGATTAAACTAGCTAAGAAAGCCCATTACCTACAGGCCATATCCACGGCGGGCTCTGGGAAAAAAGAAATCTTTAAAATAGTAAAGGATTTCACTAACCCATCAGCCCTGTCACAAGAGATTCCTCCATCTCAAAACCTTTGCAATTTGATCGCTGATTACTTTGAAAATAAGATCTTCGACATTGTGAAGACCTTTCCACCGACACCTTCTACTCCAGGAAACTCAGAACAGGTTGAAGGAGGTAAGACAGTAATGAGGATCCCTTCCCTCGAGTCTTTTGCGCCTGTCTCCCTTGAGGAGACCTCTAAAGCCATTCTGGCTAGTAAATCTGGATCTCCTTTTGACCCATGCCCCCCTTTGGTTTTGCAGGCATTGTTGGAGGTTGTTAATCCTACCAATAACAGCATTATAAATTCATCGTTAGCCACAGCAGCAATCCCCAGTGAATGGAAGCTTGCAGCAGTTAAGCCCCTCCACAAAAAGGCCCTAGCTGACCCAACGACCCTCTCTAACATGCAGCCTATATCCCTGCTCCCATTGGTGTTCAAACTGGTGGAAAAGTGTGTTAACAGTCAACTTACGAACTTTCTGGAGGAGAATAACATCCTACATCCCAAACAGTCAGGTTTTCGGTCGAAACACTCTACCGAATCTGCCCTGCTGTTCACAGCAGAGACCCTACGAATGGCCATAGACCAGGGAAAGAAGGCTGTCCTGATTTTATTAGATCTGTCGGCAGCCTTCGACACGGTTTCACATAACATCTTAGTGGACCGGTTGGTGGCCGCAGGAATCGGAGAGACAGTCTTGGGTTGGCTCAGGAACTTTCTAAACAACAGACGCCAAATTACAGTTTTGGGCAAATTCCAGTCGGAAGCTAAGGTCATCAGCTCCAGGGTCCCTCAGGGCTCGAGGTTAAGCCCGGTTCTCTTTAATCTATATATGACACCCCTGATTGAGCTAATTGCATCATTTCATATCAGTACAATATCATATGCAGATGACACCCAGCTTATTCTGGTACTTGATGGGGAACTGCCTGGGGCAGAGGAAAACCTGAAAAATTGCCTAACAGCCACATTTAAATGAATGACTGAGAACCATCTCAAATGCTATTCCGGCAAGACGGAGATCTTGCCTTTCGGAAATCAAAATCTGTTTTCCCCGAAAACCTGTGGCCGGACGATGCTGAAGCCCCCCTAATACCATCTTGTCTGCTCGAAACCTGGGCATTAAATTTGATAACCAACTGTGCTTTAAACAGCAAGCGGTGGCCGTAGCTGGTATGTGTTTCCACATAATTAAATCTCCGAGGAAGTTCTTTGACCTTCTTCCTCTGTCAGCCAGAAAATCAGTCGCAGTTGCCTTAATAACTTCGAGGTTGGATTACTGTAATAGCCTATATGCTGGAGTCAATAAGTCCGTACTCCATAGGCTACAGATGGTCCAACATGCTGCTGCCCGGCTGGTGCTACGCTGGCCCCGTAAGTCATCTGCGTCAGCCGCGCTTAAAGCGCTGCATTGGCTACCAATTAGCAAAAGGATCATATTTAAGATCTTGCTGATCACATTTAGAGCCTTTCAACAGCAAGGGCCGAAATATCTGTGTAACGGTTTTAAACGGTACCATCCCACCCGTTGCCTGAGGTCTGCTAGTCAGAACCTGTTAATAATCCCCAGATTCAGACTGGCTACCAAAGGAGGAAAATCTCTCTTCGTCCTGGGTGCCAGGGCTTGGAACAAGCTTCCACCTTACCTTAGGCCATTGTCCCATGAAACTCAGTTTAGGAAAGCTTTAAAAACTTGGGTGTTTTCTCTTACAGATGTGGCCTGCAGAGCGTTAGTGTAAAGTGTAAAGCACTTTCCATCAAGTTGATCTCTTTCCCTCAACCTTGTCATCTGGTTGTTTGAGCGCCAAGATACTCCTTGGAGTGATAGATGCGCTATAAAAGTGTCCTTTACATTACATTAGTCACTATTCTAGATATATTGGCAACACTCAATATTGTGACATACATCTTGGTGGCCACTACTTGTAATTCTGCATAGATGGGACACCTTTGTAATATTCTCTGAAGTGGTCATTGCTGTAACAATTGTCAAAGTCATTAGTAGCTCTGGACTATTTTCATCAACCAGAAGTAGCTCCCATTATAGGAAAAGTTGGAGACACCGAACTGTTACGACTAGAATTGTGGTTTTAACAATACCAGATTTAGGACAACCAGCTAATAGGATGGAATGGGACCGCACTCTAGGGCGGTTGGAGATCAACTATGTCTACTGGAAAGTAAGGGAGGGAGTTGCAGGAACCCAGCAGACACCATGGTGCAAGGGTGCATGTGTTACATGGATGATTATTTCTATGCAGGAAGGTAAACCTTCCTGCATAGAAACAATCAAAAGGGGCTTTTTCTTCTTTCTACAAAAAAAGGAAAAACAAGGAAAACTAAAGATATTTCTCCTCATTGTACCTCCCTTACACCCCTCTGGGGAGGCCTACGTTTTTGGCACTGCCTCAATCAATCAATCAATCAGGAGTTTGTTAAAGCGCGACTACTCACCCGTAAGGGTCTCAAGGCGCTAGGGGTGGGGGGGGGGGGGGGGGGGTGGAGGTTCCATTTCGTCAAGGAGGGGGTCTGTCGAAGAGCCAGGTTTTGAGGTTTCTTTTTTTTTTTTTTCTAAATCCTCATATTGCGGGTTATGCAAAAAGAAAGGCGTTTGGGAGACCAACAGTATCCGAACAAGATGTTTCACAAAGACTGCCCCTGATCGTCTATCGGGGGTACAAGGGGTATGTCTCTTTCTTGATCTAGTCAGTTTTCCTCCGCACACCTCCATCTTACTCAATAATTCCTTCGTATCGGGAGATCTCTGACCCTTCGGATGTTTGACAGACTTCAAGTCATGCCAGGAATTATTGTCTGCTTAATCATTGGAATCAAAAAAAAGAAAAAAGAAAAGAAAAAGAAAAAAGAGGCAAAGGAACCTCTGACAAGGAGAGATTATAAATTATTGTCTAGATGTGATGTAATTTTCCAGGATCTCCCAATATTTCATCTTTTTGGTTTGTTTCCCTTTTCTATCTAAACTACTAGTTCTTATTACAGTATTTAACCAGCTTTCATGTGTTGGTGGCACTGGTTTTGTCCAATTAATACATATCTCTCTACATGCTAAAAGGATCATAACAAACAGTAAGTTTTCTTGATGTTTATCAAACTTTATCTGATTTGGTTGAGTGGTACAGTGTATCCCAAAAATAATTAAGATAATACTCACAGTTATCTGTGTTGCCAGTATTGCAGTTAAAGTCTTACCAATTTCTTGTCAGTATTGTGTGAGCGAAGGGCACCCACCAAACATATGTATATCATCCACTTTTTCCTCTCCGCATTTGCTGCACGATTTTACTTTAGATCCTTTAAATTGATAATTTTTTAGGAGTCCAGTACGCTCTATGTATAGAGAAAAGGTGGTTCCTTTTTAATGGAGCGGCCTTTACACATAACCAACATTTTTCTACTGAATTTTTCCAGATTTGACAAAGGTCTGAATCTTCATTGTGTAAGTCTTTCTTCCATATTTTTTCAGCAATTGTAAGATCTTCTTTTTCCGATTCAATTAGTACCCAATACCATTTTGATACTTCTTTTTTTAATGCCGTTTCATTCATCATCTCTGATTCTAGGTTTTCCGGATCTGAGGCTCCCTTCGGAATAGTACTTACCCAGCTGCTCAGTTGATAATATTTAAACTTCGAGATTTTCCGATCTGTAATTATTTGCAAGTGATCCCATGATAATAAGGAGTTTCCAGACAGAAGTTGTCCCCATTTTTCAATGCCAGCTTGTCTAAGTGGATTTGATAAAGAGTCCTTTAAGCAGTCTGGGGTGCCTGGGGAGTCCCATATTGGAGCCATACTACTGTAATATGGAATCTTTGTGACAGATCTTACTTGATTCCAAATCTTAACGGCATTATTCAGAACCTTTAATGTAACTTTTTTGAAAATTTTTGGATGACCAAACTTGAAGAGGAAATGATCTTCACCATTTGTTACGTGTTGCAAGTATATTGGATATGCTTGATGTGCCTTTAGTAAAGCTCTGACGTTTTTAAATTGGAAGGATCTGTAATATTCATATATATCCGGGCTTGCTATACCCCCTTGTTCCTTCTTTCTCCTGAGTTTATTCCATGAGATTCTTGTACTCTTTGATGACCAAATAAAGCTAGATATTTCTCCTTGTATTTTTTTCAGGGCTTCCTTTTTAAATTCTAGTGGAATGTTATTAAAAAGAGAAGTGAATTTTGGAATTATTGAAATTTTAATTATATTGGATTTGCCTAAGAAGCTTAGCGGCAGGCCTGACCAGATTTTAAGGAGCTTTTTCATTTCGTTCGTGACTAGGTTTAGATTTATTTCTGCTAGTTTTCCAAGGTCTTGTGTTATGGTGATTCCTAAGTATTTCATTTTATCCTTCAAGAGAAGTGAATTTAATTGTGAGTTCCAACTCATTACCTCCGTTTTGTCAATATTTAACAGATACCCTGATACTTTGCCGAATTTGTTCATTTCCTCATCAATCGCCAGTTTAGAGAAATTATAGTTGTCCGTGAACACCATTAGGTCATTTGCGTAGAGCGCTACTTTCCTTGTCCAATTTGAGTATCTAAAAGGTGTGATATTAGTTTGATTTCTGATAGAGCATGCCAAGGGTTCAATATATAAATTAAATAGTAGTGGAGATAAGGGACATCCTTGTTGTGTGCCTCTCTGGATCTCAATATTATCCGTAAGATTACCATTAACTGCTACCTTCGCTCTTGGGCTCGAATATATTTCACTTACCATGTGGATAAAGTTAATCCCAAGCTTACTTTTCTCTATGATTTTATTTAGAAAAGCCCAGTTGACACGGTCGAAAGCTTTAGCAGCGTCATATGTGATAATCGTAAGAGGAAGCTTTTCATATACAGCTATGTCGATTGTTGCTATTAATTCATGTGTGATTTCCTGAATCTGTCTGCCCTTTATAAAGCCCTTTTGGTCTGTATCAATTAATTTGGCCATAACCTTAGATACCCTTTTCGCTATTATATTCATAAAAAGCTTATAATCGCAATTAAGGAGCGATATTGGCCTGTATGATTCGCAGTTCTTTGGATTTTTGCCTGGTTTTAGTAATATGCTTATCGTCGCATCATTCCATGTATCTGGAATCATTTCATGTTCCAGGTATATCTTATTCATCGTTTCAGTTAGATGTTCAATTAGTGTTTCTTTTAATGCGATATAAAGTTCATTAGGCAACGCATCTGGACCTGCAGCTTTTCCTCTCTTTAGATGACTTATGGCGCTCCTTACTTCTTCCGATGTTATTTCGGAGTTCACAAATTTCGCTTCTTCCTCTGTCAGACTCGGGAGTTGGATCTTTTCGAGATAATTCTTAATTTCTTCATCTGTTGGATTTGTGTCTTCCTTATATATTGAAGTAAAAAAAATAGAGAATTCCTTCCTTATTGAGACATCATCTGAGAAAATGGTTGATTGATCTTGGTTGTAGATGTTTAGTATATTGTTTCTGGACTGATCTGTTTTCATTTTCCAGGCTAGAAGTTTTCCACATCCTTCACCATACTCATGATTTGCTAATTTACTGTTCTCCCATTTCTCTTTAACTATATTCTCTAGATAGATTGTCAGATTCTCTTTTGAGTTACGAAGCCTTTCTTCCAGTTTTTCCTTTTGTTCTTGCGGTATATCACATTCTAAGTGTAATTCGTCTTCTTTAATTTCTGTTTCCATCTTCTTAATATCCTGTTTTTTTGTTTTGTGTTTATAAGCACCCAGGCTGAGCAGTTTTCCTCTTATTACCACTTTGTAAGCATCCCATGTCATTCTTTTTGATGTACTAGCTATATTTTCTTGAAAATATTGTCAGGTAGTTGTTATAAGTTCCTCCACACATCGCTCGTCCCTAAGAGTTGTGCGATCAACAGTCCACCTGCTGGGCATATGAGGTTGCGGAAGTGTTATATTTAACTGGACTGCAGAATGGTCCGATAGGTGTGCGGGTATGTGTTCAATACTTTTAACCTTATCTCGTAAATTTTTGTTTAATAGAAAGAAGTCTATTCTTGATTTATGTCCTAATTTTTTGTTGTGGAAGGTATATGGGTAGTTTTGTATACCTTTTAATTTCCACATGTCTTCTAACATTAAATCTTTTTTGTAGATCCCTAGCCATTCCCTCATCTTCGGTAGATTCCATTGTTTTGTTGGTGGGATTCTATCTATTTTAGGATCTTCTATGAGATTGAAATCTCCTCCCATAATAATTGGGGCTGGGTATGTTAAAAGTTCAGAGTATAGTTTTTTGAGCGGCTCAGCATCGTCCCTATTGGGGCCATAGTATCCCACAATTGTGAGAATGCGCTCTTCAATTCTGACTTTGGCAATTGCCCATCTGCCTTTGCTATCCACTTTGTCGACTTCTATTTTAGCGTTGAGAGATTTCTTTATGATAATTACTACCCCCTTTGTGTTGCACTCTTGAGTTGTATGTATGCTTGCTCCAATCCAGTTTAGGTTTTTTGCTAATTGAGACCATTCTGCATTTGTTAAATGAGTTTCTTGAAGGATAATGATTTCACTTTCTATTTCTTTCAGATATTCCATGATTCTTCTTCTTCTTGAAGGAGTTCTAAGCCCGTTAACATTCCATGTTAGAATTTTTATTGATCTCTCTTTTACCATTTTAAGTTGTTGTTTCTTTTGAGGCAGCCCTTAACTCCCTTGCCAATCTTTTTATATTCCAGTTTTGAGGATTTTTTTTTCCGTTTTTCCCTACTTTGCTTCCCACCCGTGTGTATTTACAATCTTGCATTTTGTGAGTTACTTTGGGTTCCCTCCCAGGGGAAGCCTCCTTTTTTCTTTTTTCAGGTGTTATTTCACCCAGTTTCGTGCTCCGTTTCTCCAGGTAGTTTCTTCTTTTGGTTTAAATGAGTAATTGCTTTTCCCAATGTATGTTCTGTTGTCATTGTTCTTTGTCTCTGAGAACTTTTTAATTCATTCTTGTTTATAGTATATCAAGTTTTGTTCCTTCAGCTCCTGTTTTTAATAGCTTATTCCTTATTTAGTTTGTCAATTTCGATTTGGTCTTTTATTAACTGAATGAGGTTTTCTACCTCTTTTGGATCCCTTAGGTTGTGCATTTTATTTCGCCACATTATTCTAAGGGAGGCGGGGAATTTTAGTTGTACACTTGCTCCGAGGGTTTTTAGCTCCTGCATATATTACCCCAACTCCCATTGCCTGTCTTGCGTAATTTTACAGATATCTGATCTGATGCGGAATGACCAGTTCATTTTGTTGAAGTTCCCAATTTTTAGACCCTCACTCAATATTTTTTCTTTCAGAGAATATGTTCTGAAATTTACCAAGATTTTCCTCGGGGTTTTCTTCTCTTTACTCTTCCTGAAAGGGTCTGTATGGACTCGTTGGATGTCCTCCGCTAAATCACATTCTTTTGTCCAAGGAAGGAATTCTTCTAGTAGAGATATTACATAGGCCTTGATATCTGCTCCCTCTGAGTTCTCGGGGACATTCAAAACGCGAATATTATTTCTTCTTCCTTGGCTTTCCAAAGATTGTAGTTTCTCCTTGGCTACTTTATCGTTATCCTTTAACTGTCTTATCTCTCTTTGGGTTGTGTCCACTCTTTTGCTTAGGGAGCCCAACTCGTTCTCTACTGCTGTGACTCTGACCCCTAAGTCATTTATTTTCTGGTCTAAACTTTCTACAGCTTCTTGTATTTTGTTCTGGTTTGTTTCAGAGATTGCAAATTTTTCTCTCATTTCCCCCATTATTTTTTCCATCATTTTGTCCAAGCACAGTTCTAGAAAGTTTCCTGTCTCACCTTTGTCTATATATTCCTGCTCAGGCTCATCTTTGTGGGTCTCTTGGGTCTCTTGATCATTTACGATTTCAATTTGTGGTGTGGCGCTTGTGCTTGCTTGGGTTAAAGGACCTGGTTGTGATGACAGGGTTAGTAATGAAGGTTGTTTCATTGGAGAAGTCGCACTTGTAAAAGGGTCTGGAGGAGACGCCGACTGCATATTCCCTCCTGTTAGTGTTTCCATGTCTGCAGATTCTTCCACTTCTTTTTCATAGATATGACAGGTGCTCTGATTACCTGCTGTTATATTCGAAAGCTGTACAGGAGATGTATCCGGTGTACTTTTTGTATTTGTTGAGTTGGTCGTATTATTTACTCGACCGTGCCTTCCTCCTCTTACTTGTACCACTTGTAGTATTTTAAAGTATGACCTTAATGAAGGAGTAATCTTTATTTTCTTGTCTTTGGATTTCCTTGATCCTCTGCTTTTTATGCTCTCTGTCAATTCCTCTAAACGTGAGGGATTTTTCACGGATTTTTTTGTGCTTCTAGGGGTCATGCACTTTTTCTTTATCGGCTGTTATAAGCTCTGTTTGCTTAAGCTTTGGTTCCTGAGGCAATATGCTGATTTTCTTACCCCCTCTTCTGATCCCTCTTGCACAGGAAGAAGGGTCCAGTTCCTTGTTCCTTCCTTGTTCTAGATCTTGTGAAATAATTGATGTTGGAAAGGTTTTTTTCTTTTTTGTTTTTACTGCTTTTACTTTCTCCCAGTGTTAGAGTAGTGTGATTATTGTAAATATTTTCAGTGCTTTTTGCTAGTAGGTCTGTATTTTCTCGATTTTCTAGTTCAGCTACTCCTGCTTTTCCTGATTCCCTGTTCCCCCGTGTATCAGTACAACTGTAGCCTCCTTTTTCTACTACTGCAATAGGACAGAGACTTCCATTTCTCTTTTCATTCATCCAGCAGGGATTTATTAACCTTTTTACCTTTGTTTTACTCTCACTATCACAATATCCTTTACCACACTTCTCACCAAGTGCAGACCTTTGGATGAGGTTTTCAAAAATAATAGGTGTCCAACTCTCCCTATGCCCCACACAGGAAAGTTCTTGTTTGTCACCTCGTATTGCTCCCACTCTATGCTCTGTTCTGGCTCCTGTCCCCTCTATGCAGTCTGTGTAGCCGTTTACTGGTGCAGCGCTATTGAGTTCTCTGCCGCTGCCTCCTCCGCTCTTGCCCCGGAAGAAGAAACCAATCTTGAGGAGTTTCCTCCTACCTTCCCTGGCCGCTTCCCGAGCCCTCTCCCACAGCCCGCCTGAGGGATCGGCTGCCGGGACTGCCTGAACCGGGACCGGGCTTTGCCGCACCAGAGTTGTAATCCAGCCTGTCATGTGGTCCTTTTGGTATCGCACACGCGGCTCAGCCCTTCGAAAGAACTGCGAAAATGACACACAGCGCGTCTCTCCACCTTCGGCTGCACGCTTCGAAACGCTTTGAAGCAGGTAACAGGGTAGCGGGTAACGGGTGACATTAATGGGCTCTGTGTAACTGTTTGATGTTTTATCTTCCGTTTGTTCTGATGTTACGAGCCCATAAGACTCATGGAGCTTAGAGACGCATTAGATTCAATAATGTTTTTTTGCGCTAAAGATTCTGGTAGTCGGAAAGCATGTATGCAGCGTTTTACCTGGAGGCTTTAACGGAGCTCACGACCAGCGTCTTCAGCCGGCCGCCATCTTCCCCCCAACGCTGGAAATCCTATGTTGTCAATGCTTGAATTCTGGTTTTGAGGTTTCTTGCGAAGATGGGGAGCGATGTTGTCTGTCTGAGGTGGAGCGGAAGGGTGTTCCATGCTTTGGCCGCGAGGAAGGAGAAGGAGCGGCCTCCCAATCTGGTCTTTCTGGTGCGGGGGACCACGGCGTAGGAAAGAGGGGCTGATCGTAGGGTCCTTTGGGGTGCGTGGAATTTGAGTCGGCTGTTCAGGTATGCTGGTCCGGTGCCGTGGAGGGCCTTGTGTGCATGGGTGAGCATCTTAAAGGTGATTCTCGCCTCGACGGGGAGCCAGTGGAGTGTGCGCAGGTGCTGGGAGATGTGGCAGTGTTTTGGCAGGTTGAGGACCAGTCTTGCGGCGGCGTTCTGGATGTTCTGTAGCTTGCGGATGAGGTTTTTGTTTATTCCGGCGTAGAGTGCGTTGCCGTAGTCGAGCCTTCTGGTGACCAGGGCGTGAGTGACTGTCTTTCGGTGTTTGAGGGGGATCCATTTGAAGGTCTTACGAAGGAGGCGGAGGGTGTGGAAGCAGGAAGATGAGACAGAGTTGATCTGGCGGTCCATTTTGAGCTCGGAGTCCAGGATGATTCCCAGGTTGCGTGCGTGGTCTGTGGGGGTTGGCGGGTTTCCGAGGGCGGTGGGCCACCAGGTGTCGTTCCAGGCGTCGGGGTTTGGGCCCATGATGAGTACTTCTGTTTTGTTGGTGTTTAGTTGAAGACAGCTGTTTTTCATCCATTTGGCGACGGCTTCCATGCCTTCTCGAAAGTTGCGTCTGGCGGTGTTGGGCTCGTTGGACAGGGAGAGGATGAGCTGGGTGTCGTCTGCATATGACACGATGTTGAGTCCGTAGGTTCTGACGATGGGGGCAAGTGGAGCCATGTAGACGTTGAAGAGCGTCGGGCTGAGGGAGGAGCCCTGGGGGACTCCGCAGGTGATCGGTGTGGGGTCCGAGAGGAAAGGGGGGAGTCTGACCCGCTGCGTCCTGCCGGAGAGGAAGGAGCAGATCCAGTCGAGGGCCTTGTCCTGGATTCCTGCATCGTAGAGTCTGCGTATTAGGGTGCGGTGGGAGACAGTGTCGAACGCCGCTGATAGGTCGAGGAGGATGAGGGCTACTGTTTCTCCTTTGTCCAGTAAGGTGCGGATGTTGTCTGTTGCAGCGAGGAGGGCGGTTTCCGTACTGTGGTTTTTTCTGAAGCCGGATTGGGAGGAGTCGAGGATGTTGTGTTCTTCAATGAATGTGGCGAGTTGGCTGTTGATGGCTTTCTCGATGACTTTCGCTGGGAACGGGAGCAGGGAGATGGGTCTGTAGTTTTTAGGGTCGGTGGGGTCCGCTGAGGGTTTCTTTAGGAGGGGGTTGACCTCGGCGTGTTTCCAGTCGTCGGGGAACGAGGCGGTCGCCAGGGAGCGGTTGATGGTTTGGCGGAGCATGGGTGCGATGGTGTTGGCGGCTCTGTTGAAGATGTGGTGGGGGCAGGGGTCCGTGGGGGCCCTTGAGTGGATTGACTTCATTGTCTTCAGTGTGTCTTCGGTGGTGAGGGCTGTCCAGTCATCAATCGCTGGTTTCCGGGTGTCGGGGGTGGTTGGTGAGGGTTCAGTGTGTTGGTTGTCTTCGTGGAAGTTGTCGTAGATGCTCTTGATTTTGTGGTGGAAAAAGATGCTGAGTTTGTCGCAGAGGTCTTGTGAGGGAGGGATGTCGGTAGACTCGCTGGTGGGGCGGGCGAACTCCTTGATGATGCTGAAGAGTTCCTTGCTGAGTTCCTTGCTGTTGTGTGCGTGGGTGGAGATTCTGTCTTCAATCGCTTTTTTCCTCGTTTCTCTGATGAGTTGATGGTGGGCGTTGGTGGCGGCTCTGAAGTTGTTGTGGGATTCTGTGGATTTGGTGTTTCTCCAGGCCTTTTCAAGGCGGCGGCATGTGCACCTGGACTCTTGAAGTTCGGTGGTAAACCATCTGGCTTTCTTGGCACGGGTATTGTTTTTTCTTGAGAGGGGCTATGGTGTTGGTGCTGTCCGAGATCCATCTATGCAGGGTTCGGGCTGCGGTGTTGGGGTCGTCGTTTTCCGCGATGGTTGGGGTGGAGTTGTTGAGTGAGGAGGTGAGCTGGTCATCGGTGATTTTGGTCCAGTTTCTTTGTGGAAGCAGGTGCTGGTGTCTGTGGATGGTGGGTGTTCTGAAGGTGAAGTGGACGCAACGATGGTCGGTCCATGGGAGTTTGGTGGTGTGGCTGAAGGTGATGGAGTTTCCTGTAGTGAAGAGGGGGTCGAGGGTGTGTCCTGCTGAGTGCGTGGGCTCGGTCACGATCTGGCGGAGTCCAATGTTGTGGAGGTTGTACAGGAGGGATGTGGTGTTGGGGTCAAGTTGATTGTCGAGGTGGAAGTTGAGGTCTCCCAGCAGGGTGTAGTTGGTGGATGTGATGGCCTGCGGAGAGATAATGTCCGTGATGGAGTTGGCGAAGGGTCCGCGGGGTCCAGGGGGTCGGTAGATGAGGGTTCCTCGGAGGGCGGCGGTGGGGCTGGCCAGTATCTTGAAGTGAAGGTGTTCCATCAGTTCTG
Organism: Lissotriton vulgaris; assembly: GCF_964263255.1. Lineage (NCBI taxonomy): Eukaryota > Metazoa > Chordata > Amphibia > Caudata > Salamandridae > Lissotriton > Lissotriton vulgaris. The sequence continues at coordinate 281,493,322 of NC_141695.1, read as the reverse complement.
TGGACTCGTCAGGGAGTGTGCTCAGGCGGAGGCTGGATTTGTGGACGATGGCGATTCCTCCTCCTGGGTGGATGGGGCGGTCCTTCGTGGAGATCTTGTATCCTTGGGGGATGGCGATGGCGATGGCGATGTCCGGTCCTGAGGTGGTGTTGGTCCAGGTTTCGGTGAAGAATGTTATGTCTGGGGTGGTGCTGTCGAGGAGGTCCCAGATTTCTGTTGCGTGTTTGTGGAGGGATCGGACGTTGAGGAGGATGCATTGCAGGGTCTTCGGTTCGGTTGTGTTCTTGTGGGCGGGTTGTGCTGGATCCGTGTTCTTGGCGGTGCTGCAGGTGTGCCGGCAGCGGTGACAGCTGAAGGGTCCATGGGTGTCGGCTGGTGATGCTAGCTTGCAGTTGTTGTTGCAGCCTGGGTTGAGTGCTTGGAGTGCTGCTGGGTCGTAGCGTTGGCGGGCCGGAGGTCCAGGGTTCCTGGTGCTGGTTGCGGACGGGTCGCAGACGGGCGCAGACGTGCTTGCCTTTGACGTGCCTTCGGTGCACCAGTGGCCGCCATTAAGTAGGGGTCGGGGAGGGCTGGACAGCTGGGAGGCGGGAAGGGGAGCTGGATTGGGCCGGTCGTGCTGGGGGGGGAGGGGCCGCGGGGGCAGCAGCGGCGGGGAAAGGTAAAGGGAGGAAAGAAGGGATAAAGAAAAAAGGGAAAATAAGCAGAAATAAGGCACAAAAGAGCAGAGATGCAGAAAAGAGCAGAAAGGTGAAAGATAGAAAGGGTAAAAAAACGAGTGAAAACGAGTGAAGGAGCAGAGGGAGAGAAAGGGAGAATGGGCAGAAATAAGGCGCAAAAGAGCAGAGGTGCAGAAAGGTGAAAGATAGAAAGGAGAAAAAAAACGAGTGAAGGAGCAGAGGGAGAGAAAGGGAGAATGGGCAGAAATAAGGCGCAAAAGAGCAGAGGTGCAGAAAGGTGAAAGATAGAAAGGGGAGAAAAACGAGTGAAGGAGCAGAAAGAAAGAAAGGAGACAGAGGTCCACTGGACCACCAGGGATGAGGAGCAGGGAAACCTGCGGGTGGAGGAGGGCCTCGATCACCAACACTGAAGAGTGCAGGGGCACCTCACTTAATGGTGGAGCTGCGAGGGTGGGAGAGCAATTTCACTGACAATGAGTCAGTGGTCTTGCTCCCAGATTTACGATTGGGGCAGTGTCAAAAAGCAATGGATGTTGCTGGGAATGCCCCAGCAACACCCATTGCACGCCCCTTTAATGCAGAAAACTGTGTTAAAGGGAGCCATATGTACGAGGCAGCATTAAGCCAAAGAAAGTTGCTAAGTGCTGCCTCTTAAATATGGAGCATGATCCTGTGCCACAGAACATCAGAAAAAGTGACGTTCTGGTGGCGCAAGAGGGGCCTCATAAATTAGTTTTCAAGGTATATCCTTGGCAGAAAAGCCAATGCCTCACTTTGGCCGAGGCCCCATGTTCAGGTGTTTTCAGCCTGCAAGCCTCTTGACATGTTAATGAACCCTTTGTCATGCATGAATCGGCGTCTGCATTTCTTTGGATTATTGTGCTGAAGCCGGGGCTTGTTTTACCTTTCTTTTTAGAGGAAAAGAAGAAGGGAGCAGGGCTAGGCTTTTCTTGTAGCAACATTGTTTTCTTAGTACTTGAATTTGCGCTGGCTCATTATTTTAAACAGTGAGAATTCAATTTAACATACTGCACCAGGAAATTTCGGAGGAGTGGTTTGGTTGACTGCTGCGTTGGCACCAAGAGGCATGCTTTGCATTTCTTTCTTCCCAGGTTCACCTCACATGATCTTAGGCAAATAACGTGATAGGTTTGTGTCCCCGGCCCTTCACTCTGCCAACATCCTTGACATGAAGCTTGCTATGAAACCGAAAAACTAACATTTACAAGCTAACTTTATAACATTCAGCGATTGCTTTTCTAGGGCGTTACCTTTGTTGCTCACACATTTTTGTTTGTCTTCTTTCAGAGGAACGGGCATACGTGCATGTTTTACTACTCGCAGCTCTATTATATATCCTTACCAGCAGTTGGTACGCACACATAGTTCCATTATAGGCAGAAAGACCCCACCCACACCACAATAGAATAGGCATGCATGACTAAATAAACAACACAACTTTTGTTTGGAGAAAATATTGCTGCAGGTTTATTCCATACAAAAGTATGCAAATACGGTGAGTTATCTTACGGGTGTTCCAAGGGCAGGCAGCTGTACCAACCTATGCTGCCCTAACCGCCTGATGAGCCAAGCACTTGTGAAAACACAATCAGAGCTATCCTTATAGGGGTGTTCCCCTTACTGGATCACGTGACACATTGGTCCCTTATTACTCACGCCCCTTTCAGGGCAGAGCGTAGCAAGGAAAGCCCCAGTTGTTCAGGTCCACAACCGCCCGAAGTACTAACGGGGCGCCGACTTCATTGTTCCAGGACCCTCCCATGAGGCTCCTGGGATTTGGCTCTGGCACCGCTATTGTGCTCTTGCAGAGGGATACTTCTGTACCCAAGCTGCTTCCAGATCGGCCGGTAACTCTACCCCGTTGCCTAAAGAGCCCCCCACCAACACAGCTGTATTCTCGCTTGCACCTGCAATTTCCAGGCCTCATTCATGTCCAGTAAGAACAGATCATGACCACCTGTGCCAGGTGCACCCCAACTTTGTCAAAATAACCTTTGATGTTCGCCTGGCATAGCCCATGCCTGCTGAAGCCAAAGCCCCTTGCTCAGCAAACTTGCACATGGAGCGGGTTGTCCTTCTCTGGGAATGTACCAGTGCCTCACATGACCTGCAAGACAGTGATGGTTTCCCGGGAGGGAGCTCTCTTAAACATTGCTATATTACCCTGCAACCTGTAGTTGTAGCCCTTATAGCATTTTGTGCTCCCTAACGCCTGTTTCCCCAATTTATGGAACAGCAGCACGCTTGCTAAGAAGACCGCTTCCACAACAAGCCTATATACTCTGGTTATGCGGACGAGGCATGTCATGCATCACTGAAGCAGCCCATAACCTGCCCTGGGAGCAGAGTGTACCTACTTTGTTGGAGTTGACCAGACATGTGCACAAAACCTTTGCTTTGCTATTAATAAACCATGGCGAACAAGACTGTTTGCATAGCGCACACTATAGCAGTCACAGCAACCATATGGAGTGACAACTTACGCCAACTACCAGGCTTGCTTAACTAAAGCTCAATCCCAGATACCCACATACTTGCTACAAGCTGTGACCCTTGATGCTCTATAGGTCTTGCCCCCACTCTATTTATGCAGATTTCTGCAATGTACCCTTCTGCCCCTGTATGGGCAGGAAAATACCTGTAACATTGCAAATCCCACCGCACTCACATCCTCAGGCACTCGAGTGGGGGAGGGGGACATTGGTTCTGCTACATTGCCCAGCCTCCTAGCCCGCAAGCACCCTCGTCTGACAGCAGACTATCTGCTGTGTCGCCCGTGCAATGACTGGACCCTGGCGCAAGACGTCCCGGTCTACACGTCTGCTAACAGACTACCTTCCATGAGGCTGGAGTGAACGGTTGTATGTTATGCATCTGACCCTAAGAATTTTTTGTTTGCTTTGGCAGGGATCAAATTGTTGCACCTGTCACACTCAAACTAGTGCAATGTTCATTTGTTTTGCATTCTACACTTCCGAGTGGGACTACATACCACACAAGACCACAGAGTTGTGTGTATATTACCAATGATACTATTAGAATCTAAGGTTCCCAGTGTCAATTGGTGACTATCCCTCCGTGGAATATGTGACTCAAGCAAGGGAGTCTTCGTGCACTTGCCATTATCCTCCCCTGTCGTACGGTAATTTTGCCTTTACAGTTTAATCTGTGGTATTCGCCCCCAGACTTCCCAGGCTGCTGGCCACGTGTGCAGCTGATGGCATAATAATGGAATCTCCCATTGCAGCTTGCAAAAAAAACAAGGCCCGCTTGAGTGTGCTTCGTTGTACGAAACTAAGTGCCTAACAAATCTCTTCCCCTTGAAAAGATACTGCAAACCGCACTGTTCATTAGAACCTTAAGCAGCTCACAATTTTCCCTTGGCATGCCTCTAACTGAGAATGGCGCTACACCGTCGTAAGGCCAGAAACCAATCTATTACATCCTTTCTGGGTTTGCCACTAGGCACCCTTCTGATTGGTGATAAGGAACCCCCCTACCCAGCATAAGCTGACCTCCTCCTGTGCAATAGTCAGACTGCTAAGTGGGCAATTGATTCAACATCCCTCCTTTCCTGCCAAGCTGTTGCCTGTTCACTTTAATCTGTGGTGACTGCACCCAGACCTCCCAGGCAGCTTCTTTTCTGACAATGTGATCAGTTGCTAAAATTGAGGGAATCTCACGCTTACCACTTGCAACTAAAGCAATTATTTAAATTAAAATGAGTATGCACAGGTATCTGACACTTTCCCACGAGCAGTTGCTGTGAACCTTTTGGACTAGTCCATAAAATTTAGCCAGCCACCCCCCTAGATGGAGTTTTGCACTCCCAACTTCTGCTAGTGTAAACCACAGTCACGCCTCTTGTTCAGTTGACTTTAGTAATTCACGACGCTGACAAACCCGGGGGCCTAAAACTGGGCTGTGTTTCTGAGGCCCAAGATTACCTTAAATAATAGGCTTGGAGTGGCTGGGTGTTAACATTGCCTGGCTGAAGTGCAATACCTTTGACTCCTGACAAGATATGCCAATGTAGGGTGAAGTAAATATCATCCAGCCCCCCCTTACTTCCTTCCCCAGCATTAAAACTTGATATCCTTACAGCATGGCAACATTCACCGCTGCAAGATGCCTTGGTGCGTAAACGCCTGGTAGTTCAAATACTCCATACAGCAATTATTTAAATTAATACTGTGCACCAGCAGCTGAATGCAAGTCCAGTATAACCTGTACATGGAACTTAAATTCCCCCAACAACTGCACTGAAGGCAAGCCACCCTCACCGTTACTGGTGGCCCTTGGAGGGCGTAGCGATACTGTGTGTATTCGGCCCAGGAACCTAAGCTGTAGGCTTGGTGTGGATAAGTTGTTAACAATGCCTGGCATTAAGTGCCATAACTTTGACAAACCTCTAATGACCGGCATCTTTATCATTCTTAAACATATTTACTGGTTTTGCCAGTGGCACCCATCTGTGGCACCCATCTGGTTGGTGATACGCAACCTCCTACCCAGCACGAGCCGACAGTCTTGCATTGCAGTCACACCGCCTGTGTATCCTTAATCACCCTCCTGTGTCACCTAACCACGGTTCTAGAGTGCACTTAATCCGAGCCATTGAACAGACTATTTCACAGACTGCTTTGATTGCTGGACCCTGGTGAACAAATTAATGGTGTCAAATCTGGCTTGAAACAATATATGCATACACTCTATTGGAGACAACTCACCCCTTCGTGGAGTGACAACTACACCGGTGCCTACACAAGTCTCCCAACAGGCAAGTTGGCCAGGCTACCTTGTGTTCTGATGCCAGAGATGGAAAGAGCCTTGCCTTCACTTGATGCTCCCTGGGAAACACACAATGCCCATGCTCTGGCAGCAAAGCGGCAACGCCCTCGTGTAGCATTGAACTTCTGGTCAAATAGGAGTGCCAACTCCCACTAAAAATTACACCTTGAGCATGGGTGGAGTCTAGCACTCCCCAAACTTCTGCTAGTGTAACCCACGGTCACGCCTCCTGTTTAGTTCAATTTAGTAATTCCTGGCACTGACCCACCAGGGCCTAATACGGGGCAGTGTAAATGCGGCCCTGGGTGACCTTAAACAATCGGCTTGGTGTGATGGGGTTCTAACATTACCAGGCTGAAGTGCAATCCCTTTGACAATCCCTCCTGAAAAGATGTGCCAATGCCGGTAGAAGAAAGTTATCCAGCCCGGCTTACTTCCTGTTCCAGTTCTCGGAGTAAATTAGTGAATGATGCAAGTTTGAACTGGTAGCTGATACTGTTATTTACGCCTGCAAATGCTCTGCTCAGAGCAGCCCGCTAGCCAATGGCTTCCATTGAAAGGCAGTGCCAACAGACCTCCAAGCACTTAAGGCGGTACCTCAGAGTAGGGTTCTAATCTAACAGATGCCCCTTGCATCGGAATACCGCATCTGGCTATAAGCCGCTCAGAGCTCCTGATGACCCACAGCCAGCTCACCCTGCTACAATCTGCTTGTGACTGGGACTCAACAGCATGGCAAAACCACCAGACATCCTAGCCTGACCTTAGCTCTTCGCCAGGCTCCCACACAAGAGCCCTTCTCAAAACATGTGGCCGATATCATTCGCCCTGTGGGGCGGTTGCGAATGAACTGCAAACAACTCCTAGTCATTCTCTGCCATTGTTGTAAATGGAGCTTCTCTTTGGTTAAGGTATATACCTAAGCGTGGCTGAACCCACCCCTAGTCAGGAGAATGGAGTACACACTTAAGCCTCGCATATGTATCAAGGACCCCCTGAGTAACTGATTCTAATAATTCCTAGGTCAGGGAAAAAACATATATGAAAAATAACAACCTAGGCAATTAACACTGGCTTGTCATAGATATTAATAGAGAGGAAGAGAGCTAGTCATAATTCAAAATCTCATGTTTATTAACATAATCAAAAAAGTACATATTTCATAAAAAAATGAATAATTAAAACCGTTCACATGAGTAATGAACAAACAACATTACATATACATAAAAAATAGTTAAAAAGTGGCAAAATGGGGCCGTGGCTACGACAGCCGGACGTGGCTTAGTGGAGCTCCGTCCCGCCTTCACTCTCCTGCCTCAATTATCCTGCCTTTACCCCCTACCTCAACCTTCCCAGCAATAAGAAGGGTGTCGGAAGATCTCCGACGGCCGCCCTGAAAGTTCTGGCCGTGTTGGAGGTGGTGTGGCCGCGCAGCGGGCCCCGGAGGTGGTGAGGCCTGCGCCGCCTACAGAAGCCGGGAGCTCAATTTTGGAGGTGCCCCGCGGACGCGACGAGTGTTGGCGGCTGACCGGGCCGAGCGAGGGTGCGGCCCGCCTCTGCCCCGTGACATCGGGGGGAGCATTGGAGCCTGTGGACAGCCTCGTCAGCTCTGGCGCAGCACTGGAGGCCTAGAGCGGGGCCTGGAGGCTGGGACCGGCGGGGCCTGGCCCGAGTGGAGGGCCCAATACACAGCATTGCCCTGGACCGAGGTAACCTGCGCTGGGCATACGCTTTTTAGATTCAGTAACATTGGGGTTGCAAGGCTGGATCTGGCGCTCGGCGGTCAAGTCGGGCCGCGGTGGGTTGGGCTGCTACGACGCACGTAGCTCGTGCCTATCATTACCTGGCTGGCGCTTCCTGGGCATCGGTGGCTGGGTCGGGCCACGGCGTACCAGTCTCGGGGGCTCCCCTGCCTGTGCTGCGACCAAGCGCGACGCCTCATTGTCCCTGTGCAATGCATACTGGGGAAGCGGGGGGACTCCGGACTCGGAAGTGGCCTTTGCATTTCAGTACCCGGCCTGCAGCGAAGACGTGGACCACACCTGGGGGTGTGGCGGGACTACACAACCCCGAGAGTCACGGCTGCTGGTGGATGGCGTAGACGAACTGCTTCCTTGCTTTCCATATCACTAAGGCTGGTGTGGGGGGGAATAGAGGCGGATGCCTCGGTGCGACGACTGGAGGAGAGGGGCCCCCTCGAGTGGAGGAAGTGTCGCTGTAGGGCCCACGAAAGGGCGTCTTCGCAACTTCGTCCCCACCGATCGCCAACTATGACCAGAGGCGGGAGCGGCAGCGGAGCCTCAAAACAGGCCACTCTTGACAAATTCACTGGCGCGGGAGCCTACGGGGGCCCCCCAACCCAGGGGCCAGATAATGCAACGCTTTTGGCGGCCATCACCCAGTCCAGGGATACTCTCGACGCAAAGATAGGGGCTGCTGGAGCGGATGTGACCCTACTGCGCCAAGACTTACGCAACGCGGTGTCCCGCATCACGGAGGCTGAAACACGGATCACTGGAGTGGAGGATGATGTTGTGACTTTAAAAAAGAAGGTTGCTTCCATGGACGGTATTCAGAAGGGTCTGGCGCTCCGAATGGAGGATGCAGAGGGGCGGGCTCGGCGCAACAACCTACGCTTTGTTGGCTTTCCAGAAGACTGCGAGGAAGGAGATATGGAGGTCTTCCTCACACGCTGGTTAGAGGGCTGGCTACCGTCGGAGTCCCTATCCCGCGGTTTTGTCATCAAAAGGGCCCACAGGGCGCTGGCTCCTAAACCACCAGTCGGGGAACAGCCACGAGCGGTGATCGCCAAGCTGTTTAACTATCATGACCGGGACACTATCCTGAAACAGGCTCGTTTGAAGGAACCACTCATGTGTGAGAATCAACGGATCCTAATATTCCCGGACTACACAAAGCTAGTGCAGCGCCAAAGACAATCCTTCGCGGACGCCTAGGCTCGCCTGAGAGGTCTCAAGATCCAGTATGTCCTGCTCTATCCAGCCCACTTGCGGGTGATCTATCAGTCCCGCACTCTCTTCTTCAACTCTCCGGAGGAAGTATTCAACTGGACTGATGAGACGGTTCGGGTCCGGCCGCACACTCCGCCGGCCCGGGATTCGGACTCATCCTCTTAAACGGCACCGAAGCAAACACATAGACGATCTCAAAGCAGAAGCAACTGGAGGTCCCGATAAACTAAACGATCTCCCGCCAAAAAGGCTGCAGTGGAGGGGTCCGCTCCTCCGGACCATCAAACTGTGGACTCGTGAATGGGGTGACTCTCTTCATGGTGCTGTGAGGTAAGATCGAGGAGTGGCCCTGCGCTACCCAGCAAGGGTAACTGGCGTCTTCATCACATACCGACATTACTGGACAAAAATATGGATTTTGATATGGAATGTTGGGTGAGGCGGGTGGGGGGGGGGGGGAGACTGCAGGGCGGACATTCGCCTCAGGGTATCAGTAGTCCGGGGCCTCACGAGTGTTAGTCGATCCCTTAAGGGTCTAATTTGGGGTTGTGGGGTTGGAATATGGGAATCCATTGGAGTGAGTGGCCTCTGACCTCCCGTTGGGGCGATGGCTCGCCTGCACCGCGACAGGTACTTCACTGTTATTGAGGTATAGGGGGGGGATGGGGTTCAAGAAGTTGTGTTTGGCCCAGGTTTGGGAAGGGGCTTTAGGGGACAGCGGGTGTTTGGGGTGTTCGGGAGTAGTTCATTGTTACACGATGGTCCAGCTGGTTCGATTGCTTACGTACAGGCAGCCTCACTCCTATAGGCCCAGGCGCTTATACACGTGCACTAATGATGGCGGATAGAGGCCCAGCTCCGGAGCTCCCCAGGGTGGCGCTGCGAATAGTGAGCTGGAATGTTAGGGGCATGCTTGATAAAATTAAGAGGGGTGCTGCGCTGAGGCAGGGGAAGAAGGAGAAGGCAGATGTACTTTTGTTACAAGAAACCCATCTCCTGGGTACCAAGACCCTTAGTTTGCAGCAATTTGGCTATCAACAGGTGTACCACGCAGGGTTCGTCAGAGAGTCACGGGGTGTTGCGGTTTTGATTCATCGGAGGGTGTCATACGTGCACTCTACACAGTGGATCGATGCCCAGGGTAGATATGTGTTTGTTCAGGGTACGATTGATGGTGAGCCGGTCGTTTTTGGCAGTGTGTATGCCCCCCCCGCTGCAGTGGTCCCTGGTGGAGAAAATATTCGCTGTTTTGTCTGAGATCCCGGATGCCCTGGCGGTAGTGGGAGGGAACTGGAATGATGTGATGGATGGTACGTTAGACCGTTTTAGACCGAGTGGTGGGCTGCCGCCGACTGCGTCAACAAAGTTGTGTGATATGGTGCGGAGTTTGGGTTGGACGGATGCCTGGCGCTATCAACACCCACGCAATAGGGAATACACCTATGTCTCAGCAGTGCATGGCTCCTTCTCCCGCTTGGACTATCTATTTGTTCCCTGCCCGACGATAGGAAGGGTAGAAACGACGACCATATTACCGCGCGGACTCTCCGATAACTCTCCCGCAGTCATAGTTATCCGTCTGGACAGGAGACGGCAGCCGTTTCGATGGCGCCTTTCCACCTGGCACCTTCAGCAAGATGACTATCAATCCCATATGCGGGAAGCGATAGCCCACTACTGGTCAGATAATGAGGGATCGGGAGTGGATGACATGACCCTTTGGGAAGCATTGAAACCCACACTCCGGGGAGTAGACGTAGCCGGGTGTACTGGGGCACGTAAGTTGCGCGGAGTCGAGCTTGAGAGGGCTGCGGACCGTGTGCGTGCTCTGGAGAGCTCTTGTGCAGAAGCCGGAGAGGAGGAAGATGTTCGGCGGCTACTGCAGGCGCAGCGAGACACTGCTTCCCTGCAACTAGAGGGATCACGTCAGGCATGGCTTGCGACACAGAGCAGAATCTACCAGTGGAGGGACAAGTCGGGCACAATGCTATACAGACTGTGCCAAGGCACACTTCAGGTGCCGGTACTGCCAGTATTGCGGGATGGGGCCGGTATCTCCCTATCAGACCCTAAGGCGATTGCTGACAGCTTCGCATGCTATTTTGCGAATCAATACTCCCCCAGGGAATCCCTTCCGGCGGCGGAGGTTGACAAGTTTTTGGCGGATCTCCCGCTGCGTGGGGTCTCTGATGATGAGTGTGATAGCCTTGAGCTCCCTCTGACTGCAGAGGAACTGGGAACAGCCTTGGGAGAGTTAAATGCAGGGAAGGCCCCCGGGCCTAACTGGTTCCCATGCGAGTTCTTTCGGAAATATCATACTCAGCTGGGGGCACCCTATAAGAGAGCATTGGAGGCTGTGAGGGAGGCAGGCTGCCTGCCGGGAGACAGGAGGCACGCAGAGATAGTGGTCTTCTGCAAGCCGGGGAGACCCCCAGACCGCCATGAATCCTATTGCCCTATCTCATTACTGAATACTGAAGCAAAGATACTCACCAAGGCCCTAGCCAACCGCCTCCTCCTGCTGATCACCAACCTGGTCCACCCGGACCAGGCTAGGTTTATGCCCCACAGAGCCACTAGGCATAACATCAGATGAGCCCAAGTGGCACTGGAAATGATGAAAGATACTGGAGCCCAGGCGGCGTTGCTGCTAGCGGATATAGATCAGGCGTTCGATTGCCAGAGTTGGGTCTACCTGCAGGCGCTTCTGTCACGGCTAAATCTTGGACCCCACTTTCTTTCCTACGTTCGGCTGCTGTACACTGACCTAACGGCGTCGGTTAGGGTGGCGGGTGCTGTCTCAGAGACCTTCCCCATTGGGCTGCCCACTTTCGCCATATCTATTTGCTCTCGCCATGGAGCCACTAGCGGCGTGGGTCCGCATAGATGCGCAGATGAGGGGGTTTGAGTGGGACTCTGGGCCGTCGGATAGGATAGCTCTGTATGCAGACGATGTGCTGTTCTTTCTCACTGACCTTAATAGGTCGGGCCCAAGAGTTCCTGAGATTATGAGGATTTTTGGCGAGGTCTCGGGGCTATATTTTAACGTCCAGAAATCTACCTTATGGACCCTAGGGGATGGTGCGGCACTTGGCGACTGGGCGTCGACCCTTCGGGTGGCAGTGGGGGGCCTTAAATATCTCGGGGTATTCCTGTCGGATATACCTGGAGTCTCGTGGGAACGCAATATCATTCCAGTGTGGGACAAAGTTAGATCGGATATGAAGATGTGGTCCCGCATGCCCCTCAACATATATATGGCCGCTCCGCCATATTTAAGATGGTAGCCCTCCCGCGTCTACTGTATCATCTACAAAATCACCCGTACCCTATCTCGCCGCAGTGGTTCCGCCAGGTCAATTCGGCTCTGTCGCTTTCTCTGGGGTGGGGGCGCCGACCGGGTGGCGCTTCGCACCTGCTTTCTGTCCACATATTGTGGCGGACTATCATCGTCAGATGTCCTGTCTTACTACCAAGCGTCCCAGCCGGCTGGTGTTAAACGAATGGTGGTATGGCGACCGCAGTGACCCGGCCTATGCCTTGGAGCGATATCTGATGGATCCAGATACCCTGCATGAGCTCCTCTACTCGGCAGCCAAAAGAAAGAAGGTGCGGCCGTGAAGTGGGCACGTTTATGCATATGGTGTGGTCTTGTGGGGCATTGGAGGGGTACTGGAAGAGGGTCTGGGATTGTCTGGATGAAGTGCTGGGTTGGACACTCCCCCGTACGTCACAGCTGGGCCTCTTACATTGTCTGGAGCAGGTATGAGGCAACATTTATAAAAGACACTTGTTAGTGTTGGGCCTGGGGGTGGCTAAAAGGGATGTGGCCCGTGCCTGGAAAAACTCTCGAGCTCCCCCGATAGAGGCCTGGAAGCAGGGATTGGACTACTGTGTGAGTTTATAACATCCAGTGTTCGAAGCACGAGGGTGCCATAAAAAGCATTTCAAAATTTGGAAGAGGTGGGCGGAATATAGGGGGCTGTGGCTGGAGCCGCCAACACAACAGGACGCTGTCGGTGAACAGCTGCTTGATGACCCTGGGCGAGGGTAGGAGTGTACTGCCAATTTCATATAGACTACATTACCGAATATGGACTGATATCGTGTTGGGGTTAGGGGGGGACCCAGGTGGAGAGTAGTTACTGTGGGGCGGGGGGATTAGGGGGTTCTTCGACAATAATTATTAATGTTGACTTCTATAATGATTGCTAGTCTTTGTACCTTGATCTCATGCTCATGGCTCCTCCGGGGTTCGGAGTACCGTGGAATGTCTTTGCAATCTTTCATGATATGACAATAAAACTTGTTCTGAAAAAAAAAAGTGGCAAAATGAACAATATCGACGAGCGTTTCGGCGACCAGCGCCTTCCTCAGGAGTAGCCACGTACTCCCTATTAAAAACATAATATACAATAAATATCATTTAACTAATAATACAATATACATACAGATTCCAGGTTAAACATTAACATAATGAGATGTCTTTTCATTGCCTTATTATCATCATTTACTTGACCTCTCTATACGACAAGCCTGGACATATTTATAATAGCCAAACATAATGACATCTTTATTTCATTGCTCATTTATAGTTTCAATATTCACTTCAAATAGGGAACTCTGTGTGGGATATAGGGTACTAATTGTTACCATACGGGTTACCAACTAGAAAATGATACTTACTAGATCAATGAAAATTGGAAGCTCAGTCGAATACAGGAGCCAGCAATCTTTGGTTTAAAAGCGGATAACTAATAAAGAAAAAATAATAATAAATGAGGTACAACTAGAAACATCATGTAAAAACTATGTGTCCCGTTTTGAGTACCACATGAAACAGCTATATTCTGATAAAGGACTTACAGTGAATAATTTTGTAGTTTTTATTATTTCGAATTCGTCCTGCATGTATCAACTTCAGCGATAATTTCGGGTTCAATTCTTAACTGGAAACATTTATAGCGTTTTGTTGAAAAGAATAGTATCGCGATCTCTAATGGGGCAAACGAAAAAGTCACAAAATAAGCGACCCCATAAGTGTTTACATCTAAGGATGTATTCATCACACAAGCACAGTACAATGGCTAGAGGAAATACCTTTTTCTAGTGATCAACGGCACAGTAATCCGTCCGCATAGAATTTACGACTGTCTCAATAGTTGGTGTTTAATCATCCTAGAGGTCGAAGACTGCAGAAAATAATTAACAGTCTTTATAAGACTTCCCTACGCGTATTGCAGCGGTGGTTATAAGGCAACATAAACATAGGGCGGTCTTTTTGTAATTACCTTATTTTCCGTGATAACAATGTAAATATGTCCATCAAGACTTGATTAAAAACGATAAAGATCTACGGGCAAGATGAAAACTCGACATTAATTATCTTTACCCTAACACTCAGATAGAATTAGGTAAATCGCCCAAAAACGTTACCTGAAATGTAATAATAACGAGACTCGCCTCCTGGTTAATTCAATGAGAGACAAAGCGCTCTACAAATATGAAAACAGGGAGATGGTATAATCAGTAGTGCCTGATATTCCCTTTAAACACTCCGTAACCAGATTATACCAATAACGGAGGAAAACATTCTATTTAGCCTACCTACACACTAATAGCCTGATAGAAAAATCCTCCTGATGTGAGGGAAATTTTTCAAATACGCGCTGCTGTAAGATAGAAAAAAATATAATTACAGACACCACAATTAGGCTATGCCTGGAACCATTCAATATGCGGCGTACTGCTTGTCAGCGTCTGCATAGCTACGCTTACCTATTGCCATGAGCAGTTTACGCGGACCAGGGGAGGCATCAAGCTTGATTCTTGGATTGAAAAAAAGAGAAGACCGCCCGACCCTCAGACTCGGAGCTATTTATCCGCAAGCTAATTAGTGTAGCCTCCCTAATTAGTGATAACGGGTATCCGCCTACTTCCTCACTTTTGCCGTCAGTAGCGCCAAAACCGATCACTCCAACGAAACAGAGAAAATACATCATCCAGGATACAACTAGTATTCTAAGAGTGTAGCCTGATATCATCAAAATAGATGAAGGACTCAATATTTGTTCACGTCATAAGCTATGGAGCAAGGCACGGTAAAGGTCAAAATATACACAATAATAAAAGAAGGACTACGTACCTCGGCAAAGCAGGACATAGCCCAATCTACAGATGACGCAAATGTTGCTTAGAGTGTTTAGAGATCAATTATAGAAAAACACTCACAGACTGATGTTATTGACAATATTTCTGCATGTGATGAATTCCCAAAAGACAATAATTAAGGCATCACAATTCTCAAATACCTAGTGGTTATCCTTATGTTTGTCAAATCAATCTATATTTATGTGATGTTATACCTCGCATGATTTATGGGAAATGGAGTTTCAAATCATTTTATATTTATAAATGGAGTTCCAAATCATTTTATATTTATATTGATCACTATTACGAATATAATGAAATTCTACCACGACTAAGGATTATACGTTGGTATTATCTTGTATACGATAAAGATATATCCACTAAATACATAGAAAATTACTTATCATATTAGTTGGGATATATCGAATTCGGCTAAAATAAGATTATAAAGCCTCCATCAAAATGAAAATTCACCTAAAGCAAGGTAAGACAATCCCAGGCCAGAATATAAATACAATTACTAAATCTCCATCTAGATGGAAAATTAGGAACAAAACAGCATAATTGATTCTCTTACGGGGAAGAAAACTGGGAATTTTTATCCTATTGCATTTTCCCATGGGATCTCGCTATTTAAACCATTTTTAAATATATCAAAAACAAAAATCCAATAAACCTCTTGTTTACTCCTGATAAGCATGCCCCCTCTAGAGTCCTGTGTGTATATTTTCTCCAATATCCGCCACTTGAATTCCTCTGGGCTATGGTTATGCTCCATGAAATGTTTTACCATAGGAGCCAATATTTTCTTGGTTTTTATAGCAGAGCGATGCTCTGTTAGACGAACCTGAATGGTCCTAGAGGTTTCCCCTACATATCCGAGTAGGCATGGGCACTGGATAAAATAAATGACATTAGAGGTTTTATAGTTCCACATCTAATTTGCATTTGTGGCATGGCCATTATGGGTAAATTGTTCCCCTGCAATGATGGTACTGCAGGCTTTACATGAAGAACAGGGCATAGTGCCTTTAATAGGTTGACTGGTAACAATCAACTTCTGTACAAGCCTCTGCTGATTAGATGTATTATCAAACCATGAATGCACCATACAGTCTTTAATGTTTTTATTGTGTCGATGCGCAAAGAGCGGTTTGGCCAGCTTCTGATCATTTGTGCAAATACTATTGAGTATATGCCAGCTTGAATTAATGATCTGTTTTACCTTGGCATTAAGGGTTCAATGTTTAGTAATGCAGACTACTTGTTTGTTTTCTTTGGCAGGTTTTGTCCTCAGAAGGCAATCTCAGTCATAATATCGTGCCCTCTTATAAGAGTTCCTCACCAGCCAGTGAGGGTAACCTCTTTCGATAAACTTTGATCTCATAACTCCTGCATGAATATCAATGTCTGCAAGGTCTGTACAATTGCGCCTCACCCTTAAAAACTGTGAAAAAGGTATACTATCCTTTTGATTACGAGGGTGGAAACTCTTATAGTGCAACAAAGTATTTCTTGCGGTAGGTTTCACAAATAGATCGATTTTGAGCTTACTATCATCATTCATAATGACAATATCTAGGAAATCTACCCTTTCAGCACTAATATGCAATGTAAATCTCAAATTAGAGTCAGCCGCATTGATCCAACCTAAAAATTCAGTTAGGGTCTCTCTCCCACCAGTCCAGACAAAGAAAATATCATCTATATATCTGGACCAGTGGGAGACGGACTCGTATAGAGAGGTCAAGTAAATGATGATAATAAGGTGATGAAAAGATATCTCATTATGTTAATGTTTAACCTGGAATCTGTATGTATATTGTATTATTACTTAAATGATATTTATTGTATGTTATGTTTTTTATAGGCAGTACGTGGCTACTCCTGGTCGCTGGTCGCCGAAACGCGCGTCAATATTGTTCATTTTGCCACTTTTAAACTATTTTTTATCTATATGTAATGTTTGTATGTTCATTACTCATGTGAACGGTTTTAATAACTCATATCTTTTAAGAAATATGTACTTTTTTGATTATGGTAATAAACATGAGATTTTGAATTATGACTAGCTCTCTTCCTCTCTATTAATATCTATGACAAGCCAGTGTTAATTGCCTAGGTTGTTATTTTTCATATATGTACACACTTAAGCCACCTGCCCTCCCCCTAGGTGGGTAGGCAGAGACTTTGGCTTATCCCAGAGGCAGTGTAAAATTAATGTGCCCATCGCACTCCCACAGTGGCACACAAGGCACACTACAGAAGAGACTGGTAGGAACTGTACTTAGCATAAAACCTTATGCATACACTCAAACAGCTGTGTACCTTACTAACACTTGTAGCAGGGCACCACTCATAAGTACCTTATGCCCAACTGAGGCACCATAGTGTTGTGTACCTTTGGCTTCATGTTGATACTTTGGTGCAGCTTCTACCCCCTAAGGCTGCCTCGCCCTCCACAACCGCATAAAACATCCGTCTGTGGCCATGACAATACAAATGGGGGGACGCGAACCGCAAACGCTGGCTAGATCACCCCTTACTCTCACTCCAACTAGGGTGACCGTCACAGCAGTTCATTCTCCCACCTCGGGCAACGCATGACTGCATCGTGTCAAATGTCCTGCTCCAGGTGAGGCCCGAACTCACAACCTCTGCATTGCTTATGGCAAGTGCTGCTGTATAAGTACTGCGCGCTAACCAATTGCGCCACTGGAGCTGATTGATTGGAGCATTGTGACCCGTACTAGCGGGCCCGGCTAATTGTAACCTTATATGCAGCGCGACTCGCCACATTCCTAGCTCATGGACCCCACCCACAATCCAACACATGCCAACGTAAGGAAACAGCTGCAAAAGACACATTTAAGTGGCCAACACAATTACCGGGGTCCGTGAGGTAGTGTACCCTAGAGAAGGAATGCCACTAGGGAGCAATTGCAACCTGTGTGCCATAAGTGGGGTCCTGTTTTGCTACAAGAACATGTTGTATGGCTTCACCTGCAACAAAAACACCACCCCACAACACCCAACGAGGACCTGGGAGGCAGAGCACCATCCTCCCGACCACTACTGTCTTAAACCAACGGGGACAATCTGTCCCTCCCCACGCAGGGGCTCCCCATGCACTCGACACCACCGCTGTGAATGGGCAAGCCACGATGACCAGGTGCACGCCCCACCCAACCCTGCAGGATGCCCTGACCAACCACCAGTGGGGAGGGACGCTGAATGTTCCAAAGCCAAGAATTGTGCCCAGTGCCTCTGCGCTAGCTTGAGATACATACACCAACTGGTGAAATCAGCATCCTGCCGATGCGCAGCAAACCTTCAGGGCAAGGCTCAGTTCCCCCATCTTACGCCAGATCAGGAGAGCCCCAAGGCAGCAGGGTCAAGACCACTAGTCTTGACATGAAGCACCACCAGGGAAGCTGCTGTGACAACACTGCCACGCTCTACCCTTGCTGCCTGGCAACAACAAGACACACAGACCCTTCCGCGATTACCATTGCAACCTCGTGTGTCTAGTAACACCCGGACGCATCATGCAGTCTCGCCAATAGAAATGCCGGTGTTGACTGGAGACTAACCCAGAAACAGGCAAGCGTCACTGACACCAGACCTCACTAATACAGTAGCGAAACAAGGCGGCTGTGGAAATAGGCTAAGATTTCCAACCCCCTCTCCGAAGAATCAGAAAACATAGGGGCATATTACCAACAACTAGCGATAATTTTTGTCTCTAACTTGTTTAGAGACAAAAATTATCGCCGCACATCGGCGATTTTTATCGCAGATAAACCTTGCTATTAGCAAGGTTTATCGCAAATGCGATAATAAACGGCCGCAATGCATGAATATCGCTGAAAAGTCAGCGATATTCATGCATTATCGAGCAAATGCTCTTAGCCATGTTATCCACCTCCCATTGGATACCATGGCTAAGAACTGCTCAGGGCAGGTGTTAGCTTTGGAGATATTCGCGCTTAGCGGAATATCTCCAAAAGTTGGTAATAGGAGATAGCGATGTTAGGGACTGTTTCCAGTCGCTAACATCTTGGCACGCCCACTTTGCATGTCATTAGTGATAAATATCACTGACATGCAAAGCGGGGCCCAAGATGGTCGCTATCTCCTATTAGCTGTCACTAACTGGTGTTAGCAACAGCTTGGTAATAGGGAGATAATTTTATCTCCTCTTTCTTGGCTTTTAAAGCCAAAAAAGCGGAGATAAACCCCCTTGATAATATGCCCCATAGATTTTGTTGGATGAAAGCGTAGCGCCACCACTTGAACGTTGCCAAACATGTGAGCAGGCTTTGGTATCCAAACAAGTAAGCCATAATTGTCTTGTTGTCGAATCCCCGCATCATTGGCCTCTTTTAATACCACTGTAAGCCGGATCAGCCCCTGGTACTGCACAACAATACCCGTGTACGGTATTCTAAAGGCAATACAATTAATAGCTCTGATTAGTTGAAGCGCAGTGACCGTTACTGGCAGGCCGGCTATTTGTAACCCTAAAGACGGCGCGACTTGCCACATTCCAGGCTCATGGACCCCACCCATAAGCCAACACATGCAAACGAAATGACAAACCAGCTGTAAATTGGTCCTTCAAGTGGCAATTCCATCATACAATCGCGCTCAGCGAGCGGCCACCATATGCATATAGGAGGAGCAGAGTTGAAGTTTTAGCACAATCCTCTTTGGGACTTTGGGTAGCATTCCAGGTTTGATCATGAGCCCCTGTGCGAGCGATGGAGGGGGGGAGTGTTTTATCTCAGATTAAGGGGGGGTTGGTAAATTGTACAAAGCAATGATTCTTACCTCCTCCATCAGGCTGGGATAAAAGAACTACCACACCTTCTAGCCCGTCAAAGCCCCCAGGAATAATAAAGACCAGCTTCCAATAGTATACTGTTGCTTCAAGATGCTGTGGCAACGTGTCAAGGCTGTATAATAGCGGCTGGAACCCAAAGGGTTTATTAACTTAGGGGCAGATTTATGAGTTCTGGCGCATCTCTGCAAATCAGCAGGGATGCGCCAGAACTGATGCATTTACAATGCGGCGCACCATGGTGCAAGGAAGGGCAGATGCGTGACGCATCTTGTGGTGTACGGGCGGCGCATTGCTGGAGTAGCGTCGCAAGTGCAACGCAACTCCTGCAATGTACAGAGGCCACCCATACATAACATGGTGCATCACTCCTTACGCCTGCTTCAAGCAGGCATAAGGATTTGATCCAGAAGCATCGTAAAACTGACTCAGTGAAATCTTGTAGATTTCACTGCGTCAGTTTTACGGGGATTTCCTACGAGGGAACGCCCACCCTGCGACAGAACGCCCACATGAAACCTGACTCAGGTTTCATGTGGCGCAGGGCTTTACAACGTGACGCATCTGCCTAGATGCGTCACGTTGTAAATAGGTCGCAGGGATGCGCCATGTTTCCGCGCCATTGCGTTACGCAACGGCGGCGTAAACGTGGCGCAAGTCCGACATAAATCTGCCCCTTAGAACTTAGGGGGGAGAGCAAGAGACCTCATCACTAAGTCCCCTGGCAAGTGGAGAAGTGTGGCTCACTGGTTAGGGCGGCAGACTCTGAAGCAGAGATCGGGCCCGGGACCAGGGTTCAAGTCCCGACGCGACAGGGTCTTGAGCTCAATGTCTGCGGACTCGATAATTCTCGCCTCAGCGCCTACTCTAATCATGGGTCCCACGCTGCAACTCTGGGCAATAGCTTGCTTAATCTCCACAACGGCCCCTACAACACTGGGATGCCTGGCTTCACCTTGAGGGTGCCCAGGAGGGGCATCTCACAGGGAGAGCCAGGAAGGGTTCCACAGCGTTATACAGCGCCGGGATGCCCCGTTAGGGCAGCTGCGCGCTTTACAAAATACACTACATTTACCCACTTAGAATTTAAGAGAAGAGCTTGCTTTTCAAAGGTAAAATTAATGTGATCAATGTTGCCAGACGCGCCTCTCTCCCTGCTGTAAACACGTTCAGGATGCCTTGGCTTCCGCCAGCGTCATGGCACCTTTATAAAAACACCTGTGACCTGTGAGGGAGACAATCCCTTCCTCAAGTATCTAAGGTCTGATTACCCCTGTGACCTTGGATCACCGACTGCGCTACCTCCTGCCTGACGGCTCCCCAGGGTGAGAGATCCCTGAACAGGCAGCGCAGAATCCACGGCCGAGGGCACCGCCACCCCTACACATTCGTAACTAGTGTCTGTCCAAGGGACTAATGCTTGCGAAGCGGGGTATACAACGGACTAACCTGACACATGGATGCAGCACGCATTTGCTGCAATCATAAGCTGAGGCCTCTGTGATCTGCCGGGGGATACTCAGCCTTCCAGTGTGCCCAGATTACTGCGGCTATTTGCTATAATGATAACAAGAGAGCACAAGTTCGAACAACTTTCTTCAGGTCAAAAGACGGTTGCGGGCTCAGGATATTAAGTACAGCTTACTGTTCCCGGCCAGGCTCCGAGTGCTGCATGGTGAGCGGACCCACTTCTTCGACAACCTGTCGGCCGCGGAGGATTGGATGGACGCGTTAGGCCTGGCGGGCCTGGACCACACACAGGGCTGGCAAGAACAGCGACAGTGAAGTGCACGACAACAGAACCGAAGACACGGTGTGGAAAGTCAACCCCAGGGAGACTGTACCATGGCGGAGAGTGAACGCATCACGGTGGGCCCCGATGGCACCCTGCAGACGGACCAGGTGACAATCCCAACTCAAAACCATTTTTCCCCACTCTGCTTGGTGCAGGAAACCCAGTCGGACTCGGGGGGTGCAGCCAGTCCAGTGGTCGAATCTGCGCAGGACAATTGACTGGTAACTCGGGTGGTCCGAAGGTAACGCGGGGGGGGTCCTGGACACTGAGTATCTTGCTACCTTAAACTTGGGGGATTGCTGAAGCCTGTTGACCTAGAGATCAGACTGTTCTCCAGAGTAATGGGAGCATCATGGTGTGGGAACGGGGGGCGATAAACCTGTTTCTTATAATGTTAGTACTATTGTGCCAATTTTACTTTAAGTGGCCGATTG
The DNA here is from genome assembly GCF_964263255.1 of Lissotriton vulgaris. Taxonomy (NCBI): domain Eukaryota; kingdom Metazoa; phylum Chordata; class Amphibia; order Caudata; family Salamandridae; genus Lissotriton; species Lissotriton vulgaris. The sequence goes on along the minus strand of NC_141695.1, from coordinate 281,471,639 downwards.
TAGTGTGCCCCGGTAGCTGGCAGGGCCTCGGCCGGGCAGGGCTGCACGGTACCAGGCAGTCAGCTGAACATTCAACTACGAGGGGAAGAGACTCTACCGGACTATAACGCAATCTATTGTTGTGCTTGGCTTGTTAATACACTAATTTCAAGTTGACTGGGTGGTCTGAGGGGGGGTGTCACATTGGGGCGAGGTTCGTGGTCTCCTGACCGGCTTCGGATTGGGGGATGCGGTGCTACCGCCTGTGGGTGGGTGATGTTAAGGTTCCTTGTTTTGGTTTTGGGGGGGTGCTGCCAGGTCCTTTTATAACCTTGTTTTGAAATGTCTGGTTGGTTTACCCTGTTGGGGGTCACGTGCTCTGCAATGTCCAAATGGTCTACCTGCTGAAGGGGCATGTCGCACTGTGGGGGGGTTCAAAGGGCCTTCAGTTGGGGGGTACTAAGTAAAAAACAATGACACCATGACAGGTGACGCATGTAAATATAAACTGATGACCTGAAATGTTAGGAGGCTCAATAATAGGATCAGGCGGATCAGGGTGGACACCTATCTCCGCCGGTATGGTGTCAGCTTTGCTTCCCTCCAGGAAACGCACCTCTGGGGAGACTGCCTTAAGTATGTCCAGCGTCGTTGGCGTGGGCAGTTCTTTGCTACGTCCTACTCTGGGTTTGCCGGGGAGGCCCTAATATGGGTGGCTCCAGAGGTTCCTTTTAAAGCTGTTTGCTCAAAGTTCGACCCAGAGGGACGATTCGTAATAGTGGTGGGCACTTTGGATGGCCGCGATGTATGTTTGGTGAATGTGTATGCTACCAATGTTGATGATGGAGAGTTCTTGAGTCGAATGCTGGGACATCTTGATAAAGACCCTGAGACGGAAATCCTTGTGGCAGGGGATTTTAACTGTGCTCTTGATGGAGATCTAGACAGGAGTCCACCTAAGTTAAATGCGAAACCCAAAATGAGGGAGGCGCTGACCCAGATGCTACGTGGCTATGACCTGGTAGATGTGTGGAGGCATTGTAACCCTGTTAGCCAGGTGTACTCGTGCTACACGCCTGCTGCCAACACTCACAGTAGACTGGATTATTTCTTTCTCAAGGGCGGGGTCATGGACCGGGTGGAAGAAACCCACTATTTGGCACGTTACCTGTTGGACCACTCTCCACTCCTGCTTACATACTTGGTGGGTGGCCCTTGGCGGCTCAATATTGAGGCTTTTGGTGATTCCACGTATAAGGAGGCTATTTTACAAGGGCTCGAGGCATATCTCAAGGTCAACTCGGGGTCGGCTAGTACGCGGGCGCTTGAATGGGACGCCATGAAGGTGGTTATGCGGGGAACTTACCTGTCCACAGAAGTAGGGGTCAAGAGGGTTCTGGAACAGTAGCTGCTCCAACACGAAGACCGGTTGGCGGAATTGGAAAGGGACTTCCCCACTGACAAAGAACAACGGCCGTAATGTACGGCCACGCGTCAACGTCTGGGAGACACATGGGCCTCCCTTGGCAAATTTAACAGGACAGCCAGTAGGAGGCGATGGTACACAGAGGGCAACAAGGCTGGGAGGTTACTGGCGTGTTTGATTAGAGCCGAAACCCAACCCCACCCGATTTTGGCACTGCAAAACGAAACGGGCCGAATGGTGTATACCCAACAGGCGATTAACGAAGTGTTTCGGTCCCATTTATTTCGAATGTATTCAGAAGCGCGGCCCTTAGCGGATGCCGAGGACATAGACCGGTTTCTGGAGGGGTTACAACGGCCCTGCATCGAGGCGGAGAGTCAGGAGGAACTGGGCGGCCCACTTCGGGAGGAAGAACTGCGTGCTGCTATCACCCATATGCAAACGGCTAAGTCCCCCAGGATGGATGGACTCACGGCCGAACTTTATAAAGAGTTCAGGGGCGTTTTGGTCCCAAAACTCCTTGAAGTGGCTATGGAGGCCTATGATCAGGGCTTGCTCCCGGACTCCATGCGAGCGGCGACTATAGTTATGATTCCCAAGCCGGTGGAAGGAATCCTCCTTCCGGGATCCTACAGACCTATTTCCATGCTGAAGGTGGATTAGAAAATTATCAGCCAGGTGCTGACCTCTAGGCTCCTGCCCTCCCTTTGCCGCCTGGTCAATGACGACCAATCGGGGTTTATTCTGGGCCGAAACACCTTGCGGAATGTCCGCCGCTTGGCCCACGTCATGCAAACTTTGGAGGGTCGGGCTGGGCAAAGCACTCTGGTATTTCTGGACATCAAACAAGCGTTCGATTCAAACCGCTGGCCCTACCTCTGGAAGGTGCTTTTAAAACTAGGACTGGGGGAAGGGTTTGTGCGGTGGGTTTGGCTACTGTATGCTAGACCTGAATCCGCACGGGTAGATGCGTCTCGGAGCAAATATCGATATCGAGGGGAACCCGACAAGGGTGCCCCCTCTCCCCCCTGCTATTTGTCCTGGCGATGGAGCCACTAGCTTGCCATCTCCGTATGGTGCTTCAGGACCGGGGTATTCGAGTGGGGGCGGTGGGGCACGTGGTGTCCCTGTACGCGGACGACGCTCTGATCTACCTAAGCCGGCTGACGCAATCATTACCGATCTTGATGGCCGCATTGTCGAGGTTCGCGGCCGCCTCTGGCCAGGCTGTAAACAATACGAAATCCCAGTTGTATGTGATCGTAGAGCAGGTAGAATGGGAGGGGACCCTGCGTCCGGAGCTGGGACTCCCATGGGAGGACAAAACACTCCGCTTCTTGGGGATTTGGATCGGTCGCAACTCGGCCATTTTCTTCCAACACAACATGGGACGGATAATCCAGGGTCTAAAGGGAAGTATCACCTTCTGGAACACTCTTAAGCTATCCCTGATGGGGAAGATTGCCTTAATTAAGATGGTGATCCTCCCACGCTGTCTGTACACTATGCAGGGGTACTTCTATGAGATACCGCACCGGGTTTTTCGAGAACTGGACTCTCTCCTAGTCCTTTTACTATGGAATGGGAAGAGATGCAGAGTTAGTCTGGAGGTCCTAAAACGTAGATGGGGCGTGGGAGGACTAGAGGTCCCCGATCTGGAGTTGTATTATTTTGCCTCACAACTGCAGCACGCGATTGCGTGGCTGGACACGGACCCCTCTTGGGAACGGTCCTTGCTGGCAGGGATGTATGGGAATGGGTAACTGGGAGCACTGCTTTGGCAGGTGGGGAGACGGCGTGATCTCACCCCCCCCCACTGATACAGTTGGCGGCTGCGGTATGGGATTGTTTGGTGCAACGCCTGGGCACAAATCAAGCATTTGCATCTACGTTGAGTACGTGAAAATAAATCTTGCTGTTTATGGAAACACACTCTTGCTTTCGAGCAGGCCTTCTTGAGGCTACAGCTCCGTGACATGCAAACACGCCACACCTACCGAGGGAGGGCCCGTTTTGTATCGACGGCCACTCCCAATGCAATGTGACCTCAGCAGAGTACCCGGGAAAAACCGGAAGCCTTAATATGCACAGAGGATAAGTCAGACCCTCCAGGATATCGCGATTTCGCGATTTGCCGCGAAATCGGCACTTTTACAAAAATGCCACGATTTTTACAAGAGTGCCTGCAAAATCAGCACTTTTGTAGAAATCGCAGTATTTTTACAAAAGCTAATCCATGCCACATCCTGGGGGGTCTGACAAAGGGGCAGCAGCCGACGCCTGGGGGCCTTGGAAGAACATGTGCTACTTGACTCATTAGCACCCCCCTCCCAGATGTTACACCGCGGAGGGTGGGGGAGGGGCCCAGCAGCCAGGCAGAGGTGTTAGATTCTAATGGAAGCGAGAAACAAGGCCGTGGGGAGCAGGTGCCAGTGAGCACAGGCAGGATGCAGGAGTCTCGGAGGGGAGGGTGCAGGGGAGGGACTGATGGAGCACAGAAAGAACTTAGCAGGTATGAGGTGGTGACACCCGGAACAGAGGCCTCATGACCATTCGTTTTACAGTAAAAAAAAAAAAAACATTGTGCCACAAAAGGTCTTGTCTCAAAATAGGAACGGTGAAGTATTTGTCGAGTTGGAGGACATGGTTAGAGAGTTCATTAAGGTTAAGTAAGGTCAGGGATCAGCCAGCGTGAGTGCAGAGGGAGGCATAAGGGGATCTGCAAGGAATGATATTAGGATTAGGGTTCAGGTCAAGGACAAGGGTAGCATTTATTTAATTTGTAAAAAAATAAATAAACCAGTGCAAGGGCCCAAAATTGTTTTATGTAGCCTGCTGTCAGGGTTGGTGAATACCAAAGCTGCCTGATCTTGATTCCATTTCGTGCGCCTTCATTCCACTGCCCTGCACTTTGTCTCTTTATCTCATGAATACTGAGGCTGCCAGGTCTTGATTCCACCTCATGCCTTTTTCTTCCACCACTACACTTCCTGTCTGTTTTTCTGAAGAATACTAAGGGTGTTTAGTCTTCAATAAATCAATGCCTCTTCCGCCACCCCACACTTTCTCTCTTTATCTGACTCTTAAATGTTTTTTTTCACCACTTCTTTGCCATCTTGTGACTTCTTTCCTACTTTTCTCTTAATTCTTTCTCCCTTTTGTATGAATGAAGAGGGTACACACGAAAGAAAAGGAGGAAATTGAACCACAGAGGCCCAGTTCAGGCACATTGAGCTGGCCTAGGCCCTGTGGCAATCATGTGTCCTGTTTATATTTATCTGTATGTATTACGTAGCGCCAAAATGTCCCTGTCCGAGACGCAGTAAGCATATTAAAATACCAAAAAACAGGAGAGGCATTCAAAGTACACATATAGCTGCAGAGAACCGAAAGTGCACGGTGCATCATGATGAGGCATAAGTAGGGCCGTGAGCCAAAGGGTGTGCATCACTGTGGACTCTGGTGAACTCTGCATTTGACATCTCGCTTGTTCACGCCATCACCTACTCCTGGTCTGGCTCGACAACAAGCAGAGCACACACTTCAAGAGACCAATGGTGCGGACTGTTCAATGACGTCACACCCCTGGAATACTTCACCACTTCATTTCCCCACGACCAGCACCAGGATTTGACACGTTGAGAATTCCCAAACCATATCCAGAGATACACTCGAATATCTGTACATGCTTTTCGAGGGAAACAAAGTGTCTACATTGTAATTAAACCAAATATACATAGCTTCATGTTGTTAAATAACTAAAAAGCTAAGATATCTGTCTTTGTTGTAGGTAAAATGGCCAAATAAAATGCCGCAAAATTGCTGCTAAATTTCCATATTTGTGCTGCTAAATTTCCATTTTTGTGCCGCTAAATTTGCGAATCCATGCCACTATATCCTGGGGGGTCTGATAAGTTACACACACAAATCTACACTGTCAACCGTGCACAGAAAAGCAGGCCAAATTAATGCGTTCATTATATCGTGCATTTAACGGAACCTACACAGAGAACAATGAGGTGGGGGGGGGGTGAATGATGACGTGGAAGGCTTCCTTAATTTGTGTGCACTACAGGGAATGAGAACAGCTGCATCTGGGCCGCGGCGCTCCGCTCCAATCCCCGTGGCCGGCGAGGAGGAGCGCCAGAGTGAACGGAGGAAACTAGGAAATCAGCAGCTCTGAGGCGTTAAGCCATTTGCCCAGAATCGGACTAAGGGAAACCAGGCTGCAAACCGGTCTCGCCAAGCTCCCGAATGGGAGCTCGAACCGCAGGGCTGGTTTTCCTCGCCGGCGAACGAAAGCGGCCACCAGATCTCCCAGCCTCCCAACCAAGACATTCCCTGTGTGCTGTGAGCTCCGAACCCCCGCACAAAGTAATGTGGGGAAATGCTTATCTGGAGATACGCTTAGCACCGCGAGGGCTTGTGCACTCAGCGAAATCCAAACCAAGGAAATAGAGTGGGGTGGTGGCCGTGACACAACACATAACCCGGTCGCATGCTGCCAGGCCCTAAAACGCTTCCCACAGCCGCAACCGGAACAGGCCGCGATAACACAGTACCGCCCACAGAAAACCTGTGGAGGACCCCGCTGTGGAAAACCCCCCTTCCTATCTCCTACACAGAGTTGGGCATTGGGGAGTGAAATGAACCGCACTATCAAAGCCCAATCCGGCTCACTACTCGGGCCGTAAATGCTTAATGGCAGGGAGGGGCTACCCGCACACAGACCAACTGAGGCTACTCCCAGCCTCGCCCTTAATTTCCTCGCGACCAGACCTCCAGGGACAGGGCCCCTGGAGAGGCGGTGACCAGGGAGCTGATTGATGCTGGAGCTGGTTGGTATATGCCAAATGCTGCGTGCGACCCATACGCTCTACTTCCCCAACCCTGGCCCCGTCCCGAACCCTCGCTACAGTTCCCCTTAGCTAACGGCATGCACCCTGCGGTGACCAGACAACGGGAAGCATTGCTGAGGCAGGCGTCGCACATTGGTATAACCAAACGTGATGGGACCTATGGGGGGCCACCTGGGAGGGGATTAGGCCACACTCACCTCAATCAGTCGCAAGACCACCCGACCTCAGCGCATCCCGAACCAACTACTCGACCAGCAAGACGGCGTGCCAGGCAACAAAGAGGACCCAAAATGGAGGGGGGAGGCCTAAATACCCTCCCCACCCCCAAGGCGCACCGGATGTGACATGCCTGGCACGTCCTGTAAGGGGACTCCTCCTGGAGTCCTGCAGTAGAGAGGGAGGGAAGTGCCCAAATGGATCTAAAAGTGTCGCCCCCTTAGGCGGCCCACTGTGGGGGCCGTGGGCAGCCGCAAACTATATTACTTTACACCCCCACCCCATGGGAGAGGTGTGGCGCAGCAGTTAGAGCTGTGACTCGGAAGCGGGCATTAGAGTATGAACCCCGGCACCGTTGGGTTTCGAACCACGGCACCATTGGCAGCTCAGCATTTTCTGACTCTGGGCAATAGCTCATTAAATCTCCGAAATGGCCTCCAGCGCCTTGAAACCCTAAGGGGTGGTATGTTCACACATTACAAATATGGGTTATTATTCCAAACTAATAGAGAGAATGCTCCTTTAGCACCATGGATGAGCCCACATCATTAAAACTTTAAATGTATATTGATTGCCTACACCAATGCTAAACAAAAACTGCAATGAAAATAAACAACAGTGATGGTTTTTGTAGAGGGGAAATCAGTTTTCTCTACTTATAAACTGAAAGATACACGTGGGTAGAGGGGCAACAAGAAGGGGAGAGGCATTTAGAGGGTATTTCAGGAGTGTCATAATAGCACTAGAGCAAATACAGTATTCAATATATTCAATACTCGATTCGCAATGCACCTTTGACCCTCTGCGACATCCACTGCCTTTCATCTAGATTTATACAATTACCAAGAATATTCGTACACCTGACATGAAAAATAGGACTGAGATACAAGAAAGCAATCTCATTTTGCATGAGCATGTGGGAGTAAGATCGGTTTAACGGACTGACCATAACAATAAGTTGTACTATCTGTGTGTATAGACGGAGCAGTGTGTTTGAGAATGAGCTTGTTATGCACTATGGCTTTAAAAAGCAGCAGCATTTCCTCATAAAATCGAATTTGTGTCTCAATATGTACCTGTATTTACAGTTCTTATGTAATATGAGTGCAGTGTGAATTTCTTCTCTGTGTAAGGGTATGCATTCCCTTCGAGTTGCATGGCTTCCACTGCATTTCAGACCTCACTTTGGAGCATATTGGAAAGCAGTGTTTTGGAGCTTAGCAATGCAAATGCACAGGCTATCAACGGGACCCGGAGCAGGAGAAGCTAGGTGCTGAGCGGGTGCTAGGCGTTGCGGGCGGTGTGCCATAGTCACCTCCACCCCCCTCCCGAGACCCATGGGGCGTGGATCTTTTAGAACACAAACTACACAGGTTCCTCTGAGTTGAGGTAATTCCCACAACGTGTGGTTTGTGTTGTTTTCTTGATCATTTTTTTCACACATAGAGCAATTTTTAACTTTCCCATCCTCTGGTCAGGGTGGGCCTTAGCGTGCCCATACCGCCGAGGTACACGCTACACGGTCCTGACGAATGCCCATGTAAATCTTACACTTATTAGGGCAGAAACATGTTGACCCCACTTTAAGTGGAAACTCCCATCATAATCTGTGGTAGTTCTCCCACACGTATCTTTTAACTAAGTCTGAACTGACCAGTGAATAATATGTTTTTGGTTGGTACAGTTTCAGACATTTTTAACATCACTTTTCACATCACTGTCAAAAAATCCAGCTCCGCAGTAATCTGGCGTTGTAGCACACCAGGGAGGCATTCGGCTTCTCCTGGTGGGCCTGATGATGAAGCATGTCACCAACCAGGTTGGTGAGTCAGGGCTTCCAATAAATCCCTTCAAGGTTTCCACTGTGTCCATAAGAGGGTATTTCTTTACAGTCTTTGCCTCTGTGTTTTCACACAGACCCCTTTGTATTACATATTTTAGCTAGATACCAGCACACTCAGAGGTGTGCTTCGAGGAATGCACACTGAAGGCAGGCTGACTTAAATTCATTGGCAGAGCTTTTTGTGAGATTCAGTGATGGGTTATCAGTGTCAGGGGGCTGTGTAACAAGTTGAGACTGGACTGGAAGAGATGTCATGTGGTCTTATTACTTCCATAGAAGGGTGTAATGAAGGGCCGAACTGAGCTGTGCTTAAAGACCATCTTGTGTGTATTGATCATGAAATAGAGTATTCTGCAGATCAGGCTTGAAAGTTGATGATAAAGCAGAGGATGGGTCCCAGGGCTTTAACAGCATACAAGTGTACAACACGTTAGGCGTGATGACTATTGGCAGTACTGTCAGAGCTATGTATGGTGTGGTGCGTATATCGCAGTAGTGGACATTTTCGTTATCAGTACCTATTGATGACAGAGGACTGAGTAGGACTGAGTAGTTTTTAATATGCTTGCCACTCTCCTGTGAATCTTCTTGGTGGGCTAGTTTCTGATCAGGATTCAGTGGATTTGCATAATTGAGTCGAATGCTGGGACATCTTGATAAAGACCCTGAGACGGAGCTCCTTGTGGCAGGGGATTTTAACTGTGCTCTTGATGGAGATCTAGACAGGAGTCCACCTAAGTTAAATGTGAAACCCAAAATGAGGGAGGCGCTGACCCAGATGCTACGTGGCTATGACCTGGTAGATGTGTGGAGACTAAGCATGGGCGAATTTTGCGGATCTCGCGTTCGCGAATTTTGCGGATTTGCGGATTCGCAATCCGCAAAATCCGCGAATTCCCGCGAATTTGCGGATTTTTTTTTTTTTGTGTTCGCCCGTGTTTCTGCCAGTTCGCGAGGGTTTTTACAATGTCGCAATTTGCGAACTTACCTGTCGGGTCGCAAGTTTTGCGAACTTGTTGTTTCTACATGTCCAGCCTGTTTGGGACACTCTTCTTCATCACTGCCACTCTCTGTCACCACTGCCACTCTCTGACTACTCATGCCACCCTCTGGCCCACCCATGCCACCCTCTGTTTCATCACCACACCCTCTGGTTGTCCAGTGTACATTATTTTCGGCAAAGCAAAGCACACCTTCCCTGCCTCAAGTGACCTGAATTAATTTGGGGCTGATTAATGTGTCACAGAATATTTTTTTAGCTGGCACCTGCTTCCTTAGTGCGCCCTGATTAGTGATCTTTTGCACTTGCTAAGTGCTTTCATTGTTGCAAAATTAGTTACAACACCTGCCCTGCCCCAACTGACAATAATGAATTAGGGGCTAATTAATGTGTCACTGAAAGAATTTAAAGTTCCAGCCTGGCACCTGCTTGTCTGCTCCTTTAGCTGTAAATCAGGACCTTTGTGGCATACAGTTAAGGTCAGAGCAGGGTCACACAAAATAGTTGCAAGCAGGCAACCGAATTCTGGAGGGCCCCCTCAGGAAGCACTACAAAGAATCGTTACAAATCATGAGGTTGACCTTTTGCACCTGCTCATTGCTTTTGCTTTTGCTGAAATCGTTTTTCGGTTTTTTTCGCGCTATTCGCGGGGCGCAGCGTCGTGCGAAACCGACCGCGGAAGCCGCCAATTCGTGCGAATGAGCATTTTATTTTTTTGCGGCTTGTTGTTTCGCGAGTTTTTTTGCAGTATTCGCGAGCCGCTTGCAGCGCAACACGCGAATTTACCCCAAGGTCGAGTACGGGCGCGGCCATTTTGTTTCCGTGACGTATTTCCGTTTCCGCCCGCTATGTATAATCTCGCGCACTAAGCGCATTGCGAGTAGAGGTTCGCACGAGATCGCGCGGGAAATCTACAGGTTCGCACGAGATCGCGAGGAAAATCTCGCGCGAACTTTCTTTCGCGCTCGTGAACGGGCGCCGGCCATCTTGTTTTTCATTCATTTCCTGTGTCTGGGAATGGTGTTTAATCCTCTTGGTATCTTTGCCATCCTTTGCTTGTTTTCAGTTTTTTTTTTACGATTTTGCTTCTTATCTATCCCTCTCTTTTCCTAGCTGTATATTTTTGTCTTTTCTGCTATTTTTCTTTACTTTTAAACTACTTTTTTAAACTCTTTTCTTTTCTTCTTCCCTATCCTATTCTTTCTTAATTTTCTACTTCTTCCTACCTTACCTGCCCAGACCATGGTCAAGCCAGGCGCCGTGAAGCTGCCCAGGCACTTGAGGGCCGCAGCGGCGGCGGGGAGTAGTGCTGGACCCAGTGGCAGGACAGCATGCGGGAGATTGAGGGGGGAGCAGGTGACGCGACGGGAGATCTTCAGCCCGGAGGAAGTGGGCGCGCTGGTCTACTTCGTCCAGCGCCGCCTGCCCAGGACCATCGCGGGAGGCGGCAGGATCGCGGCCGGCGGCTACAACATGCGGGAGCGCCGGAAGCGGTGGGAGAAGGTGTGCTGGGCCATATCCCACCTCTACGGGGTCCAGCGCACCTACAGCCAGGTCACCCATCGCTGGACGGACCTCCTGGACCGCGAGCGCGACCTGCTGGACCAGCTCGGCTTGGAGATCCCCGGGCTTGGTGAGTAGTAGTAGCCATTTAATCACTCACTACTATGATGTTTTCTCCTGCTCTGTGTTGTTGTATTGCAAATATTTGTTTTTTACATGGAGCAAGCCAATAATGCCGCTGATGACGATTACATTGTAGTTAAATTATATTTCAAAATCTTCTGTGCATTTCAGGTGCACTGCTCTCCTTCTCAGTGGCGTTGCTACTATGCTTATTTGTTTTCTATTTCGTGGTCTCATTGGCCTGAGTAACTATTATGTATGAGTGTACTTTACAGAACTGCGTAATGCTAGACACTAGGGGGCAGATTACATTTACAAGCCCCTTGCGCCACGTTTACGTTGCCTTGCGTGACGCAACAGCGGCGTAAACGTGCCGCATCCCTGCGAGTCATTTACAGCATGACACATCTAGGGAGATGCGTCATGTTATAAAGCCATGGGCCTGCACCACAATGGGTGCGTTCCTAGTACGCAGGGTGGGCGCCGCGGTCCAGCGGCTGTGCGCCTCGCAAAATTGCCTGCGTGAAATGTACAAGATTTAACGCAGGCACTTCTGCGACGCTGCTACGTCAATTCAATTCCTTATGTCTGCTCGAAGCAGGCGAAAGGACTGACACAGCATGTTAAGTATTGGGTGGCCCTGAGCATTACTGGAGTTGCATTGCGTTGGCGACGTGACTCCAGCGATGCGCCGCTCTTACGTGACGAGATGCCTCACGCAAGTGCCTACCCTTGCGCCAGGGCGCGCCGCATTGTAAATGAGGCACATCTGCCGTGTCGCAAGGGTAGTTTTGCGTGACGCATTTGATCTGGCGCATCTCTGGAGATGCGCCAGAACGCGTAAGTAAGTATGCCCCTAAGGGGCAGAATTGCAATTACCGTCGCATCCCTGCAAAGTAGCAGGGATGCGCCATTAATTGTGCGGCCCGCTACCACCACCAAACATGGTGCGCCGTATTTGCAATGCGGCGCACCATGGGCCCAAAACGTCACCGAAGCTTTACTGCTGGAGTTGCGTCGCAACGATGGCGCAGCTCCATCAATGCTCTGGGGTACCCTATCTCCCCAATGCTGGGTCAAGCCGTACGTCTGCTTCAAGCAGGTGCAGGGTTTGTGTGACGCATCATTGTCCTAAAGGTGACTGATTGATATTTTGTAGATTTCCCTCAGCCACTATTAGGATGTGTTCCAGCGCAGGAATGCCCTCCCTTGCGCCGGAACGCCCCCTGATGGCGCAGGGCTTTATAACGGGATGCATCTCCCAAACGCGTCACGTTGTTATAATATTATACGCCGCACCATGGCGCCCTTTTTTGTTTAGCTGCTGCGTCACAAAAGTCACGCAAGAACGGCGCAAAAGAGCCGCAAGGGCTTAAATCTGCCCCTTCCTTTGTAACCCTGACAATAAGAAAAATAGTGGCGGTGGATTGATAGTTTGACTATTTAAATGACTGGTAATGTAGCAGGCAACTGTTAGTGTTGTCACTGATCTGACTGAAATCACAATGGAGTTTGTCTGTCACTTTGCGTCTTGCCTGCGGACTGCTGCCTGCCAGTCCTAGGTGAACGTTTCAGTACTTTGTTTAGTGAGTTACGTGACTTTCGAAGTCACAGGTCCGCAAATAAATGAAAAGTAACCATAATCAATATAATTTTGCAGAAATATTTTGTTATTGTTCTTTTGAAATGTTTGATTTGGTTGACATTGACAAGCAACAATCATCCATGTTTTCTGTTCTTTCTTTCATGTTGTACGTCAGCTCCCCCCAGGGGCGAGAGGAGGACACAGGAGCAGCAGGCGGCGGATGCTGTTCATCAACAGGGCCAGGATCGGGCAGGCGAGGGCTCCTCTGCTGGCCCCAGTAAGTTTTCATTTTAGACTAGTACCCATTTTTCCTAGCGTTCCTCATTTGACTTTTTTCAAAATTGTCTTTGCTCTTCTTGTAGACTGTATCTAAATTCTTATCCTGCCTCTACTATGACTCCCTGTGGTATTACTAGATTATTCTTATTAGTCTGTCTGTGTAGCTAACTAAGATTGCACGGTTGGCGAAACTCCCATGATTCTAGTCAGCAATAGCTCTATCAACTTAGTGCAGTCCTCTGGGATTGTCCATAATGTCTTTTGAACTGTTCTATCTGGACTCATGCTTGCAAAAATTGCAAAACCTTTCGCTCAGTCACTCTAGTCTGGACCAAAAAACACAGATTGTATTTAAGTTTAAAAGCTTTATTAAAAGTAAACACATTTATTAAAATGAAGTCATAATAAAACTAAACGTTTAACTGATAATGGAAAAGTGGTTAGTGCTGACGATTAATTGAAGACATTTCTTGTGGTCGAGCTGAGCTCTCACCTGGTTTCAACTTGATCTTGTTGTTAGAAGTCCATCTTCTGTCTGTGTGGAGAAAAATGGTGCGTGTTAAAAAAACAGATTTCATCAGTTGTGCCTAAAAGTGCAGCAAGACAACCTTCCCTGGAAAAAGGGACATTTTTTTTAAGTTTAACGTAGACAGTCACAAATTACATTGTTTTCACATGTCTTCATTCCTAGACCAAATACTAGTGACTAGTGAGTGCTTTATTCTAACATTCCTAAATGTACTTTGTAGGTGGAACATCTGGTGGCGGGGCCAGTGTGGAGGTGGTGGTGCTCGACACGGAGGCGGAGGGCGATTCTTCAGGGGAGGAGGCGGCGGCGGCAGCTGTGAGAGTTGAGACGGTGGTGGTGGCGGCCAGAGGTAAGCTCTTATATATTCCTTACTTATTGAGATTGAAGACTAGCTGGGAAGGCAAGAATATGAGATGCATGGCTGGGTGAATGATGAAGCAATGATGGGTGGAAGGACAACAGCCTGGGTGGGTGACACAGAAACTGTATGTGTCCATATACCTGGATCATGCTACTATCTGACTCTTAGATAGCATATGTGTATCTAGAGCAGGGGTACTCCTAGTACGGCCCGCGGGCCGGTGGTGGCCCGGCAAGCCTTCGTTGGCGGTGCGCAGACCTTGCAGACAATCACTGCTCCCCCGGCCCCCACAGAGCAGAGGCTTTTTTGTATTTCACCTGTTAGCGCCCCTGCATCTCCACTCTGACAATCACTGCTCCCCCGGCCCCCACAGAGCAGAGTGGAGATGCAAGGCCACAAAGAGGTGAAATAGAACAAAGCCTCTGCTCTGTGGGGCCGGGCAAGCAGTGATTGTCAGGGTGGAGAAGCAGGGGCGCTAAAACAAACAAAGCCTCAATAATATGTTAATGGTCTTTTAAAGACCTGTTAAGTACTTTGGTGTTGTTGTCTGTGTGTGCGCGTTGAGGAAGCGGTCTCAACCCGGGCTGAAGGCTGACACAGATAGACACACACACAGTGAGATGACAGAGGGGGAGGGAGAGGGAGGGCAGGAGGGAGAGAGAGATGGAGGGAGGGCAGGAGGGAGAGCTGTAGGGAGAGAGATGTATGTAAATGCTGGGTCTGGTGGCTCAGTGGATGAGGGCATCTGCTGCAGGGACCTGTGTGCAACCTCATGGTCACAAGTTATCGTTTTGCTTTAGCCCCGCCCCCTCTGACTCCGCCCCCACCAGTGCGGCCCTCGGCCCCAAACTACACTGTAAATGTAGCCCCTGAGAGAAAGTTTGTGAGTACCCATGATCTAGAGAGAGTAGATGGTCAGTGGATGAACTAAGTGTAACTTTGAAGAGCATGTAACACTGCACCCGCACGTCCGTTCCAGTGTAGGAAAGGCAAGGAAAAGAACTTTTAATTTTGTCCAAATACTACCATAAATAGTAGCAGTAGTTTGTATTGCAAGCACTGCATAGATCCGGTTATTATGGTGGCCACTCCCTACCTCTCTTAATAAGTTTAGTAGTACTCAGTCATTCATGTGTGGATGTATCACTGGTCACTCAATAAAAAGCAAAGCACCTAAAGTCATCCCATATATAAGCAAAAACATCCCATGTGAAGTGATAGATAATCAGATTATTTATCTTCTTCAATTTTCCATTTCTAGTACTCATTTCCACTGTAGGGTGAAAGTTAAATTAATTAAGCAGTAGCCCTTGAGTTGTAACAGAGTATTCTCAGTGCCACCCGTAATAGAAAAGTAAGAGATTCACCACCTGCATGTACTGGACGGGTACAGTAACGCAACGGCAACGCAAGTCTAGGTCACTCCTCATGGCGTGCGTCTCTTTTTCTCGGGTGCAAGTTTACCGCGCTGGCATTATGCCGGCTTGCAGAAAATAACGTACCAATTTTCCAAAACAAGAGATAAGAAGAAGAATAAGACTGGTGTACTTTCATAGTCGACTCCAATGGAAGTCCACAGTGCTCATAGAATTTGTTCCTTAAACTCCCACTAATGTTAGAGCAAGGATGAAGAAGTGTGAGGTTAGATAGATACTGGCCTCAATAGTTATGTAATGCGCTTGCAAGTTGCTAGTTGTACTGCAGCACAAATTTCTGCTGAATGATTGAGTTAATCTTAAAGAGCATTGGTTACAGACTATGTCTTTCTTTCTTCATATAGGTTCTCCTTCCAAACGAACAAGGAGGAAGGAGCTGGCTAGAGCGGCCCGGCAACGGAGGATCGAGGCCACTGTTGCGGAATATCGGCGGCTGGTGGCCCTGGAGGACGTGGAAAGTGTGCAGTCGACAACTACGACAACGTCGTCTGCATCGGCCTCCGTGGCCCCACGGGCTGCCACCCAGCACAGTGGTCCACCGAGACTGAGCCGGGCTGCCAAAGGCAAACGCCACCGCCGAGCAGCAAGGCCAACAGCTGCTTCTCACAGGCCTTGCACCTGCAAGGCAGTGAAGGCACGCCTGCGCCGCACTACCGTGATGGTGTCCCGCCTTCAGCAGGAGCTCGCCTTGCTCCGCGAGGAGCATGATGCCCTGGCCCAAAAAGTTAACAGCATCCACCCATAGTGTCCCTTGCCCCTTTTTTAGAGACTTTTGGGGGGTGGGAATTGGGAGTTGGGTTTTTGGGGACTTTTGAAGGACAATCGTTGGGGTTAGGGAGGGTCTTGCGGGAGATTATTTTGTTAGGGATATAAATATACTTTTTCAAACTTTATCTGAGCATACCTGTTTTTTACTGCTTGCCTGGTGGGTGGGGGTTTAACGTTGACTGTTTTCCTGAAAGTTTAGTTCCATTTTCTTCCTTTAAGTGTAAATGCCCAAATGTTTTCAACACTAAGTGCCTCTCACAGACTAAGTGAAGTGAATCCAAGAGTCCTAGGACTTTAGTAGTACTACCTTCAGTCTCTCGTCTCTCGTACTAATACTCCATTATACCCCCAAACCACCAAACGCTTATCTTACCTGTAATTTGTGTTTGAAAGTAGGGCTAGGCCCAGGGCTGGCTCCACGGGAAACACCGAATAACGTTGGCAATCTTGGTCGGATAAAATTTCCTCATAGTGGTGGTACTAGTGGTGTGACACAGTGGCAGTTGCATGCCTATGAAAAAAAAGAAAATGAAATCTGGTTTGTCCTCCTGAGCAATTCAACGGTACAACTGAGAATATAGCAGGTGACAGAAGTACAGTAGGGCAGTGCCACATTGTAGCCTAACAAATGGTAAAGTATAACTACTAATTCGGTTGAAGTTCTTTCACATTAGCAATGGTTCTTTGTCAAGCAGAGTAAGAATATATCATCGACAACTGTGGAAAGAAAGAATGCGACAGTACAGGGCCTGTGTGGAATTATTGATAATGATATTCAACATAAGGTCTCTGTAGCCAGATACCCGAGAGCCTTGCTGGTCACTATAAATCCATTCACAACAACACTCAATGGGGTTGGTCTGGAAGGTGTCAGGTTTACTCCCCGTGATCCAGTCGATGCAAATATGGTTCCACCTCCAAATGTCACCAACACCCAGAAGTGTAAACACAGGGTGTTCGAGGCATTAGGCGGGGGAGAAAAATAACAAACTAAAATAAAAAATGTGGGATGGGTAAAGGTAGGGTCAGCAGGGAAAGGATACCTGTAAGAGAAGACAAGACAGGCATCAGTGAAGTGATGTCCTAACATACAAGGGTACTCTCATATAGTCTCACTAAATAGTCTGCAAGTCTCCCGCCTACTCATGGGAAATGTAGTTTCATAGTACGGTAGGCGCTTAGGGGCTGCGTAACCTGACAGAAGGTATAGTAGATAGAAAAGGAGAAATTGCTTTTTTTCTAGGTGTCCCCTCACTCACCAGGGTTGCCCCTTGGTGACATGCTTCATCATTGGGGCCATCCCAGTCCTCTACGGCCTGGGGCGTGCTGCGACTTGCGAATTACGTAGGAGCACTTACAAATGACTATGTGTGGTGCAGATAGTGGAGTGGACTAAGTGATGTGTTAAGGGATCAATGTAGAAGCCGAGAGAGAGCCAAGAAATGCAGTCACAGTCAGAGAAAAAGGCAAGGGATACTGTATCTATGTGGTTGTAGTGGTCCTGTTGGAAGTGGTAAGTAAGTTGCCCGCAGAAAAAAAATCCTCCTATTAGCGGCACTCCTCCATTGCAGCCGACGCTTCGTCCACCGATGTTGGTCACCAGAAGACACCCTGTCCACTGCCTGCCTGATGCTGAATTGTGGCTCGCTACTGTGAAGCCTGACTCCATCCTTTTTTCCCCATTGCAGAGACTGAAACCCGGCCTGTAATTATTCAACGAAAAACAGGAAGTGATATAATATTACAACACCACTGATAAATAAATATAAGGTATGTAGGCTGTGGAGTGCAAAAAGTCACAATTTGTTTTTCCTAGTAGACAGTACAATGTTTTTGAAAGTGCGTACTCTGAGTCACCTTTTGAAGGATAAATAAGTATGGGCAAATTAATGTAGCGGATCTTGCCCCTCAAGCTAGGTGTACTGTAAACTGTGTTTTAGAACAAAAATAGATCTTCCTAGCAGTGCTCCCACCCAGACCCTTACTAAAGCCAGTCGCAAAAATGTAGAAGACCCCCAATCAAATCTCAAAAAACGAGGCCTAGCAGAAAACTGGTGACAAAACTTACTTTGAAAGTAAAAGTAGGCCGAAGTACCCTAATTACCCATTACCCACCGTGGATTGCATTCAAACCACTTGCAAGCAACCAAGCAAAAGTAGCCATAGCCAGCATCGCTCCAAGACTCGAAATCCCCCCCACTCAAACACATGCAATAGAAATACTGCTAACCCTAACGAACCCTAAGTTAAGAATAGTGGCAAAGGCTTTCTTTAACTATGCCAAATCCCCCCTTTCCCACCATGGATTTTCTTCAAATGACTTGCAACCAAAATTACACATTCTCACGAGTGCTCTAAGACCCCAGAACTCAGTTTGAAAAATCTAGAACACCCCGATACACATGCAATCCTGCTGCTAGGGCTAACCCTAACGAACCCTAAGTTACAAAAAGTGCCAAAACTAAAGGCTTTTCCGCGCGGATTTTGTCCCAACCACTTCTACCCGGTATTAGACCTTCCCAGGAATGCCCCAAGACCCGGCAACCCACCCGCCAA
Source organism: Lissotriton vulgaris (assembly GCF_964263255.1). Taxonomy (NCBI): domain Eukaryota; kingdom Metazoa; phylum Chordata; class Amphibia; order Caudata; family Salamandridae; genus Lissotriton; species Lissotriton vulgaris. The sequence continues at coordinate 281,453,176 of NC_141695.1, read as the reverse complement.
GAAGCATAACACCCCCAAACAGGCCAAAAGCAAAATCTCATACTTGCAATATTTCTGGGCCTTCGGTCCAAACGCGCTGCGTAGCTAGGCCATAAGTCGGGGTTGGCACGACGGATTTCCTGAAAAGCAAATGCAATCAAGATTAGAGTGTCCCAGCAGTGCTCCCAGACCACGCAACTCACCCACAAACACCAGGAAGCCCCCCAAACAGGCCCCCGAAAACGCTACATAGAGCAAAATGTCAGAAATAGCCCAAAAAAAAATCGGCCTGGATTTTGTCCCAACCACTTCTACCCGGTATTAGACCTTCCCAGGAATGCCCCAAGACCCGGCAACCCACCCGCCAAGAAGCATAACACCCCCAAACAGGCCAAAAGCAAAATCTCATACTTGCAATATTTCTGGGCCTTCGGTCCAAACGCGCTGCGTAGCTAGGCCATAAGTCGGGGTTGGCACGACGGATTTCCTGAAAAGCAAATGCAATCAAGATTAGAGTGCCCCAGCAGTGCTCCCAGACCACGCAACTCACCCACAAACACCAGGAAGCCCCCCAAACAGGCCCCCGAAAACGCTACATAGAGCAAAATGTCAGAAATAGCCCCAAAAAAAATCGGCCTGGATTTTGTCCCAACCACTTCTACCCGGTATTAGACCTTCCCAGGAATGCCCCAAGACCCGGCAACCCACCCGCCAAGAAGCATAACACCCCCAAACAGGCCAAAAGCAAAATCTCATACTTGCAATATTTCTGGGCCTTCGGTCCAAACGCGCTGCGTAGCTAGGCCATAAGTCGGGGTTGGCACGACGGATTTCCTGAAAAGCAAATGCAATCAAGATTAGAGTGTCCCAGCAGTGCTCCCAGACCACGAAACTCACCCACAAACACCAGGAAGCCCCCCAAACAGGCCCCCGAAAACGCTACATAGAGCAAAATGTCAGAAATAGCCCAAAAAAAAATCGGCCTGGATTTTGTCCCAACCACTTCTACCCGGTATTAGACCTTCCCAGGAATGCCCCAAGACCCGGCAACCCACCCGCCAAGAAGCATAACACCCCCAAACAGGCCAAAAGCAAAATCTCATACTTGCAATATTTCTGGGCCTTCGGTCCAAACGCGCTGCGTAGCTAGGCCATAAGTCGGGGTTGGCACGACGGATTTCCTGAAAAGCAAATGCAATCAAGATTAGAGTATCCCAGCAGTGCTCCCAGACCACGCAACTCACCCACAAACACCAGGAAGCCCCCCAAACAGGCCCCCGAAAACGCTACATAGAGCAAAATGTCAGAAATAGCCCAAAAAAAAATCGGCCTGGATTTTGTCCCAACCACTTCTACCCGGTATTAGACCTTCCCAGGAATGCCCCAAGACCCGGCAACCCACCCGCCAAGAAGCATAACACCCCCAAACAGGCCAAAAGCAAAATCTCATACTTGCAATATTTCTGGGCCTTCGGTCCAAACGCGCTGCGTAGCTAGGCCATAAGTCGGGGTTGGCACGACGGATTTCCTGAAAAGCAAATGCAATCAAGATTAGAGTGTCCCAGCAGTGCTCCCAGACCACGCAACTCACCCACAAACACCAGGAAGCCCCCCAAACAGGCCCCCGAAAACGCTACATAGAGCAAAATGTCAGAAATAGCCCAAAAAAAAAATCGGCCTGGATTTTGTCCCAACCACTTCTACCCGGTATTAGACCTTCCCAGGAATGCCCCAAGACCCGGCAACCCACCCGCCAAGAAGCATAACACCCCCAAACAGGCCAAAAGCAAAATCTCATACTTGCAATATTTCTGGGCCTTCGGTCCAAACGCGCTGCGTAGCTAGGCCATAAGTCGGGGTTGGCACGACGGATTTCCTGAAAAGCAAATGCAATCAAGATTAGAGTGTCCCAGCAATGCTCTCAGACCACGAAACTCACCCACAAACAGACGGAACCCCCCCTAAGAGCACCTCAAAGGCAAGCAAGTCATCAAAAACACAAAAAACTTTCCGCCTCGGATTTGGTCCAAACCACTTTTAGTGCTTCACAGCAATGGCCCCAGACCCGTCAACTCACCTGCAAAGAGGTAGAACAACACCCCCACAAGTGCTGAGTCTTTCTTCATTGGGCGTAAACCAGCCCTCTGCTTTGATGGAAATAGGAGTCTGGAGGAGGAGGATAGAGGAGCATGTTCTTCTGAACTTGTGAACCTGAGGAATGCAGACTGCGGCACCTTCAAATAAATTAGCAAACAAGTGAAGACAGTTCTGCTGATGGGCTTGTTTTTGTGATTATCTGATTAAAGTTTGAATTATATTAACTGTGCACAACAAAGAAAGACAGACACACAGGAATAAAAGTGAATAAGGATGAAAAAGAAAGTTATTGATTCGTTGTCTCATTTTCAGGGCTCGAAGTCGGTATCACGGTCCAGGAATAAGAATAAGGCTTCGTCATCATACTCTGCGAATTCAGCCAGGGTGAGGTCAGTGGCACCTGACAGAGTAGAAATTCCCTCATCTATGTTGCTGGCCACCTCCTCTTCATCCGGCACGCTCTCTCGTACTCTTATATCTGGTGGTATGAGGTGCTGATTCATCTTGATCATTGTTAACCTCTCCACATTTTTGGGCGAGAGGCGGCTTCGTTTGGGAGTTACAATCCCACCAGCCGCACTGAAAACCCGTTCAGAAGACACACTTGCGAGTGGGCAAGACAAGTAGTTTAAAGCCAGGTTGGTGAGCTGTGGCCACAATTCTTTTTTCCCATGCCAATACGCCAATGGGTCAGAATTAACATAGACCTCTGTGGAGTCATTCAGATAGTCCTTCACCATCGACTCAAGGTCCTCCTCCAAGGTTCCTCCACTTTGCGTAGCTCTTGCTGTGCCTCTGACCTTTTGAGAACCAAACCCACGCAGAGCTAGCCAATCCTCTTCAGCCTCCAATGTTTCTGTTGTCTTTCGTGCAGATGATCCGGTTGCCGGTGTCTTTAACGGCTGAGAGGTCACTTGTGCCACAGCCACAGGTGCAGAAGTGGATTGTTTTGACTGGGGATGGCCTGCTGATGTACTGCCATTTCCTTCAATTTCCAGCCGTTCTGTTTCAAACTTCTTGGCTGACAAGGCTAGCCAACGTTTGTACTTTGTAACATCTTCATCACCAAAAGGAAAGAATGCTCTGCCTGCCAGCGCCTTTTTGTAGCGTGGATCCAGAATAGTAGCACAAATGTAATGCTGTTCTGAGTGGATCTTTTTAAGACGTTCATCACCTTGTAGGAGCTCTAATAATTGCTCAGCCAGAAGCAAAGAGTCTTTCTTTTTGTCATCTTTTCCAAACACAGAACACACCTCCTTCAGTTGGTCCTCCAGCATGTACAACAATGGGATAGCTTTTCCCAAATTAGAGTCCTCCTTGCTGACTGCACGCGTGAAGACCTCAAAAGGACGAAGCATGCGTGTTAGGCTTTCAACTATGTTCCATTGCGGCCCACCCATCCTCAGCTCCTCTATACCCTCTTTCAAGAAATATTGATCGAGTTGCGTATACTGCTCATACAGATGCTCAAGCATGTAGAAGGTTGAGTTCCAACGTGTTACCACCTCCTGGATGAGTGCTTTCACTGGCATTTGACATTGATATAGCATGCTCCTCAGCTGCTTCCGGGCCTTAAAAGAATGCCTGAAATGCTTGCAAATTTTTCGGCAGTTCTCCAATACACTGTACGCTGCACTGCGTTTATTACCCAAGAATTTTTGGACAACCAGGTTTATACAGTGCGCCAAACACGGCACTCTGAAATAGTAACCGTCCCTCATGGCCTTAACTATATTGGAGCCATTGTCCGTGGAAACATAACCAACCTTGCGTTTTAGTGGGGACAGACAGTTAAGGACCTTTGTGTTAAAGACATCCAAAATGTTTTCTGCTGTGTGACGTTTCTCCAAACCAAACATGGCTAGTGTTGCATGTTTCCGAGCACCTTTAAAAACAATGTTAGTGTCAACACCTGAGTTTAGCTTTGCTTTAGCCCCTGAAAAAGAGACCCAGTGTGCAGTGATGCACATGTAATCAGCGCCTGCGCCACTGGTCCACATGTCTGTTGTCAGATGTATAGTGTGAACAGCACTCTTCTGCAAAGCTGCCCCAATCACCTTCAGAACATCTTCATGTAGTGCTGGAACCGCAACTCGGGCAAAATAGAACCGGCTAGGAACCTTCCATTTAGGGCAGAGCGCTGTCACTAATTCTAGAAAACCAACCCCTTCTACAAAAGAAAAAGGGAGAAGGTCCAGAGCTAGCATTTTAGCCAGCTTAGTGTTATACAGACGGGTCATTGGGTGGTTGCGTTCATATTGCGCTTCTGTAAACAACATCTTTTTAATGTTGCCCTGGACCAATGATTTACGGGACGATGATGATGATCTCTTCGACCCAGTTACGCTCGCTGATGAACTTTCCCGCATTGATGTCTCACTCTCTCCCACACTCTTAGTGTGGCTCCCATGGGGTGTGCTGCTGACATGGGAACTGGGTGTAAGTGAAGTGTTTGAATCGTCTTCTTCTACCTCCTCGTCATCAGCAGATGACAAATCAACGTTTTCATTACGTGCAATTCCGGCTTTCTTGACCGCCTCTAGGTGCGGAAACCATTGGACAGGGTGCCTTCTCTCAAGATGACCTCTCTGGCCTCCGGTACCATAGTTAGAACCAAGCTTACCACGACTAAATCGAAGCTTACAAAGGCTACAAATGGCTACGTTTTCCTTTTTTGGGCAAACACTAAAGAAGTCCCAAACTGGAGACTTGAAATGTCTTCGGGGGCCGGAGGAGGCGGCGATACTGGTGGTGGTGGTCCTGCTGCTAATGACAGATGAAGTGGAGGATGTGGATTGCCGAACTTCAGTACGTTTTGCACTTTCACCACCACGAATTGAGGTCGAGGACGAGGTGGGTACCTTCTTGCGAAGAAATATGGAAGCGGTAGGTTTTGGTGTACTACTTAACTCCAAATCTAATGATTCCATTTCCATTGCCTCCTCGCCGACATCATCATCACGCTCAGCAGCTTCTCGGGATAGGGTCAAAATGTCTCTTTGCTGCATGCCCGGTGGGGCTGCAGTGACCTTTGTGATGACTGGCTCGTCGTCATCGTGAGAGGCTTCATCACCAGCAGTATCTGTCACTTCTTGTTGAGCCTCATCACACTCCATAGGTTTGAGTTTTTGGACGACCTTCCTTTTACGCTTAGGAGGTACCGGTGTCAGATCATGGTGTGCCTCACTCTCAGGCTGCCGTGGTGGTAGTACCCATTCGTCATCCAGATCATCAGAAGGCGGTGGGCTTGAAGAAGATGTAGACACCCCCCTTGATCTTTTCCTTGCTAGGGATTTGGAAGACAATGAATGATCATCAGGAGGAGTGGCTTCCAATGATACCTCAGCTTCATTGTCGATTTCCAAATGTGCCCCTACTTCGGGAAGAACAACTATTGTGGGCACTTGTGAACCTCCATGCACCTTTGCTTGCGCATCTCCTTTTGCTGCCTCTCCTTCCACATGTACTTGGGCGTGTACTTGCACATGGTGTTGTTGTTGCGGCTGTGGTTGTTCAACACTTGTCAGATGAGTTACAACAACCTGTGTTGATTCAGGGACATTGCTGCTACTTTCTTGCGATGAGCCAACATCACTGGTCGATGGTGATTGGAGAAGTACACTGACTGCCTCTGAAGCACTCAAGGGCTTTGACTTAAGTTGGCGTGGTGGTGGAGGCACTGAACCCAATGGAGCAGGGGTGCTGCTCTCAGCTTGGTCCCCAGCAGATCCTGCTGCTGCAGGCGTACTTTTTTTTTTGCTCCCAAAAAAAGTGGCGGGTGGCACACCAGCCTCCTTGGTAACTTGCTTCTTCTGCTCCTTACTAGCAACTTTCTTGCTAGAGGAGCTACGGAGAACTTTCTTTGGGGGCGGGGCCATCTTCTTCAGAGCAGGTCAGACAGCAGGCCGCAGTTGCACGAATTGTAGAGTTGTCTGAGGCCAGACGTGACGTCGCGTGACGTTATGCTGCACACACACACCGCTGCAGGACTTCTTCCTGGCACTGGTGGTTCTCTTGAGTCTTGTGCACCTAAAAAAAATGGAAGACAGAGGAACATCAGTTCAGTTATAGAGCACAAAAAAATCGAAAAACACTGCAAAATCAGCACAATCCCAATCCATCCATGCCCACCATAATGTTTAAATTCAAGACAACCCACAGAAAGACTAGGCCCATGCAAGACTCACTACCCCTGGGCATAAATAAAGGTTGAAAAGTAGGCAAAATGGTTGGAGGCCTAACAACAAAGCCTGCATTTAAAATGGCCACTTGCCTGACAGCACATGGCCAGTGCCTGTAGCTGCACTCAAAATGGCCACCAGCCACATGGCATGTCCCTCCCCATGAACACCCCCAAAAATCGAAAAACACTGCAAAATCAGCACAATCCCATTCAATCCATGGCCTCCATGATGTTTAAATTCAAGACAACCCACAGAAATACTAGGCCCATGCAAGACTCACTACCCCTGGGCATAAATAAAGGTTGAAAAGTAGGCAAAATGGTTGGAGGCCTAACAACAAAGCCTGCATTCAAAATGGCCACTTGCCTGCCAGCACATGGCCAGTGCCTGTAGCTGCACTCAAAATGGCCACCAGCCACATGGCATGTCCCTCCCCATGAACACCCCCAAAAATCGAAAAACACTGCAAAATCAGCACAATCCCATTCCATCCATGGCCTCCATGATGTTTAAATTCAAGACAGCCCACAGAAAGACTAGGCCCATGCTAGACTCAAATACCCCTGGTGAAAAGGCCACAAGTACAGGCCCAAAAATCGAAAAACACTGCAAAATCAGCACAATCCCATTCCATCCATGGCCTCCATGATGTTTAAATTCAAGACAGCCCACAGAAAGACTAGGCCCATGCTAGACTCAAATACCCCTGGTGAAAAGGCCACAAGTACAGGCCCAAAAATCGAAAAACACTGCAAAATCAGCACAATCCCATTCCATCCATGGCCTCCATGATGTTTAAATTCAAGACAGCCCACAGAAAGACTAGGCCCATGCTAGACTCAAATACCCCTGGTGAAAAGGCCACAAGTACAGGCCCAAAAATCGAAAAACACTGCAAAATCAGCACAATCCCATTCAATCCATGGCCTCCATGATGTTTAAATTCAAGACAACCCACAGAAATACTAGGCCCATGCAAGACTCACTACCCCTGGGCATAAATAAAGGTTGAAAAGTAGGCAAAATGGTTGGAGGCCTAACAACAAAGCCTGCATTCAAAATGGCCACTTGCCTGCCAGCACATGGCCAGTGCCTGTAGCTGCACTCAAAATGGCCACCAGCCACATGGCATGTCCCTCCCCATGAACACCCCCAAAAATCGAAAAACACTGCAAAATCAGCACAATCCCATTCCATCCATGGCCTCCATGATGTTTAAATTCAAGACAGCCCACAGAAAGACTAGGCCCATGCTAGACTCAAATACCCCTGGTGAAAAGGCCACAAGTACAGGCCCAAAAATCGAAAAACACTGCAAAATCAGCACAATCCCATTCCATCCATGGCCTCCATGATGTTTAAATTCAAGACAGCCCACAGAAAGACTAGGCCCATGCTAGACTCAAATACCCCTGGTGAAAAGGCCACAAGTACAGGCCCAAAAATCGAAAAACACTGCAAAATCAGCACAATCCCATTCAATCCATGGCCTCCATGATGTTTAAATTCAAGACAACCCACAGAAATACTAGGCCCATGCAAGACTCACTACCCCTGGGCATAAATAAAGGTTGAAAAGTAGGCAAAATGGTTGGAGGCCTAACAACAAAGCCTGCATTCAAAATGGCCACTTGCCTGCCAGCACATGGCCAGTGCCTGTAGCTGCACTCAAAATGGCCACCAGCCACATGGCATGTCCCTCCCCATGAACACCCCCAAAAATCGAAAAACACTGCAAAATCAGCACAATCCCATTCCATCCATGGCCTCCATGATGTTTAAATTCAAGACAGCCCACAGAAAGACTAGGCCCATGCTAGACTCAAATACCCCTGGTGAAAAGGCCACAAGTACAGGCCCAAAAATCGAAAAACACTGCAAAATCAGCACAATCCCATTCCATCCATGGCCTCCATGATGTTTAAATTCAAGACAGCCCACAGAAAGACTAGGCCCATGCTAGACTCAAATACCCCTGGTGAAAAGGCCACAAGTACAGGCCCAAAAATCGAAAAACACTGCAAAATCAGCACAATCCCATTCAATCCATGGCCTCCATGATGTTTAAATTCAAGACAACCCACAGAAATACTAGGCCCATGCAAGACTCACTACCCCTGGGCATAAATAAAGGTTGAAAAGTAGGCAAAATGGTTGGAGGCCTAACAACAAAGCCTGCATTCAAAATGGCCACTTGCCTGCCAGCACATGGCCAGTGCCTGTAGCTGCACTCAAAATGGCCACCAGCCACATGGCATGTCCCTCCCCATGAACACCCCCAAAAATCGAAAAACACTGCAAAATCAGCACAATCCCATTCAATCCATGGCCTCCATGATGTTTAAATTCAAGACAACCCACAGAAATACTAGGCCCATGCAAGACTCACTACCCCTGGGCATAAATAAAGGTTGAAAAGTAGGCAAAATGGTTGGAGGCCTAACAACAAAGCCTGCATTCAAAATGGCCACTTGCCTGCCAGCACATGGCCAGTGCCTGTAGCTGCACTCAAAATGGCCACCAGCCACATGGCATGTCCCTCCCCATGAACACCCCCAAAAATCGAAAAACACTGCAAAATCAGCACAATCCCATTCCATCCATGGCCTCCATGATGTTTAAATTCAAGACAGCCCACAGAAAGACTAGGCCCATGCTAGACTCAAATACCCCTGGTGAAAAGGCCACAAGTACAGGCCCAAAAATCGAAAAACACTGCAAAATCAGCACAATCCCATTCCATCCATGGCCTCCATGATGTTTAAATTCAAGACAGCCCACAGAAAGACTAGGCCCATGCTAGACTCAAATACCCCTGGTGAAAAGGCCACAAGTACAGGCCCAAAAATCGAAAAACACTGCAAAATCAGCACAATCCCATTCCATCCATGGCCTCCATGATGTTTAAATTCAAGACAGCCCACAGAAAGAGTAGGCCCATGCTAGACTCAAATACCCCTGGTGAAAAGGCCACAAGTACAGGCCCAAAAATCGAAAAACACTGCAAAATCAGCACAATCCCATTCCATCCATGGCCTCCATGATGTTTAAATTCAAGACAGCCCACAGAAAGACTAGGCCCATGCTAGACTCAAATACCCCTGGTGAAAAGGCCACAAGTACAGGCCCAAAAATCGAAAAACACTGCAAAATCAGCACAATCCCATTCAATCCATGGCCTCCATGATGTTTAAATTCAAGACAACCCACAGAAATACTAGGCCCATGCAAGACTCACTACCCCTGGGCATAAATAAAGGTTGAAAAGTAGGCAAAATGGTTGGAGGCCTAACAACAAAGCCTGCATTCAAAATGGCCACTTGCCTGCCAGCACATGGCCAGTGCCTGTAGCTGCACTCAAAATGGCCACCAGCCACATGGCATGTCCCTCCCCATGAACACCCCCAAAAATCGAAAAACACTGCAAAATCAGCACAATCCCATTCCATCCATGGCCTCCATGATGTTTAAATTCAAGACAGCCCACAGAAAGACTAGGCCCATGCTAGACTCAAATACCCCTGGTGAAAAGGCCACAAGTACAGGCCCAAAAATCGAAAAACACTGCAAAATCAGCACAATCCCATTCCATCCATGGCCTCCATGATGTTTAAATTCAAGACAGCCCACAGAAAGACTAGGCCCATGCTAGACTCAAATACCCCTGGTGAAAAGGCCACAAGTACAGGCCCAAAAATCGAAAAACACTGCAAAATCAGCACAATCCCATTCCATCCATGGCCTCCATGATGTTTAAATTCAAGACAGCCCACAGAAAGACTAGGCCCATGCTAGACTCATATACCCCTGGTGAAAAGGCCACAAGTACAGGCCCAAAAATCGAAAAACACTGCAAAATCAGCACAATCCCATTCCATCCATGGCCTCCATGATGTTTAAATTCAAGACAGCCCACAGAAAGACTAGGCCCATGCACCACTCACTACCCCTGGTCAAGGCCCCAACAACAGGTCAAAAATCGAAAAACACAAAATTTTACAAAAAAAAAAAATCGAAAAACACAGAAAAATCAGCACAATCCCAATTCATCTATGGCCTCCATGATGTTTAAGTTCAAGACAACCCACAGAAAGAATCAGTCCACCCACCACTGAGTACCCCTGGGGAAAAGGCCCCAAAACAGCCCAAAAATCGAAAATCCCAAAATTTTAGTTGCAGCAACTGTAATGCCCCAAACAAACTTACTTGTAAAATTTCTAATCCAACAGTGATCCAAAGAAAGTCAAAAAGGCCTCAAATCCAAAGATCCAGCAGCATCCACAAAAAGTAATCCTTCCAGGTCCACATCCGAATGAAAAGTGACCAGGAGATGGACAAAGCACTGGGAGGAGCCTGCTGAACAGGAACAGGAAGTTGAAGACTATGGGGCACTTCCTTCCTCCCACCCCCCTGCCCCCCTCCCCAAAATGGACTCCTCGCTAAAAAAGTGCAGGCAAATGTCAAACTAAGGAGTTATTCACATAAAAATCATCATTTCTAGAAGGTTTATGCTGCTTGCTGGTGGATTTCTTGTGCAGAATTGCAAATTTATATTTTCGCTCGCCGCATCTCAAATCTCGCAATTGCGAAGTACCGCGAGACGTGATCTCGTCGTACTCGCGTTGACAAACTATCGCTGGCAAGCCGCGATGACGTAATCGCGCTCGCCAATTCCCGCGGGATCACACAGCAAGATCCAAAATGGCCGGCACTCGCAAACTATCGAAAAAAACAACTCGGCAAACGATGATAAACGCTGCGCGCCGCAAAAATTGTATCACCAACGCCGCGCGCCGCCAAAAAAATCTGCTGCGTGCGAATTTGCGGATTTTGCGGGAAATCCGCAAATCTCGCGGATTGCGGATTTCCCGAAAATCCGCAAAATCCGCGAGCGGAACGGATTTTCCGCCCACGCTTAGTGGAGGCATTGTACCCCTGTTAGCCGGGTGTACTCGTGCTACACGCCTGCTGCCAACACTCACAGTAGACTGGATTATTTCTTTCTCCAGGGCGGGGTCATGGACCGGGTGGAAGAAACCCACTATTTGGCACGTTACCTGTTGGACCACTCTCCGCTCCTGCTTACATACTTGGTGGGTGGCCCTTGGCCCTGCATCCCGCTCTGGAGGCTCAATATTGAGGCTTTTGGTGATTCCACGTATAAGGAGGCTATTTTACAAGGGCTCGAGGCATATCTCAAGGTCAACTCGGGATCGGCTAGTACGCGGGCGCTTGAATGGGACGCCATGAAGGTGGTTATGCGGGGAACTTACCTGTCCACAGAAGTAGGGGTCAAGCGGGTTCTGGAACAGTAGCTGCTCCAACACGAAGACCGGTTGGCGGAATTGGAAAGGGACTTCCCCACTGACAAAGAACAACGGCCGGAATGTACGGCCACGCGTCAACGTCTGGGAGACACATGGGCCTCCCTTGGCAAATTTAACAGGACAGCCAGTAGGAGGCGATGGTACACAGAGGGCAACAAGGCTGGGAGGTTACTGGCGTGTTTGATTAGAGCCGAAACCCAACCCCACCCGATTTTGGCACTGCAAAACGAAACGGGCCGAATGGTGTATACCCAACAGGCGATTAACGAAGTGTTTCGGTCCCATTTATTTCGAATGTATTCAGAAGCGCGGCCCTTAGCGGATGCCGAGGACATAGACCGGTTTCTGGAGGGGTTACAACGGCCCTGCATCGAGGCGGAGAGTCAGGAGGAACTGGGCGGCCCACTTCGGGAGGAAGAACTGCGTGCTGCTATCACCCATATGCAAACAGCTAAGTCCCCCAGGATGGATGGACTCACGGCCGAACTTTATAAAGAGTTCAGGGGCGTTTTGGTCCCAAAACTCCTTGAAGTGGCTATGGAGGCCTATGATCAGGGCTTGCTCCCGGACTCCATGCGAGCGGCGACTATAGTTATGATTCCCAAGGATCTCCTCCTTCCGGGATCCTACAGACCTATTTCCATGCTGAAGGTGGATTAGAAAATTATCAGCCAGGTGCTGGTCTCTAGGCTCCTGCCCTCCCTTCGCCGCCTGGTCAATGACGACCAATCGGGGTTTATTCTGGGCCGAAACACCTTGCGGAATGTCCGCCGCTTGGCCCACGTCATGCAAACTTTGGAGGGTCGGGCTGGGCAAAGCACTCTGGTATTTCTGGACATCAAACAAACGTTCGATTCAAACCGCTGGCCCTACCTCTGGAAGGTGCTTTTAAAACTAGGACTGGGGGAAGGGTTTGTGCGGTGGGTTCGGCTACTGTATGCTAGACCTGAATCCGCACGGGTAGATGCGTCTCGGAGCAAATATCGATATCGAGGGGAACCCGACAAGGGTGCCCCCTCTCCCCCCTGCTCTTTGTCCTGGCGATGGAGCCACTAGCTTGCCATCTCCGTACGGTGCTTCAGGACCGGGGTATTCGAGTGGGGGCGGTGGGGCACGTGGTGTCTCTGTACGCGGACGACGCTCTGATCTACCTAAGCCGGCTGACGCAATCATTACCGATCTTGATGGCCGCATTGTCGAGGTTCGCGGCCGCCTCTGGCCAGGCTGTAAACAATACGAAATCCCAGTTGTATGTGATCGTAGAGCAGGTAGAATGGGAGGGGACCCTGCGTCCGGAGCTGGGACTCCCATGGGAGGACAAAACACTCCGCTACTTGGGGATTTGGATCGGTCGCAACTCGGCCATTTTCTTCCAACACAACATGGGACGGATAATACAGGGTCTAAAGGGAAGTATCCCCTTCTGGAACACTCTTAAGCTATCCCTGATGGGGAAGATTGCCTTAATTAAGATGGTGATCCTCCCACGCTGTCTGTACACTATGCAGGGGTCCTTCTATGAGATACCGCACCGGGTTTTTCGAGAACTGGACTCTCTCCTAGTCCTTTTACTATGGAATGGGAAGAGATGCAGAGTGAGTCTGGAGGTCCTAAAACGTAGATGGGGCGTGGGAGGACTAGAGGTCCCCGATCTGGAGTTGTATTATTTTGCCTCACAACTGCAGCACGCGATTGCGTGGCTGGACACGGACCCCTCTTGGGAACGGTCCTTGCTGGCAGGGATGTATGGGAATGGGTAACTGGGAGCACTGCTTTGGCAGGTGGGGAGACGGCGTGATCTCACCCCCCCCCCCCCACTGGTACAGTTGGCGGCCGCGGTATGGGATTGTTTGGTGCAACGCCTGGGCACAAATCAAGCATTTGCATCTACGTTGAGTACGTGAAAATAAATCTTGCTGTTTATGGAAACACACTCTTGCTTTCGAGCAGGCCTTCTTGAGGCTACAGCTCCGTGACATGCAAACACGCCACACCTACCGAGGGAGGGCCCGTTTTGTATCGACGGCCACTCCCAATGCAATGTGACCTCATCAGAGGACCCGGGAAAAACCGGAAGCCTTAATATGCACAGAGGATAAGTCAGACCCTCCAGGATATCGCGATTTCGCGATTTGCCGCGAAATCGGCACTTTTACAAAAATGCCACGATTTTTACAAGAGTGCCTGCAAAATCAGCACTTTTGTAGAAATCGCAGTATTTTTACAAAAGCTAATCCATGCCACATCCTGGGGGGTCTGACTGAGGGGCAGCAGCCGACGCCTGGGGGCCTTGGAAGAACATGTGCTACTTGACTCATTAGCACCCCCCTCACAGATGTTACACCGCGGAGGGTGGGGGAGGGGCCCAGCAGCCAGACAGAGGTGTTAGATTCTAATGGAAGCGAGAAACAAGGCCGTGGGGAGCAGGTGCCAGTGTGCACAGGCATGATGCAGGAGTCTCGGAGGGGAGAGTGCGGGGGAGGGACTGATGGAGCACAGAAAGAACTTAGCAGGTATGAGGTGGTGACACCCGGAACAGAGGCCTCATGACCATTCGTTTTACAGTAAAAAAAAAAAAAACATTGTGCCACAAAAGGTCTTGTCTCAAAATAGGAACGGTGAAGTATTTGTCGAGTTGGAGGACATGGTTAGAGAGTTCATTAAGGTTACGTAAGGTCAGGGATCAGCCAGCGTAAGTGCAGAGGGAGGCATAAGGGGAGCTGCAAGGAATGATATTAGGATTAGGGTTCAGGTCAAGGACAAGGGTAGCATTTATTTAATTTGTAAAAAAATAAATAAACCAGTGCAAGGGCCCAAAATTGTTTTATGTAGCCTGCTGTCAGGGTTGGTGAATACCAAAGCTGCCTGATCTTGATTCCACCTCGTGCGCCTTCATTCAACTGCCCTGCACTTTGTCTCTTTATCTCATGAATACTGAGGCTGCCAGGTCTTGATTCCACCTCATGCCTTTTTCTTCCACCACTACACTTCCTGTCTGTTTTTCTGAAGAATACTAAGGGTGTTTAGTCTTCAATAAATCAATGCCTCTTCCGCCACCCCACACTTTCTCTCTTTATCTGACTCTTAAATGTTCTTTTTCACCACTTCTTTGCCATCTTGTGACTTCTTTCCTACTTTTCTCTTAATTCTTCCTCCCTTTTGTATGAATGAAGAGGGTACACACGAAAGAAAAGGAGGAAATTGAACCACAGAGGCCCAGTCCAGGCACATTGAGCTAGCCTAGGCCCTGTGGCAATCATGTGTCCTGTTTATATTTATCTGTATGTATTACGTAGCGCCAAAATGTCCCTGTCCGAGACACAGTAAGCATATTAAAATACCAAAAAACAGGAGAGGCATTCAAAGTACACATATAGCTGCAGAGAACCGAAAGTGCACGGTGCATCATGATGAGGCATAAGTAGGGCCGTGAGCCAAAGGGTGTGCATCACTGTGGACTCTGGTGAACTCTGCATTTGACATCTCGCTTGTTCACGCCATCACCTACTCCTGGTCTGGTTCGACAACAAGCAGAGCACACACTTCAAGAGACCAATGGTGCGGACTGTTCAATGACGTCACACCCCTGGAATACTTCACCACTTCATTTCCCCACGACCAGCACCAGGATTTGACACGTTGAGAATTCCCAAACCATATCCAGAGATACACTCGAATATCTGTACATGCTTTTCGAGGGAAACAAAGTGTCTACATTGTAATTAAACCAAATATACATAGCTTCATGTTGTTAAATAACTAAAAAGCTAAGATATCTGTCTTTGTTGTAGGAAAAATGGCCAAATAAAATGCCGCAAAATTGCTGCTAAATTTCCATATTTGTGCCGCTAAATTTCCATTTTTGTGCCGCTAAATTTGCGAATCCATGCCGCTATATCCTGGGGGGTCTGATAAGTTACACAAACAAATCTACACTGTCAACCGTGCACAGAAAAGCAGGCCAAATTAATGCGTTCATTATATCGTGCATTTAACGGAACCTACACAGAGAACAATGAGGTGGGGGGGGGGGTGAATGATGACGTGGAAGGCTTCCTTAATTTGTGTGCACTACAGGGAATGAGAACAGCTGCATCCGGGCCGCGGCGCTCCGCTCCAATCCCCGTGGCCGACGAGGAGGAGCGCCAGAGTGAACGGAGGAACCTAGGAAATCAGCAGCTCTGAGGCGTTAAGCCATTTGCCCAGAATCGGACTAAGGGAAACCAGGCTGCAAACCGGTCTCGCCAAGCTCCCGAATGGGAGCTCGAACCGCAGGGCTGGTTTTCCTCGCCTGCGAACGAAAACGGCCACCAGATCTCCCAGCCTCCCAACCAAGACATTCCCTGTGTGCTGTGAGCTCCGAACCCCCGCACAAAGTAATGTGGGGAAATGCTTATCTGGAGATACGCTTAGCACCGCGAGGGCTTGTGCACTCAGCGAAATCCAAACCAAGGAAACAGAGTGGGGTGGTGGCCGTGACACAACACTTAACCCGGTCGCATGCTGCCAGGCCCTAAAACGCTTCCCACAGCCGCAACCGGAACAGGCCGCGATAACACAGTACCGCCCACAGAAAACCTGTAGAGGACTCCGCTGTGGAAAACCCCCCTTCCTATCTCCTACACAGAGTTGGGCATTGGGGAGTGAAATGAACCGCACTATCAAAGCCCAATCCGGCTCACTACTCGGGCCGTAAATGCTTAATGGCAGGGAGGGGCTACCCGCACACAGACCAACTGAGGCTACTCCCAGCCTCGCCCTTAATTTCCTCGCGACCAGACCTCCAGGGACAGGGCCCCTGGAGAGGCGGTGACCAGGGAGCTGATTGATGCTGGAGCTGGTTGGTATATGCCAAATGCTGCGTGCGGCCCATACGCTCTACTTCCCCAACCCTGTCCCCGTCCCGAATCCTCGCTACAGTTCCCCTTAGCTAACGGCATGCACCCTGCGGTGACCAGACAACGGGAAGCATTACTGAGGCAGGCGTCGTACATTGGTATAACCAAACGTGATGGGACCTATGGGGGGCCACCTGGGAGGGGATTAGGCCATACTCACCTCAATCAGTCGCAAGACCACCCGACCTCAGCGCATCCCGAACCAACTACTCGACCAGCAAGACGGCGTGCCAGGCAACAAAGAGGACCCAAAATGGAGGGGGGAGGCCTAAATACCCTCCCCACCCCCAAGGCGCACCGGATGTGACATGTCTGGCACGCCCTGTAAGGAGACTCCTCCTGGAGTCCTGCAGTAGAGAGGGAGGGAAGTGCCCAAATGGATCTAAAAGTGTCGCCCTCTTAGGCGGCCCACTGTGGGGGCCGTGGGCAGCCGCAAACTATATTACTTTACACCCCCACCCCATGGGAGAGGTGTGGCGCAACAGTTAGAGCTGTGACTCGGAAGCGGGCATTAGAGTATGAACCCCGGCACCGTTGGGTTTCGAACCACGGCACCATTGGCAGCTCAGCATTTTCTGACTCTGGGCAATAGCTCATTAAATCTCCGAAATGGCCTCCAGCGCCTTGAAACCCTAAGGGGTGGTATGTTCACACATTACAAATATGGGTTATTATTCCAAACTAATAGAGAGAATGCTCCTTTAGCACCATGGATGAGCCCACATCATTAAAACTTTACATGTATATTGATTGCCTACACCAATGCTAAACAAAAACTGCAATGAAAATAAACAACAGTGATGGTTTTTGTAGAGGTGAAATCAGTTTTCTCTACTTATAAACTGAAAGATACACGTGGGTAGAGGGGCAACAAGAAGGGGAGAGGCATTTAGAGGGTATTTCAGGAGTGTCATAATAGCACTAGAGCAAATACAGTATTCAATATATTCAATACTCGATTCGCAATGCACCTTTGACCCTCTGCGACATCCACTGCCTTTCATCTAGATTTACACAATTACCAAGAATATTCGTACACCTGACATGAAAAATAGGACTGAGATACAAGAAAGCAATCTCATTTTGCATGAGCATGTGGGAGTAAGATCGGTTTAACGGACTGACCATAACAATAAGTTGTACTATCTGTATGTATAGACGGAGCAGTGTGTTTGAGAATGAGCTTGTTATGCACTATGGCTTTAAAAAGCAGCAGCATTTCATCATAAAATCGAATTTGTGTCTCAATATGTACCTGTATTTACAGTTCTTATGTAATATGAGTGCAGTGTGAATTTCTTCTCTGTGTAAGGGTTTGCATTCCCTTCGAGTTGCATGGCTTCCACTGCATTTCAGACCTCACTTTGGAGCATATTGGAAAGCAGTGTTTTGGAGCTTAGCAATGCAAATGCACAGGCTATCAACGGGACCCGGAGCAGGAGAAGCTAGGTGCTGAGCGGGTGCTAGGCGTTGCGGGCGGTGTGCAATAGTCACCTCCACCCCCCTCCCGAGACCCATGGGGCGTGGATCTTTTAGAACACAAACTACACAGGTTCCTCTGAGTTGAGGTAATTCCCACAACGTGTGGTTTGTGTTGTTTTCTTGATCATTTTTTTCACACATAGAGCAATTTTTAACTTTCCCATCCTCTGGTCAGGGTGGGCCTTAGCGTGCCCATACCGCCGAGGTACACGCTACACGGTCCTGACGAATGCCCATGTAAATCTTACACTTATTAGGGCAGAAACATGTTGACCCCACTTTAAGTGGAAACTCCCATCATAATCTGTGGTAGTTCTCCCACGCGTATCTTTTAACTAAGTCTGAACTGACCAGTGAATAATATGTTTTTGGTTGGTACAGTTTCAGACATTTTTAACATCACTTTTCACATCACTGTCACAAAATCCAGCTCCGCAGTAATCTGGCGTTGTAGCACACCAGGGAGGCATTCGGCTTCTCCTGGTGGGCCTGATGATGAAGCATGTCACCAACCAGGTATGTGAGTCAGGGCTTCCAATAAATCCCTTGAAGGTTTCCACTGTGTCCATAAGAGGGTATTTCTTTACAGTCTTTGCCTCTGTGTTTTCACACAGACCCCTTTGTATTACATATTTTAGCTAGATACCAGCACACTCAGAGGTGTGCTTCGAGAAATGCACACTGAAGGCAGGCTGACTTAACTTCATTGGCAGAGCTTTTTGTGAGATTCAGTGACGGGTTATCAGTGTCAGGGGGCTGTGTAACAAGTTGAGATTGGACTGGAAGAGATGTCATGTGGTCTTATTACTTCCATAGAAGGGTGTAATGAAGGGCCGAACTGAGCTGTGCTTAAAGACCATCTTGTGTGTATTGATCATGAAATAGAGTATTCTGCAGATCAGGCTTGAAAGTTGATGATAAAGCAGAGGATGGGTCCCAGGGCTTTAACAGCATACAAGTGTACAACACGTTAGGCGTGATGACTATTGGCAGTACTGTCAGAGCTATGTATGGTGTGGTGCGTATATCGCAGTAGTGGACATTTTCGTTATCAGTACCTATTGATGACAGAGGACTGAGTAGGACTAAGTAGTTTTTAATATGCTTGCCACTCTCCTGTGAATCTTCTTGGTGGGCTAGTTTCTGATCAGGATTCAGTGGATTTGCATAATAGCTTTGAGGAGTGTGGGGCGGCGTGACTACTTAGGCATGTTTACGTCATAAAAAAGGGGTCACAGAGCTGATGGTGGATGCTTAGGTGATTCTTGTTCATCGATGTGGTGAGGTATTATGTCACGATCATACATCTCCACTCTCTGTTTACCCTACAAAACTAAATTATATTTGTGTATTATAGCCATGAAAAACTCCATGATCGAGCAGGCCCTGTAATTTACTACTAACCCTTGAAGATGATCCGGGCCAGACTCGGACCGCAAACCAGCCTTGGGAATTACATCGGACCGGCCCCTGGGGAGGCAAAGGAGGGGGGCTGGTAGAAAACATTGCTGCTGCGCTTTTGTTACAGAGGGCCCTGCAAAACTGGTTCCCAGCAGCAGAAACGGTCCCCACCTGTCCAAAACCAGCCCCATCCTTTCGGCCCACTGGGAAAACACCTGGTGCCCGCTATGACCAGTTCGGCCCTGAAGATGATGCATGCCTGTTGGGAGCAGCATTTTCTGGTTGCCTTAGATGATGATCCAGCCAGACAGAATCTAGCACCCCATTAAAGGCAGGTGATCACACTCACTGTATAACCTGTACTCACCCTTGGGTAGCTTGCCACGGAGCAGTAAGGCTCATCACAAAGGCAATGTGTAAAGAAACAGCACAGCACTCACTCATGTAAAATACTCCACGTGATACAAAAGAGACCATAATCAAAACAACATGAACATCAGGTACTTTGGGGCATAAATCACACTTGGGAATACTACTAGCAGTACTAGGCCCATTCGTGCTATGATAATATCAGCAATAGGCACATTGGGAATGATTGCTAAACTAACCCCACATACAGCACCCTTCTGTGGTAAAACAGGATATACATCCCAGGCCCACCACAATAATCCTTATAATTCAATCCCACACAGTTATATGGGGCACCCTTGGGCACAGCAAAATCAGAAATATGTGAATTCAGGAAATTAGACCAATTTTTAGCAGCACCGCTGGCTGGACCATGTGGGTAAAACCAGTGTCAAATGTAAGGTGTTTTTCATATGAAATCAACATATAAAACCACACTGCCTGCCACTGTCCTGAAACACACACAGTTCACACAGTGTGACTCCCACACACACTCACTCCACGCCACTATGTGGTGCCACTGATACCAGCTTATTCTGTAAGGAACATTCTTGCACTCATTGCACTCAGCACCCTTATGTGGTGCACTGATACTCAGCAGGTCAATTTATAACACTGTGCAGACCGCATGGTCTCAACCTCCCTCCACCTTGACCAGGGCCGGACTGGGAACAGAAACCGGCCATGGAACGTGCTCCACCCCCTCTCCACACCCCACGCTCCGGGAGAGGGGGCAGGGGGGGGGGGGGTGGATCATTGGGGATGCGACCCAGCTCTTTGCCGGGCCGTTTTTTGGCCGATTTTGTGACAGGGCCGATTTTGCAGCAAAAACGGCTCTGTGACAAAAACGGTTCCCAGGGGTCCAAAACCGGCCCCACCCTTGAGGCGCACCGGGGGATTGCCCGGTGCCCGAAACAGCCAGTCTGGCCCTGACCCTGACTGTCATATAACCCTTGATGGAAGATCCCCAGGTCCCACTTAGTGTGGGTTCTCCAGAGCAGGTGGCGAAAGTGGCACATTTAATTAAGAAGTAGACATAAACAACGGGGGTTTGGTTGCCACTCAGGAAGTACACCCACAGGTCTCAAACCACATGGGATTCACACAGTCTCTTGACCCGCTTACAAACTGTCTCGGAAGCGTTCCTCCAGTCCAGTCAATCTGTCTCGCTACTACCTGGTGCCACAATGTGATCGGGAGGGCCCAGATGAGGAGAGGCTAGTTTGTCTGCTGAGTGTCAGGAAGGGAACATCAATGAATGGGGAATAACACAGGGGAGCCTTTCGGATGCAGGAGGCACCCTATCAGATACACATTGACCAGCAGTGGTGTGTATATCAAAGTAGTGGACATTTTCGTTATGAGTACAGGTTTGGTGCGCTTTGATATGGGTAGCAGCAGAAACTTAAGGTCACACACAACAAAGATTTGTAAATCCTGCACCTCCCTGTAAATGAGTCACAATGACTGGTGCACTTTTATATGGAAATTCTGCTCACACACAACAAACAGTTTCAAATTCAATACCGCCCTGAAAATGAGGCACACCTTCTGGTGCAATATGATTTGGGTTACACCAGACCAGTCAGGTCACACACACAGGCGCAAGTTCAGCAGAGCCACATGAGGTAGAATGAGGTACTACTACTGGTACACCACCATGTACGAGGGTTGCACCCTGTGAATCGAACACCACAAGCAATGAGCATGCAGCCAAAATGACGAACGAGAGAGATGAGGCACGAATGACATAATGAGCCACGAGCGGGTCCATAACCATTATTCCACTCACCACCAGCAAGACGTTTGTGATTGTCTGGGTCCCTTCAGCTTGGGAACCACATACTTCAGATGCGGGCAAGATTTCTGGGGCTCTGCACTAGGCAATCTGGTCTCCAGCCACAGTTCTTAGTCCAGCACCCATGCCTCACCACCCATTGGGATTCAGCAGATTAAGTAGGCACTTGCGAGGGCGCCATCACAGGTAGATGGTGGAGGCTCCTCATAGGAGATATTTGATGTCCCTGAGATCTCTTGAAGAACAGGAGGCCTACAAACGGGCACTTGGAGAGCACACTTCAGGGCACCACACTTCAACAGGTCTTCAACCCAGGCCAGCCCCTATTCAGGCAGTTATCCTACATGTGCACCACAGACTCCGCTGTCATTGTGCACCACGCAGTCCATGTTCTCCAGCCCCATGTCCCCACAAATGTATCTCTGGTTTGCTGAAGCATGGCACCAGTAGTTATACTGAAGTGTCCCTTTGAAACTTGGGGTGTTTTTTTTTTCCTTTGAATCACAGATGTCTGGCCTAAATTTCAGGTCTGTATGCCATGGGGCTTTGGAATGCAGGTCTTAATCTTTAGTGGGGCCATGATCCGGCCCGAGAGACTAAGGGCCATATGTATGAACACTTTTTCCCATAGACACAGAATGGGTAAAACTCTTCATACATATGGCGCTAAGTGTTAAGACCACTCCTACCGATGTATTCAGCCCGGGCTACAAATGGCAGAGGTCTGTTGTTCCAGGGCTTGCCCCAATCCACATAGAGGGTTTTTAGAACATAGAAATTCCCATATTCTATAAATGGCATTTCTAAGCGAGTTATGCCTAAACCACCTTTACGACTGGAAAGGGTTTGGCACTGCAAATACATTGATAGGAAATATCATGAGGCTGCTCCACTGCAATCCACTGTTGCAGCCCTAAGTAATGTCAAGTACTTTCCCATGTTAGCATATAGGAAGGGCAAGGTAGGCAGGGTAGGGGTCTCTGTACATACCTTTGTGGATGCCATTTTGTAGTATGTAAGCAGTACTGTTGTACTACTAAACGTAAGACAAAGTGCAATTGTTTCCTGTTTTTTTAAGACTGAGGGAGAGTGGTTCCATGAAGAGGTTAAAGAGAGAGGGAGAGAGAATAGAACCTTGGGGAACACCAAGGGAGACACGTGTGGTGTTAGAAAGGCAGTGCAAGATTTTAATTTGCTGAGTTCTGTGTTTGAAAAAGGAGGTGAACCATTTGTGGACAAGACCATTGAGGCCAAAGCGATCTTTAAGAGTGTTAAGTAAGGTAGAGAGGTTAACAGTATGCAATGCAGCACAGAGAGGTCGAGGACAATGAGTAGACATGATTTGCCCTTGTTGAGGGTGTGATGGATGTTGTCAACTATGGAAAGCATGGCAGTTTCCGTACTGCAGCCTTTTCCGAAGCCAGATTGCAGTGAGTACAGAAGATTGAAAGAGTTGATGTGATTATCCAATCGGAGAAGGGCTCCTTTTTCTAGGGCTTTGGGGAGTAGAGGGAGGTTAGAGATAAATCTATAAGTCACCCCTTAGGCAGGCCTTTCTATACTGAAGGCAGGGTGCTGGGTCCTAAGTGTGAGGGTGCCCCTGTATAAGCAGGACTCCCATAAAACCTTCATAGTCCATTCTCCTGGGTTGTAAGTGTATCAGCCGTTATAACATATAGAGTGGCCATGCATCATTACACGATGACCATCTCTAAACTGGCTATAATGAACACTGTCATGTTTGGTATCAAATATGTTGGAATCATATCCCCTACAACGTAAATGGTGTGGGGGTATGATTCCATGCACTGTAAAGCTCCTCTGGGAGGTCCTCAGTGCTCCCGGTACCAGTCTTCCAGAACCAGACAGCTAGCTACGGCTGCTGCTGACCAGAGACATGTTTCTGCCCTCCTGCTGCTGCGCCGAGCTCGAGCAGAGGAAGACAGAACAATAGATATCCTGTCACAGGGAGGTGTGACCACCTCCCAGACAGGGTTTAGTGTATTGGGACAGGGTGGGGGTGCTTGCCTGCTCAATTGAGCCTGCTTGAAGGGCCTATGTGGTGCTCTAATTGCATACTTCAGTTCAGGGAGCCGTTGGCTCCCTCCCTCTCTGGCGCAAAACTGGACAAAGTTAATGGGAGTATCATCCCCACTGTCCAGTCCCTCCTCTGGGAGGGACCCCTGAATCCTCCCAATCCTTTCCTAAGGGTACTTAAGGGCTTACCTGTTGGTAGGTCCCTGGATTCATTGTGGGACAAGCTTCTGATTACATACCACTTCAACTTTGATCGTCTGGGCACTCTGGACCTCGCTGGACTTCCTGTTGGGAACCAAGACTGCAACTGGGAAGACTCCTGCTGCTCCTGGTCTTGTTGTCCTGCAAGTCTGCTGCAAAGTCTGTGCCCATGGTCCATAGAGGTTCTTCTCAGGGCCTATAGACAGCCAAGACCCCCAAAGGAATCTCCCTTGGAGTGAAGGAGTCACTCGCCTGAATCTGCAGGCACCGCAATGCAGCTGACCAGTCTGCTGGTCCTGTGTCCCATGGACTCTGAAAGGCTCAGCAACACAGGTGGTGGTTCTGCAACTCCCTCAAGGCCTACACTGTCTTCATACCGAGTTTGAGAACAGTGTCCCTTGTTGGAACTGCTGGAACAGAACTATCTTTGCACCGTGTTGACTTGCCGCTGATAAGGCTGGTTGACTTTCTTCTCCAGAGATCTAAGTGCACTGAGAAGCTTCACCCTCAAGCAAATCCTGCAGCCAAGATCTTCACCCTTAACACTTCCTCAAGGTCCTCGTGCGAGTCCTGTGCCTTCGGCCCATGGGTCCTCTTGTACCTGCTCATGGTGAGTCACTTGGACCTTGCTGGTCCCAACACTACATTTTTGTCAACTACATTCCTTGCCGCTGCCAAGGCTTGTTGGTGCCCCTGCCAGACACTGACCCCTTGACTCTCAACATCGGACGTGGGACAGCTCTTGACACTAGCAGCATGTATCCCAGTAGGAGACTGGATAAGAGAGTGCCACCTGCCTCCATTGACTGCTAATCGTTTGATGGGAGAGACTGTTAACCCCCACAAGGAGTCCAAGGAAGCCCAAAGCTGCCCAGCCAAGGATGCTTCCAAGGGTCCAATAATTCCAACAGTAGCCAGACAGCAATCCCAAAGAAAGCACAAGAAAGACATATGCAGATTGCGCAACCCCCAGTGGCTGTCTGATGCGACCGCAAGTGAGGAAATTGCACCACACACCCTTAGTGGCAAATAGACACCACTGAAAGCTAGAAAAACAGGCACCCAAAGTGCCAGAAGAGGGCGCACTTGAAGAAGGACCGAGAGCGTGAAGTCGGAGGTGCACAGAGGGCTAAACCGGGAAATCTGACAGCAGGGCAGGAGCCGTGGAGAGAGAGAGCCCTCTGAGAACAAGAAGGAATGTCTCACGACTGTGGCTTCACTATTCGGCCACCCCAGCATCGATTGGCCACCATCGAGTGATGTCACACAAAGTGACCGATCCTGACAAATATGCCTGAATGGAGTCAGAGCCAAGTGCTTTAATGTCACAGGCGATAGGGGCAAGTGTTACACTCTCGAGCAAGGAAGATGGAAGAAAGGTGACCCTCCATCCAGGTATTAGAGTACCAAGAAAATTCATGAGGAATAGACCAGACCTGCAAAAGGTCTGAGCAAAGAAGAAGAGTGTGCATGATGTGCATGATGCCACATCGCAAAGACGTTGACAAGAAGAAGAGAAGAGCGTGGCACGGTGCCACAGCACAAGGGAAAAGGGATAAGAGCGTGGCACAAAGCCACGTCTTGGAAGACTCCAGGTGAAGAGATTTGCAGGATAGTACATTGCCACGTGAAGAAGCTGAAAAGGAGAAGAGAGTGGCACAAGGCCACAGTAATAACTCGCAAAGAGGACTAGGAAAGAAGAAGAGGTGAGACAAAAATGTGACAGACCTGTCACACGGAAGATCCGGACAACCACACTTGTGCAGGAAGAAGGAAGAAGAATGACAAGCGCCATCACACTGAGTAAGAAGTCACCACCTGCAGTACGGGTTGTCCAGTGATGATAGTCATGTTACCAGGTGCATCACCATAAGTCACCTAAGGAGCATCACACCACCAGAATGGGGCCGTATGCTGCAAAACAACCAGAGGGTAACAAAGCATCCCTGGCACAGTGGGAGGTTGACCACCCAGTAACTTTCAGTGATCCCCCATGACCCAGAACTCTGCTGAAGAGAGCATTCTCGACCATTAGAGGCTTGGGCTTGGCCCTGTTAGGAGTTCTGTAGTGAACCCTTTGCGCAGCCTATGAGAGGACTCGCACAGCCCATGCAGTCACATGGCAATCCAGGGGCAACAGCCTGAAAGGAATTCCGGTGAGAGGGAAATCCTGAAAAGAGAGATGCGCCTGCAGCAGCAGCTCCATGACAGGCATCAGGAAGCACTGAGTTCACGGACGGAGACTGTCCACTCAAATACTATCTGATGAAGGTATGTGCACCTGAGTCCTGATGGCCAGAGCACACAGACCATGAGACAAACACCCTTTGTGGCTGCAAGAGCGACTTGCTTGTGGTCCTATTGGCAGTTCTTCAGCGACGCCTTCGCCCGGCCTACAAAAGACCCCCACAGTCCACACAGTCCTGTGGCAACCTGGTGAAATGGGCCTTAAGGAGTTTCCTGTGAGGGGGGAGTCCTGGAATGAGAGGGAAGTCTGAAGTTGCTCCACTAGCTGGTACTTGGAAGCATCACCGCCTTCAAAGAAGACTCCCATTTCATCAATGTCGTCCTCAGTCTTTGCAGGTTTGCTGTCCATCGGAGCCTAAGCGCCTTCAAGTAGATCTCCGCTGTGGAATCCAGCATCACTCCGGATGCACCCATAGTGAACTATGTATATAGTCTCCAACACCGTGAGACCAGGTCAGTCCGAACAACATCGCAGAGGTGGACTGACACCTAATGCACATGTGGTCAATAGATCCAGTACTGCCCGACAGATGGTCTGAAGAAACTCTGATGCTGTGCTTTCTTTGTTCTTTCCCCATAGGTTGGAATTTGGTTATTTTCCAATAAAGTTTGGGATGGATGTAGTATACTGCTGGACAGGTCCTATTGTTGCAGGAGTGAGTTGTAAATACACTTCACACCCACTCATCAAAGGAGTCACCCGTCAGGTGACCCTGCTAATAAAAGGGGTCGGGCGGACGTGCCCTTGGCCAGTTTTCCAGTTCTATACCACTCTGTCAGTGTCCATCCTTTTTACGTAAGTGGGCCTAGAGCCCATTACTTTACACCCTCTGTTGGTGGCTTCAGGACGTCTCCACAGATACATGTAATGACAGACAATCAGGTTGTGAAAATGATCAGTCTGGCATGTAGTGCGGAGTTTCCCCATTGTCAGTGATGGAATAAGCCCTTTGTTAGCAAGAACAGACGCTAAGACATCACTAGCCTGGGGCTAAACTCTTTGCAGTGTAGCCAAGCAGTGACACTTCCATTGCATTCTGCATACTGACTGGGCAAATGCAGGTACTGCAGCCACACCCTTTGCTCTTGTGTTACGAGCCTCTCATATTCGACTTTCATGTCTCGGACATTCTGGCTTTGCCAGAAGGGCAGGTCAGACAGGCCAGTGTGTTGTCCATTTTTGTCTGGCTGGGCTGTTTTATGTTCTCATGGGCTGCTTTTCACTGTAAAATTCTCTGATATTATCACAAACATTGCCTGCAGCAAGCACAAATCAACGCGGGCTCCCATACCATACAAAACACCTACGCAGCTTGTCTTGTTTTTAAACCACTGATCCACAATGGGCTGGCTTTCTCCTGTAATTCCTTATTCATCCAACATTTTCACTGAAAGGTTTTGCAGATTTCGAGAGAAAATCTCAGAGGCAAACTTAATCAGACTGGTGTGACTTTATGAACGCCTTCATTTCTAAGAGGGGTGTCGGCAGGGTACGATTGGGATCACAATTTGGCCCGGGCACTGACAAAAAAAGTGCCCCACATTCGCGGGGGATGGCCAACATTCAAGGGGTGTTGTCCACATTCAAGGGGCGTGGCCCACATTCAAAGAGCGTGCCCTTTCATGAAACACCATTTGGTTACTGTTTGAGGTCTTATTTGTAGAGAAATATTTAGTAAATTAAGCCTCTTAAAGCTTACAGAGCCAGTAACATTGGTAAAGACTAGGAGCACTGCAGTTCTGAAAACTGGATACTTACTTGCAGTCTTAACACCCTGCAACAATGTCGTTAGATACTCTCTCCCAACCAGCTATGTACTAGACTCTAATCATTACATAAATAAGACATCCACAACATAAGAAAACCAGACAGGGAGGCACTAAGGGGAATTAAACTAAAATGAAAATTTTGCATCAGAAAAGCTGTGTTGAAAAATACGTACATGTTTTTATAATGTGTCCTCTTTAATTATCATGTTCCCCTTGCAGAATCATAAAGCATGAACAAATGGTTATTTTTATAGTTCTTTTTCCAATTGACAGTTTTAAATAGTGTGAATTCAGCCAAAGACATAGGCTATTTGATTTCTATTCATGAGCACCAATTACAGTACACAAGATCCAATTTTTTATTTAAGGGCCTGGGCGATGAAGTGATCACACCAGAATCACAGGGTGTTGAGAAGACGCGGGGACTCAAACCTGATTCCCCATCTCTGCAGCTCTGGCATCAGGCCACATATGCCTATGCACACACAAGGAATGAAAGTGGGAGGATACTGTTCTTGCGAACGACACAAGGCCAAGGTGACAATGGCCTATAAGCTGAGCAACTAAAAAACCAGCAAGGCCCCTTTGTGTTACAAAATTATTCAAGCCCTCCAGCGCAGGAGCACCTGAAAAGCAGCGAGGCCCCTGCTATTACTAACATAGTCATTCCTCCCCAGCCCTCCAGCACAGGAGCACATGAACAGCAGTGAGACTCCTGCTATTAGTAAATTAATCAGCCCTCCCCAGCCCTCCACAGCCTCAGGCCAATGTATTGGCAGGGGAGCACAAAACACAATTGCTGGGTCATCCATGGTAGCGAGGGGGAGGCTGAGGCTGAGGTGAAGATGGTGTGAGTTCAAAACATCACCTGGACCCCACAGTGAGACCCAATCTTCCTCGTCTACCATGTCCTGAATGTGAAGGGCTTTAGGCGAGGTGTTAAGACAAACACTGTTTCTGGGCTGCGTGGGCCCCAGTGGGGCCGAGGTGATAATGGCTGCAAGGCCTAAGCAACAACTGGCCCCCAGGGAGGCCTATTCTTGCACACAATCACCCATCCCCAGCCCACCCTCCGCATGATTGCTTTGCAGGGCAGGGGTGAAGGAGAGGCCACAGCTGATAATCGCTGTATGGCCGCCCAGTGAAGCTGCTTTCCTTTCTCTGTCTCGGTCTCAGTACCCTCTGTGGGATATTTTTTTCCTCCCCTTTCCAAGTCCACAGAGAGCACTCTCTGAGGACTGGGAAAGGGTAGAAAAAAACAGCCCACAGAGGGCACTGAGACACCGGCCCTTCGGCCAATGCCCGAGTGCCAATCCGCCCCTGGGTGTCAGCCGTCTTAAAAACTGCAGACCTCTCCAATGGATGCCTTACTAGTCACAGGGCTACCAGCCCCTTGGACAAAAAACTGGCCTCTCACGAGGGCCTTAATAATCACACGGTTAATGGCTCCATCAACAAAAATCGGCCTCTCACTGAGAGGGTCTTACTAATCACACGGTTACCAGCCCCATTGACAACAACTAGCCTTTCACAATGACGGCCTTACTAATCACACGGTTACCAGCTCCACTGGGAATTACTGGACACTCACAATGAGGGCCTTACTAATCACACGGTTACCAGCCTCATTGACAAAAACTGCCCTCTCTCAATGAGCGCCTTACTAATCACACGTTTACCAGCCGCATCGACAGAAACTGGCCTCTCTCAATGAGGACCTTACTGATCACACGGTTACCAGCTCCAGTGGGAATTACTGGCCACTCACAACGAGCACCTTACCAATCACACGGTCACCAGCCCCCTCAACAAAAACCGGCCTCTCATTGAGAGGGTCTTACTAATCACACGGTTACCAGCTCCATTGACAACAACTAGCCTTTCACAATGAGGGCCTTACTAATCACACGGTTACCAGCCACATTGACAAAAACTGCCCTCTCTCAATGAGGGCCTTAATACTCACAAGTTTACCAGCGCCATCAATAGAAACTGGCCTCTCTCAATGAGGACCTTACTGATCACACGGTTACCAGCTCCGGTGGGAATTACTGGCCACTCACAATGAGGGCCTTACTAATCACACAGTTACCAGCCTTATCAACAGAAATTGGCCTCTCTCAATCAGGGGCTTGTAAAGAGCAGCTACTCACCCAAGAAGCTCTCAAGGTGCTGGGGGTGGGGGTGAAGGCTGCTGGTTGGGCTGGGTGGAGGGTTATTCGAAGAGCCAGTTCTTGAGGTCCTGCCTGAACTGGGTCAGTGACGCTGATTGCCTGAGCTGCAAGGGCAGGGAGTCCCATGTCTTGGTGATGAGGTAGTAGAACGATCTTCCTCCAGCTGCGTTTTGGTCATACTGTAGTTTATTGAGCTGTTTCTGGGTGACACCAGTGTAGAGTGCGTTGCCGTAATCGATTCTGCTGGTGATGATGCGTGGGTGCCCGTCCTTCTGGAATCTTTGGAGATCCATCTGAAAGTCTTTCGGAGCAGGCAGAGGATGTGGAAGTAGGCTGAGGATACTGCGTTGATTTGGCGGTCCATCATGAGCAAAAAGTCCAGTATGATGCCACTGTTACATTCATGGCGCGTCGGGGTGGTATGAGCAACCAGAGCAGCTGGCCACCATGAGTGGTCCCAGGCTGATGTGGTGGTTCCTATAATGACAACTTCGGTCTTGTCTGAGTTGACCTTGAGGCTGCTGTCTTTCATCCCTGTCACGGTGGGCTTCATTCTATAGAGGAAGCTGGTTCTGGAGATTGAAGGTTTATTGGTGAGGGAGAGGATCAGCTGAGTGTCATCAGTGTTGGAGACAATGTTGAGTTCGTAGCTTCAGACGATGGCTGTGAGTGGGACCATGCACATGTTGAAGAGAGTGGGGCTTAGGGAGGAGCTGTGGGGGACTCCACAGCTGATCTCCTTAGGTTCTTAGAGAAACAGTGGTAATCTGACTCGTTGGGTCTGGCTCGTGAGGAATGAGTGGATCCAGTTCAGAGCCCTGTTGCAGATGGTGGCATCGTGGAGTCTGGGGATTAGGGTGATTTGGGAGATGGTGTCAAAGGCGAAATAGACGTCTAGTAGGATGAGGGCTGCTGTCTCGCACCGAACAGGTGTCGTCTCAGGCAGCGAGGAGTGCAGTAGTGCTGTTGTTGCTTCAGAAGCCAGATTGGGAGGTGTTCAGGACATTGTTTGCTTCAATGACTCAGAGATTTGGGCGTTGATTGCCTTCTCTATGACCTTGGCGGGGAAGGAGAGGAGGGAGATCGGTCAGAAGTTCTAGAGGCTTGTCGGGTCTGTGGATGGCTTCTTCAGCAGGGGATTGATCTCAGCGTTTTTTCAGTCGTCAGGGAAGGTGGCGGTTTTGATGGAGCAGTTTATGGTGCGACAGAGCTGGGGACAATGGCGTCAGATGCTCTGTGGAGGATTGGCATGGGATGGGTACGGAATGGGTCTGGTGGGGACCCTAAGTGGATGCTCTTCATGGTCTTCAGCATGCCCTCTGTTATGAGCGGGGTCCAGGAGAGCAAGGTCTGTTGAGGGGTGGCTTGGTTGTCTGTGATGGTGGCGAGTGTGGTGGCCGAGAAGAGGCCGTCAAGTTTGTTGCAGAGGTCTTGGGGGGGTGGATATCTGTGCTCTTGCTGTTGGGCTTGGCAAGCTACTTGATGATGGTAAAGAGTTATTTGCTCTTGTTTGCTGTTGTGTGCTTTGGAGTTGTTTCTATCTTGAATGGAGATTTTCTTGGTGGCTTTGATGACGAGGTGGTGTGTGTTGATGGCGGACTTGAAGGTTACAATGGTTTTTGGGATTTTGTTGCTTCTCCATTTCTTTTCAAAACATCTGCAGGTACATCTGGACTCGTGGAGGGCAGGGGGAACCAGCTGGCTACATTGGATAGCTGTTTGCCTGGTCTTCTCTTGAGAGGTGTAAGGGTGTTGGCGCAGTTGGAGATCCATTGATCCATTGGTTGCTTACTGCATTGCTGGTGTCCGTGGGCATTTGCAATTTGGTTATGCTGTGGAAGTTGACAAGAGTCCTTCAATGGCCTTAATCTAGCGGACGGTGGGGGGTTGATGATGACTGTGATGTATGGTGGGGGTGTTGAAGGCAAGGTGTATGCACTGATGGCCAGTCTAGGAGAGTTCCATGATGTGGCTTTAACTGATGTTCCCGCTGGCGTATAAGACGAGGCTGAGTGTGTGTCTGGCTGTGTGGGTCTGTGCGGTGAGTAGCTGCTTGCGTCTGATCTTGCAAGGCTCTCCAGGAGGGAGGTGGAGTTCTGGTAGCTGGAGTTGTCCAGGTGGAAGTTGAAGTCTCCGAGTAGGACGTAGTCGGTGGATGCGAAAGCCTGGGGTGCGATGAGGTCTACGATGTAGTCAGTGAGGGTGCTAAGCAAGAAGTGGGCCTATAGACGAGGGTGCCACGGAGGGTCATGTTGGGGTGGCAGGCGGTGTGTCTTCCCGGGTTGAGGACAAGGAGGGTCCTGGTGTTGTTGAGGTGGGGGGATGTAAGAGACAAGTTCAATGGCACTGGGTGGGGTCCTGGCACAAACGGCACAGATTGCACAGACGGCACAGATGGACTTCCCTTTGGTGCATATTCCGCACGGCTGCGCAGCAGCTGCCATTAAGTAGTGCTATGGTGGGCACTGGACAGCTGGGAGGCGTGATACGTAGGAAAAGAGCACTGGAAGGGGGCGAGCCATGGGCATCACAGCAGCAATGAGGGAGAGGGCAGCAAAAATGGGAAAAAGCAGGAGGAATAGCAAAAAGCAAAACAGTCAGAGGAAGCAAGAGAAAAAACAAAGGCAGAGGCAGAAAAAAGAAAAATAAAACAGAACAAGGGATAAAAACAGCGAATAGAGAAACAGGAGGGCAGTCAAGCAGCAGAGCAGTGACACTCTACCACTGGACCACCAGCGATGAGGCGCAGGCAGGAGCCTGCAGGTGGAGGAGGGCCTCAAACTTCTGACCTTCAGGTCAGGCGCAGCAGTAGGAAGGGACAGAAGCATCAGCTACCAGACAGCTCTGCGCTGTGGAAGCAGCAAGTCCACAAAGGATAGTGGACTGCACTTTCACTGAGCAGCAGCCGGCAAGCAGTGATGCAGGGGGCTGGAAAGCTGGGAGGTGGGAATCGCTGGAGCGGGAAAAGGACACTGGAGGGGGGGGGGGAGACGCAGGGGATTGCAGTGGCAATGAGGGAGCGGGCAGCATAAATGGGAAAAACAGGAAGAAAAGCAAAAAAGCCAGAGGAAGCAAGAGAAAAAAGGCAGAGACAGAAAAAATAATTCAAACAGAGAGAGGGACAGATGCACACTCACTGTGCAGCAGCTGCCATTAAGTAGTGCTGCAGTGGGCTGGATCTGTGAGGGTGGGAAACCCTGGAGCAGGAAAAGGACACTGGATGGGTGTGGGGCCATGGGGGATTGCAACAAGGGAAAGGCCAGCAAAAAGCAAAAAAGCCAGAGAAAGCAAGAGAAAAAACAAAGGCAGAGGCAAAAAAAGAACATTAAAACAGAGAGAGGGGCAGAAACAGCGAAGGGAGGGACAGGAGGGCAGTCAAGCAGCAGAGGAGTGACGCTCTACCACTGGACCACCAGGGATGAGGCACAGGCAGGAGTCTGTAGGTGGAGGAGGTCCTCAAACGTCTGACATTTGGGTCAATGGCGCCAGCGGCAGCAGGAGGGGACCACAGCGGCAGCTACCAGACTCCGCTGCACTGTGGAAGGAGCAAGTCCACTGAGAGTAGAGAATGAGAATGTTTTTTTGTTATCTGAACATGGATTTTTTTCTACATGAAAAAACAATATTAAAGGAGTTTTACCTTGATGGTATTCCATACTATTCAATTACCCTTATTATACATTATGCTTTTTTCTAGCCTCAAATGATCTGCTGCCTAAGCATCCATCACTTTGCTGAGACAAAACAATACAATCTTCACAAAGAATATTTCTAGAAAAAGTCATAACCTAGCACACAGATCCCCTTGAAGACGGCACGTTCGTTGCACACAGTACAGAGCAAGAAAACAAGGCACAGCTTACAGTCTAAAAGATGCAATACAAGTGCTGGTGTGAAATAAATTGTGCATTGCTGATGAGTAGTTTTAAAAAGTGTTATATGTCATAAGTTACCTTATAACCCAATATAAGACCAGCTGTTAATTACTAAGAGAGCTTAAGTGAATTGGAAACAAGAAAACAACCAGTTGTATAGAATTTAATCGAATAGTATGATTATGTGGAGGGCACAAGAAAGGTGGGGGTGAATAAACGTTGGTAAGCATTACAAAATCAGCTGTTGAAGTGTTCATGTATTCTTTGTGTAAAATACATTTCAATGTAATAAATAATACTAATGTTCAATACCAGTTGTTGGTCATTCCCATTAAATGAGTCACCTTTTTATTATCCATTAGGTTTATCTGTATAAAATTGTCTTCCTGCCTATTTAATGTAACTAGCACTACCTTAGGTGTAAGCTGGTATTTTTGATGCCATCCTTTTCCTTGAATGAGTTGGGTAGCATTTGTTCCAATGAGCAATGTTGTGGTTTGAACTAGTGAGAAGGAAGTTGGAGCTGCTGCGAGGAGGAGGGCTGGGTTTGTTCTCCTGACTTAATAAACTGCATGAGAAGTTTCCCTGAAGACATTGGAGATTTCTGGAAAGTTACGTTGTTACACCCATTTCCCTTAAGGATCAGCTATTTTCACTATTCTTTTTAACTCAAGTTTACACCAAAGTCTCCATTGAACCAACAAACCATCAAGAAGCAAGGACTGCCTGGAGAGAGTGCAAAACTAAGAGGATCAAAACAGGCCATGTTTGTTTCCTCAAAGACCAAGATACTTCTCCTTGGCCCAGAAGAGTCATCCTTTTTAAAGCAACTTCCATAAAAATTACTTCCTCTATCCCTCCGAAAATAAGCCACTTTCTAAAAAATAAATTGAAAAGTCTGCTGTCCATTAGTCCTTGTTTTTACGCCCGAGGGCGGTCAGAGAACACGCGTCAAGGCTTTGTTCAGGCGTTTGAGGAGCTTAGAAACTCATAATACACACAAACACAATAGATAACCCTTAAAGACTACAGTGCCCAGCAAGGTCTTACCCAGAAGATCCTAACTCCTTCCTGAGGCAAGTTACAACTACAAACATTGTTATATCGCTCTTACGCTAAGGAGTAGATTTCCGAATTTTTAGGACCCTCCTAGACCTGGCATCCTTAGCATGATTTCCCTTGTTTTTTTGCCTCTTCACCTGTATTTTTGACTGTATGCTGGACTTAGGTTATGGTGGTTATTGAACTCTTCACACTTTACCACTGCTGTTCAGTGCTGAAGTGCAAGTGCTCCCTGTGTACATCGTGATTAAGTTTGGTTATCCACTATTGGCATATTTGATTTACTGGTAAGTCACTAGTAAAGTGCACTGTGTGTGCCCAGGGCCTCTAAAACAATTGCTAATAGTGGGTCTGAAGCACTAATGTTGCAAACCACATTAGTAGCCCTGGAAACATGTCTCAGGCCAGCAACTGCATTGTCTGCACTGGCAGATTTTAACTGCCAGATCGACCTAGCAAGTACACCCATTTGCCAGGCCCAAATATTCCCTTTTATTACATGTTAGGCATCCCTAAGGTAGGCCCAAGGTAGCCCCATTGGTAGGGTGCAGTGCATGTTAAAGGTAGGGAATGTACTGTCGTGCTTTGCATGTCCCGGTAGTGAAATTCTGCTTATTTAGTTTTTCACTACAGCAAGGCCTATCTCTCCCATATGCTAGCAGTGGAGCTGCCTAGTAACATCTTACAAATGTATCTTTCTATTGGGAGCTGATAGAAAATTTGAGTTTGGGGTCTCTGCACTCACCTTTAAAAAAAATACATAATTTTGTGAAATTGGTTTTTAAATTGCAGGTCTGAAAATGCCACTTTTAGAAAGTTGGCATTTTCTTACTTTAACCATTCTGTGCCTCTGCCTGTCTTCTGAATACAGGTCTGAGTTAGGATGATTGCTGGTCTGTTTGTACATTCACTCCAGACAGCCATACAAAGGAAGCTAAGGTGTGCCCTGTATATCCTGTTGGCCCAACACCAGGCTGATGGGCCTTCCTGAGCTAGAGTGGTGGGAAGCGTTGTCACTGACACCTGAATAGAGCTGTGCCTGTCTTCACACAAAGCCATCTCCACCCCCCTGTAGTGTGTCTGGAGCCAGGGCAGGGAATGGGTCTTGTGCATTACTTAGACTCTCCTTTACAGTTTGCATACTTCAAAGACTAAGGACCTGTGACCCCATATCTTCAGAACACTTCTGGGTTGAGGACATTCTGCTAGGAAGAAGAGCTGGATAAGCTGTCAGGAGGGACAGCAACTTAGCAGTTTACTTTGCTGTGTATTTCAGATTCTTGCTGCTTCGGTCCATGGACTGAAAGGAATGGACTTTGCTTTTTCTATCCTGCTTACAATGTTCTCCATGGCTTGAGTCAAGCTTGCCTCCTGTTAAGAAATCGTAGGGCCATCAAAGACTTCACCTGCCAGTACCTGGGCTCTCCTGCTGAGAGTACTGACTTGCCAAGTGGTGCCAAATCCAGTACCTGGGCCCTTGGAAGTGAATTCTGCTGATTTCAAGAAAACATCTATGAATTTATAGTAATTTTAGGTGTTTAGCGGGGTGCCTAAAGCTTTTGGTCCTGGTGTCACTGCATCATTGAAACCATGAACCTGTTGTCTGACAGAGGTTAAGGGATAGGTTTGAGTAAGAAGAAATATGGTGAAGTAAGGAGAGACTAATAGTATCATACCTGACAGGAGGTAGTCAGGATTGGGGACAGCACCAAGCAATACTGGAGTAGGATTGATTTAAATATTCTAATACTTAGGTGTGCAAGCTATCACCTCTGTTCCATTGAAGTAAGGAGAGAGAAATGTCAAAAAGAATATTATTCTAATTAATTGCCACCAACCGCCTAAGAGTGTGAGGGTTAAGGCTGGGCAGGCCAGGCATACACACTGAGGGGCGTGTTTATTATTTTTAGATCAACACAGTGCAGCAACTACACTAGGTTAGTTCTGCTGTGTGAGGGGGAGAAATCAGCACTGAGATATATTTATTAATAAACACTGACAATGCCTACAGGGCTTGCTTATGAATGAGAGTGCCAACTGTGTCATTGCTGGGTTTAGGCATTTATTAGGTCATCATACAAGCAGTCTGTTACTAATGAATTAAAACACACACAAACCCAACAATATATGCAAGGTAGATCAAAGAATACAAGTAGAAAAAAGAAAACATACTGCTGTCTAAACACCGTGAACATTTCTTGCAACACACAAATTAAACAAAGCAGCAGATGCCTGTCTTCAGATAGTATTGTACATAGTCTACTATTGTTTTAAGGTTTTTTTTTTTAAACCTTTTTTTATTGGTATTGGAAGACAATCAAAAGACAGTAGTGACACATATACAAAGCATACAAAGATTCAGGTATAGTGCAATGCAGCAGCGTACATGGAAAGCCCAGGCGTCAGGTCCAGACAGGGAACAAGGCAGGCAGTAATGGGGTCACGATACCAGCAAATACATGAGGTGTTACACAGCTGTACAGAGCATATAAGTACATCAGTAATGTGGATACCAAGCATACACCCCTACAGGGAGGAGATTAGCAACAGCACAGTGGGTGTGCACTCACAGTTCATCAGTCCCTGAGTCAAGGCATCCTAAGCAGCACCACAAGGGAGAGGGCAGTGAATCCCCGCCTCCCCCCCGATGATCATACAGCGTACCTCATGCAAGTAAACAAGCTGTAGTGTAAAGAGAACTTCCCGATCACTGTGTCATATGGCATGTGGTAAACAGACGTGTAGTCCCAACAAACGGAACTACATCAACCCACCCCAACCCGATCTGCACTATCCGAATCAGAATCCTGCACAGCCCTGGTAAGTAGGTACACCTGCTGTGGGCTCCAAAAGTCTTTAGGTCTACAGCGCACAGGCATCATTTCTGCGTAAATATTATATTGGTCTTGACAATAAAGGACATCCTTCAGCCAGTCCCCTAACTGCGGCACCCTGCCCCGCCCCCAGCAACAGGCCACACGCCTCTTCGCCAGCAGTAGAGCCACATCCACAAATCTACGATAGAGTGCCGGCACTTCCTTGGTATATCCCAGCAATAGGACCATAGGGTCGAATAATACCCCATCTTCAGTCATGACCTGAAGGGCGTCATGAACCTGCACCCAGTACTCTGAAATAGCCCCACACTCAAGTGAAGAAAATCGGCACCCGGCGCATGACAACGAGCACATCTATCGTCTTCCTCTAACCGGAACCTGAGTTTCCTAGCTGGAGTGTAATAAAATCGTTGTATGAATTTATAGTGTATGATCTTTAAGCGGCAGCTAGAGGAGATATTGGCAGTCACACCACAACAATATGCCCACTGGTCATCAGTGATAGAAATTCCAAGCTCAACATTCCACTGTTCACGTACAGAGCAGGGTGATACACCAGAGGTAATGCAGGTGAGTAGAGGAATGCAAGATCCAGCGCCCTTGCGACTCGTTTCCAGGCATCAACCGTACAGGTGACCGTCGTCTGGTGAGTATCGATGTCCCCAACATTCCCCAGGACCATGCCCTCCAATGGGAGAGGATGAGCAACCCACTGTTCAGCAGCCACCTGAGGCATAAACGGTGTGGGGCGCATCCAGTGGTAGGCGTAGTGTGCCTGGGCGCTAACATAATATAGTTCAAAATCAGGGACGTCGAAGCCCCCATCGACATAAGGCAGCGTCAATGTGGACCATGCCACTCGCGGCTGTTTGCCCCTCCAAAACAGTTGAATCAGCTCCGAGCGGAGACGCGTGAAGAAATACGCCCCAGGGTGATATGGAATATTCTGAAACAAGTACAGGAAGCGGGGTAACACCACCATTTTTATCAGAGATGCTCTACCCGCCATGGACAGTGGCAAAGACATCCATCTCGTCACGTTATCTGCTAGCTTAGTTATAGCGACGCCGTAATTAAGCCTGAGCGTCTCCTCCTTGTGCAAAGCCACAACAATACCAAGATACCGTAGCTCCGAGTCACACCACTCCAGGGGGTAGTCAAGTGGGAAACGATGAACCGCTGCAGTGAGCGGAAAAAATTGGGATTTCTGCCAATTGATATGTACTCCAGAAACACCGCCAAAGGCAACAAACTCACGCAGAATCGCATTAAGGTTCAACTGCGGATCTTTCACATAAAGTGTAACATCATCCGCGTACAGAGATATCCCAATTTGTCGCTGAAAACAATTAAATGCACTCTGTTGATGCAAATGCCGAACCCTACATGCAAGAGGCTCTATGGCAATGCCAAACAGGAGGGGAGAGAGAGGACACCCCTGTCTGGTCCCCCTCGTGATCGGAAAAGGGGAGGACAGCACACCCGTCACAACCACCCTTGCCACCGGGTCAGTGTAAAGCAATTTGACCCATGAGATAAATATCCGGGGAAAGCCCATTCTGCATAAAACGTCTATCAGATAACCCCACTCCACTGAGTCAAACGCTTTCGTTGCGTCTAAAAAAAAAGCAGCCACCGGGAGCTCTGAAGCTATGGTCGGAATCAAGGAGAATAATGTTCGAAGATTATGAGATGTTGCCCGGCCAGGCACAAATCCCGACTGGTCAGGTAGGACTATAATGGGCATAAGCTCAGAGAGACGCGTCACCAATACTTTAGCCAAAATTTTAACATCGCAGTTAAGCAATGAAAGAGGCCTATAGGACCCCACGTCTAGGGGATCTTTTCCAGGTTTGAGCAAAGAGGTGATAGCAACTTCCCTCATAGACCCCGGTAGTCTCCCCACCTCAAGAGATTCCTCGAACACCTCCCGAAGCACCGGAGCCATAATATCCACGTAACATTTATAGAATTCGGCGGGGAGACCGTCCAGACCCGTAGCCTTGCCATTATTAAGAGACATAATGGCGCTCCTGATTTCATCCACCTCCAGGGGCCTACCCAGAAAAGCCCTATGATCTTCGGATAGCCAACAGAGCGACAGCTCGTCCAGAAACCCCCCATACCTCACGTCTCCTGATTGCTGGGAAGTGTATAAGTGTGCGTAATGAT
Organism: Lissotriton vulgaris; assembly: GCF_964263255.1. Lineage (NCBI taxonomy): Eukaryota > Metazoa > Chordata > Amphibia > Caudata > Salamandridae > Lissotriton > Lissotriton vulgaris. Next base: position 281,413,227 of record NC_141695.1, on the reverse strand, counting down.
GTATAAACGTGTCCTGAATATCCTTCGTGTCTGTACAGCGCGTGCCATCAGGCAAGACCAATTCCAACACATCCGAACTATGCCTTTGGTGTCTCGTAAGTGCGGCAAGCACCTTCCCCGGCCTCTCACCTTCACAATATCTTCTAGCCATCCAGTATTTCCCCCTATGCTTCGCTTCCCTGGCCGCCTCCTCCTCGTACTCCGAGAGTTTATCCCTAAACTGGTGCATGAGATCAGGGTCAGGGCCAGCCAGCAACCCACGCTCTAGTTGTCGTAGGTCAGCCTCTAAGCCCGCAATCGTGCGAACTATAGTCCTGAGTACCCCACAGCTGTTGGAGATTGTGACCCCCCGGATTGTAACTTTAAATGCCTCCCATATCACTTCCACACTTTCTACAGAACCCCTATTCCTCGGGAAAAAAGCCTCCCCTTCCTCGCCTAGCTCCGCCTTAAAGATGGGATCCAACAGGGCAGAAGGGAAAAGCCTCCAAGGTGGTCGCGGTCTGTGCAGTCCTGGCACCGATAATACAACCCTACCCGGACAGTGGTCTGAGTATGTTCTGGGGAGGTGTGTCACACCATGTAACCCTGCTACCAGTCCCCTAGAAAGGAAGATATAGTCCAATCTCGCCCAGGTACGGGCCTGTGCTGTGAAATGCGTGCCCTCCTTAACAGTGGGGTGTACATATCGCCAACTGTCTATCAAGCCTGCCTCCTCCACAATGCCCCGCAAGACATCTCTGGCCTGGACGTTGTACTGAGAGCTTCCCTCCGACCTGTCTTCAAGAGCCCTCATCGCCAGATTAAAATCCCCCCCATACAACATGTGAGGCGTCCACCGCAATAATATGGCCCCATAGTGCAAGAAAAAAGGCAGGTGTATCAATATTCGGTGCATAAAAATTCACGAACAGCACAGTGATCTGCCCAATTCTCCCCCACAACAGCACATATCTCCCGTCTGAGTCTATGCGTGATCCCAACTCCTGGAAGGTAAGTGATATCTTGATCAGTATAGCAACCCCCCTGTCGTAAGAGGAGTACGATGAAAATTTCCTCACTATGGCCCACCTCCCTCTGAACGCATGTGCAGGCACCTGGCGCAAATGCGTTTCCTGCAGAAATGCCACCTGTATAGCATGTCGATCCAGATAGTGCAGTACATTACGACATTTCCTGGCATCATTAAGCCCACGCACATTCCAAGACAAAATCGATATCCTATCTAACATCTCGACTGACATTACTCATAATGAACGTATGATAGGAAACACTGAAACCCTGCACCAGGCACACTACCCGAGCAGATGCAGTGGACCGTAACCGCCGCATACACCTTCCACCTCGCGTAACGCACACCACAGTCATTCATGCCGTCTTCCATCAACAGAACCAAACCCCCACTCCCAGAACCAAACAAAACACATCCGTGCAACAGGCACGCGGTACAGCCAGATAACATCGCGCATCCGTCACAACCAGCAAGCGAAAGAGAAACTACCATCGCATTCCCTCCTCCCCCCGCCCACCTGACCATCCCCAAACTGTCAGGACCCCCTACCACCCCCCCTCCCCACACTCCATTCATCCATCCAACCATCCAGAAAGTCGGTCGCACAAAAAAAACTCTTAGTATTGGTGGGGTATTCCCGTTGGGGGTGCCCACTAGAGGTGCACTTCACCACCCCCTCACACTATGCTGATCCTACAGCCGCAGGGCGAAGATCCAACTCAGGCAAAGTGCAGGAGTGGGTGCCCGGAGCAAAATATTATCACCAACCATCGCCTCCATAACAGTCTCAACTAGTGGACGCTTGGAGTAGTCCGGCGATTCACCCAACCGCCCTCAACAGTACATGCCTGTGGAAACCCAGCCTCTAAGGGCAGACATATAAGTATCAGTGCGAAGTGTGCAGCATAGCCATCCCACTTCTAGAAACCTGGTCAGGCGTCCTCCTCTTCCCCCGCCGATTGGTGGTCATTCTGTCCCATCTCGTCCTGGCGTCCAGCAGCAGCTCGCTCCCTCCTGAGACGCTTCACAAAGTCCTCCGCCTGCTGCGGATTCGTGAAGAAAGTCTGCTTCGCCTGATGAGTCACCCTTAGCTTCGCAGGGTATAGCAAGGCGTAGTCCACCTGCAGGTCCCTAATCTTTTTCTTAACCGCCAGGAATTTACGTCGCTGCTCCTGCACCATGGGGGTGAAGTCCGGATATATGGTGAAATTGACCCCCTCAAAGGAAAGTGAGCGGGTAGTGCGAGCTGCACGAAGAGCCGCATCACGATCCCGATAGTTCAGGAGGCGCGCAATGATAGGACGCGGAGCCGCGCCAGGGGCCGGCCGCGGTCCAAGTGATCGGTGTGCCCGCTCCACAATAAACTGAGTAGAAAAAGCTTCCGCTCCAACCGCACCAACCAGTAGTCTTTCCACATACGTCTCCATTTTCCCAACATTCGTCGTCTCCGGCACACCTACCACGCAAATGTTGTTACGCCGACTTCTCGCCTCCAACTCCTCATTCTTGGCAGCTATCACTCTCAGGATATTGTCCATCCTCGCCAATTGAGTGGTATGAGTGGCCGCAGTGTCGTCATGATCCGAGATACGCTGCTCCGCCGTGGTCAGGCGCTCCTCATGGACATCAAGTTTTTGTACCACTGCGTCCATGCGTGAGGATAGTTTGTCCACTTTATCCACAATGGTGGCGAAACCCTGTCGCATCTCCTGCATCATCTGCTGGAAATCCGGGGTGGTGGGCTGCGGAATAGCATCAGCGACAGGCGGAGGGGGGGATCGTGAGCTCCCTGCATCCTGTACCAGGCGAGCGCCCCTCCTAGAAGCCGTAGAGTCAAATGAGAGCTTAGGTTGCTTGTTGTCCGGTTTACCCATAATTATACACACACAGCTTGCAGCAGTTCTTACAGTAACGTGCAAAGAGGGGCGAGGGGATCCCCGGGTACAAGTTCACGGCCACCAAGGGTATGCACCCAACAGAACAAGCAGCTCAACAAAATGCAAAAGTGGGGTGTATGATGCCCACTTCCACGTAGCGCCGCCAGCACCCTCAAATCAGTCACAGCACGCTGTCGCCACCAGCTTGGCAAAGGGCAGCCACCATGATAGCAAATGGAGGCAGCCCGATGGGACGCTGCAGCGGCCCGTCACAGCACACTACAGAGTAATAAGGGTAGCGCCACTCACAAAGTGCGACAGGGACCGTGCGCAGGAATCAGCACCAATGTCGTCTCACAAGGACCAGGGTGGAACAATCCAAGACCGTGTGGCAAGTGAGGCACAGCAGGGTGTAACAGTGGGTAGCGCAGTCAGATGGGACAGGCGCCACCATAACCAGCGGAGAAGTCTGCCGCGATATCCCACACGGCAGGCTCCGCCATATAGCAACCGCTGCGATGAGAAAGGCGCCAAATGCAGAAAGAACGACCTCCCAGCAGGGTGATTAGCAATGTCACATATAAGCCTTTTCCCCGATCGTAGTACACCTCCGCTCGTACCTTGTAGATTCCAGTGGGTCAGGACAGCACCACAGACGGGGGCACGAGCAGGCGTATATGCCCCGCCACTCCCCTCTGTGCAATGGCCGCTTCCAAATCAGGGGGTAGATTGGAGCCCCCGCCGCAGATGGCGCTGCACACCCTGCTCCGCCGGTCACGAGCCCCAGGGACAATCACCGGCCGCGTCCAGGCGGGCAGTCACGGAGAGACACTGAGGGGGAGGGGATCGGGCCTCCACCCACGTGTGCAGCAGCGGACTAAAGTGGGCCGAGACGCCGGGCCGCGGAGCGCCCGCTCTCCAGAGTGCTCGGCGGTGAATCTTCCGGACCTTCTAACTCCGGGCAGGAACCTCCGATCGGAACAGGATTTGGACCGAGTGCAGTCCGTAGCCTACCAAGGGATAATCCAGGATCAGGGTAGGGCAGGGTGATGATTATCAGGATATTTAGACGGATGAAAGCTCCGGGCTGCAGGAGCCTGACGGCAGTGCGGCCATGCTGCAGTGCGCCCTCTAGCGCCCCCCACTATTGTTTTAAGGTTGCATCATCATTAAGAACTAATGAATTGACCATCTTGGAATGGTAAAACAATGAAACAGTATAGGCAACAGCATTCATTAATGGGTTGCCTGTTTCCGAGGCAGGGGCCAAGCAAAATGTACAGTGCAGATGAAATGAGCAGCAAGCACGCTGCCTTTTAGCTCTGGCTGGGTAGCTGTAGTATCATCTTAAGAAAACATAATAATAAAAATATGAGAAGCAAGGAAATGATAGGGGAACTATAAAAGGAGAACTTTGAAAACTAATGGACAGGCTAACATGTCATGACTCTGAAACCGACTCATTTACAAGTGGATATGCACATGTGATAAAAAAAAGATGCCATTCACAGACAAGAGAGCCAATGACAGATGTTGACTAAGCAATTATCCCATACAACACGCTGCCACAGATGGAAGTATAGTGTAAATGACACTTCGACAGACTAATGGCTGAGGAGAGCTGACCCAAAGGCCCTCTATAAAGCTCAGTAAGTATATACTTACATATTTGGAGGCATGTACTATCTTTTCAAGTTTTCTGCAAACAGCTAAGCCTATCATCTCTTCCAAAGAAATTGCAGAAAGAAACGTCTATCCCTATGGTTTGTGAAAGTGGTTAACCAAAAACAAAATTGTTCCCTACCATGGTAACTAGCGAGATTTCATTTAGCAAAATACCTGACTTTAGGCTTTAACATGGTGAAATAATAATCCATCTTTACCTGCCTATTGGCTTTAACATATGTATTACATGGTTAGTAAATCAGGCCTACTGCATTTGTCTTAGCTTTTCATAATAAACAGTTCAGACCTATGGCATCAGAAAAACCTTTTACTAATCATCTCTAGTTATTAATATAGGCTTTTCACCATAAGTCCTACAGTCAGGAATACAGTCATAAGTTACAAACTAACATATACAAAATTACAGTTGGCAAAGCAAATTACTATCACTCATAAGAGGTTCTTACAAAAATTGTTACAGTCCAAATCTTCTATACAAATGGCTTGTCTAAGGGGTAACCAACACCTAAACCCTTGCCTAATATGGTAGTTTGTTAGATTCCATACTACAAAATACCTATATGTAGGCTTAAATACAGAGTAATAAAAATCCACACTTAAATATCTATTGTCTTTAATATATGACTTTCACAATGAATATGTCAACCTACTGCCTTTATCATAGCTTTTCAAAATGCACAATCTTGCTTTTTATACTTATCATTGGTTTGTCACAATTACCAACTCATCCCTACTGTGTTGAGGATAGGCTTTCCTACAAGGCAACCATCAAGAATAACTGTACAAAAATGTGCTGAATTACAGTTGTCAAAACGGTATTAAATTCCTTCTACTATAGCCTGATAAGGATTACTCTAGTGATGCTTTTGTTGCACATGGGGTTGAGAGTAAGTCGGAGAAAGCAACACTTAGCAGGGAGATTGGTATTTTGTGGGGCTTGAGCACAAGATAAAGGGAGCTGGAAAACACAAGTACTCTGTGTGATGGAGTGCTCAACCAGAAAGAACAAAGTATTTCCAATCCCTAAAAGTGAGCAGTGGAAGGACACAAGTCAGCCAGTCAAGAGGGGGATATGGAGTCTATGCTCCAGGGGATAGGCATAATGGAACAAGATGTGCAATGAAAGCCATTGAATAAGAAGCAAGTGATAATAAATCCAGCCGAGGATAAACAATAAGAGAGAGTTTTAAGCCACTCCTAATTCTTGATAACCCTACAATAGGCCTGTCTGGAAGTAAGCTCTAAAAATAACCTTGGCAGGCCCACCTCACTGTTCTGCTAAAATGAAAATATGCTAAACGATTCCTGGAAATAATCTTTATAGTTGCAACGAGGCAGTCAGGGGGGTGTAGAGTCTCCCTTCTACCAAAAAAATGATAAGAGTTCGGGAAGATGGTATTTGGCGCCATTCTGCTTAATGTAGCAGGTCCTATTGGGAAAACATTCACTTGACGCCTGCAATTTTATGGGATATCTCTATCCAGAAAAGAGGCACTAAAAGATAGAAGAACAATAATTTTTCTAATTCCTGTTGAAGACCCTGTTAGGGACAAACACGTTGGCTGGGATGCTGTTGGATTTGTAAAGAATAAAGAATAAGTTTCATTTGAATTTTTATGCCTTGGCTCCTGCATTATATTGAAATCTATGAGAAGAATCTTGGTGTTTGAATGATCATTACATCAAGCCAAATTTGGAATACTACTTACATGGTTTTCCAAGTAATTTTTGTGCATTGGTTGGACCTGAAAGAAGATGCATGATTGGAAAAAGAATTTGGACTGACATTGTATTGAGTTATTTAAATTGAGATAAACAAATTGGACTTCCTAAGCACTCCGTTTCCTCTGCCAGAATGTGTATGACTGTGGTCAATTGATTGTTATTGGCAATTTCAATGTATTGATTTGGTGTTAGGAATGTAAATTGTCAACTAAGTGTTCACCAAAGAAATTATGTTATTGCACTCTAATAACAGCATCCACGCTCATGTAGGGAAAATAACGAATGTATCAGGAGGTATTATTTTCATGATGTCTAATGCATGCCCTATATCCACCGAACTCAATGTAACATAAATGCCAATGGGTTCTTGTCAAATGACAGCAAGGAGTAAGTTCTATTGTGATGCACTGACAGGTCATTGAAGAAGAGGAAACAACAGATTTAAAATCAGAGATTTGAAAAACATGAATGCTGTTTATCCAAGCCATTGAGTAGTGGACCTGGAAGCATAACCTCAATTTAAGTCCTTGGAGAAAAGCATATATAAAAATCCAAGGAAGCATATAGTTGAACTTCATGAAAGGATTTAATACATGAGAAGGAGTTGAAGCACAGCACATCAGTAGAGGTTCAGATACAGATCTTATCTAACAGTTAGCCTGGAATCTGGAACCCAGGATGTAAGATGCAGGCACGCATCATACATTCCAGGCAGCAGACCAAGGCAAGGTGAATAGAACAAAGCAGTATATATGTACAACAGAATGCAACACATCTTACCCCTAAAAAAAAAAAAAAGAGGAAAGAGGGGGGCGCATTAATCTAAATATCTGCTGGGAACATTCTTTTGTCTATTGCAAGCCTTAACTCTAGAAGCAACAGAAGAATCTACATGAACAGCATTGGGAGAAGACATAGCGGGAAAAACATCAGATCTCCTTTGGCAGTAATCAAGGGCAGAAGAAGGAGAGCTACGTACATTTTCAACATTGTAATATTTAGCCACCCTGCGGACATTCCAAACTCTACCATCCTGCGTGACAACGCTGTTTTTAAAAACTTTAACAATTTTGATAGGAGGGTAAAACTTAGAAAAACCCTTGACAAGAAAACCAGGTTTTTTGATTCGCACCCATTCCCCCACCACAAAATCACTATCTTTGGTTTTCATTTTTGAATCAAACAGGGTTTTCATTTGTAGTTGTTTGTTTTCAACCCGTTTGGCCACAGCAGCAAGGTCCAAAGCAGAATTATTTACATCAAGTTTTTTAATCCACCAGGGACATATATCAGAAGGAGGCTCCCTACCCTTAAGGAGTCTAAAGGGACTAACGCCAGTAACAGAGTGAGGGGTGATACGATATGTCCACAACCTTTTCCTCACAACATCCAACCAACCATCATCCGAAGTCTGCACACCATTCAAACAATCCTTAAGGACGCGGTTAAAGCGTTCAACTTGGCCGTTTTCCCTAGGCTCATACAGAGAGGTGGTGTAATGCTTGATGCCACATGTACTGAGGAATCTCTCAAAATCAGCCGAAACAAGCTGAACCCCATTATCTGTGACACAAGTTTCAGGAAATCCCTCTCTAGCAAAGACCTCTTTAAGAAAAAGAATAACAGAATGAGAAGAAACAGTACTGACAAACTTTACTTCGGGCCACTTGGAGTGGTAGTCCACCAGAACTAAAGCATAACGAGCATTGTAAGGCAACTGTTTAAATGGGCCAGATATATCAAATCCCACCTTCTGCCAGGGAAGGGTGGGCCAGGACACAGGCTTGAGGGGAGTTGAGGTCACATGAAGCATTTTATCACTGTTAACACAATGCGAACAATCTCTTACTAGCCTGTCCACCATCTTGTCCACTCCTGGCCACCAAAAGCTCTCTCTAATCAGACGTTTCATTGATGACATGCCAATGTGACTCTGATGAGCGAGAAGCAGGATCTTCTCTTGTAAGGATTGGGGCGGAATTAATTTACCAGACTTGAAAAGTAGACCAGAAAACTCTTCAATTTCCGAAGAAACTTGGCAAAAGGGAGCTATATCCGGAGAAACACCCCTATGGGGTGGCCAACCATTCCTAACAAAATCAAACAGATGTTGGCAAACCACATCCTTGCCAAGTTCAAGAAACCATTCATCTTCCGACAATGAAATGAACTCCTTGGAAACACAATCTCCAACAGAGGCAACAACATCGACGTCATTATCCATCTTTGGAGACTCCTCACAAGGAAACCTTGAAAGAAAATCAGCAGTCACGTTACATTTACCAGGAACATACACAATTTCGAAATCATACTCTTGAAGACGTGAGGACAAACGAGCTATACGCGCAGTGGAGTTCCATCCACCTCCAGGAGATAAAATCCCAACTAAGGGTTTATGGTCGGTACGTAGTACAAAACGATTGCCCCAAACATAATTCCTGAAGTGCTCAACAGCCCAAATGCAGGCCAGAAGTTCCTTTTCAATAACGGAGTACCTTCTCTCCGTGGGAGACAAAGTCCTTGAGGAGAAGGCAACACACCATTCATCCTTACCTGATGACTGACTTAACACACTACCAATGCCATAAAGGCTGGCGTCAACAGTAATGATGCACTTCTTGTTGACACAAAAGGACTTCAAAGTAGGAGCATTAACGATTTCCTCTTTGATTTGTTTAAAAGCTTGTTCCTGCTTCTCCGACCAAATAAATTTGGCTGAACTCCTAGTAAGTTCTCTGAGAGGCTCCATTTTATTTGCAAAATTTTTGATAAATTTGCTATAATATTCGCAAAGCCCTGCAAAAGAAAGCAACTTTTCCTTGTTGTCTGGGGAAGGAGCCTTAACAATAGCATCCACAAGATTTTTTTGGGGTACAACTCCATCCCCTGAAAGTGAATGGCCCAAATAGTCTACTGTCTTACAAAAAAACTTGCACTTACTAGCTTTGATGGTCAAGCCAAACTTCTCCAACCTGGAACAAACCTCCCTAAGGTGACCATCATGCTCAGAGATATTTTTAGAAAAGACAAGAATATCATCTTGAAAGCATTTGACGTAGACATTCAGATCCCTGAATATGTGATACATTGCCCTCTGGAAAACAGAAGCGGCTGACGCTAGGCCGAAAGGCATTCTTTTAAATTGAAACAATCCATGGGGAGTGATGAAGGCGGTGAAGTGTTTTGAGTCTTCCGTGAGCTCTATCTGGTGGTATGCAGACCTAAGGTCTAATGTGGAGAACACACAGGCACCGTCAAGCATACACAACATTTCATTTATGTTAGGTAACGGGTGACAATCTGTAACCAAACATTTATTTAACGCTCTCAGGTCTACACACAACCTAATTGTTTTGTCGGGTTTAATCGCCAAAACAATAGGCGAAACCCATTCGGAGGATTCTACCTCCTCAATGACACCATCTTTAACCATGTTGTCAAGCATGGCTCTGAGTTCCTCTCTGACACTGATGGGAACACCTCTCAACTTCTGCTTAAGAGGCACAGTATTTGGTTTGACTTTGATTTTATGCGTAAAACCAATCAATCTTCCAAGTTTCTCGGAAAAAACATTGGGAAAGGAGATAGATATCTCTTTAGACATAGATGCCAGGTCATAGTCCCCATCTGCTATAGCAAGGACACACACAGGATCCTTCAACCTAGGATTTAACGAGATCCCCAACTTAGCTTGGTCCCGCCAACCTAGAACATTCACACCTTTAAATGCTACATACATCTTGATAACAGCGGAATTATTTTTTACAATAATAGGGACTTCTTTAAAACCTATAAAATTGATCTTGGAAGTATCAAAATTGTAGGCATCGATATCAGGTTCACACAAAGAATTCACATCAATTAGGTTACCAAATGACTCTACACAGTAATCACGAGTGATTATAGTCCACGGTGAACAGGAGTCCACCATGAGTTCAAGAGTTTTACCTAGTATGTTCACTGAACTCTTTGGAGAAGGCAAAGTATCTGCTAGTGTCATGTCGAACGATTGTATAGAAATTACAATACCAGACTCTCTAACTAGCGGATCATTACCTTCTCTCTCCGCAACGTAAGATACATTACTATTAGTACGTCTGGGAGTACTAAAAGAAGGTTTCTTGTAATCATTAACTGGCTTAACCGAAGTTTTACAATATTTAGAAAAATGTCCTGTGCGGTTACACTTATTACATTGTCTATTCAGAGCAGGACACTGTGGAAAGGAAGCTATATGATCCGGACTTCCACATCTAAAACAATAAAATTGTTTACCTTTGCCCTCGTATTTGTTAGAACTTTGAGTTTTAACATTCACAGTGCTAACCTCACCAGTGGATGTGGACGGAATAGATTGAACAGAGGCTTTGTCTAAAGATTTGATCCATTTGTCGGACTGTTCTAATGCTTTAGCTGTACTAATGGCAGTCTCCAAACTAGGATCCCCTAAAATCCATAACTGCTCTTGTACTTTCTTGTTTTTTACATGCACCACAATTTGATCTCTGATCATTTCGTCAGTTATTAAACCAAAATTGCAATGGAGGGAAAGTGCACGTAAAGCAGTTAAGAAATCATCGAAACACTCATTCTCCTCTTGTACTCTGGTATAAAACTTGAACCTATTTAAGGCTACACTGGTTACTGGTTTAAATCTTCCCTCTATTCTATGCACAGCCTCATCATAAACATTGGAATCACCCCCAGATCTCACAGGAGGTAAAGTTCTAAAGACAAGTTGTCCTTCTGACCCAAGACAATGTAAAAAAATGTTCTTTTTCCTTTCCGCTGACATCCTCTCACCATCCATAGCTTTAAGGTAAGTAAAAAATTCTTCCTTCCATCTGGTCCAAGGAATGGGTGGGTCTCCTTTAGTTTGCAAAAATTTTGAAGGTGGGTCAAATTGCATAATGGCTAGAGCAAAGTAGAGGTACTCTTTCTCTTTTTAAAAAAAAAAAAACAGTTTCTTCAAAGTTTGCACAAAATGAATGAAGCAAAGTAAAATGTGACGTTTTTCTTTTCTGTAATAGGATAGTAGTCAAGTGTTTGAAAAAAAAATAAACGTAATGGGTAAAAGTATTTAAAATGACGAACAGCAAAAATATCGTCTATTGTATCTTCCAGCGTGTGATTATAGCTTATTTTACCTTCCGGCGTGCAAATTCCGATCAAGAACGCATAAATGCCGACTTCTCAGCGTCTCCGGTAAACTGTGTATCTAGTAGCCATGGATACACAAGATGGCGTTGATACGTGCAGCGCGGTGACGGCAGGGACGTATCACGTGATGATAACACAGCGCGTAATGATGACGCGGTGCGTTTGACGTCGTCTCGAGCTTGCCGACAGCCTCGCGCAATGCAGCGCATGTTGACGTCAGGAGATGCCTCGAGCTTGCCAACAGCCTCGCGCACTGTAAGACAAATATCGGAAAAGGCACTAAATTAAACAAAAATAGTTCTGTACATCACCAATCCGCCGGAGTAGAAGCGCTGGAAACACCAGGACATGCGCCACACACGAAGGTAGAAGCAGTGGTTTTCATGTACTGCCTGTCGTTTACTTTTTTCAGTTGAAAAACATGAAAGCTTTGAAAATATGTAGAAAAACACTCGTAGGTTGTAAATCTTCGCAATTACAACGTGGTAAGATTATTCAATGTTATCTTGAAGAAGAGGAGGATAAAAATGTAGTTTCAGGTTTTCTTCTTTAGTAGTCCGGTTTCAAAAATTAAAATTTCTGCTCCTGTGCTTCAAGGATAGTGGCAGAAATAGCAGGGTTTACCTCGTCGCCAATATGAAAATCCAAGGAAGCATATAGTTGAACTTCATGAAAGGATTTAATACATGAGAAGGAGTTGAAGCACAGCACATCAGTAGAGGTTCAGATACAGATCTTATCTAACAGTTAGCCTGGAATCTGGAACCCAGGATGTAAGATGCAGGCACGCATCATACATTCCAGGCAGCAGACCAAGGCAAGGTGAATAGAACAAAGCAGTATATATGTACAACAGAATGCAACAGCATAGCTTTTTGACTCTTTGAATTAAAACAATTTGGCTAAATGATTTGCTTTTTTTCATTTTGATTATAGAGATTTCCAGACACTACACAAGTTGATGAACCTTATCAACACATAAATGTAAGGAAATGCCTCTTCTTGCATGATCACCCCCAAATGTTTGGACTGATGATGTTGGTGTTTCGACTCTGGGAGTGCACTGAGGCCTGCTAACCAGACCTCAGTGCCAGTGTTCTAACCCCTTACAAAGTGTATGTTGAGATAATACTAAGGTGCCCAGGACATGTAGGACAGAGTGTCCCCCCAGGGCAGCAGAACTGGTTGTGACACCCTATGTGGGACAAAGTACAAAATGGCCCCCACTTGCCACTGCAGCCTGGAAGAGCAGTTTTAAACTGCTGGTTTGTCTTTGCAATTTAAACTCAATGGCAAAGACCACACTTGCTTAACAATATATGTAATTCTCACCTACGGCAGACCTAAGGAGCCGGGGACAGGGAGCTGTACATTATGAAGTAGGTCATTCGTTTTTATTCTGCCGTAGCAACAACCCTTCCAAATTGTCGTTTTGCTGCAGAAAAGTTAGGCGCCCCTTTGGCTAATACAGAGTTACTGGCTGAACCCTTGGCCTGACTAACTTCTGAAAGGGACTACTAAAGTGGCTACTTCAAGGTATCAAATTAATTGTGGCATTAAATCCGACTTCATGCTCAAGTCGACCTTAATGTCACTTTTAAGGAAAGGCAACTTTTAGAAAGTTGCCTCTCTGTAGCCCACTTTGGCCAGTGGCCTAACACTGTTTACTGGCCACCAGACGGGCTTTCTGCCCTGCTAGAGAGTCATGTGAACGACTCCCAAGCTTTGGATTAATAGTAGCCTGTTACAGAGGGAGGTGTTACCTTCCTGCTACAGGAAGCATCTCAGGGTGTTAACCCAAAAGGCAAGCTTCAAATGTAAAGCCGCTTTTGGTGGCAAATAGTGATCACACTCCTGAGGGATTAACCCTTTGTTCAGGAAGACAGGCTGGCAGTGGTAACAGAGAGGGGAGACCAGTGCCCATACCACTTTTCCTGTGGGCGTGTAAACCACAGGTAGCCACACCTCCAGAGTGGGCTACCAAGCTCCTAACATCCAAGAGAGGGTTCAGACATCTTGGGACTAGAGAAAAGTGCACCCTGGGAGTGCTAGATGCCACGTACAGCCAGCAGTCACCACAGGGCATGAGGATTCCTGGTACCTCATTGGTTAGTGACCAGATCTTCCCCCCAGAGTACATTTTAGGTATGGCACCCTGAACCTCAGACACTTTTAGAGAATCGTCACTGACCGCCACTGAGCACAGATCTCCAATGGCCAAAAGTTGCACCTGAGTCTGCCAGACCCCAGAACGTTATCTGAGTCCAGATTGAACACCCAAGAGGGACACAAGCCTCCACCAAAAATTACCACTGGACCGACTGAGGACGGAGGCTGGTAGCCCAGCAGCATGTGGCCTTCTACTGGCTCAAAGAGAACTTGTGGACCAAGGAGTAACAACAAGGACACACCCCTCAACCATACAGCACCCAGAGCATCCATGAGCATCCTCGATCTCCTGCATTCTCAGCATCAAGACCACTCCATTAAAGTCTACGGCGGTTGTGGTGTCAAGTTCAGAACTGGACTGGAGAACACTTTGCTGATCAGGTAACTGTCCAAATACTCCTTAGTTGCCCCTCTGAACTACTCCCTGACGGATTTGGTCATGCTAGTTGGGCCGGAGTGGCCGAACGCAACTCTTTCAAACTTTTCAAACGTTTCCAAACTTTATGGCTACCAGTGCTTGTCTACGGTTGTGACTAACAGAACTGAGATTTACTTTACTTTCATAAGCTATTTCTCAGTTACCCTGATGTGGGTTTTGCTCATCCTGGTCTCTAAAAATTCCTAACAATATAATCTATTTTTGTAAATTGGTGATGTATTTTTGTCGTGTTTTGTTACTTTCTTATTTTGTTGTTTGGCGCTTCTAAACGCTTTACATTAGTTCCTTTATGTAATCCTTACAGCTCGAAGCCGCAACTATCCAGGGTTGAGCTAAATGTTTAGAAAATGAACCCAATAGAGTTTTTGCCAGTGTATTTTGCTGTAAGGTCGCAATACCATACCATATAATACACCCAAAGCCTCACAATACTTAAGGAACCACTTGAATTTTTACCATCTCAAGGAGGTCATTTTTGTAAAATAAAGTAAAAACCCATTTATAAATATAGAAACATTCATAAAAGTATAATTTCATCATTTCAAATGCGGCTATAAAATACCTCAAATTTTGTTTGAGAACAAATTTCATGATTAAAACCGAATATGTTTGACTATGAACAGTAGAGCGTTTCATTGATGCAAATAAATTCCCTTTATTTAATTTTCAATAGCAAAGTTATTAGTAAAGAAGAGAAAGTTTTACAGAATTATTATGGGTCAGCAACCCAAAGCATTCACAGAGAAAATATCCCGTATCAGTAAGGTGTAGGTTGATGAGGTGATACGTGGCGGGCCTAAACTCCATGGGCGATTCTGTAAAAGCCCAAAGAACAGGCGAGTCTAATGTAGGCCCAGTAGGGATCAACACTTTCAAGAAATGTAGGAATTGTAGGATACCAATCGACTAATGTGGAGATTCCGAAAATCTGCTTAAGAATCGGGCAACCCTGACCTACACTGGGCACCAATACTTTAGAATTTCAGTCCCATTGCAGTACTTACATTGTAAATTGACACTTGTGTAGCGCACTACTCACCCGCAAGGGCCTCAAGGCGCTTGTACGAATACCGCTGTGGAACCCATCCTGGCTTTCCCTGTGAGGCGTCCACTCCTGGGCACCCCCAAGGTGGAGGCCAGGCATCCTTAGCGTTGTGGGGGCCGTTGTGGAGATTAAGCAAGCTATTGCCCAGAGTTGCCGAGTGGGACTCCATGATTGGAATAGGCACCGAGGCGAGAATTATCAGGTCCGTGGAATTTTTTGAGCCCAAGACCCGGGCTAGACCTCTGCATCAGGGTCTGCCACTCTAACCATTGAGCCACACTTCTCCACACATTGCTTGTAATGCTATGCAACGAACATTGAATATAAGAAGCCAGAGAGTGTACTCCCCTTGATCTCCATTTCAGTGCAACTCATGGATGCCGGCTTTCATTTGTGATCTCACCAGTGGCCTATGCATGCAGGGGGTTCATAATACGAAAATGTCATAGATTTATTTAGAGAGATGTTTACTTGACCCACATGTCCAGCAACGTTTTTACGTGGCTAGATGCCATCTTCCTGCTAGCACTGAGACAGTGACTTGTGCAAAACTTCAACAGGGAAGAGGGAAACGTGTTCTCGGTACATTGCTGATTGAATAAGGCGATAGGTATGCAGCTGCCTGAAAGTTCAGTGGCCTAGGGCTGCAGTGAGCGAGTGTACGTTTTCTTCCTCCTTTATTCAACTGGCCGCCAGCCTCACCGGAAACATGCCTCCCCAACATAAGGTGTTCCTCATTAGATGGGGTCGGAGCTCTTCCTGTGTCAAAGTTTAGCTCTGCCTCTCCCACACCAGGCCTTGAAATTGCTCGAATATTTCGTTAATTGTCCTTTCAGGCTTTGTAATCAAACCTGGGCTCTAAAGATGCGCCATTTGAGCCATGCTTTTCAAAAAATGCTCAGGGAGAGCACCCCACCTTGAGAAACTAGGGCTAGTTCACTTCATTTCGTCTCTGCAATCTGGCATTTGGCATTATCCATGCAGACACTGCTGGGTGGCAACAATGGAAGAAGTGGGTAGTGCCAGTGCTCGAAGTGGGTTCCCGGCCAGACTGGAAACCCAAAGCAGCCCTGGCAATTTTGATCGGCCAGCCCCCTGCTACTTTTGTTACTGGGGCGGGATATAGCAGCACTGCTGCAAAACCTGCCTCCAGTAACAACAGGCATTGGTAAATGCATTACGTTTTGCCTATGTCATTAATAATAAGCTGTTTTTTGTTGTAAGTTGTAGCTTGCTGAGTAGTTGTACAATATAAGTTACAGAAAATTTTATGACTTGTTTATGTACAAAAAGGCAATATATTGTGCTGTTACTAGTGGTTTAGACCAGGTAAGTAATAGCAAAATTTTGCAAAAATGAAATGAAAGAAGGAAATAATATAATTAATTGATGTAATACTAATATTATGCATTTAGAGGAGTTATTACAACGTTTGGGCCTGGTGCCACTGTACCTGCTGTACCATTCAAAACATGCCCCTCGTGCCTGTAAGATAACTGCATTTGTGACTGCCTGTTTAGTAGTAAAATATAGCAATATTTGGTGTTTAGAGGGTTTCCTAGAGCTTAGGGCCCCAGTGCCACTGCACCTGCTGTACCATTGAAAACACAACACTAGTTCCTGTGACTGCTTATTTAGTGGTTAAATATAGCAATATTTGGTGTTTAGAGGAGTTCTGAAAACGTTTGGCCCCGGTGCCACTGCACCTGCAACCCCATTCAAATTATAGCCCTTTTGCCTGCTAGATAACTGCACTTTTGACTGCATATTTAGTAGTAAAGTTTAGCAATATTTTGCATTTAGTGGGGGCCCTAGAGCTTTTGGTCATGGTGTTACTGCACCTGCTGCACCATTCATGACTTGGTTGTCTGCAAGGTGACTGCATTTGCGACTGTCTGTTTAGTTGTAAAATCTAGCAATAATAAGTGTTTAGTGGGGTGCCTGGAGCTTTTGGTCCTGGGCTCACTGCACCTGCTGCACTATTAAAATAATGACCATAGCGCTTGCTAGATAACTGCACTTGTGACTGCCGGGTTAGTTGTAAAATATAGCATTATACGGTGTTTAGAGGAGTCATAGCAGCTTTTGATCCAGGTGCCACTGCTGCTGCTTCACCATTTAAATCAAACCCCTTTTAACTGCAAGGTAACTGCAATTGTAACTGCCTGTATAATAGTAAAATATAGCAATATTAGGTATTTAGAGGAGTTCTGAAAGGTTTTGGGTCATGCCACTGCACCTGCTGCACGATTCAAATCATGACCCTGTTATCTCCAAGATAACTGCACTTGTGAATGCATGTTTAGTAGTAAAATATAGCAATTTTAGTTGTTTAGCGGTGTGCATAGAGCTTCTGGTTTTGGTGTCACTGTACCTGCTGCATCATTGAAATCATGACCCTGTTGTCTGCAAGGTAAAGGCACGTGGGACTGCGTTGTAGAGGGGTCCCTAGAGCGTTTGGTCCCAGTACCACTGCACCTGCTGCACCACTCAAATCGATTCCCTTTTAACTGCAATTGTGACTGCCTGTTTAGTAGTCAAATATAGCAATGTTATGTGTTTAGAGGATTGTGACAACTTTTGGGCCCGATGCTACTACACTTGCTATATCATTCAAATCATGAACCTATTGTCTGCAAGGTAACTGCATTTGTGGCTGCCTGTTTAGTAGTAAAATATAGCATAGCTCTTGTATATTCACTTTTATTTTTACATGCAATGTTTGTTACAACATTTAGATATTGATCATATTGACCAACTAGAATAAGTTGAAAAAATAAATCTGATGATGACTGCAAAGTTCAAAGAAAGGTACTGAGGCATGAATAGGAAATGCCACACACGTTCTAAGGCTAAAGTATCTGCTGTACACAACCAAGTACTTAAAAACAAGCATTCCAGAAGCTGTTTGCCTTTTCTGTGGGAAGAGATCTTATTCTGACAGTAAATGCCACTTAAACAGTGTGAACAACTTTAGTAGAAGTATCGTAAATGCATGCAGCCAGGGGATGGGAATTTATAAGAGCCTCTTATAAAATACATTAAATAAAAGAGATTTCAAATGCATAGTGGAAGCGGTGGGCAAGTGAAACCTAAAAATTAGATATGTATGTATGTTTTTGCTGTTGCCTCATGTGTTTTTTCTGGTGTTAGATGCTTTGGGCACTGTGCCACTGCTGTCAAGTGCCACAGTGCAAGTGCTCTCTATTGTAAATTGATGTATGGATTAGTAATTCCATGATTGACTGGTTACCAGTCAGACCCTAGTACAGTGCACCAGAGTAACCAGGGCTTGTAAACCAAATGCTGCTGCTTGGCTGGCTGCACTGGTTGTGCCACCCACAGAAGCAACCTGTATAAATGTGTCTCAGGTCTGCCCTTGCAGGGCCTGTGTACCGTCTGGTACTGCCATGCTGACTGGGCAAGTGCACCCACTTGCCAGTCCCTAAACCTTCCCTTTTCTTCATGTCAGACACCCCTATGGTAGGTCCAAGGGCAAAGTGCATTGTGAGTATAAGGTAGGACAAGCCCTGATGTGTGTGGCATGTCCTAATAGTGAATTACAGCAAAACACACAAGATGATGGACAGATTGTTGCACAATGGCAAAACATTCACCCACAGTCACAGATCTGGGTTTAATCCATCGTTACTTTGCTCACCAAGCCACCCCAGTTCAGACATGGCCATATGCAAATCAGTCTTGGCCCTGTGCCTCATGGGAACAGTCCAGCCCGAATTGAACTAAAATTCGAGTTTAGTATGCCTGAACTCAGAATGATGAAATACATCTTTTAGTGAAGTTGATTTTAACATTCTGTGTTTAAAAATACCACTTTTAGAAAGTAGGTATTTTCTTCTCTAACTATCCAAGCCTGCCTCTGCTAGGTTGGGTAATCCTTGTCTGGAGTTTGAGTGACAGGGGCTGGGGTATTCCAGGATACAGGGTGAGTCAGTCTAGTGGTGAATAGAGATTTGCATCTAGATGGGAGGGAGGAGTTGCACCTGGGACCTGAATAAGGCTGTGCCTTCCCCCCACAATGCTGGCTCCACCTCCTATGGTGCATCTGATGTATCTGCCCTGCACTGTGAAAGGAAAGATGGAGTCATGTAAACAGAGTGCTCCAGGACTGACCAGGTCTGGTTTGGACTAGGCAAAGGCCTAGGGAAACAGTTTTGAAAAGTTGTGAGTGTGATCTCCACATAAAATTGGTTTAATTTGCCAGGATTAATATCCGTTTTCTTCAGCTCGTGATAAGAAGGACAAAAACATCTCTGTTTGCAGCAAGATTTCTTTATTTTTATTCGTACGATAAGGACAGCCGACACGTGTTTCGCCCCCTCTTGGCGATTTGCGCCGGGGCTTTCTCAAGGCTGTTGAAGAGGAATGGGAAAAAGATTTAAAACTCGTGTGGTCTAAGAGCAGTTGACCCCAAAAGAAACCAGGAAACGACCCGGAAGTAAAGATGTTCAATGCCCGAGTTAGTATTTTTTTAATAAACTACGTTGGGAATGTATTGTTATTTATTTTATTGTTATGAAGGCATGGAAGGGTAGTCCGTATTGGTTTTTCTACCAATCGTAAAAAAAGGGTTATAGATACAGCGAGGGCATTTTGGCTGGAGCCGAAGGTCCTAAAGTGTATTGATTGGCTCGGTAAGGCGGGCGCCATTTGTAAGTGGTGAAAAATACTGATCAGACAAGATGTTAAGTTTGGACAATTATTCGGTCGGTTGCATTTAGGGTAATTTTTGGTTAGTTTGTTGGCTTGGTGGGCATGTAAGACTTCTCCGTATTATTTTTATTAAAGAATGGAGCGAGGGCGTATCATTGCAAATAAAACTATATGTGCTGGAGAGATTGGTCAAGAAAAAATATTAATCGGCTCGATAGGGCGAACGCCATTTATAAGTGGTGAAAGAGAGGCCGGTCAATCGTAAGGTTTTGGTCAGCTTAGTACTGCGAAAAGCAAATATACTCATGGAATCATATGCTTATTAAGACTAGCCAGAGAGGTATTAAAACAATTTGTACTGAATCCCAAGGTATGCTGTCATTATTGGATTATGTTTGCATCAGATGTCAAGAGGTAATATCTTAACCTCAAGAATTGGAAACGAGAATTAAGATGCGCAATTCTTGAACATTCAAGATTGTGTCATAGATTGTTTTTCTAGATTAAAAAGTGGTGTGACCTTTTGGCTTGTTGGAACACTCTTGGTCGTATGTATAGACTATATTGTACCATTGTACAAGTGCATTTACCTAGGGAGAATAAAAAATGGAAAACATGGTCAAGCAGGTTGACTATTGCTGGAAATATAACAAAGTATGTACACCCAGATGTCTATGTGCATCTCGACTCATATGTGAGTGATTTAATCCATGCTGTTATTTCAGTGTCTCACATATGCCAAAAATGAGAGGATCTTATAATCTACAGATCATTGCCATTTTTTCAGCCCCATGTTTGCGGCTAAGAGAGAAAAGTGTCACCCTCCCGAAACACAACATTGGGTCAATTACAGCCAGTGATGCCACTCATATTCTTGATTGAGTCCCTTTGTTACGGTTTCCATTCCAATGATTAGTGAACTCTCTTCTCGACGGAGCATCTGTTCCAAGTCTCCTCCTCGTTTGGGAATTTTCAGTTTTTTTAAACCAACAAACGTGAAACTCAGATTGTTTTTGTGATGGTGAAGGAAATGATCTACAAGGGACTGTCTAGTGTCCGTGCCATGGATATTTCGGTAATGTTCCTGTATCCGGACTTTCAAAGGTCTTTTCGAGCTGCCAATGTAATGTTGTCCACAAGGGCATGTTATTAAGTAAATAACATAGGTGCTTTCACAGTTAATGAGATCTCTGATCCTGTATTTAGTGCCATTGATTAGGACCTCTTTAGTTCTGGATTTGCCCAGTTTACAGATCGAACAGTTCATACAGGTGTAAAAGCCCATGGTCTGCGGTGGAAATATTCTTGGTTTTGGTTGAATATCAAGAAAGGATGGACAGATCATGTCTCTTAGATTTTTGCTTCGTGAGAAGCCCATTTGAGGTTTGTCTTGTATTGTGTCGGACAGGGTTGGATTATCTTTCAACAGATGCCAGTGTTTTTGTAAGGCCTTACGAATATGTTGTTGCCCGCTGTTGTATTCAGTTGTAAAGCGAATGGTTTGTTTTTTCTCTTGTGGTTGATTGTTGTGCAATAAGCTCTGTCTGTCAGATGTTTTGAATTTAGTGACTACTTTGGTAAGTTGTTTCTCTTTGTAACCTCTTTGTCTCAGACGTTCAGTTGTGTTTGCTGAATGAGTTTCATACTCTTCCACAGAGCTACAGTGCATACGTGCTCGTCTGAATTCCCCTCCTGGGATGTTGGTGATGGTATGGGCAGGGTGGCTGCTGGTGGCATGTAGGATGGAGTTTGCAGAGGTTGGTTTTCTGTACATTTTGGTGTGTAGCTGATTCTCTGAGATGTAGATAGTCAAGTCCAGGAATTCGATTTCTGTTTTGGAGATGTTATATGTGATTTCGATACCCCATTGGTTTGGTGACATGGACTTGATAAATGATCTTAGTTTGTCCTCAGGTCCTTGCCAGATCATTAGGATGTCGTCAATGTAACGACCCCACATTATTATGTTGTCTGTCACTTCTTCCGATCTTTCCTGCCACAGCCAATGTTGTTCGACCATTCCCATCAGAAGGCAGGCATATGGGGGTGCAAATTTTGCCCCCATTGCCGTCCCCCGCAATTGGAGGTAATATTTTCAATTAAAGAGAAAATAGTTGTTGAATAGACAGAATTCGAGGAAGTCAAGGATCATTCTGTTGCGCGCCGTAAGGTGGACTGAACGGGTTTGCAGGTATTTCCTGGTAGCAGCTATACCATCTGAGTGTTTTATTGAGGTATATAGACTGGTAATGTCAATTGCGATGAGAAAAAAATCTTCCTGCCATGTTATATTGTCCAGTTTTTGCAGTACATCCTTTGTGTCCCTAATGAAGGACGGAAGGGCTTTCATTAAAGGCTGTAGCTCTGCGTCAATGAATGCTCCTAAGTTGGAGCAAACGGAATCAATGCCAGCAATTATGGGTCTTCCCTTTGGTATTCGCCCAGGTTTGTGCACTTTAGGTAACAGGTACAAAGTTGGTACAACTGGATTTTTAATGTATAGAAGGTTCTTTTCTTCTACACTGAGGAGGCCTTTTTCGTACCATAGGTCGAGTAGTGCAGATAGTCTTTCTTGAATTTGTTGGGTGGGATTCTTTTCCAAAGCTTGATAGCAGCTATTATCATCCAGTTGACGTTGGGCTTCTAGGAGGTAATCTGAGGTGTTTAAAATAACTACATTTCCCCCCTTGTCTGCTTCTTTTATTATCAGGTCCTTGTTTTGTCGTATTTCCGCCAAAGCCAATCTTTCCTTAGTTGTTATATTTTTTGGGATATATTTCTGCTTGGCTTTATACTTATAAAATTCCTTGTTTAGATCTTCGGTTACTTTGGAGAGAAACATATCAATCGAGTTACCAGCTGGTAATGACGGGGTGAATCTTGATTTCTTCTTCAAAGGGTTTGGTTTAGTATGGTAGATGTCAATACCAAGTTCGTCTGCAGTTGTTGTGAGAGATTCCAAGTCATCTGGTGTTACATCAGAAGATAGATGAAGGAGGAGATTACTGTTTTCCAGGTCTTGTGCAGATAGGTCACTAGTTTGATTATTGTGATTGGTCGTCGTCCGTCTTCTCGGATTTTCTTGGAAGAAAGAGTGTAGTTTCAATCTTCTAGTGAATTTAAAGAGATCTATTTTGGTTTTCACTAGGTCCCATTGGGCAGTTGGGCAAAAGGACAGTCCTTTGTTTAGTATTTGATTGTGTGTATCCGACAGGGTAGTCGTGGATAAGTTGAGTACCAGGTTATTGGTTATGTTTTGGTTAGATGTTGTTCCCTTTTCCTTGCCCTGGTTTGTACACCCGGTGTATTGGGTTTCGGTGTGCCTGGATTTAAAAAAATACTAACTCGGGCATTGAACATCTTTACTTCCGGGTCGTTTCCTTTAACTACCGGATCCCGCGATAGCGAGATGCGGAAGGACCTGACCAAGGAATCGCCATGCCGGGAGGATTTTAGGATCGTAGGCATTAGCCTAAAAAGTAAGTCGGACTTGCCGTCTTTTTCACACTGCGTGTATTTGCTTTCTGTAACTCCGCGCCTAACGCGGGTGACATATACTCTTTATTCCCGTTTCTCTTCTTTAATAAAAACGCTCGTAACTCTCCTTCCCTAACACGGCGCTTTCCCGACCGCCGATGTATACTGTGGCCCGCCAGTTAGCCTGCTCGACATCAACCCTTACAATAGACCCCGTATTTTGACTCTCCTGTGCTTTAACAACAACATGACCGACGGCATTTCAGCCAGTCAGCCACACATAACGGGCGGACCATATAGGACGAATATGCCTCTCATAATTACTCTAACATATGCCCGGGTACAAGACTTAGTAATCATAACTATTCCTTCTGTCCCACAATAATATTACTGTGCAGAACAAATCTAGCTGCTAAGCAACCATAAGCATACCGGTTTCAATTATGTCTCAAAATGCGCAAAATTGTGTAAAATGTAGAAAAACATTATTTGCTATTAAGATATGTTCAAACATTTTTCCATGTGTTGTTTTGAATACAACTTACCAGACACTGTTGTAAGGAGGCAAACATAGGCCTTTGCAATATAGATGCCCCAATCAAAATGTAAGTTATTAGTAACACCAACATGCTTAAAGTAACTGTTGACACATGATCACTTGAATGTTTTGTTTTTCGTGACAAAAGTAGAATATACAATTGCTAGGCATTATTTTCAATGGGGAAGATAAATTTGATGTATTAATAGCATGAATTCGGGGTTCTCAGTTGGAAATTTGTTTCCTTTTAAGATTTTGACTACACATAGTGCGAATCTGCCTGACAAAATGTCCTATCTAATATGCTATACATATGATTGGATGTCAACACAATTGCACTTATGAATTGTTCTGTTTAAATTAACAGGAAATGTTTTATTACTGAAGAATTATATATTTTTATACTACGGACAATGTACACATCTTGAAACAGGAATTTTCGACGTGAACTAACTCATTTAGGTATTATGACTGTATTATATTGACCACACTGCTTTTTCGTTTGTCCTTCACCTTTTTTTGCTTCAATATCTTGGGATTCTTTGATTGACCAACCGAACAGAGTGACATTCTCTTTTACACTTCCATCCATGTCTACTTAAATCCTGCTGTCTGTCTGTAAATTAATATTTTAAACTCACTCACGCTGTTCTTGCTTGAATCTTGTTTTGCGTTTCTTTAGAATTCTTCTGATCACTGCCTTGTACTCAGGCACCACCATTCTTTAGGCACGGATATTGATTCTTTAGGTGTTTTTTTGTTTCATAGAATTAATCTAAACACTTCCACACACTTGGTGTTTTTCCTGGTTTCTTTTGGGGTCAACTGCTCTTAGACCACACGAGTTTTAAATCTTTTTCCCATTCCTCTTCAACAGCCTTAAGAAAGCCCCGGCGCGAATCGCCAAGAGGGGGCGAAACACGTGTCGGCTGTCCTTATCGTACGAATAAAAATAAAGAAATCTTGCTGCAAACAGAGATGTTTTTGTCCTTCATATCACGAGCTGAAGAAAACGGATATTAATCCTGGCAAATTAAACCAATTTTATGTGGAGATCACACTCACAACTTTTCAAAACTGTTTCCCTAACCCTGAAGCCCAAGAGGTCCAGAGCTTCGAGTGTGTCTCCATCCACTAACTAACCACACTTATTCAAGTGTTGTCTAAAGCCTTGAAATCCTTGGGCCTTTGCTACCTCATCCGCACTAGGCAAAGGCCTCTCTGCCTTCATAGAACAAAGAGAAACTGTGTATAAAAGAAAGGACCCAAACCCCGGAGAATTAGAACACGTTTGGACAACAAGAAGAAACCTTTGCTGAGGAGAGGAACTGGAAGAAACTGAGGAGAGACTATCTGTAAGCTGAAGTACTGCTTGGGGGATTGGCCTGCAGTGGTTGCCTGACTGCCAAAGAAAGAGGAGAAGGAACTTTGTGTGCTTTATTCAACTTGTAAAGGCTCTCCAAGGGCTTGAGAGAAGAGCTTGCCTCCTGCTGAAGTCTCAGGAACAACAGACTTCAACTACCAGCTCCACAAGAGTTCTTTGGAAGGGCCTGCAGCTGTTTTGGGCCTTCTGAGGGCCTGCGTGTTACAAGGAGCTGGAAGCGTGCCTCATGAAAGAAGAAGCGTGTCGCAGCCG
Source organism: Lissotriton vulgaris (assembly GCF_964263255.1). Classification (NCBI taxonomy): domain Eukaryota; kingdom Metazoa; phylum Chordata; class Amphibia; order Caudata; family Salamandridae; genus Lissotriton; species Lissotriton vulgaris. Next base: position 281,387,789 of record NC_141695.1, on the reverse strand, counting down.
CTGCCGTCGCATCTCTGAACAAGGGTGTTGCCCCTGTAGCTGTCGCATTGCACCGCATCACAAGAAACATCTCACAACATCGAAGAAGTGCGTCGCCGTTGCAGCCGTTGCCGTCGCATCTCTGAGCAAGGGTATTGCCGCTGTAGCTGTCGCATTGCATCGCAGAAGCGCCTCGCATTCACGGAGAAGCGTGCCAACGTCGGAGCTGCTGTCGTCGCATCATTGAACAAAGGTGTCGCCACTGCAGCTGAGTCGAGACATCTCGCAACATCGGAGGAGCGTATCGCATGAAGAAGAAGACGTCATATTTGTTTCTTTGCACCAGATCTTCAACGCATCACCGTCCTTGCGTGCCAACGACTACCGCATCACCTTTTCCTGCAACACTTTCGTTGCCCTGCGTGTCGCTTCTTAAGGTACATTGACTCAGTGTCGCATTTTAAGATCTAAAGAGAATCAAGCCAATTCTACCATTTTAAGTACGGTATTGTCGATTTTTGTCGTTTGTGGTCTTGTGTTAAATCTATACAAAGAATACTTATTTTTAATATAGAACTGTGTGGTGTCCATCTGTAGTGTTGTCACTGGGTACTGTATGTGTTCAGAAATGCTTTACACACTCCCTCTGAGATAAGCCTGTCTGCTCGTGCCATGCTACCAAGGGAGTGAGCAGGGGTTATTTTAGGAGTGTACCCCCTTACCCTGACTAGACGCAAGCGTCCCTATTTGTCACAGGTACCTACCTATGCCAACTAGAGACCCCCAAATCTAACATTGGTAGTCAGTGATGAGCATTTGGACTTGCATTTGTGACTCATATACAATGATTGGTGAACACTACTAGTGAGTGCAGACCAAAACGGAACCACATGCTTTTTGGTAGATTGTTTTCCTTTGATTTTCTATTTTTAAGAATTGCCAAGTTTAACCATCATGGAGGGAGCAGGAAGAGGAGAAACTGTAATGCTACAATTTAAGGCAGCAGAAGCCCTTCTGGAAGAAATTTAATGTCTCCATTGTTGTGCTCACCAAGAATGAGGAGTTCTACAAGGCACTGACGGCCTGGGTAGAAGCAAGGAATACCCCTGAGAATGAGGAAGTGGTGAGAATGCAGATGTGCAGCTGGAAGGGCCATTGGATCCAGGAGGAAGGAGAGCACCTTCCCCCGCAGGTAGCAGTGTTTCTGCCAAAGGTCTGTCCCCAGAGGAGCTGGAAGACAGAGAGAGATGTAGGAGGCATGAAATCGAGATGGTCAAGTTAAAATTGAATGGGCAACTGGAGTTAGAAAATAGGAAATTGGCCCTAGAGGAAAAGAAAATGCAGATGGATCATGAGAGGAGTTTGAGGGAGTTGGAATTGAAAACCAGAAGCTCAGAGATTGCGTCCTCAGGTGACAGCACACCGTCAGTGCCTTTTGAAACTAGAGTGTATACTTCTAAGGATGTGGTTAGGGTGTTTTACAAGAATGATGACATTGGGCAGTGGTTCAAGGCCTTTGAGGTAGCCATGTCTTCCCACCGGGTCCCTGAGAAGGATTGGGGAGCGGGGTTGTGGTGGCGGTTCCTTAGTGAGGGGCAAGACACACTATTAGACTTGCCTTCTGATGTCCATAATTCTTATAGCCACATGAAAGATGCCTTAATGTCCAGGTATGGTTGGACTCCTGAATTGTATAGGCAGAGGTTCAGAGGATATGAATAGAAAGAGCAACACTCTGCCAGAATAAATACCTAAGGGTCCTCTAAGGGATCCACTACTGTTAGATGGGGAGCAGACTTAACAGAACATCAGAGCCAGTGACATCCAACAAGTGTGAATCAATCAATGCTTTTTATAGAAAATATATATTTATTTGTTTTTGAACAGTCTGACATTTCTAAAAAACATTCGATAAATACATAATCAGGATTCAAAGAATGCGATCAGTGCAATTTTTTGTATCGTAAACAACAAAACATACTCATACAGTTCAGTTTTCCACTCACTCCAGGACAATTCTAGGGACTCAGCACACACTCATACCTACAAGGAATCATTCAGTCTCAACCACATTCAAACAATTCATTTGGATGTAAATAGCATAGCCTGCAAATGAAGGATGGAGTTATAGTTGCATGGATGGGCGTGCAAAGGTAAGAAGGCAGATTAGGTGGTAAATTGTTGTCCACAAGGACTCAAATACTGCCGTTCTTAGAAGTGCCAACGCGCGTTTCGGTGTAAGGTACCTTCGTCCGGGCGGGCAGATACATCCTTGGAGGGGAACACACAAGCTGAAAATTAAACATATTTCCTAAAGTTAGATGATTAATTATTCTCATACATATTTGTCTACATCATTAAAGAAGAAAGAATTAAATTTGTTATCATGGTAAATTTATTGAAAGTAAGTGTCAAGGCTCTAATATCATACAGTGGCTCCCATGATATAGCTCCCCACAATCAGGGAGATTAGGGCGAAAACAAGGATAGAGACCTAGGTGAAGACAGAAAATCTCATAGCTCTACATTCCCAACATTCAGTCGTCCATTCCACTGTAGTCGTTCCAGATCATTCATTCAATACATTAGCAACAAAGCGTATCTGGGTTGGATTCAAGGCGGTGGTAATACTAAAAATGACAGCCTAGTTTATTAGCTGGAGGAGTTCTTTAAAAATGTTTTAAATCAAAATATGTTTGGGTTGGGTTCAAGATAACAGAGGTCTTCATAACGTCAACCCATTTCATTTATTAAAGGGTCAGAGTGTATATTTCTCAAAGGGGTAAGGGTAAAGGTATGGGGTCATGTTAACATAGGACTCATACCAGAACAGTTAAGATTTTGGGTCCCTATATATAATAGACTCAACCGGAATTTTTAAAAAATAGATTTTTAAGGAAAGGAAACATACCTAAATATTTTTTCCCCAGAGATATCATCTACCCAAAACCTGGACTGACACATGAGGATAAATACAGATATATGGGAATAGGTAGTTACCTGGAGTTAGGAAGATTTCGAATGAAAAAGAAGTTCAAGGGGTCCGTGTTTTCCAAGTCTGGTATGGAGGGATTTCTGTTCAGCCGAAGAGAAATTCTTATTTTTCTTTCCTATTCAGATTAGAATACAGAGAGTTTTAAGGGCCGTGTTATGAACCACGTATTCCTAATTTCAAGAGAAGACAGAAAGCTTCGTATTCTGGAGGTCAATACAGTAAAAGAGAGTGAGGTCTTTAATTCAAAGATACATAAATCGTTACGATCGATAGCTTGCGTCACAAAGGGGGCCCTAATTAAGATTTTCAAGGCGGCCCTAATTATAACGAAACATAGTCCGGTATGGTGCGACATATTTTATTCATTGGGCCATATACCTCGAGAGCACAATGGGTTCCCTACCCTTAAGTGGTTATGAGGATGTTCAACAAAGGTGGTTATCGTTCTTCTCAGTAGCCGGATATCGTATGGGAGACAATTAGAAACTGCAGAAAAGGGGAAAGAATGTAGCTGTCAATACATCCAGGAGGATCGCCTATGGGTGCACCGATGCGGGGCCTCCGGGTATGAACTCCAATGACTACACTGATCTAGAAGCTTGTCCTGGTAGTGGAACGCGTCGAGGAGGACATTAGCCACTTGGCTGCTAAGGTACAATTACTCTTGTGCTGCAATTTCCATTGAAATCAATGGAAAGTCCATGACGAGTTACCCTTGTCATTAGCGGCGAAGAGGTTAAGGTTCGTATAGTAAACTAAACTAAATGACCTATATTATTCCCAAAATGGGAAAGCACATCTTATGTATCAGGGCGGGTGAAGAGCGCTCACCTGGTGATTGCTAATACATAGCCGCCGCGTCTGGGTAACGAGGGATCGTAATTCAGGAGGCTTCACATCATCCACTCCTTGGGGTTGAAAGGTTTCAAAATGGTCCCTACTCAAAGGAGAAACAAAGTGGGTCTCATATGTTAACTAAAGTAAGAGCCCAGAGGGGTGGAGGATAGGGAGCGCATAAATACGCTACTTACCGGAAAGATATTTGAGAACCGAAGTGCTTCCAGACAGCAGGAGTTTTTTCCTTCTCGTCTGATGGTGACGTGACGATAGAGAGAGAGATCGCCTTCCTCGATAAACGCGATTTAAAGGCAAGATGGCGCAATCTGGTTCAGCTGAAACAGGGATATATTGTATAGAGAGGGGACTGGGATAACCGGAACCTGGAGCCATCTTAGATCGGTTACTCAGAATAGATGAAGGACTAGAGTTTCCGAAATAAGGCGCCATCTTGGAATGGGGTGATACTATACGGGAATAGAGTACAGAACAATATGAAACGGGTTGAGAATCTTAAGGGGAATGTAGTTAGGATGGTATTAATATGTTCACATTTACATAAAGGACAGAGAGAGAGTGACCAATAAAAAACGATTGTTTCTATCCATATTAAAATCAACTCTGCATCGAAGAAGCTAATCAAGGCATAGGGCAAATCAGTCAGCCGACTGATGGGGCGTAACTGGTCAATACATTAGTAACATCTTGGGATATAGGGTTATTTCAGTAAGGATATCAGAAACAGATTCCCGATTCAGATCTAGGTAGGGGTGAAAAACATTCTCTAGGTGTATCACATATCCCAGGCTGGTCTAGATTTACTTCAGGTCAGCCTACTAGATACATATCATATAAAAGAGAAGAGGCACTGTTATAGAAAGGTGTTGTGCCAGGGGCATTCTTCATTGAGGCTCTTGGTAACTGAATTCATCAGAAAAATCCAAAAAACCTCTCTCTTTTTGCGGAGATTGGCGGGATCTGTTCCAGGTCTGGCCTTTATCTTTTCCAATGTGAACCAGCGGAGGTCTTTTTCAGTATGGGATTTTTCAATCCAATGAGCAACAATGGGAGCCGACGTTTTCTTATTTCTAATGTTGGATTTGTGTTCCCCTATTCTAATGCGACATTCACGTCCAGTTTCCCCTACATAGGGGAGATTGCTTGGACACAAGATCACATATATAATGTTGTTGGTCCAACAATTGATCATGGTTTCATTTCGGACTACCGAGACCGTACGCTCACTGGTGGTTATGGTCTTGCCAGTCACGGCATGGGGGCATGCTTGACACGTGCCGCACCTATGATTTCCAAAAACAGGTTTCATGCTCGTGATGGCACTTTGAATACTGGTGGGGGTGTCCAACAGCTTGCTCCTGATAAGGTGATTCTTAAGTTTCCTGTTCCTTTTAAAGGCATAAATCGGTCTGTTTAAGGGAGCCTTGTTTTTTTCCAGATTCAGTAGGTGCCAGCTGGAGTTTATGGCCTGGCGTACCTTCTGATTAAGGTTGGAGTGACGAATAATACATACCAGTTGGTCAACCTTTTCCAATGGTTTGGGTTGGAACATTATCTCCCGGTTGGTGTATCTGTCTCTTTTGAAAGAGTCTTTGACCAATTTAGGTGGATATCCTCGGTACAGGAGCTTTTCTTTGAGGATATCAGATTGAATTAGGAAGTCCCGTATATCAGAACAATTCCTTCGGATACAAAGGAACTGACTGTAGAAGATGCTTTCCTTTTGGCACCGCGGATGGAAGCTGGTGTACTGGAGAAGGGTATTGCGGGCTGTTGGTTTCTTGTACAATGATACTTTTATGGCACTGTTCTGGTGTTCTACCCATATATCTAGAAATTCTATTCTGTGCTGATTGGAGTGGCAAGTGAACCAGAGATTGAGATCGGCGGCATTGAGCCACAAGATGAATTCTTCCAAAGTTGTTTGATCCCCCTTTCATATAAAGAAAATATCATCAATAAATTGTTTCCAATCCTTGACGTTTTCATGGAAGGAGGACAGTTCATTGAAAATGTTTATTCGCTCAAATTTCCCCATGTAGAGGCAGGCAATGCTCGGGGCACAACTTGCCCCCATGCTGACTCCAGTAGTAGTTTCACTGCCGAGACCTGGTATCGTTGTACTGCCTTTTCATTTATATTTGCCAGAAGCTCATTTGCCTTGTGCTGCCCTGCTCGCTGCTCCGCTTTCATTTATATTTGCTAGAAGCTCATTAGCCTTGTGCTGCCCTGCTCGCTGCTCCGCTTTCATTTATATTTGCTAGAAGCTCATTAGCCTTGTGCTGCCCTGCTCGCTGCTCCGCTTTCATTTATATTTGCTAGAAGCTCATTAGCCTTGTGCTGCCCTGCTTGCTGCTCCGCTTTTTTTTTTATTGGCCAGAAGTTCATTAGCCTTGTGCTGCCCTGCTCGCTGCTCCGCTTTACTTGCGCTGAACCTTCCACATTTAGCGCGATAACCCCCGGCGCTGTTCTCTGCCCTCCCCTCCGCTGCCATTTTGGTTGTTGTTGTTGAGCTCGGTCAGCGTCCTCGTGAGCCCGCCCCGCCTCCCAGCTGAGCCGCCCTCCCACTGACGATATACAGCGCTTCCATACCTGAAAGCGCTGTGATCCCCTCTTCACCGCCGTGCTGAGTGGTCGCTCCCCAGTCTCACTGCCGAGACCTGGTATCGTTGTACTGCCTTTTCATTTATATTTGCCAGAAGCTCATTTGCCTTGTGCTGCCCTGCTCGCTGCTCCGCTTTCATTTATATTTGCTAGAAGCTCATTAGCCTTGTGCTGCCCTGCTCGCTGCTCCGCTTTCATTTATATTTGCTAGAAGCTCATTAGCCTTGTGCTGCCCTGCTCGCTGCTCCGCTTTCATTTATATTTGCTAGAAGCTCATTAGCCTTGTGCTGCCCTGCTCGCTGCTCCGCTTTTATTTTTATTGGCTAGAAGTTCATTAGCCTTGTGCTGCCCTGCTCGCTGCTCCGCTTTACTTGCGCTGAACCTTCCACATTTAGCGCGATAACCCCCGGCGCTGTTCTCTGCCCTCCCCTCCGCTGCCATTTTGGTTGTTGTTGTTGTGCTCGGTCAGCGTCCTCGTGAGCCCGCCCCGCCTCCCAGCTGAGCCGCCCTCCCACTGACGATATACAGCGCTTCCATACCTGAAAGCGCTGTGATCCCCTCTTCACCGCCGTGCTGAGTGGTCGCTCCCCAGTCTCACTGCCGAGACCTGGTATCGTTGTACTGCCTTTTCATTTATATTTGCCAGAAGCTCATTTGCCTTGTGCTGCCATGCTCGCTGCTGCACTTTCATTTATATTTGCTTGAAGCTCATTAGCCTTGTGCTGCCCTGCTCGCTGCTCCGCTTTTATTTATATTTGCTAGAAGCTCATTAGTCTTGTGCTGCCCTGCTCGCTGCTCCGCTTTCATTTATATTTGCTAGAAGCTCATTAGCCTTGTGCTGCCCTGCTCGCTGCTCTGCTTTTATTGGCCAGAAGTTCATTAGCCTTGTGCTGCCCTGCTCGCTGCTCCGCTTTACTTGCGCTGAACCTTTCACATTTAGCGCGATTACCCCCGGCGCTGTTCTCTGCCCTCCCCTCCGCTGCCATTTTGGTTGTTGTTGTTGTGCTCGGTCAGCGTCCTCGTGAGCCCGCCCCGCCTCCCAGCTGAGCCGCCCTCGCCCCTTCCCACCATCCATATATGACAGTAGCCCATGCGCGCAGCGTCCACGCGCAGCGTTCGCGCCCCAGTCGCGCCGAAGGTGCGCCAAAGGTAAGCCCGTCTACGCCTGTCCGCGCCTGGACCGCGCCCAGTGCCAGACCCCCTGGTCCTCGTAATGCCCACCCCTCCCGCATTACTTACGATGCCACCACCCTCCTAGACCTTAACCCCGGCCGTTCCCCCAACTGTATCCAAGCCGCTCCTGGACACACCCTTGGACCCTTCTCTTGCAACTCCTGCAAGTTTGACGGCACCAAGAACAACTCCTCATCTACGAACACAAAACAGATATCCGACCCCAACCACCTACAATGCATCCTGCTCAACACCCGCTCGGTCCACAGACACGCCATCAACCTCTGGAATCTACTAGACACCATCTCTCCGGACGTCGCCTTCCTAACAGAAACATGGATGAACGCCACATCAGCCCCAGACATCACCATTGCCATCCCGGAAGGCTATAAGATCATTCGCAAGGACCGTACCGGCCAAACAGGAGGAGGCATCGCTATCGTCCATAAGAAATCCATCCGCATCTCAACCAGCTCAGACGTCAATCTCGCCAACACTGAACACCTTCACTTCCAGATCCACATCGACCCCAAGACCACACTCAGAGGCACCCTCCTCTACAGGCCACCAGGACCCCGCGCACAATTTAGTGAAGACATCACGGACTTCATCACTCCACACGCGCTCCCCTCCGAGGATTACATCCTTTTGGGAGACCTCAACTTTCACCTTGAAAAGAACAACGACCGCAACACCACCACCCTCTTGGACAACCTCACCAACCTCGGACTTAAACAACTTGTCACTACCCCCACCCACATCGCAGGTCACACACTCGACCCTATCTTCACCTCCAGCAAACATATCTCCTTCAGCCACACCACAGCTCTCCTTTGGACTGACCACAGCTGCGTTCACTTTACCTACAACAAGTCCACATCCAACAACCACCCCCAACCCACTCTGCGAAGAAACTGGAACAAAATCACCATCGACCAGATCTCCTCATCGCTTCTTCAAAACCCCCCCGCCCACTCCTCAAACCCGACCAAGCAGCCACTAACCTCACCCAATGGTTATCCAACAGCGCCGACATCCTAGCACCACTGAAAAAACGACAAATCAAACTAGGCAGCAAGAAGGCCTCCTGGTTCAACGATGATCTTAAGAAATCCAAGAAACTCTGTCGCTCCCTTGAGAAGGCCTGGAAAAAAGACCCAAACACCAGCACCAAGGACGCCTTCAAAAACGCCACCCGCATACACCACCAACTGATCCGGAATGCCAAGAAAGCCGCTTTCAAGGACCGACTAGATAGCAACGCCCACAACAGCAAGGAATTATTCAACATTGTCAAGGAATTTACCAACCCCTCAGCCAACTCCAACGACATCACCCCCTCTCAAGCCCTCTGCGACTCCCTAGCCTCATTCTTCCACAATAAAATTGCAGACATCCACAACAGCTTCGACAACCGACCCGAAGACCAACCCACCCAACCCTCTGCAGGACCCCCACCCCCCTTGAACATCCTCAATGACTGGAACCCAATCTCCACTGAGGACACCATCCGTCTGATGAACTCTATCCACTCAGGATCCCCCACAGACCCATGCCCTCACCACATCTTTAACAAAGCAGACTCCATTATAGCACCGCACCTCAGAGACGTCATCAACTGCTCCCTCAACTCCGCAACCTTCCCGGAAAGTTGGAAGCATGCCGAACTCAGCGCCCTCCTGAAGAAACCCACAGCTGACCCCACCGAACTCAAAAACTACCGCCCTATCTCGCTCCTTCCATTCCCGGCCAAAGTCATCGAGAAAGCGGTCAACAACCAGCTCGCCACCTTCCTCGAAACCAACAAATCCCTCGACTCCTCACAGTCCGGCTTCCGAGCCAAACACAGCACTGAATCCGCCCTCATCACAGCAACAGACGACATTCGAACTCTACTGGACAATGGAGACACAGTCGCCCTCATCCTCCTCGACCTCTCCGCAGCCTTCGACACAGTCTGTCATAGCACCCTTTTACAGCGCCTCAGAAACGTCGGAATCCAAGGAAAAGCACTGGAATGGATCACCTCGTTCCTCACCGGAAGAACCCAGAGAGTCCGCCTTCCACCATTCAAGTCAGAGGCCACTGAAGTCATCTGCGGCGTACCACAAGGATCTTCACTCAGCCCCACCCTCTTCAATGTATACATAAGACCCCTCGCGGTCATCGCACGCCAACACAACCTCAACATCATCTCCTACGCCGATGACACTCAACTGATCCTATCACTCACCAGAGACCCTAACTCTGCCAAAACCAACCTGCATAAAGGAATGAAAGAAGTAGCCGAATGGATGAAGCGCAGCTGTCTGAAACTGAACTCAGACAAAACAGAAGTCCTCATCCTAGGCACCTCCCCCTCCGCCTGGGATGACTCTTGGTGGCCAGAGGCCCTTGGAAAAGCACCCATCCCAACGGACCACGCACGGAACCTGGGCGTGATCCTGGATTCCTCACTCTCGATGAACAGACAAGTCAACGCCGTTTCTTCATCTTGCTTCAACATTCTTCGCATGCTCAAAAAAACATTTAGCTGGATCCCCACCGAAACTAGAAAAACGGTCACCCACGCACTGGTCACGAGCCGCCTGGACTACGGAAACACCCTATACGCCGTTACCACAGCAAAACTCCAGAAAAGACTCCAACGCATCCAGAACGCTTCAGCCAGGCTCATATTAGACATCCCGCGTAAAGAACACATCTCTGGTCACCTGAAAAACCTCCACTGGCTCCCCGTCAATAAGAGGATTACTTTCCGCCTCCTAACCCACGCACACTAAGCACTTTACGAAATTGGACCCGAATGCCTTAACACACGACTGTCCTTCTACACCCCCTCCCGCCAGCTACGATCCTCCAACCAAGCCCTTGCCACTGTACCTCGCATCAACAAAACCACCATGGGAGGTAGATCCTTCTCCTACCTGGCAGCTAAAACCTGGAACTCACTTCCCACTCACCTTCGCCTTACTCAGAACCACCTAGCATTCAGAAAGCAACTTAAAACGTGGATATTCGACAAGTAATTTCCCACCCTTCTTCAAGCGCCTTGAGACCCTCTGGGTATGTAGCGCGCTATATAAATCTCTTGACTTGACTTGACTTGACAGACATTGGAGAATGAACTCAGGGTTACTAATCTCAGGTCTAGAGGATAAGATGTTTTCAATGGTGGTATAAGCTCCTTGTTGAGGTTTATTGGAATACAAGGATTTCACATCTAGAGTAACCAAGAGTTCACGGTTTTCAAAGAATGGGGTATCCTCCACTAGGCTGATGAAGTGGCCTGTGTCCTTAACATAGGATTTTAGTTCAGTGACCAACGGTTTTAGAAATGTGTCTATATACTTAGACAAAGGCTCTGTGGCCGAGCCTATAGTGGAGACAATGGTCTCAGAGGTGGGTCACTACTGTTTTTGTGTGTTTTTGGGACTCCGTATATGATGGGCATCCTGGTATATATGGGGGTCAGAAATTCAGCTTCAATTTCACAAATGATGTTGGTTTCCACTGCTCTTTCAACTCTCATAAGAATTTGTTGTTTGAGAGTGTTCTCAGGGTTGCGGGTCGTGAGGGTGTAATGCCCTGAGGAGGATAGGAGCTCGTTCATTTTTTCGGTATATTTAGCAGTGTCAAAAATGACGATCCCTCCCCCTTTGACACAGGGTTTGATGGTTATTTTTTTATTTTCCTTCAGGTCCCTGAGGATAGTGTTTTCTGAATCAGATAGATTGGCAGCGGGACTAGGTACATATCGAGTCATTTTTTCTATCTTCCTCATAACTGCCTTTTCGGAAATGTTGACCTTAGGGCCAACAATTTCCAGAGAAGGAGTGAAAGAGGAAGGGGGTCTACAACCAGATTTATTCTCAATGTCAGTGTTGGGAGGGCAGTCCAAAAATAACTTTTTAAAACGCACTTTTCTGAAAAGGAGTTGTAACTCACGATTAAATTCAAATTTGTTAAAGTTGGCAGACGGGACAAAGGATAAGCCCAGGGTTAACAGTTTGGTGGCAGTAGGGTCGATCTCTTCACCTGTTAGATTAAAAACTGGGATGCCTCTTTTGTTCTGCAGTATTGTGGGTGGCGGGTCTGGACATACATTTGTGGTTGGCCTCGTCCCTGATGGAAATTCCTCGTTTGGGGGGTCCGTTGGATTAGACGTGAGTTGCCCCGGCGGTTGCCTAAAAAATGGTTCTGAGGGTTGTTTCAATCAAAGGTTCCGTTTCTATTGGGTCGGCTGGAGCTATGTCCCTGATCATAGTTGGGATCATATTCGTCAGGGGTGTCACCCTCAGAATCAGTGGTGTCTGAGAAGGTGGTAATCTTTTTGTGTCCCCAATTGGATGTTTGTCCACCTGCGCTGTTATCACTTTGGTTGGAGTAAAACCCAGATGCTAAATAGGGATAGGTGCGTTCTTGGGAGTAAAACCGAATATCTTTACACAGTTTCTCAGTCTTCCTTTTCAGGAGATAGTCAGAGAAAGAGTCCAGATCCTGTTGGATTTCCTCTAGCTTTTTCTTTGCGAGATCCACCGCATCACCATCCTTGAGCTTATCCTCTAGTTCGGAGATTTCCTTGTTCAAAAGATCTATCACTATCCGAGCGGTTTTGACAATGAGCATCATCCAGTCCCTGGAGCATCGATTGGAGATGAGGGCCCATCGCTCCAGGAACTGTCTGATTTCAATGAACATGCCAGGTGTGTTATGCACCCTCAACCCGATAGAAATGGTGCCAGCTCTTAAATAACTGGGCATGGAGTTCTGTCCTCTTAGTTTTTTTCTTTAAGTCAAGTAATTTTGTCCAGTCTCCATTAAGTCCCTTAGGGAGGGACGGACGATTGCCATCTATGGGGACACCTAACATCTTGGCGAACTCCTCATCAGAGAAGCCAACATTTTTAATACTGTCCATATCAGTAATAGATAAGTAGAAAAAATGAGCTGAAAAGCACACAGGGGACAATATTTTAGGAGAGTCAAAGTCAGTGATCCAGATTACAAAGTGCAATATATCTAGCAACCCAATCGTACTTATTTTACATTCTCTCATACATCGACTCAGAGTGGTTATTCGTCTTCACCAAATATTCGGAAGCAAGACCCCCACAGCACTGGGCTGTGAAAACAATACACAATAGAAAGGGGTTCCCCAGTATGATAAATGATATAAGCAGGAAGGGAGGGGATTAGAACAATATGAATAGAAAGAGCAACACCCTGCCAGAATAAATACCTAAGGGTCCTCTAAGGGATCCACTACTGTTATATGGGGAGCAGACTTCACAGCACATTAGAGCCAGTGACATCCAACAAGTGTGAATCAATCAATGCTTTTTATAGAAAATATATATTTATTTGTTTTTGAACAGTCTGACATTTCTAAAAAACATTCGATAAATACATAATCAGGATTCAAAGAATGCGATCAGTGCAATTTTTTGTATCGTAAATGACAAAACATACTCATACAGTTCAGTGTACCACTCACTCCAGGACAATTCTAGGGACTCAGCACACACTCATACCTACAAGGAATCATTCAGACTCAACCACATTCAAACAATTCATTTGGATGTAAATAGCATAGCCTGCAACTGAAGGATGGAGTTATAATTGCATGGACGGGCGTGCAAAGGTAAGAAGGCCGATTAGGTGGTAAATTGTTGTCCACAAGGACTCAAATACTACCGTTCTTAGAAGCGCCGACGCGCGTTTTGGTGTAAGGCACCTTCGTCAGGGCGTGCAGATACAGCCAAGGAGGGGAACACAGAAGCAGAAAATTAAACATATTTCCTAAAGTTAGATGACTAATTATTCTCATACATATTTGTCTACATCATTATAGAACAAAGAATTAAATTTGTTATCATGGTAAATATTTTGAAAGTAAGTGTCAAGGCTCTGATATCATACAGTGGCTCCCATGATATAGCTCCCCACAATCGGGGAGAATAGGGCTGAAAGAAGGATAGAGACCTAGGTGAAGACAGAAAAACTCATAGCTCTACATTCCCAACATTCAATCATCCGTTCCACTGTAGTCGTTCCAGATCATTCATTCGATACATTAGCAACAAAGAGTATCTGGGTTGAATCCAAGGCGGTGGTAATACTAAAAATGACAGCCTAGTTTATTAGCTGGAGGAGTTCTTTAAACATTTTTTTTATCAAAATATGTTTGGGTTGGGTTCAAGATGACAGAGTTCTTAATAACGTCAACCCAGTTCATTTATTAAACGGTCAGAGTGTATATTTCTCAAAGGGGTATGGGTAAAGGTATGGGGTCATGTTAACATAGGGCTCATACCAGAACAGTTAAGATTTTGGGTCCCTATATATAATAGATTCAACCGGAATTTTTAAAAAATTGATTTTCAAGGAAAGGAAACATACCTACACATTTTGTTTCCCCAGAGACATCATCTATCTACAAATAAATATACATATAAATATATATTTTCTATAAAAAGCATTGATTGATTCACACTTGTTGGATGTCACTGGCTCTGATGTTCTGTTAAGTCTGCTCCCCATATAACAGTAGTGGATCCCTTAGAGGACCCTTAGGTATTTATTCTCGCAGGGTGTTGCTCTTTCTATTCATATTGTTCTAATCCGCTCACTTCCTGCCTATATCATTTATCATACTGGGGAACCTCCTTCTATTGTGTTTTGTCTTCACAGCCCAGTGCTGTGGGGGTCTTGCTTCCGAATATTTGGTGAAGACGAATAACCACTCTGAGTCGATGTATGAGAGAATGTAAAGTAAGTTTGTGTGGGTTGCTAGATATATTGCACTTTGAAATCTGGATCACTGACATTGACTCTCCTAAAATATTGTCTCTTGTGTGTTTTTTTAAAACGTTTGGCTTCTCTGATGAGGAGTTCGCCAAGATGCTAGGTGTCCCCATAGATGGCAATCCTCCGCCCCTCCCCAAGGGACTTAATGGAGACTTGACAAAATTACTTAACTTAAAGAAAAAACTAAGAGGACAGAACTCCATGCCCAGTTTATGTTGGATTATTTAAGAGCTGGCACCATTCCTATCGGGTTGAGGGTGCGTAATATACCCGGCATGTTCATTGAAATCAGACAGTTCCTGGAGTGATGGGCCCTCATCTCCAATCGATGCTACAGGGACTGGATGATGCTCATTGTCGAAACCGCCCGGATTGTGATAGATCCTTTGAACAAGGAAATCTCCGAACTAGAGGATAAGCTCAAGGATGGTGATGCGGTGGATCTCGGAAAGAAAAAGATAGAGGAAATCCAACAGGATCTGGGGCTTATCCTTTGTCCCGTCTGCCAACCTTGGCAAATTTGAATTTAATAGTGACTTACAACTCTTTTTCAGAAAAGTGTGCCTTAAAAAGTTCTTTTTAGACTGCCCTCCCAACACAGACGTTGAGAATAAATCTGGTTGTAGACCCCCTTCCTCTTTCACTCCTTCTCTGGAAATGGTTAGCCCTGAGGTCAACATTTTCGAGAAGGCAGCCATGAGGAAGATAGAAAAAATGACTCGATATGTACCTATTCCGGCTGCCAATCTATCTGATTCAGAAAACACTATCCTCGGGGGCCTGAAGGAAAATAAAAAAATAACTATCAAGCCCTGTGACAAAGGGGGAGGGATCGTCATTTTTGACACTGCTAAATATACCGAAAAAAATAACGAGCTCCTATCCTCCTCAGGGCATTACACCCTCACCACCCGCAACCCTGAGAACACTCTCAAACAACGAATTCTTATTATAGTTGAAAGAGCAGTGAAAACCAACATCATTTGTGAATCTGACGCTGAATTTCTGACCCCCAAATATACCAGGATGCCCATCATATACAGAGTCCCAAAAACACACAAAAACAGTAGTGACCCACCTTTAAGACCCATTTCGGCCACTATAGGCTCGGCCACAGAGCCTTTGTCTAAGTATATAGACAAATTTCTAAAACTGTTGGTCACTGAACTAAAATCCTATGTTAGGGACACAGGCCACTTCATCAGCCTACTGGAGGATAACCCCTTCTTTGAAAACCGTGAACTCTTGGTTACTCTAGATGTGGAATCCTTGTATTCCAAAATACCTCAACAAGGAGCTTATACCACCATTGAACACATCTTATCCTCTAGACCTGAGATTAGTAACTCTGAGTTCATTCTCCAATGTCTTGAGATAGTACTCTTTGAGAACTACTTTGAATTTGGCTCTACCATGTACAGACAAACTACCGAAGTCAGCATGGGGGCAAGTTGTGCTCCAGCATTGCTGCCTCTACATGGGGGAATGTGAGCGAATAAACATTTTCAATGAAATGGCCCCCTTCCATGAAAACGTCAGGGATTGGAAACGATTTATTGATGATATTTTCTTTATATGGAAGGGGGATCAAACGACTTTGGAAGATTTCATGTTGTGGCTCAATGCCGCCGATCCCAATCTCCGGTTCACTTGCCACTCCAATCAGCACCGAATAGAATTCCTAGACATATTGGTGGAACACCAGAACAGTGCCATAAAAGTATGATTGTACACCAAACCAACAGCCCACAATACCCTTCTCCAGTACACCAGCTTCCATCAGCGGTGCCAAAAGGAAAGCATCCCCTACAGTCAGTTCCTTTGTATCCGAAGGAATTGTTCTGATATACGGGACTTCCTAATTCAATCTGATATCCTCAAAGAGAAGCTCCTGTACCAAGGATATCCACCTAAATTGGTCAAAGACTCTTTCAAAAGAGCCAGACACACCAACCAGGAGATAATGTTCCAACCCAAACCATCGGAAAACATTGACTAACTGGTATGTATTACTTGTCACTCCAACCTTAATCACAAGGTACGCCAGGACATAAACTCCAGCTGGCACCTACTGAATCTGGAAAAAAACAAGGCTCCCTTAAACAGACCGATTTTTGCCTTTAAAAGGAACAGGAACCTTATCAGGGGCAAGCTGTTGGAGACCCCCACCAGAACTCAAAGTGCCATCACGAGCATGAAACCTGTTTTTGGAAATCATAGGTGCTGCACGTGTCAAGCTTCCCCCATGCCGTGACTGGCGAGACCATAACCACCAGTGAGCGTACGGTCTCGGTAGCCCGAAATGAAACCATGAGCAATTGCCGGACCAACAACGTGATATATGGGATCTTGTGTCCATGCGATCTCCCCTATGTAGGGGAAACTGGACGCGAATGTCGCATTAGAATAGGGGAACACAAATCCAACATTAGAAATAAGAAAACGTCGGCTCCCATTGTTGCTCATTGGATTAAAAAATCTCATACTGAACAAGACCTCCGCTGGTTCATATTGGAAAAGATAAAGGCCAGACCTGGAACATATCCCGCCAATCTCCGCAAAAAGAGAGAGGTTTTTTGGTTTTTTCCGATGAATTCAGTTACCAAGGGCCTCAATGAAGAATGCCCCTGGCACAACACCTTTCTCTAACAGCGCCTATTCTCTTTGATATGATATGTATCTAGTGGGCTGACCTGAAGTAAATCTAGACCAGCCTGGGATATGTGATGCACCTAGAGAATGTTTTTCACCCCTACCTAGATCTGAATCTGGAATCTGTTTCTGATATCCTTACTGAAATAACCCTATATCCCCAGATGTTACTAATGAATTGAGCTGTTACGCCCCATCAGTCGGCTGACTGATTTGTCCTATGCCTTGATTAGCTTCTTCGATGCAGAGACGATTTTGATATGGATAGACACGATCGTTTTTTATTGGTCACTCTCTCTCTGTCCTTTATGTAAATGTGAACATTTAATACCATCCTAACTACATTCCCCTTAAGATTCTCGACCCATTTCAAATTGTTCTGTACTCTATTCCCGTATAGTATCACCCCATTCCAAGATGGCGCCTTATTTCGGAAACTCTTAACCTTCATCTATTCTGAGTAACCGATCTAAGATGGCTCCCGGTTCCGGATATCCCAGTCCCCTCTCTATACAATATATCCCTGTTTCAGCTGAACCAGATTGCACCATCTCGCTTTTAAATCGCGTTTATCGAGGAAGGCGATCTCTCTCTCTATCGTCACGTCGGCTTGTAAATGTAAATGTAAATGTATTGCGACTTATATAGTGCACGTATCACCCGAAGGCATCAAGGCGCTTGCCTTGGGAACCCGTCCTGGCTTTTCCCTGTGAGATAACCCCTACTGGGCATCCCCAAGGTTAAAGCCAGGCATCCCGCAGCCGGTGGGCCGCCGTAGTGGAGATTAAGCAAGCTATTGCCCAGAGTTGCAGAGTGGGACCCCCTGATTAGAGTAGGCACCGAGGCGAGAATTATCGAGTCCGTGGACATTTTTGGGCTCAGGACCCTGCCTCGTCGGGAATTGAACCCCAGTCCCGGGCCAGACCTCTGCATCAGAGTCTGCCGCTCTAATCAGTGAGCCACACTCCTCCACTCCTCCTCGCCATCAGACGAGAAGGAAAAAACTCCCGCTGTCTGGAAGCACTCCGGTTCTCAAATATCTTTCCGGTAAGTAGCGTATTTCCTCCACGCCTCCGGGATCTTACTTTAGTTAACATATAATGAGACCCACTTTGTTTCTCTTTTGAGTAGGGACCATTATGAACCCTTTCAACCCCAAGGAGTGGATGATGTGAAGCCTCCTGAATTACAATCCCTCGTTACCCAGACGCAGCGGCTATGTATTAGCAATCACCAGGTGAGCGCTCTTCACCCGCCCTGCTACAAAAGATGTGCTTTCCCATTTTGGGAATAATATAGGTCATTTAGTTTAGTTTACTATACGAACCTTAATGTCCTCCTCGACGCGTTCCACTACTGGGACAAGCTTCTCCATCAGTGCAGTCATTGGAGTTCATACCCGGAGGCCCCGCATCGGTACACCCATAGGCGATCCTCCTGGATGTATTAACAGCTACATTCTTTCCCCTTTTCTGCAGTATCTAATCGTCTCCCATACAATATCCGGCTACTAAGAAGAACGATAACCACGTTTGTTGAACATCCTCTTAACCACTTAAAGGTAGGGAACCCATTGTGCTCTCGAGGTACATGGCCCAATGGATAAAATATGTCGCCCCATACCGGACTTTGTTTCGTTACATTTAGGGCCGCCTTGAAAATCTTAAGTAGGGCCCCTTGTGTGACGCAAGCTATCGATCGTAACAATTTATGTATCTTTGAATTAATGACCTCACTCTCTTTTACCGTATTGACCTCCAGAATAGGAAGCTTTCTGTCTCCACTTGAAATTAGGAATACGTGGTTCATAACACGGCCCTTAAAACTCTCTGTATTCTAATCTGAATAGGAAAGAAAAATAGGAATTTCTCTTCGGCTGAACAGAAATCCCTCAATACCAGACTTGGAAAACACGGACCCCTTGAACTTCTTTTTCATTCGAAATCTTCCTAACCCCAGGTAACTACAAATCCCCATATATCTGTATCTATCCTCATGTGTTAGTCCAGGTTTTGGATAGATGATATCTATGGGGAAAAAACATTTTTAGGTATGTTTCCTTTCCTTAAAAGCAATTTTTTTTAAATTCTGGTTGAGTCTATTATATATAGGGACCCAAAATCTTAACTGTTCTGGTATGAGCCCTATGTTAACATGACCCCATACCTTTACCCTTACCCCTTTGAGAAATATACACTCTGACCCTTTAATAAATGAACTGGGTTGACGTTATTAAGACCTCTGTCATCTTGAACCCAACCCAAACATATTTTGATATAAAAAAATGAAAAAATACTGGAAGACATTAACCAAAAACTGGAGAAATATGCAAAGGAAATTCAAGACAGAAAAATAAAAAAATATAAACGCGACAGAATAGACTATAAATTAGAAGAAGTATACACCTGGGTAGAGGTTTATCACCAGAGAAAATGGCAATAACCGAACAACAATACAAATTCATCACAAGAAAGCATAGTTTCGGATTCAGATACGGCTCAAAACAGAAGACCAATAAATATAAGTTCCCAAGGAGGACAGACAGACCAAACAAACAAATCGTCTTTTTTATCAACAAGCCCAGCAGCAAACAATGCTCCAACATCAAAGCCTGGAGGAGAAACATCAAAACCAGGAGGGAACAAAGAAAAACAAAAAGAGACAGAGGAGGAAAGAGCCATGAGATCAAAGACAAAGAAGAAGACAAACTTGTAATGAATATATCTGACGTCCAAATAACTCAAGCACAGATAACTTTATTAAATAAAGGCTTATCATTTGTTCCAACATACAAATCCAACCCACAAGAAACAGAAATTGCAATATTTAAATTTCTAAGAACTCTGCGCCTAAAGAACTTCTTCAACAACATACAAATATCGGATAAACTTGAGGAGGGAACCAAAGAATGCAAAGTAAAAAGTACATTTTGTGCCCCAATATCGCACAAAACTATAGACGCATTTGAAAGAGTCATCACGTCGGAAATAAAAAGAATACATTTTCAAGGAGGAACTCGAAGTAAACTTTCCCAAAAAGGAATGGAGTACATTGAAAAGGTTGACAGACAAAAATGAAATCACAATACAAAGAGCGGATAAAGGGGGAGCCCTACTGGTAATGAACACTCAATACTACGAACATATTGTCTGGAACCACTTAATAGATACCAATATTCATCGAAAACTAGAGCAAGATCCTACAGATACATTTGCAACTACATTGAAAACGATATTAGACCATGCATTACAGATGAAATGGATAACAGAAAAAACTTATCATTTTTTGAGCATCAAATATCCACGAAGACCTCAGTTTTTTATGCTTCCCAAAATGCATAAAAACGCCACAAACCTCCTTTTAGGCCGGTCACTATCTGAACCTTTAGGGCAATATTTGGACTGGTTTTTACAATCGACAGTACAAAATTGGACAACGCACGCACTGCCTAATCTACCTCTGCCCTCTGGAGAGACCGCAACAGTACTTTTGCCTTCGGGTACGCAGGCGTTGACAACGTTCACTACCGAGCACCAGCCGTCTGACCCAACATATCCCGGACGCGAGGCCTTCCATATTCACATGCCGTGATGGTCTGCAGCCTTGAATTTAGCACTAATCTACCATCGCAGTCCCAAACGCTCTGGGGGATGATCCATATGCCACCTAAGTAGGCGACGGGGTAGTCTTTAAACAAGGTCTCTGACTTCTTACCAAATTCTGAAAAACTATCTACACTTTGAGACACAGGCGCAGCAACAATGACCCTCAAAAGCGGATCGCCTGAACATGCTCAAGGACTACAAAGCTGAACTACGCAGTAACATCAGTCGCGACATCAAATCCTCAATGGATAATCTACGTTTGAGCCTGGTCGGAGCGGTGTCGTCCCTGCAGCAAGATGTGGATTCAGTGGGCACCAGGGTCTTTGACCTAGTGACGCAACACCAGGACCACGATCCTATAGCCCACCAGATCCATGCGAACTTTGTGCTGAACTACCTTTCTGCCTTCACCTGTCCTGGCCCTAATCCCCACGCTGTTTATCGCCTCAATCTACTCCTCTCTGGTTTCCTGCTGCTGACCTCTGCCTTCACCTGTCCTGGCCCTTAGTCCCCACCCTGTCTATCTGTGAATTTTTCCCTCGTCATTTGAGATCCAGCTATT
Source organism: Lissotriton vulgaris (assembly GCF_964263255.1). Classification (NCBI taxonomy): domain Eukaryota; kingdom Metazoa; phylum Chordata; class Amphibia; order Caudata; family Salamandridae; genus Lissotriton; species Lissotriton vulgaris. Next base: position 281,366,554 of record NC_141695.1, on the reverse strand, counting down.
TTGTCTGATGCCCGATGGAGCTACCTGGTTTAGCTATAGGGGAGCCAGGTCGGGGATTCCCTCCTTGGACGTCACCTACCCAGTCGGTCTTCAGCCAAACTTCCTTTCGTCTCTCTCATGTCGTCTCTTCCCACATTATCCCTCTATTTTTGTCTCCTTCTCTGCTCTCCCAATGTATTGAGACGGAACTATTTTGTCGAGTGCCCGATGGAGCTACCTGGTTTAGCTATAGGGAAGATGGACTGTGGACTCCCTCCTTGGTCGTCACCTACCCAGTCGTCCGTTAGACAGACCTCATATCATCTCTCCCTGTTGTCTCTTCCCCTATCCCCCCTTTCTCTCCTTCCATGCCCCCCTCCCCTCTACGCGCCATTTATTTTGCCCTCCATGTTCCTTTAATTGCTTTTCCCATTGAGACCGAGCTATTTGGCCAATGCCCGGTGGAGCTACCTGATAGCTATAGAGGAGATGGGTTTTGGGACTTCCCCTCGACCGTCACCTACCCAGGCGGACTTTGGACAGACTTTCCTTTCGTCTCTCTGCCGTATCACCCTCCTATCCCTTTACCCTTCCCCCCGCTCTCCCCCCCTTCCCCACTACACTTCAATTATCTCGTCTTCTATGTCTCTTGCAATTGTCTAGCAACTGATGTAAATTGAAACTGATTTGTAATTTTAATTTTTGTGGGACCTCATGTAAAGAGCTCTGATACCTCCGGGTCTAGCCAGTGCTATATAAAACTCTTGAATAATAATAATATTAATGAGGTTCTGTGATTCTGAACCCTTTCAATAAAGGTCGTTGTATCGTGACGATTTTGGTATCAGCAGACCGCAAATGATGAGTGTGGTATGTACGAGTGTTTTCGTCATGTTCGATTGATGGATACACTGCGTATTCAGGGATTTCATTCTGAACCTTCGGGTTCCATTTTGTGTACGGCAGCCATTTTGTGGTTGCCCTCACATAGGCCGATGACTACGGACAAGCGAGTCCTTGGGACACGTACACCTTTAGCTGACTTCTGTGTGACCTGAGTGAACTGACTCCATTGCCCGAAGCTAACCTTGTTGAGCCAGTTCCTTGTTCGGCAGCTGGTCAAGATAGAGATCAAAGAGCAGGACATTTGTGAGTTTATGGTACACGCACACACCCTTCTATCTTGCTTCTCATCTGTTTCTGTTCCTTCTTTTATGGCCTAATTATGGTTTGGGTTGAGGCTCTTTTATTATGGGTTTGTCCGGCCTGTCAGAGCAAGAATGTTGGGTTTTCCTTGTAATTGATGATGGGCTGGACAACTGAAAAGTGGGCTTGTCGTTATGCGATACCTTCTGAAATGTCACTTTGTGATTGGCATAAAAGACGATGTCTTGCAATACTAAAGTTGTGCAGTCTCTGACGAACCACCCGTGTCGTGCTTCGTAGACTTCTGTTCCTGGTTTCAGCCAATAAATTTGATCTTTGACGTCACCGAGAAGTATCCCGTGTCACTGTATTCTAAGACAGGTGAACACGAAGACATTGGGCGTGCCCCTGGCGCCGCTGGGTTCTAAAACCCGGTTCTTCAATAATATTCATTTTTGAACATGTTACAAACTATTGACATCGCAAAGAAAAAATAAACATGGTTATGTTCAATAGACGTAACTGCTTTATACACCTCCATCCCACACAACGAAGGGATGGAAGCAATGGAATGGTGTTTACTCCAGAATGAAATCAAGGATTCAGAAAAAGTATTTTTACTGGAATTGTTGCATTTTGCCCTATTCCATAGCTACCTACAATGGAAGGATGAGTTTTTCGAACAATGCAGTGGAACTTCCATCGGATTTGCGGGGGCTCCATCCTACGCTAATACCTTTATGGCCAAATTTGAATCAGACCATATCATCAACAACCCTGACTGGCAACAAGGAATTGTGCTTTTCAAAAGGTATATAGATGATATCTTCATTATGTGGAAAGGAGACAAAACCAAACTGGAGGAAAATATCAAAACATTGAACACAAGGCATGGATGCATAAAATTAAATCATCAAATTGATAACCATCAATTGGCCTTTTTAGATGTATTGATCACTATAGAAAACAATGAGAAAAGAACCAACGTATAATCAAAAAGCACAGATCGCAACAGTTGTTTACATTTTGAAAGCTTTCATCACCACTCCCTCAAAAAACATCTACCGCTGTCACAATTCATTCGACAGAAAAGAATAACCTCACATCCAGAAGACGTTTCCACCACCATCAACAACCAAATCCAAAAATATCTGAAACGCGGATACCCAAGATCAATACTAGAAGAATCCAAAATAAAAGTCATGAACATGAATAGAGAATCTCTACCTAGAAATCAAAGTAAACCCGATTCAAAACTTACTGTATGTGTTCTGAAACACTCTACACAAGCACAACAAATGCCCAGAATAATGAGAAAACATTGGCCACTGATCACTCAAGAACCAGACCTCAAACCTCTATTTTCTCAACAAATAACTTTCGCATACAGCAGATCAAAGAACATAAAGGAACTACTCAAGAAACAAAAATGGAAAGACCGGAATGAAATCCATAAAGGCATGCAGAGATGCGAAAACTGTATACACTTTAATAACGTTATACTTGGTCAAATATTCACTCATCCAATGACAGGTAAAAAAATCTCCCTGTTACACTCCAGCACGTGCGATACCAAGAATGTTATTCATGGAATAAAGTGTCCCTGCGGAAAACTTTATGTAGGGCAAACAGAGAGAAAAATAAAGATAAGAATATCTGAACATAAAAGTAATATTTGCCAAAAAAAACTAAAATCCAAAGTGGCCACTCACTGGGCAGAAGCAGGACATAACATAACACAACTCAGGTTTACGATCTTCGAAGTCATCAAACCACAAAAAGATATAGACCTTCACAAAAAAAGACTAAGAGCAGAATACTATTGGATTCGAAAAATGGGGAGTCTCCACCCCATGGATTAAATGACAGAAATGAATTATCATGTTTTTTATAAATGTTATATGTCATAAGATTGCATTTGTGTTTATGCACTACGCTCCTTTAAAGCGAGATTGTAATCTATACAACGGATTTGACTATCTTGCTGTTGCTATATTCATTCACACACGCAGATCAGAATAATAAGGTTAGCCTCACCCAACATGGCCGACATATCTGACCCAACTAACCAATTCTATACTAAGTTTAACTTAACAACTCAGGGGAGCCAACCAAAAGTACCTTTATAGCCTTCATTGTAATAACACCACATTTTCTCTCACGATCGCCACACCATTGATCTTTTTATTTTTATTTTTATTTTTTATTTTTTTATTCGATACATTTTCAAACACCCCACATGGTAAAACAGACTACCGTCTGATTTTATTACAATGTCAACACTCGTATGCATTAAATGCAACTTTTTTTATATATTCACGCGACTTTAGCCGCGATCACGTGACTAACCGATAACCAATGGGGGATGCGAGTTCAAATAGACTAGCATACTAGAACCTTTAACCGACTCTGATTGGCTACAGAGACGACGATCGATTTGAATTTATCGATAGACACTTTATGCCGACCACAGTAAGCTATTCTGTTTTATTTAAACCTGTATGTAGACTTTCACTAATAGAAGTTGGACAATGTCACTCCATACTGATTCTAACGCTTTACTCCTTTTCTGCCGATAAACATAATAGCAAGCAGTCTACCATAGCACTAATCACGCTACTGGTAGCAATCTGGGGAATACATAGCAACTTAGTCATCCATTCTATAACGATCGTACAGCCATCTAATTTGAATATTGCAATATAGACTTTAAGATTACTGAACCTTATCTAATAGTCCCTCAAACTTGTAAAATTGAATCATGTATATACATACTTTTGTAAATATAGGAGTTTATGTTAAACATAAGGCTAGCTTAGGTTTCCTTTTCTTTCCTATTACAGACCCTGTTGTAAATGAATCTCGGACCTTAGTATAAATTTCCCGATTCATGCCTTTATATAGGTATACTTTATCTTTTCCTTATATAGGCATAGAAATTATTACCATATTTGGCCTAAACCATACAGCCCAGATACGGCATGGATACTTCCACTAAGCTCCAAGAATCTTGGAAAAACCCGCCTTCAGCAGCTCGGGACTTCCCCCTGCTTGAACTCCTCCTCCTAGAACTCCCGGTGTTTTCCAAGAAATGAGCCTTTGAGTGACGGTATTAAGTCCAAACATGCGTCAAACTCGGCACCTTCAAAGTATAAATATGCCTTGATTTGCCTAAACAAACACACAGTGGTTTGGAGCAGATCGGCTATCTACATGCTCGACGCCCTGCAGCAGCAAGTGCCGAAGGAAGCCGACCCTCCAGCAGACGCACTGCGAAACTCTGTCATTTCTCCTGCCGAGAAATCCAGCTCCAGTGTTTCCAGGCTACCCTTGCGGGTATCTGGGAAATCGAGTCCCGAGAATGAGATACAAGACCTCCTTCATTCTAGAACAAAGGTACGGAGCTGATTAGACCTCTTAGAGAATTATCGGAATAAGATTCCTGGCAGAGAACCCCTAGACTTAAACTCCTCCTCTTATACTCCCTCCCTCTTACCAGACTTAGGTTAGCTACACCGGGGTAGGCGTATTCTAGAAGCACCAGTTGAGTATTTTAGTCATCCTTTTATCGTTGGATGTATTTTATGTATTTTATACATTTATGCACTTTATGGCTTAGAAACCATATCATGCTTTTACAGTACTACTTTATAATACTGTTTGTATTATATGCATTGTACTTCATAGTAAGCTTTACTATTGTATCAGTTCATTTTCAATGCTTGAGAAAGAAGACTGTTCAATAAATACCTTTTTATTGAAAACGCCCGTCACTCTATTTCTCTTGCACCTCTGGTGAAACTAAGCATGCACGATTGACTGAGTGAAATAGTTTTCTATTGTTTCCGCTACTCTAGAGATTTGATTTCTTATTCTTGGGAAACAAAGTTGTCATGTGTTATGCGGTTGTCAGAAACTAATCCCTTCGAGAAAGTTTCTAGTGACCCCCGAGCTAGCTGGCACTTACAATTAAGTCTAATATAACCGGTAGAGACCTAGTAGACCTCAGTCCTACGTCTAAGCTACAGGATATATTATTCCAATGTGCAGAGCCTATTGGGAATATAGGAACTACACTACAACCCCTGAGGAAGGGTCTCATCAATGACCCGAAATGCATAGGGTATATGTGGAATTCATGAAGTTATTATGAAATAAAAATAAGTATGCAAACGATTATTGAAGAAAAAGGAATTATGAAATAAATATCATTCCTTAAAGAATATAAGAAAGTGTGGAACTGTTTATTAAAAGAGAATAATCTGAGAAGACTAACAAAGTCAATGTGAATGTGCACACAACCACCAAGGTTGGAATCCTCCACCCTTTTACGTTATCAAGGCGAGTAAGTGCCAGATCGGGCAGGGTTCCATGGTGTACTTAGGACACCAGGTTGGGAGCGGCCAGGTGGCGCCCCCACAGCCCAAAATTGAAACCAATCCTGGCTTGGGAGCCCCCCAAGACGCAGACAGAGGTGAGAGCCTTTTTAGGACTCACTGGGTATCAAAGGAGGTTTGTCAAAGGGTATGGCAACATTGTTGCACCGTTGACAGAGCTGACTTCCAGGAAGCAGTACAAGAAAGTGATTTGGACTGACCCCAGTCAGAAAGCTTTTGAGGCCCTGAAAAGCTGCCATGTGCACGGCGCCCGTGCTCCTGACACCGAATTTTTCTAGAGAGTTTATCGTTCAGACAGACACTTCAGAGCATGGTGTGGGGGCTGTTTTGTCACAGATGAATGAGGAGGGCCTAGATCAACCCATAGCCTTCATCAGTAGTGGTTTACTTCCATGGGAACAGAGGTGGAGTGCTATTGAACATGAGGCATTTGCTGGGGTCTGGGCACTGAAGAAGCTGAGACGATACCTGTTTGGGACTCATGTCCGGGTTCAGACAGACCACAGGCCCCTCAGATGGCTGATGCAGATGTGGGGTAAGAATCCAAAGCTGTTGAGGTGGTCAATTTCCCTACAGGGGATGGATTTCACAGTGGAACACACCAATGCTGATGGTCTGTCCAGATTTTTCCACCTTAGTGATGGGAACTCCCAGAAGGTAAGGTAGTTCTCCCCACATTTCAGCTGGAGGGGACACGTGTTAGACCTGGCACCCTGGCGTGGGTCTCCCTTCCATTTTTGCTGTTGCCTCATCTTTTTGCTGGTGTTAGATGCTTTGGGCACAGTGCCACTGCTGTCCAGTGCCACAGTACAAGTGCTCCCTATTGTAAATTGATGTATGGATTAGTGATTCCATGATTGCCTGGTTTGGGTTACCTGTCAGACCATAGTTCTGTGCACCAGGAGTGCCCAGGGCTTGTAAACCAAATGCTGCTGGTGGGCTTGCAGCACTGGTTGTGCCACCCACAGAAGCAGACTTTAAAAATGTGTCTCAGATCTGTGTGCAGTCTGGTACTGCCATGCTGACTGGGCAATTTCACCCACATGCCAGTCCCTAACCCTTCCCTTTTCTTCATGACATACACCCCTATGGTAGGCCCAAGGGCACGGTGCAATTAAAGTATAAGGTAAGACAAGCCCTGGTGTGTGTGGCATGTCCTAATAGTGAATGACAGCCATTTTCGTTTTTCACTATTGCAAGACTACCTATTCCCCATAGGCCAGAATAGGCAGATAGAATATTACATTTTATAATCCTAACTGACTTAGGGAACAAGGTGGAAATTCTAGTTTAGTATGCCTGAACTCAGAATGATAAAATGCATCTTTTAGTGAAGTTGATTTTAACATTCTGTGTTTGAAAATACCACTTTAAGAATGTAATTATTTTCTTTTCTAACTAACCAGGCCTACCTCTGCTAGGTTGTGTATTCCTTGTCCTGAGTTTGAGTGACAGGGGCTCAGGTATTCCAGGATACAGGGTGGGTCAGCCCAGAGGTGAATAGAGAGATATGCATCCCGATGGGAGGGAGGAGTTGCACCTGGGACCTGAATAGGGCTGTGCCTTCCCACCACAATGCTGCTTCCACCTCCTGTGGTGTGTCTGATGTCTCTGCCCTGCACTGTGGAAGGAAAGAAGGAGTCATGTCAAAAGAGTGGTCCAGGACTGACCAGAACTGGCTTGGACTAGGCATAGGCCTCTCTGCCTTCAGAGAACAAAGAGAAACTGTGTATAGAATACGGGGGACCCAAACCCCAGAGAATTAGATCACTTTTGGACAACAAGAAAAAACCTTTTCTGAGGGGAGGAACCAGAAGAAACTGAGGAGAGACTATCCCTAGGCTGAAGTGCTGCTTGGGGGATTGGCCTGGAGTGGTTGCCTGAATGCCAAAGAAAGGAGAAAGGAACTTTGTGTTCTTTATTCAACTTGTAAAGGATCTCCAAGGGCTTTAGAGAAGAGCGTGCCTCCTGATAAAGTCTCAGGGGCAACAGACATCAACCACCAGCTCCCCTAGAGTTCTTTAGAAGTGCCTGCATCTTTTTTGGGCCTTTTAAGGGAATGTGTGTTGAAAGTAGCTGGAAGTGCGACTCACGAAGACGAAGCGTGTCGCCATCGTAGCCACTGCCGTTGCATCTCTGAACAAGGGTTTTGCCGCTGTAGCTGTCTCATTGCACCACAGAAGCGCCTCGTATCCATGGAGAAGCATGCCGTCGTCGGAGCCGCTGTCGTCGCATCACTGAACAAGGGTGTCACGGCTGCAGCTGTCGCATCGAGCGGAAGCGTCTAGCATTGGGGGAGAAGAGTGTCGCCCCCAAAGCCGCTGTCGTCGCATCACTGAACAAGGGTGTCGCCACTGCAGCTGACGCATTGAGTCGAGTCATCTCGCAACATCGGAGGAGCGTATCGCATGAAGAAGACGCCATCTTTGTTTCTTTGCACCAGATCTTCAATGCATCACCGTCCTTGCGTGCCAGAGACTACTGCATCACCTTTTCCTGCAACACTTTTGTTACCCTGCGTGTCGCATCTTAAGGTACATTGACTCAAAGTGTTGCATTTTAAGATCTAAAGAGAACTAAGCCAATTCTACCATTTTAAGTACGGTATTGTGGATTTTTGTCGTTTGTGGTCTTGTGTTAAATCTATACAAAGAATACTTATTTTTAATATACAACTGTGTGGTGTCCATCTGTAGTGTTGTCACTGGGTTACTGTATGTGTTCATTATTATTATTATTATTATGTTTCTTATATAGCGCCTGAATCGACCCCCGAAGGGGTATCTCCGCACTTGCTTTGGGAACCCGTCCTGGTTTTTCCCTGTGAGATGGCCCCTACAGGGCATCCCCAAGGTGAAAGGCAAGGTGAAAGCCAGGCATCCCGCCGCGGGGGGACCGTTACACACTGCCTCTTAGATAAGCCTGCGTGCCCGTGCCAAGATACCAAGGGGGTGAGAAAAGGTTATTTTAGGAGTGTACCCCCTTACCCTGACTAGACGCAAGGGTCCTTATTTTTCACAGGTATCTACCTATGCCAACTAGAGACCCCCAAATCTAACACAAGGGTATAAGCATACAAAACAAACTAAGAGTGTAAAATTGTCCAACAATCTCGTGAGAGAGAAGCAAACACACAGGCAAGCAAAAATCTAAGTCTAAAATTGCCCAACCTATTCGTGAACCAGGTGGCTGGGCCAGAATCAACGGGTATGGACCCAGAATCAGATGTCGCTGTCAGGCTAAGGCAGAGATTTCTTCATCAGGAACCCTTTGACTTCTTTTTTTATTTAGACAGTAGAAGGATTCGCCCTGACGTCGAGGGGAAGGGAGTTCCAGATCCTCTTAGCACATCAGTGTGTCGATCCCAGAAAATTGAGCGGAAGCCGGACTCCATTCTTCCAGGGTTGGTTAGCACTTTTCAGGAGTTTCAAGCTCACAGGGCTCAGTCTACTTCCTTCTGATAACCCTGTGGAAAGCTCGCTGGTGCTTCCTGCTTAGGAATCTTCAAAAAGCATTCTGGGTATTGTAGTTGATCAAGGCACCTTTGCGATATGAGAAGGACTGAAGCCCACATGTGGATTAAAAAGAAGGGTGCGCATGTAAGCTTAAATAAAAATCAACACTACTCTGAGTTTATGACACCATGTGTACTGGAAGCAAATTCTGGGCCTCTGTCATTTCATTAACTCTATTAGTGACAGTGTTAAAATACAAGATCATGTACGCTTCTTTTTGGGTTAATGTCATGTCTACGTCCACCTCCCAAGCATAAGGTTTGATGACTGATAGCACTGTCCTTCGCAAATCTGCTTCAGTATATTTTTTTCACTCTGTTCTGTTTAATCCACACGTGGGCTTCAGTCCTTCTCGGATCTCAGAGGTGCCTTTTATCAACTACAATCACCAGAATGTTTTCCGAAGTCTTCCAGGAAGCAGAAAGCAACCACAAGCATTCTGCGAGGTTATCTAATTGGAGTAGATTTATCCCTGCTATCAAAAAGTGCTAACCACCACATAATGTAGTCCAGCCCCCGCTTAATTTCTGAGATCGACACACTGAAGTAAGTACTTTGTTTCATACACTCCGTGCTATATAGTGGAGTTTGAGTACTAGGTACAGCAAGTGCTTTGTAATATAGAGCTCTGTCTGAATTTAAGGTGACCGCCACGTAACATGATTGAGAATGGAACCATGACTGTAGGGGGATATATGTTCATAGACTGTTGGCCATAGACCTGAATGACATTCACTAGTTTTCTGGAGCACACATACCTTATTTTTGTAAGACAGTATTGCTGTAGCTGTCAAAAGTGAGGGATAGCCACTGAATTAAGAATGGGTATACTTTATTTTTATTTATTTAGAGGTTTTCTATAGCGCTAGCCAGACCCGAGGGTATCGGAGTGCTTTGCAACATAATGAAGAGGAGACAAAATACAGGACAAAGGCATGGTAGGAGAATACAAAAAAGAGCAAAGGGAAGCTTTACAGTTCTGTTGAGTGTCAGAGGTGTGCCGTTGAGGTAGAAAAAGTTCAAAAAAAAGTTTTACAGTTCTGCTGAGTGTCAGAGGTGTGCCGTTGGGGTAGAGAGGTCGAGGGGGCTGAGGCCTGGCATTGAGGAAAAGGGGTCAAGAGGTAGTCTCAGTTCCTAGGGAAGGCAAGACTAATGCTGGAAATGTTCTCTTCGTGGTGCCGAACCAGGGGCTGAGAGTTCGGAGAGAGGGTATGAGGTAGGTAGTGGTTGTGCAATGACTGAAGGCTGCCAGTTGGGGGTGCGCTGTCAGGTGACAGACTGGTGGATACTTTTAGATCACTTGTCTGTGTGTCTGCATGCCAGATGTTATCAAGAGCACATTGAGGTGAGCTACATTTTATATTAGTTTTATAACAGTTATTTTCTGTTCCTGACCAAAGTTTGTCTGAAGCAAGGGAGATACAGAGCTGTGGCTTGAGAATTCGATCTTTGTGATTTATGTGAGTACCTGTTGCTACAACAATCGGTCTGCTGTATATTTGTCAGCATGCGTTATTTTTTTATTACAGTACCCTGTGCTTCTGTTTTTTAAGCATATAAATCAGAGAAGTGAGGATGACTTGACTTTAATGTATTCATACAAATGCTATCTGAACATGAGGTAGAACGTTTTGTTAACTGAATGTATAGACAAACAACCTTTATGACCATTGAATGAGTTGTGATGTAGTGAAATGGATTTTGTGTTTTTCCTTGTAGTGTATCACAGTTCTGAGTCTTGAAGAGAACTCAGAAAGATAGTTACAGGTTCGATACGCATCGACATCTGTGTAACCAACAAGCATTATAAAGCAGCACCATAAACAGGGTAGAAAGAAATGAATAATGTTGATACAAACTCCTGGTTACAGGAATAGAGCATTGTTTGGTTGCCGCACCCATTGACCACGGAGTGACAAATGTATTGCAGTCTTGTTGTGAAGTTAATAATATCTACTGCTTGGGCAATTATAATTCAGAACTGACAGATGTATTTACATTTTTGCCATTTTCATAGTGTTACTTCTTGTTTGTAAATTCATATTTGCATTTAATGTCTTTTTGTTTGTATGTTCGGTGGGTTGAATGTATTGTTTATTCATTATATGTTTGTATTATGCCTCTATGTATGATGAATTTCAAAGGTATATGATTACTGATTAAAAATAAATGATGATCACTTACTCAATAGAGGGTTCATGAAAAAATGAAGTATGTATAAATGAATAGTCAGTATTGGTGGTGATTTGTGGTTTTGAACTTTTAGAAAGTGTGCATTTTCTTGCTTCACCATCCTGTGCCCCTGCCAGCCTGTGGAAGCAAAGTCTGGTTTAGACTGACAGTAGGGCTGTTGGTGCATTCTAGACAGTCACACAAAGGAAGCTTAAGTCTGCCCTGCATATCCTGACTGCCCATCACCAGGCCGATGGGCCATCCAGAGCTAGAGTGGCGTGAGTAATTAATTAATTATGTGCTTATATAGCGCAGGAATCACTCCCGAAGGGGTACCTCCGCGCTTCGACCGCTGCGAAACCCTTCCTGGCTTCCCTGAGAGATGGTCCCTTAATGGGTATCTCCAGGGTGAGACCAGGCATCCCCGGCGGTCTGGGGGGGCCGTTAGTGAAGATGAGGCAAGCTAGTGCCCAGAGTTGCCGAGTGTGATCGCTGATCAGAGTGGGCACCGAGGCGAGAGAATTATCGAGTCCGCTGACCCTGGTCCAGAAACCTGCCGCGTCGGGAATCGAACCCTGGTCCCAGGCCGTCCTCTTCTCTCGGGTCTGCCGCCTCTAACCAGTGAGCCACACTATTGTCACTGAGACCTGAATAGGGCTGTGCCTGTCCTTTCACAATGCTGTCTCCACACCCCAATAGTGTGTCTTGGGCCAGGATAGGGCAAGGCAGGACCTGTGCACTACAAGGACTAATCTTTGAAGTATGCCTAGTTCAAATGCAAAATGGGATATAAGTAACTCCCCCATTTTTGGAACACTTCTGGATAAAGAGGCGAGTCGGCAAAGAAGAAGAGCTGGATTAGCTGTTGGAGGAGAACTGCCACTCAGCTGTTGCTGCGTTGTGCTGGCCTGCTGCTTGCTGCTTCTGTCTTGGGCAGAGGAAGGACTGGACTGTACTTTCTTATCCAGCTTCTCAAGGTTCTCCAAGAGCTTTTGTGTGCTTGCTTCCTGTTGGAAGTCTCAAGGCCATCAAACATTTCATCTGTGGCTGCCTATACTGCCTCTGCTGGGAGTTCAGACCTGCCAAGTGGTGCCAACTCCAGTTCTGGGCCATTGGAGGTGATTGTGCTGCTTCAAGAGCTGAAAATTCATGCATCGCCCTTCAGTACCATTTTTCCAGCCGCAAACCTTCCGTGCAGTTGTGGAATTTTAGTTTGCGATCTGAACATCATCTGCGCCAGCTTGTCACCTATGTACTACGTGCACGGCAGCCATTTTAGGTCACCTATGTACTACGTGCACGGCAGCCATTTTAGATATCATGGTCTCCCTGTCCACGATCGATCGCCAGCGCGCCCCTCTGACCCAGCAAGCATCCTCCGCGCACCCTGGCTCCCCCTCCCTCCTCCTTATGAGCATGACCCTTCTGCATGACCCTGTCCTTGGGAGTCACGCCAGCGCCTGACCAACACCTCCTCTCCTCCCATGAATGCCCCTCTGTTGATAAATCTCCCTCCTGCGCTGGATTGTCCACGCAGCATGAATACCACTCCATTGATGGCCCCTCACCCCGTGTCCGACTGTCCACACAGGTCCGAGGCCATTGCCTAAGCCGGGAGATATCATTTACTGCCCTTTATTGTATGAGGTCGCTCTCCTTCAAAGGACCCTCTATTGATCCAGGCCTCCCCACCCCCTGTAATATGATCAGGCGCACACATCATAAGACTCGACGGAACACTCAGCTGCGTGATGACCCCCTCCTCTTATCAGCAGGTTGGGGACCTCTATTGTGAAGGTATATGGGGGTGGGATTGACACGAGGATTACGGGGATGTCTTTTCCTTGCTTTACAAAGTTCTGATTGTAATAAAGGAAGGTCACATGCCATAAACCAGTGTATAAGAGGCCAGGCCTCCGGGAGGCTGTTAGAGCACCTCGAGACGATACCTTGTTGTCTGATCTGATGTGTTCTGCTCCGTCGGAATAAAACTTCTGTTTCCTGCCTTCTGGTCTCCGGCGCCTGCCTCATTGCTTGGTAAAACTTGAATGGTACAAGGGCGGTTAGCGCCGGGCAAATCCTGAGAAAGGTCCTAGCCCTACCTTTTTCCACAATTGACGTCCCAAAGCGTGGGGCCCATCAGCGACACGTGGATGCAGTGGGAGAGGTCCCGATGACAGAGTGAACGACTGCAACGATCGGGAAGAGCTCGTGTCCGATAGACCCTCGTCTGACAGCCGATCATCCGACCTTCACTAGTTCTGAACAGACCTCTCTCGAGTGATCTACGGTCCTGACTGGGAACCATCAGGAGTGCCGCGAACATCACGAAGGAGAGAGGACGATCGGGCGCTGGATCCAGAGGACAGGAAACCGTCCATGCGGTCCGGGTAAGGTCGTGTAAACACGAAGAACTGAGAAAAATTGTTTTGTTTGGATAATACTAGTATTACGCTTTGTTGAAACCTCTGGAGATTCGCTGTCTGCAAACGGAGAAAAACAACAGGCTCTCTCTTTGCAAACAGTGAAGGATAGGTAACGCAGACTTTTGTCCCCGTTGTAATCCGTCGTGCCTATTTTCCTCCCCCACTGTTTCCCGAACTGTCGTTCGTGGATTATTGTCTGGAGATTCTTTGTCTGCAAACAGGGAAGAACAAGGTCTCTCTTTGCAGGTAGAGAAAGAGTGGGTAACGATAACTTTTCGTGCCCACTTATTCTCCCCACTGAATTGTTTTGATTGACCGATTGTTCGGTATTGGTTCGTTTGAGGTATTCACCGCCGGCAAACAACGGAGAATAGAAATATTCTGTCTAGTCTTTGCCCGCCGTGATAAGATAGGTAGTGCAGACTTTTTGTCCCCGGTGTAAACCGTCATGCCTATCTTCTCCCCACTGGTTGGTAGCCTGTTTAGCCCGGACCGCTTATTAGAGATGAACCATCCAGCTCCACTGGAGGGCACCCCTAATAAGGACATGTTCACTAAGTATGGACTAGTCGCTATAGCTTACACTAGACTATGGCATAAATATACGAAAAAGAACTATGAAAGTCAGTGGCCACTGATAGGTTCCTTTAATGAAAATAAAATAAAAACATTAGAAATAGCGCTCCAGAAGAATAAGATCACGCCCACTATGCTCGACAGTATCGGCATGTGGCGCAAAGAAACGGAACAACGAAAGAAAAGAGAAGAAGCAAAAATAGGGAAAGAATTACGAAAGGCAGCCCACCTGGCCGCAAGGCAACTAGAAGAGGAAATAAAAGAAAGAAAAGAAGCTACACAAAACCAAGAATCAGGGTCAACAGGCCAATGTCCTGTTAGGACCCCCTCTGCGCTCTACCCCGAACTGCCCTCCAAACAACGGGCAAACGATGAGTTACTGCTAGGTCCCCCAATCATCTACATGCCCCCTCCATATGCTCCCAGCCAACAAAACCTGCAAGCCCCGAGTGTGAGTGAAAGTGACCCTAGTGCTAGTGCACCGGCCCTCACGGCCTCCGCACCAGCCACATTAACAACTTCGTCAGACGACCCCGAGGCTAGCAAACAATCATCAGCCAGGCTAAGTAGGTTAAGCAAAGATGAGCGGGATGGGATCAACAAAATAGCGAAGACATTGGTAGAACGAAGGGAGAGCGAAGAATACACAATGAGCATATATAATTCCCATGCCGACAGCCACAGACGGCATTTCATCTTGCGATTCAGCTACCACACCCTGAACGCGTATGAAGATAGGTATCAGAGTAAGGGTCCCGCTAAACTAACAACACTGTATAGGAAGATTGATGTTGGAGATGGGACTGAACGTGAGGCGACGGAGCTCTTCATGCAAATGCTTGAGGTCTTCCGCCACCTCGCGGAACAGAAACCAGAAGCCAAGATTACGGTCCCTGAAACAACCTCGGCAGAAGTAGCCAATACTATGATGCCTATCAGAGAAGCGGCTCCTTACTGGATCCCGCCACGGGGCCAGGGAACGAGCGATGATATTAATAATGAAAATGCAAAGGGGAGGGTTGTGTACAATTGGGTTTACCAACCATGGGACCGACAAGACATCCTAACCTTTAAGCAAACCCTGCCCGACTTAAGAAAGAACCCGACGGCATTTTATACCGAATTAGGCACAGCCTTGGGTTCGACAATAATGACTTTAGCAGATATTGACTTGTTCTTTGGGTTATGCCTGCCAGCTGATGTGTGGAAGCAAATCCGGAAGGCTGACCACACGGATCTGTTTGGACATACCTGGGACCAACTCGATAAACTAGATAGACAGCGAGAGCCGGGGAGTAAACCAGTGAAGGACATACTGGAACTCCCAGACAAACTGGTCCAGAAGCTAAAAACCCTGGTCCCGGAAAGAAAAGTAGACTGGTCGATAGTCACGGCCTGTCGACAGAAACCCCAGGAAGATGTGTCAGAATACTTCTCCCGATTTGAGACAGTGTTCTCCGACTACAGTGGCCAAGACATGACCACCGCAACCGGACAGCACCTGTTTGTACAAAATTATGTAAAGGGACTAACACAAGAAGTCTCCCAAAAACTGCAGACGAGTGAGAGTAGTTGGGGGGCCTCCAAACCCGCAGCTATCCTTCAGATGGCTCAGTATTACGAGCACCAAAAGAATGAGAATGATAGGGCGTCCGAGAAAAAGAAGAAAGATTTAAAGGAAAGGGTAATGATAGCCCAGATACAGGGTATAGCGCTAGGACGGGAACACCAAAGGGGGAACTACCAATCAACCACCCCCAGAGATCTACCTCCTAAAGATCACACCCCAACATCCCACACTGGACGGAGAGACATTAGCACTGACCAATGCGCCTTCTGCAAAGGGCTCGGCCATTGGAAATTCCAGTGTCCGGTTCTGCTAGAAATGAATAGAAATAGGGATTCCAGGGATGTGGCAGGTGGCCCGAGAAATAGAGTACAAGGACGAGGGAGCACCAACGACACCAGCAATGACAGATCAGGGAGACTGAACACGTTTGACCGTCCCCGACAGAACCAATATCAGCTGTCCGAAGGTGAACATGCCCCCGACTTTGCATAGGACTGCCAGGGGCAAGGGAGGGATCCAGTCGAGCTCTGTGTTGACCAGCAAGGTCCTTATGTCACCGCTAAGGTCTTGGGTACAGAGTCTCCATTCTTGGTAGACACTGGGGCGACACGTAGTGTGTTATCAAAACGACTGATTCCAAGGGCACCCTTGTCTGGCTCACACATAACGTCGATAGGTTTCGATGGGACGCCCTCCACTAACCCCCTGTCCGTACCTATTACCTTTGACCTAGAAAACAACACTACTGACGCGACATTTCTACTCTCCTCCAACTCCCCTGACGCCATTATGGGTATTGACTTACTGAAACATTTTCGAGCTACCATTAGGTGTTCCCCAGATGGAATACGAGTCATCCTGTACGACAACCCAGACATGCCCAGATCCCCTCCCCCACGACACATGTGCTCCATAACTGACGCTGACCTGTCCCTGCTTGACACCCTGCCTCCGTACCTGTGGGCCAAAAATTACTCTGATGTGGGGCGAATGATGATTGATCCTATTCACATAACTGTACGACAGGACGCTATGCTCCCGAAACTCCCGCAATATCGGATATCGCCAGAGGGTGAGAAGGCACTGGTAGCGATCATTCAGTCTCTGGTAGATGCAGGAGTGGTTGAAGAGGTGGTTAGCAACGTCTGCAACAGCCCAATCCTACCTATTGTTAAGAAGCAAGGTGAAGGAGATGAGAAAGCGTACCGCTTCATCATCGACTTGCGAGAGATTAACAAAGTGGTTGTACCCCAATATCCTGTGGTCTCTGATATCACCACCATTCTGACCCTCATCCCGTCCACTGCCACCACCTTCTCTGTTATCGACCTTAAAAACGCGTTTTTCTCTATCCCCATTCATCCAGACAGCCGTTATCTCTTCGGCTTCACCTTAAAATCCCGCTCGTACCGATTCTGTAGAGCTCCCCAGGGGTACACTGAAAGTCCCAGCATTTACAGCCAGGCCCTCAAAAGACAGCTGGATGCCTTCCAGCTACCAGAGGGAGTGGTGTTGATCCAATATGTCGATGATATCCTTTTGGCGGCCGACACCACCCCACTTGCAACGACAGCCAACGTCCAACTCCTACACTTTCTTGCAGAAAATGGCCATAAAGTCTCCAAAAAGAAGTTACAGTTCTGTCAGCCACAGGTGACTTACCTAGGCCATCTTCTGTCCAAAGAAGGGAGGAAACTTACACCCGACCGAATCCAAACCATCCTAGACACCCCCATCCCGAAAACACAAAAGCAGGTCCGCTCTTTGGTTGGCCTAACATCTTTTTGCAGACAGTGGTTGCCTAATTACAGCCTCATTGTGAAACCATTACTTGCCCTACTGACCAAAGATGTCCCCTCCCCGCTTCCTTGGACCGCTGAGTGTCAAGCCTCCTTTAAGGAATTACGGGATGCACTCTGTTCAGCGCCTGTCCTAGGAACTCCGGATTACTCCAAACCCTTCTCCCTCTTCACCCACGAAAGGGAGGGATGCGCACTGTCTGTCCTAACTCAATCGATTGGTCCTAAGCAGCGCCCTTGTGCCTACTTCTCCGCCACTCTTGATCCTGTAGCCAGAGCTTTACCTGCCTGCCTTCGAGCAGTAGCCGCCGCTGCTGTCTCTATCCGTCAGAGCGAGGGAATTGTACTTTCCAACTCCCTCACAGTGCTAGTACCCCATGCAGTCGACACCCTCTTGAACCAGACCAAAACCCAACACCTGACTAGCGCGCGACTGACAGGGTATGAGTTGACTCTGCTTGCACCCCACATCACACTAAAGAGATGCACGACTTTGAATCCTGCCACATTGTTACCCCTGCCTGAAAATGACCCCGACATTCCTCCCATCCACGACTGCGTGACCCTCACGGACGAACAAACTAGGAGTAGGGTTGACCTCCGAGACACTGCTTTTCCTGACCCCGATGGAGAGCTATGGGTAGACGGTTCATGCATCAAACTCCCAGATGGCACCACCTTAGCTGCCTATGCAGTAACGACAGCCCGAACAGTAGTTGAGACAGCCTGCATCACACAACGATCTGCCCAGGCAGCAGAGCTGATAGCCCTCACCCGAGCATGTATCATAGCCGCAGGGACCACCACGAACGTATATACGGACAGCCAGTATGCCTTCGGAGTGGTCCACCATTTTGGGCTCCTGTGGAGGGAGAGGGGATTCCTGACGTCCCACGGCACCCCGATCCTCCACGGAGATCTCGTCTCCGCTCTGATTGAAGCAGTTCTCCTCCCCAAACGATTAGCGGTGATAAAATGTCAGGCACACAAAAGGGTGACAGACTTGGTCGGACAAGGGAATGCATTGGCCGACATCACTGCACGAACCACAGCTGAAAATAGGACGGTGACACGCATGTATGTGACCAGGTCACAAGCAGAAACATGGAGTGACACAAGGATAATGATCAGAGACATACAGTCGGCCAGCACCCCTCACGAGCTGACTAAGTGGGCGAGGGTGGGTTTGAAGGATGAGGAGGGCTGTTGGCGAACGAAGGATGCAAGCAAATGG
Source organism: Lissotriton vulgaris (assembly GCF_964263255.1). NCBI lineage: Eukaryota > Metazoa > Chordata > Amphibia > Caudata > Salamandridae > Lissotriton > Lissotriton vulgaris. Next base: position 281,347,740 of record NC_141695.1, on the reverse strand, counting down.
TTGCTGCCCGACTCGTATCTGATTCCCATACTGACAATGGCTCACTCCCCCGCACACATAGGATCTACACCCATGATCGAACTCATTTCCAAAGTCTGGCATAACGACAAAATCCCTGACTCAGCCAGACGCCTAGTTCAGCAGTGCCTTATCTGTCTGCAACACAACCCCGGGAAGGGAACTGTAGTACCCCGGGGAGGGTTTGGGACCCCCAATCACCCCTTCGAGGTCCTTCAGATGGACTACATCCAACTATAGAGATGCCAAAGCCTGAAGTATGTACTAGTCATTGTGTGTGCCTTCAGCAAATGGGTAGAAGCCTATCCAACCCGTGACAACACTGCCATGACTACTGCCAAAGTACTACTGAAGGAGTTCTTCCCTCGCTATGGCCTCTGTCGAATTTTATGGAGCGACAATGGCCCCCACTTCATAGCTGAGGTTATCCAACTAATCCTAAAAGGGTTGGGGGTGAAGCAACGGTTTCATGCGGTCTTCCACCCCCAATCCGCCGGTCTAGTGGAACGCCATAATGCCACACTAAAACTGAAATTGTCAAAAATAGTGGCCACCACTGGACTTAACTGGCCGGATGCCCTCCCACTGGCCTTGTTATCGATGCGCTCCACTCCCACCAAGCACCATCTGACCCCCTACGAGGTCGTGTTTGGGCGACCGATGAATCTCTGGACTGCTCCCAAACCGACCTCCATTCATGACGTCCCGGACGTCCTACTGTCTGATTATTTGTGCAAGTTAACTAAAACGTTGTCTGTCATTCATCAACAGGTGCAGCAGGCCATCCCCGATGCTTCCAGGGGCCCCGGCCACGACATCCAACCGGGAGATTTCGTATTGATACGAAATTTCCAGCGAACCAAAAGTCTGGAACCTCGGTGGACGGGCCCCTGGCAAGTGCTGATCACCACCCGAACGGCACTCCGAGTGGAGGGGAAGAAGCACTGGCTGCACGCGCATCATTGCCGGAAGGTCTCTGCAAACCTGGCCACGACAGAAAACGTCAGCACCCAAGAAGAGCTCCTGAGCAAAGACCGACCGATATTGGACTGTTATCCCGATACTGAGGCACTCGAACTTGCAAAATTCTCTGATCCCACTGTGCCATCCAGAGAAGGGTATTTCCTGCGTCGAAAGGAGGGAGTTTCGGCTAAGTAGGCCACGGACTAAGTTAAATCTCAGAACGGTGACCTAAACACAATCAAGGGTTGCCGGGAGAGAAGCTAAACGAAGTCTGTGGTTCTGCCCACTACCGAGCCCCTTGAAGGTGATGGAAGCGCCAAATAAGAAGATGATGGAAGCGCCAGATAAGAAGATGATGGAAGCAACGGGAAATACCCAGTATAGAAATCCAAAGACTGACAACCTGCACAAATCAAAGACAATTGCACTCTTCATTGTCTTCCTCTTCTGCCTCCTCCTCATGACCTCCTTCTGGATTCTGGAGGAAAGCACACCGGCTCATGAGGCATTGCTACCTACTGCACAGCCAACACCCCTGAAAGAGCATCACCTAATCTCTCTGTCGCCTCAGCTCCGAGAAAGGCGCAGGGAATTCTGGAACAATTCCTTCGTGCAACTGTTGCACCAACACAACCTTGCTGCAAATGCTACGAACTGTTGGATCTGCGGGTTGCTCCCGCATGCCACTGGACACTCCATCCCCTTCATCCCTTCACCCTTCTCAGTTCACGGCTCTTGCCTCGCCTGGTTGATCCTCATGCAAGAGAGCCACAGGGACAACGCCACCTCCAGCCGGACAGTGTCACACTTCTACTCTGGGTTCTGGCTGAACAAAACAGGAAAGACCCCAGCTGCCCTGTGTCCTGCGCTCGCAGGCGCCACCTTCATCAAAGACATTCCAGCCAAAGAACGAGTCGAAGTACAGGTGCTCCACAATCCGGCCAGAACCACCTTCACTCATCTGCAAAAACAAACTACCGCCACTTTAACTGTGGCCCTGTCTGTTATCAATGTCACAGGTCTCGTGTGTCTCGAAGGCCAGGGAATGCAGCTGGTGGGTTACAGCGCCTGCCGAATCACCAGAACATTGGACTCAGCCGAACCCCCTTCTTTTGTTGCTTCTCCGAATATGTACTTTGTGTGTGGCACCAAGGCTTACACCTGGCTCCCGAGAGGTTGGAAGGGCACCTGTTATATTGCCTTCGTTCTTCCACCCACATATGTAGCCCCTGCCAACCACCACCGGCAGAGGCGTGCAGACGACCTTGGACAAGCCGACTCCACCGGAGCACAGTTCCTGGATGCAGCAAAGGGACTTGTTCCTCTGTGGGGCCCAATGGCAAACAGCCGTGCTATCCGACACCTGACCCAGGCAGTAGAAACAACGATCAACATCACGGCTGGTATCCTCGCCAACAACACTGCGGAGCTTCAGGCGGTCCGCCTTGTGACCCTTCAAAATCGACTCGTCCTAGACGTGGTCCTAGCCGACCGAGGAGGAGCATGCCGCATCATCGGATCCAGCTGCTGCACCTACGTGCCAGACAACTCGCCTTCAGTCTACAAAGCCATTGAACACCTCCACAGACTTTCCTCAGAGGTTCACCAAGAACAGGAAGGATGGTCGCTCGGGAGCTGGTTTTGGGACACTTTGAAGAATTGGGGCTGGAAGTTGTTTTCCTTCGTACTGATACCTGTTGTAATATTATGTGGGTGTTGCTTAGGTATCCAATGTCTGCCACCTTTGTGCGGCCTTGTTTCTAACTGTATGTGCCCAAAGACTTTGGACTTCCGAAATGAGCACATGAGCCCCCTCTATGAAGTAGAAATACGTGGCCTTATGGGGATAAATCCAAACTGACAAGTTGGCGAGACATGTTAAAAGGGAGGACTGTGGAATTTTAGTTTGCGATCCGAACATCATCTGCGCCAGCTTGTCACCTATGTACTACGTGCACGGCAGCCATTTTAGGTCACCTATGTACTACGTGCACGGCAGCCATTTTAGATATCATGGTCTCCCTGTCCACGATCGATCGCCAGCGCGCCCCTCTGACCCAGCAAGCATCCTCCGCGCACCCTGGCTCCCCCTCCCTCCTCCTTATGAGCATGACCCTTCTGCATGACCCTGTCCTTGGGAGTCACGCCAGCGCCTGACCAACACCTCCTCTCCTCCCATGAATGCCCCTCTGTTGATAAATCTCCCTCCTGCGCTGGATTGTCCACGCAGCATGAATACCACTCCATTGATGGCCCCTCACCCCGTGTCCGACTGTCCACACAGGTCCGAGGCCATTGCCTAAGCCGGGAGATATCATTTACTGCCCTTTATTGTATGAGGTCGCTCTCCTTCAAAGGACCCTCTATTGATCCAGGCCTCCCCACCCCCTGTAATATGATCAGGCGCACACATCATAAGACTCGACGGAACACTCAGCTGCGTGATGACCCCCTCCTCTTATCAGCAGGTTGGGGACCTCTATTGTGAAGGTATATGGGGGTGGGATTGACACGAGGATTATGGGGATCTCTTTTCCTTGCTTTACAAAGTTCTGATTGTAATAAAGGAAGGTCACATGCCATAAACCAGTGTATAAGAGGCCAGGCCTCCGGGAGGCTGTTAGAGCACCTCGAGACGATACCTTGTTGTCTGATCTGATGTGTTCTGCTCCGTCGGAATAAAACTTCTGTTTCCTGCCTTCTGGTCTCCGGCGCCTGCCTCATTGCTTGGTAAAACTTGAATGGTACAAGGGCGGTTAGCGCCGGGCAAATCCTGAGAAAGGTCCTAGCCCTACCTTTTTCCACACAGTTGAAAAATAAATGCAACGCTGCGGTGTGACTGAAGAATCGACGCAGTGGCTGTTCACAGCTGGAAGAACTGCTGCAGCCCAAGTCCAGATCACGTGTCTCCAATGTCAGAGACCCCCACTCCAACTCCGATGCAGGCCCTGCTGTGCGACTGAAGGAATTGACACATCATCGGCTTGCGGCTGGAAGAATAGACACAGCGCAGCATCAACCCCAGCGTGTCTGGATTTTCCACAGATAGCACTTTAGCACCACATTTCCAGCGCTTCGCCCCATAGTAAGGAACCGATTTCGGAATTCAATGCATCACTTCTCCTCGCAGTAAGGAATCGATGCAACAACTTCTCCTGACTGCAGCAGAACTTGTTTGGGTTAGATAAAGATTGGTTATATTCTTAAACTGGAATGGTGTCCATTTGTGGTATTTTCACTGTGTTTCGATTTGTTTTACATACAAATGCTTTACACGTTGTCTCTGAGATAAGCATGACTGCTCATGCCAAGCCACCAAGGGGGTGAGCAGGGGTTATCTTGGGTGTGTAAGTCCCTTACCATGACTAGAATGAAGGGTCCCTACTTGGAGAAGGTGCATACCACTGCTAACTAGAGACCCACATTTCTAACAGTCTCCAAGGCTCAGGTTTTCCTTCCAAAAATGTTTTGCTATTGAATTCATTATTAATTAGGATGATTCATAGGATGCAGGCAAGAATACTAGTACCAAGGGTTTACACTTTTACACTGAGGTAGACTCGTATGGTACCAATATTGCTCTGAATAAAATGTATCACCTCTAAAAATAGTTTAAGTATATACATTAAAAATAGTGACACCAAAGCTATCTACACCTAAAAAGCCCCTGACCCAAACAGCAAGTTGCACACCCTTGGAAGAAGCAGTGGGTGCTTTCTGTGGTGTCCTTGGTGACCGAGTTTTCCAAAACTGATGCCAGGTGGAGGGCACAGTCCAGTTTACTTGAGTCTAGGCTTTCAGTTAACTGCTGAAACAAGACTCTTTCTTTTGGAGATTACAGAGGTAGAATAGTGGACCTGAACCCACTGTATGTCCCTAGAGGGCCTGCTGTTGTAGGAAACCTTATCTTGGTAACCATTGGTCTCAATCAAGATTTTATACTGTCTGGGCCTTCCATTTGACCTGGATACCAATGGCAGTCATAGAGTTCACTAATACTCACGCTAAGGGTAATGCGCACCAGGCCCTCCAATGGATGACCTGCAGTGGCGTAATGAAACTTGAGGCCCCCCCCCATTTTCCGTGCCAGTCTAGAGCTCTCAGGCCAGTGACCCGCCATACTGCAGGGGAAGCGGGGCTATTGTTACGCCACTGTCACCAATGCAGCCATTATAAGTAACACTGGATGGTGGAGTTAAAGGTTGGGCTTAGTCTGCCAGCAGGCTTTCATAGGTGGTGGTCCATTCATTAAAGGGTCCCTGCCATCAGTAGGCCGGGGAAGTTTGCCCAATTTTAGGTGAGTTTCCTGATGGAGACTCCTGTCATGATGTACAAAATCGGGCCCACTCATCGTTCAGTTTTGACAAAAGTGCATCCACTGCCCCTTCTCGTTTCCATTTTAAAACATTAGACAATGTGACAATGCAGTATTTCAAAAGCAGATGTAACTACAAAGAGCACATTTTGATAATATATTTTTATTAGTAGACAATAGCAATCTTAAGAGGCATTGCATAGCTTCATACACACTTTGACCCCAATTCCATCACAGTCTCTCTCTCTCAGTCAGTCAGTCTCTCTCTCTCAGTCAGTCAGTCTATCTCTCTTTGTCATTCAGACTCTCTCAGTCAGTCAGTCTCTCTCAGTCAGTCAGTCTGTCAGTCAGGCAGTGTCTCTCTCTCTCTCTCTGTCAGTCAGTCTCTCTCTCTCTCTCTCTCTGGAAGTCTCTCTCAGTCAGTCCCTCTTTCTGTCAGTATCTCTCTCAGCCTCTCTCTCTTAGTCAGTCCCTCTGTCTGTCAGTCTCTCTCTGTCAGTCTGTCTATCTCTCTCTTTCTGTCAGTCTCTCTCAGTCAGTCAGTCTCTCTCTCAGTCAGTCTCTCTCTTTCCTTCTGTCAGTCAGTCTCTCCCTTTCTGTTAGTCAGTCTCTCACAGTCTCTCTCTGTAAGTTTCTCTCAGTCAGTCAGTCAGTCTCTCTCTCTCAGTCAGCCAGTCTCTCTCTCTCAGTCAGTCTCTCTCTCTCTCTGTCATTCAGTCTCTCTGTGTCAGTCTCTCTCGCTTATTCACTCTCTCTCTCAGTCCGTCTCTCCCTCTGTCAGAGTCCCAGTCTCTCACTCTCTCTCTGTCAGTCTCTCTCTGTCAGTCAGTCTCTCTCTGTCAGTCAGTCTCTCAGTCAGTCTCTCTCTCAGTCAGACTCTCTCAGTCAGTCAGTCTCTGCCTCTCTCTCTCTCAATCTCTCTCTCTGTCCGTCAGTATCTCTTTACCTCAGTCAGCCAGTCTCTGTCAGTAGGTCAGTCTCTCTCTCTGTCATTCAGTCTCACTCTCAATCAGCCTCTCTCTCTCTGTCATTCAGTCACTCCCTCAGTCAGCCAGTCTCCCTCTCTCTCTCTCTCAGTCAGTTTCTCAGCCAGTCAGTCTCTCAGTCAGTCAGTATTCAGTCTCTGAGTCAGTCAGTCAGTCTCCACTCTCTCTCCACTCTCTCTCTCCATTCTCTCTCTCAACTCTGTCCACTCTATCTCCACTGTCTCTCTCTCCGCTGTCTCTCCACTGTATCTCTCTCCACGTTCTCTCTCTCTACTCTCTCTCCACGCTCTCACTCTCTCTCTCTCCACTCTCTCTCCATTGTCTCCCTCCACTCTCTCTCTACTCTCTCCCCACTCTCTCTCCACCCTCTCTCCCTTCTCTCTCTCTACTCTCTCTCCACTCTCTCTCTCCACTGTCTCTCTCCACTCTCTCCCACCCACTCTCTCCACTGTCTCTCCATGCTCCCTCCACTCTCTTTCTCTCCACTGTCTATCTCCACTCTCTTTCCACTCTCTCTCTCTACTCTCTCTCCACTGTCTCTCTCCACTCTCTCTCCACACTCTCTCTCTCTCCACTCTCTCTCTCCACTCTCTCTCCACTCTCTCTCTCCACTCTCTCTCCACTCTCTCTCTCTACTCTCTCTCCACTCTCTCTCCGCTCTATATCTCCACTCTCTCTCCACTCTCTTTCTCTACTCTTTCTCCACTGTCTCTCTCTCCACTCATTCTCTACTTTCTCTTTCTCCACTCTCTCTCCACTGTCGCCCTCCACTCTCTCTACTCTCTCTCCACTCTCTCAACTCTCTCTCTCCACTGTCTCCCTCCACTCTCTCTCTCCACTGTCTCCCTCCACTCTCCACTCTCTCTCAACTGTTTCTCTCTCCACTCTCTCTCTCCACCCTCTCTCTCTTCTCTCTCTCTCTCCACTGTCTCTCTCCACTCTCTCTCCACTCTCTCTCTCTCTCCACTCTCTTTCTCCACTCTCTCTCCACTCTCTCTCCCCTCTCTCTCACAAAGTAGTGTGCGTTCCATGGGTGTCCGCAGAAATGTTCCCGGGGGGCACATTTTTAAATTCATCACCATCCCCCTTGCACTTTTCTCCCCCCTGTCTTGCACCCTTCTGGCCCTCCCCCTTGTACCCTTCTCCCACTCCCCCTTGCACACTTCACCCCCTCCCACTTGTACCCTACTGCACCTCCGCCTTGCACCCTTTTCTACCATGCACCATTCTCCCCTCTGCCTTGCACCATTCTCCCTCTGCCTTGCGCCCTTCTCCCCTCTGCCTTGCACCCTTCTCTCCTCTGCCTTGCACCCTTCTCCCCTCTGCCTTGCACCCTTCTCCTCTCTACCATGCACCGTTCTTCACTCTGCCTTGCACCCTTCTCCCCTCTGCCTTGCACCCTACTCCCCTCTGCCTTGCACCCTTCTCTACCTTGCACCCTTCCCCCCTCTGCCTTGCACCCTTCTCCTCTCTGTCTTGCACCCTTCTTCCCTCTGCTTTCCACCCTTCTCCCCTTTGCCTTGCACCCTTCTCCCCTCTGCCTTGCACCCTTCTCCCCTCTGCCTTGACCCCTTCTTCCCTCTGACTTGCACCCTTCTCCCCTCTGCCTTGCACCCTTCTCCCCCTCCCTGTTGCACCCTTCTCCCCTCTGCCTTGCACCCTTCTCCACCTCCACCTTGTACCCTTTTCTACCTTGCACCATTCTCCCCTCTACCGTGCACCCTTCTCTCCTCTGCCTTGCACACTTCTCTCCTCTGCCTTGCACCCTTCTTCCCTCTGCCTTGCACCCTTCACCTCTCTGCCTTGCACCCTACTTCCATCTGCCTTGCTCCCTTGCACCCTTCTCTCCTCTGCCTTTCACCCTTCTCCCCTCCCCGTTGCACCCTTCTCCCCTTTGCTTTGCACCCTTCTCCTCTCCGACTTGCACCCTTCTCTACCTTGCACCCTTCTCCTCTCAGCCTTGCACCCTTCTCCCGTCTGTCTTGCACCCTTCTCCCCTCTGCCTTGCACCCTTCTCCCCTCTGCCTTGCACCCTTCTCTCCTCTGCCTTGCACCCTTCTCTCCTCTGCCTTGCACACTTCTCTCCTCTGCCTTGCACCCTTCTTCCCTCTGCCTTGCACCCTTCACCTCTCTGCCTTGCACCCTTCTTCCATCTGCCTTGCTCCCTTCTCCCCTCTGCCTTGCACCCTTCTCTCCTCTGCCTTGCACCCTTCTCCCCCTCCCCGTTGCACCCTTCTCCCCCTCCCCGTTGCACCCTTCTCCCCTTTGCTTTGCACCCTTCTCCTCTCCGACTTGCACCCTTCTCTACCTTGCTCCCTTCTCCTCTCAGCCTTGCACCCTTCTCCCGTCTGTCTTGCACCCTTCTCCCCTCTGCCTTGCACCCTTCTCCCCTCTGCCTTGCACCCTTCTCCCCCTCCCCATAGCACCCTTCTCCCCTCTGCCTTGTACCCTTCTACCCTCCGCCTCGCACCCTTCTCTATCATGCACCCTTCTCCCCTCTGCTTTGCACCCTTCTCCCCTCTACCTTGCACCCTTCTCCTCTCTGCCTTGCACCCTTCTCTCCTCTGCCTTGCACCCTTCTCAGCCACCCCCTTGCAGCCTTCCCACCCAATGGAGGGGGCTGCCACCTGGAACAATGGCACCATTTCAAAAGCATGATGGACTAGGGCAGGCCCTGACTGGGCCCATACCAGACACACTGGCGATCCAGGGCGGAGGGGGCAAGTGCCCCCTCTTGCCCCCCCAGCAGATGCCCATGGTGCGTTCTAACAAGAGTGCTTACCTGAGGGCACCATTTTGCTGCCTCATCCTTTCTCATATGAGCATTGCCCTGGAGAATGCTGTCTCTGGGGTCCCCACCCCATCCTTGTCCTTGTCTCTCCTCAGAGGAGCAGAGCCCTGTGGGGAATGCTGTATCTGGCCCCCCACCCCCATCCTTTTTCTGGGCGGGCTCTGATTGAAGAGAAACAATGTAAGTTGATACTTTGTTTCTCTTCAGTCAGAGCGAGGGGCTCAGAGCAGGCTGCAGACAGGCTGCACCTGCTTTAGAGGGAGAGAGGCTTGCTTTAGCGCAAGCCTCTCTCACAGCTCTCACCGAAGAGCTCAGGGGCCCCCTTCATTTACTGAAGCGGGTGGGGGCCCCGGCACCGCGGGGGCTGCGGGGGCATTTGGTACACCCCTGTTGACCCAGACAACCTATCATGACAAGATTTTAACCATACTATACTTTTGTCCTACACTTTCTATCTTTTCAGAAACGCTACTCCCTTCTACAAACTTGGTGGCACTGGTTAGTTCAGGCCGCCACTAATACAAAAATGTACCTTCCTTTGGTCCTGAAGAAGTGCTTTGGATCTCCTTCTGAGGCCATATACAGCGCGAAACATGTTGCGTGTTATATATATCCATTAGGGACACATACCCAGTTACAGAGAGATGTAATATCCCCTAGAGCAGCACTACACACTTTGTTTTAACAAAGACAGAGGGATCACCCTAATAAATAGTACCCACTCTCCCTTCAGGCATTTTTTAACACACCACTTTAGACTTCACTGCCACTTACACCCACGCACCCAAACAGTTTCTCATCAAAAGATCTCCGATAAAGAGACCCTTCTGGGGACCCGTAGGGCATTGCAGCGCAGGCCCGACAAGGAGCCAAGCCCAAATGATGAAGCATGACCTCCTTCGGGGTGTGTGAGGGCATTATAATGAGACACACTGTCCCCCCAAAAAAAGTTTCTTCCTCTTTCCTCCTCTACAAGGAACAGTGACTCCCTTTGTGTACTAATTGTTTGTTTTTCCCCATTGCATGTTCTCTTTGCAACAGTCGTTCTGAGTTGGTAAGCAGAACTGAAGAGGACACGCTGCCTCATATTTTAGTCTTCGAGTGGAGAGCGCACCCTTTACTTTTATTTCCTCCTCATTAGTGAAGGACTCACTGTCTTCCTTTCTTTATTTACTATTTAACTACAGAATGACCATAGAGGCACCAACACTGTCACAGGGCTTTTATTAATGCCTGGTAGTAATAGGGCTGGAATATCATAGATGATTTACCACAAACTTTAAAGTCGTTAATAGCTCATGTAATGTAAAAGATAATGTGCTACATGGCTAGACACTTAGAAGGTCCCAAAGGCGAGACCTATTGGCTGTGCCAATGCTGCTTCTCAATGTGCGAAGCCAGGATACGTATGTTCATGTTTACGTAGTTTAAAAATAGCTTGTGCGTCCGCATTCTGTAGCTGCTGTAGGAATACTGTGACATAGCAGGGCCAAGTTTCATGATCAGATTACTAACGCCAACAGGACACCCTGGGACTTTTACTTTCTTATTCAGAAACGTTCCAGCTCGACCACTGGTCTGACTATTCCAGAAAACTGCAGCCGTTTTTTTCAGCCTTTACAAGCAAGCCAGTATTGTAAAACGTGTTTATGATTTGCCACATCTATTGCACAATATTCCTGGCAACAATACTCGGACAAGCCAGTTTTTCAGGATGACGATCCTGTGCGCAGAAAATTTAAAGTGATTACGGAAGCATATGCGCATGTGAATATCAAATCTGCCATGGCCTTCCTTTTTCTCGTTAAGTGTGATTTCCAAGGTAACCCTCATTTACAATAGAGAACATGTTTGTTTACTGTTCCTGCTGTAAAAGCAGAGTAAACTGGAGTTTACTTGTCTCTGCCGCCTCCCAAGGTTCCCTAAGACCCAAAGGAAGCCGTGGAAAAGAAGATGACGTTCGGCTGCTCTTTTCACGCAGTCGTCAGGGATGAGGGAAAAGACCGATGGCACTTGATTGACTTGGGGCCTACCCGCCGCCATCTTGCCTGCCAACCACGAATCTGTTCAGATGCGTGGCAGGCCGCAAGCGTCTCTCTGGTTTGACTGAGACTCCATAGAGCCAAAGCCAGCAACGCACACAGGGCCCTATTACAGAAGTGCGAGGCTGGTGCATTATTGTTCCTCCAGGGACACTTCCGTTTCACAGAAGGGCCAACAAGTGCTTGCGTGGCTCCTCCTATGATCTCTATCTTGCAGGACCACTTTTTGTGCCTGTTCTTTCTCAAGAGGGGTGTAACCTCACTTTCATGGAGTCTGGCCCCATGTAAGTGAGAGAACATGTGGCTGAGCTGTATTATATTTATTTATTTAATGCAATGTTATATAGCGCAAACTTTACCAAAAGGTGTCAGAGCGCTTTATACTAGAAACAAGTACCTTACATAAGGTACTCGTAATGGAATTAACACACTAATAAGTTACATATACTATCACGATTATGAAAATATGAAAATTAAAGGTTTTAGAGGGGATAGGTGGGTTTTTAGGAGGCTAACAAAGAGAATTGAAGTAGTCTAATCTGTTGAGAACCAATGATTGGACCATAGTTTTTAGGTCATGCTCAGGAAAGCAAAGCTGAACACCACCGAGAAGGTGCAGTTATTAACGTGCGTTCTTGATAATGGTATTGATATGGGAATGTAATTTGAGTCTTGTGTCTAGGGTAAAGTGTAGAGATTTGGAGCTGTCAACAATGATAGGTTTGTTGTTAAGTATGTCCAGATTGTCCATCGATGATTTAACAGGAGGAGGTGAGAGTGAGATAGAGAGAAGAAGGAGTTCCGTTTTGGAAGAATTAACAATTAGTTGATGAGTTGACATTTAATCTTGGATTATAGACATGGGTGAAAGGACAAAAAGTTCACTGTAAGGCACTAAGGAAAAAGTGGACAGTCAGTGCACCTCCTAAGGGCATTCCTTGTGAGAAGGTTTCCATGGGAAAACCCAGACACTCCCCCCCATACTGCACCCGGAGTTGCAGAGAGGGTGCCTCTTTAACTAGACGCACTGTCCAAGTCTGCACAGGGTGCAAACAGTAGAGGTCCATTGCTGAGAAAATAGGGTCAATTGAGCCAGTATATTACTGGACCTATGCTGTCTACTCCCCCTTTTGTACTGCTTTTGGCCGCCATAAGTGTGGCAGGATATGCTCAGACGTGAGTTCCTTGCTCACTTTGCCACTGGATTCAAGCAAGCCGGGCTGAAGACGGCTGGAATGCCAGAAACCGGTCCTCGGAAGCTTGTTTCCAGTCCAGGGAAGACATGGCTCGGCAGTTCGGGCTGGACTGTTCCCATGAGGCACAGGGTCAGACTGATTTGCATGTAACCATGTCTGAACTGGGGTGGCAGAGTGGGCTAAAGAACGGTGATGGATTAAACCCAGATCATTTGACTGGGTGTGAGTGTTTGATTGAGTCAGATGCTCCGTCCATCACCACCCCCTTTTGTACTGCTTTTGGCCGCCATAAGTGTGACAGGGTATGCTCAGACGTGAGTCCCTTGCTCACTTTGCTACTGGATTCAAGCAAGCCGGGCTGAAGACGGCTGTAATACCAGTAAACGGTCCTCGGAAGCTTGTTTCCAGTCCAGGGAAGACATGGCTTGGCAGTTCGGGCTGGACTGTTCCCATGAGGCAGAGGGTCAGACTGATTTGCATATAGCCATGTCTGAACTGGGGTGGCAGAGTGGGCTAAAGAACAGTGATGGATTAAACCCAGATCTTTTGACTGGGTGTGAGTGTTTGATTGATTCAGATGCTCCGTCCATCACCACCCCCTTTTGTACTGCTTTTGGCCGCCATAAGTGTGGCAGGGTATGCTCAGACGTGAGTCCCTTGCTCACTTTGCCACTGGATTCAAGCAAGCCGGGCTGAAGACGGCTGGAATGCCAGAAAACGGTCCTCCGAAGCTTGTTTCTTGTCCAGGGAAGACATGGCTTGGCAGTTCGGGCTGGACTGTTCCCATGAGGCACAGGGTCAGACTGATTTGCATATAGCCATGTCTGAACTAGGGTAGCAGAGTGGGCTACAGAATGGTGATGGATTAAAACCAGATCTTTTGACTGGGTGTGAGTGTTTGATTGATTCAGATCCTCCGTCCATCACCACCCCCTTTTGTACTGTTTTTAGCCGCCATAAGTGTGGCAGGGTATGCTCAGACGTGAGTCCCTTGCTCACTTTGCCACTGGATTCAAGCAAGTCGGGCTGAAGACGGCTGGAATTACAGAAATCGGTCCTCGGAAGCTTGTTTCCGGTCCAGGGAAGACATGGCCAGGCAGTTCGGGCTGGACTGTTCCGATGAGGCACAGGGTCAGACTGATTTGCATATAGCCATGTCTGAACTGGGGTGGCAGAGTGGGCTAAAAAACGGTGATGGATTAATTCCAGATCTTTTGACTGGGTGTGAGTGTTTGATTGATTCAGATGCTCCATCCATCACCACCCCCTTTTGTACTGCTTTTGGCCGCCATAAGTGTGGCAGGGTATGCTCAGACGTGAGTCCCTTGCTCACTTTGCCACTGGATTCAAGCAAGCCGGGCTGAAGACGGCTGGAATTACAGAAATCGGTCCTCGTAAGCTTGTTCCCGGTCCAGGGAAGACATGACATGGCTTAGCAGTTCAGGCTGGACTGTTCCCATGAGGCACAGGGTCAGACTGATTTGCATGTAGCCATGTTTGAACTGGGGTGGCAGAGTGGGCTAAAGAACGGTGATGGATTAAACCCAGATCTTTTGACTGGGTGTGAGTGTTTGATTGATTCAGATGCTCCGTCCATCACCACCCCCTTTTGTACTGCGTTTGGCCTCCATAAGTGTGGCAGGGTATGCTCAGACGTGAGTCCTTTGCTCACTTTGCCACTGGATTCAAGCAAGCCGGGCTGAAGACGGCTGAAATGCCAGAAACCGGTCCTCAGAAGCTTGTTTCCGGTCCAGGGAAGACATGGCTTGGCAGTTCGGGCTGGACTGTTCCCATGAGGCACAGGGTCAGACTGATTTGCATATAGCCATGTCTGAACTGGGGTGGCAGAGTGGGCTAAAGAACGGTGCTGGATTAAACCCAGATCTTTTGACTGGGTGTGAGTGTTTGATTGATTCAGATGCTCCGTCCATCACTACCCCCTTTTGTACTGCTTTTGGCCGCCATAAGTGTGGCAGGGTATGCTCAGACGTGAGTCCCTTGCTCACTTTGCCACTGGATTCAAGCAAGCCGGGCTGAAGACGGCTGGAATGCCAGAAACCGGTCCTCGGAAGCTTGTTTCCGGTCCAGGGAAGACATGGCCTGGCAGTTCGGGTTGGACTGTTCCCATGAGGCACAGGGTCAGACTGATTTGCATATAGCCATGTCTGAACTGGGGTGGCAGAGTGGGCTAAAGAACGGTGATGGATTAAACCCAGATTTTTTGACTGGGTGTGAGTGTTTGATTGATTCAGATGCTCCGTCCATCACCACCCCCTTTTGTACTACTCCCCCATTGAGAGCACAGAACTCGGGTTGGGAGGGGTGAGAAGTCCCAGTGAGATTTGGGAGGGGAATGACCAAGTATGTTTATGTTTTTGCGGAAAATGCTACAGAGGGAAGTAGGGGAGAGTGACAGGCAATCCATTAGTATTTATTGAAGACAAGAGGCTTGTCCAACTTAGGTGGGATAAGGCGGCAGGACAACAGGGTCTTTGTTAAAATGTATGCGATGGGTAAGGAGGTTTCTGTAGGTAAGGTTCCCCTTACTTTTCTACACCTGCACAAATGATGCTTGCAATCTGCTCAGAATGAGAGAGGCATCTGTAGGAGCTCTCAATAACAGGGAGCTTTCAATCCTGGGCCCAAAATGCTATCTAATACACTTCAAGCACCACTCTCCTTGTGCACAGTAGCACTTACATATCCTTTACGGAAGCCAACACCATATTCTCACTCTAATCTATTATGCTATTTGCTCTGTCCATTTCCTCATCCTGTGGAAGCAATGCTGAAATTATGTGAATTTAGTTCTGATTCACTCACTAGTACAGATGAAATTACATGAAGTCAACACTTCCTTTATGGATCTATGTATAAATAATAAAGCACATGGTAGAGCAGTTAATGCAACAAAGCGCTTTTTTTTACAAAGGAGATCACTGTCAATCAAAGCACCGTCGCAAATGTGGCCAAAGCCCGCTGAGCGATTCATAGGAAATAGTTGTATTTGTGAAGCAATAAAAGAAATTATAATACTACTTCATTTCAGGAATTTTCGTGCGTATTAAAACCTCAAAGACTCTAATCTTGAATAATGTTGTGAGATTATATTGATTTGAGGATGGGCTATTGCAGAACGTTATCATATGCACAACATCAAGCCCTCCTCCTCTTCGGACTGCTAGTGTGTTTTTCTTAAAGGAAAGAGAGCAAAAATTATGCTCAGTCTCAAAGTCTTCCAAGGAATCGTTCTGCATGCCAAGAACAGTACAACACTTTTCCATTAGTAAGGCACTTTTGCAAAGCTCATTTAAAGGGCAGGTGTTGTCCAATGAATCACAGGATATTGTACTACATGCCAAATGATGTAAAATTCTGGGACATTAGTTAGTTACTTTAGAACCCTTCGCTATTATACCAGGAACTATGTGTTATTCGCATGTTGCTTTTTAGTTACATTCTCAGATGTCTCAGTATTTCATTCATATTCAAGTATACTTTTTTCTTGAATAAAAAGGTGAATAAGAAGGTGATTTGGGATATGCAGGAGCTCCTATCTATGATGTGTGCCTATGTATCATTAAGCAATTAAATTGACTAATTGATTTAAGGGTATCTTTTCACAGTCTATCTTTTACACCCACTAAAAATCCGCATAAATGGTTGACTGTATCTTGCCTTTGCCTTCAGACATAGTTGATACCTTCTATTTCCTAATACATTGCTTCTGTGCCCAAATAATCCTTTGCAATACCCTGATTAGAACTTGACAAAATGTAATCCTTCTTTAGTGAGCGTTTTGATTGGAAAGGAACTGGCCAAGTTTTCATGGCAACTCAATGACTTCAAAACGTAATGGGTGTCCCTTCAGAGGAACACAAAGCGTTTCTTAAGAAAGAGGGGGGAAAAACCTAGGTCTTTTTGTATGTGATGGTTCTCTCTCCAATGAGATGCACTGGGAGTTCTTATAACAACTCTGGCACCAACCCGTAGCTATGGGGTGGGAAGGGAGAAACCTCTTTTCTTTATACAGCCCTCACTCACTCTAATATTGACATGCTTCATCATCGGGCTCATCCCAACTCCTAAAGGTCGGGGTGGGCTCAACCATTTTTCAGGGAGCACACTTATGAAAATGGTGTATTGGGCGTAACTTTAAAGATAAAATTCCTCACCCACTCCTAAAGTATCCTTTATTGTTGGAGGGGAGGGAAGACTAAAAACACGATCGTAGGGCATTTGAGGATGTTATTGTCCTATGACCCTAAGCTAGACACCTACATGCTTCAGCCCTATCTAGTGGCATCAGAAATTCCTGGGCTTTCGTCATGGTGGGATGCAAAAAGGTCCCTCCCCCTACAGATGTGAGTGCACTATAGGTACGCAATTTGCATAAGGTACCTTTAATAATCTTGAATGAACAAGTCTAATACTTGCCATTGGTTTCTTAAGAAGATTTTCCCCACGTAAACAGGCCTAGGTTTTTCCTCCCCTCTTTCTTAACAAATGCTTTGAGTTCCTCTGAAGGGACACCCATTACGTTTTGAATGTATTGAATAGGGAGGACGTGTCCCTTCCTACCTCTTGTTTGAGAACCTCTCACCCCTTTTAGGGCCCGATGGGTCCCTCACAGTATGGTACAAACTCAATGACTTCACCTACCTTTGTTAGAAACAGAAGTTTCAATTAAACCTTTTTTCTTGTTGGACTTCTTCTGATAATTTTTCCTTGATTATGCATTCTTAAGTTGGAAAAAGATCAAAGTGAACAATCATATCTTGAGTATCTTATTTCTTGCTTCGTAGACTCCTATTGATTGTGCTGCACATGTCTTGCAAGCACTGTTCTGAATTCACAATAGAAACATTCATATTTTCACAATAAAGAAGTAGATATCTGTTCAATTTGTCTACTCAGAGTATTGTATCATCACTGAAATTTAAAATGGCAACTGTAATTTCATATTTTGTGATTTTGTTGTAGCATTTGGACGATGCAACACCTAGTGAGAGAAGACTGTAGTAGGGAATATCAAATATCGACAAGACAGAGTATCATTACAACAATATCAAGGGACAAAGTATCGAAAGGTAAGTTTCCATACACATTTTCTTTACCTAACGCCTTGGAGCCAAACCCAGGAAGAAAGATGGAACTCATCAGACCTAGTTTGAGAGTCGAGAGCGAACAATGACAAATGGTAACTCTCATTACTTTGTATTTGGCATGATTTTGGAATACAAATATCATAAACAAAGAGGGGCACCAGCAAGGAGTATGAACAAAACAATGTTGTTTATTCAAATATCAATATAAAGCTAAAAAATACAAAGTATTATCACATTATTGCACATTCACACTTCATTCATGTCTTCAATCACACTATTTTCATCCACGGTAATGTCCACAGCAAGAACATTCTTTATAAAGCACCAAGCTGATGGTGCTTCTGGGCATTAGATACAATCGTTTTCCCTTGAGGAACAAAATGCATTGCTTAACAATGGGCTTCCCTGATGCTGCCCAGCTTACCAGCATCACCTACACTTGCCTAACTCTGGTGCTGTCCTCTGCAGGAATGAGTTCTGATACCCAAAAGGTGTCCCTCGGGTCTTGGACGCTCGGCTGGCATCAGTGAGAACTCTTCCTGAAGGAGAAGGTGAAAATCCTGACGATTGGGCTCTTCACAACTATAAAACAACGCCATCCGTGACAACCACCAACACAACGCCCCATCGATGATCTGCTCATTGCAGTTTCCATACTTGGGGTCTGATTTAGAGTTTGGCTTTGAGTGTACTATATGCCAGCAGTTAGGGACTATCCTCTCTGCCAAACTAAAGATCCACCACTTTAAATTGCCAAACATTTCAGTAGCAAGTTTAATTCTGAGGGAATCTGCAGTGATCAGCACACTTCAAAAGTGTTTTCTCCTGCCAGTCAGTGGAGTAAGCCAGTGATTGGCACATTTTATATGTCAACTCTATCCTTGAACTTGCACATCTCTCATTACAGCTTCTCACTATATTGGGCATTTTTTTTGAGTTGTGTGTCCAGTTCAACTCACGGTGACACACACACCTTTTAATGCATTGAACAATTTGATTTGACTTTCCCCACACCTCTAATCTGCACACTGTGCACCCTGCTACGAACTCCCACACTTTTGCACCTTTCCACTCATATTTAAATTATCAGTAAAAGTGCTTTAATCTTGTAAGGACAACATGTAATATGTGATTTCACCACCAACAACATTTCTTCCCAATCCAGCATCTCCTGAATCTTATTGGGAATAATGGAAGGAGGGATTTGAAGCATACTTAGATGCTCTTGAGGGAGAATCTTTTATGCACAAGAAAAAGTTTGCAATCTTCAGACTGTTTAGGTTCTGAAGGCTGAAACATTTTGAAACACAATCCTAAGGTTGTTGTTCTAACTGTAGAAGGTGAATGGGATGGTGTGGAAGACAAGTATCCTACAGCCATCAAATCCCTAGATGCACAATTTTGAGCATGTAAAAATTTGACATTAGAGAGGCACACATTTTACAAAAGGGTACAGTTACCAGGGGAATCTGTATCCAGCTATGTTGGTGCATTGCACATTCTGGCTGTCTCTAGTGAGTACAAATCACTTGAAGAGGAGATGATAAGGGACTAATTGCTAGAGAACACAAGGATGAGAAAGGTATAGCGAAGTAGTGTAGGTATAGTGAAGTAGTGTGGCTCACTGGTTAGAGGCGGCAGACCCGAGAGCAGAGGACGGCCCGGGACCAGGGTTCGATTCCCGGCGCGGCAGGTTTCTGGACCAGGGTCAGCGGACTCGATAATTCTCTCTCCTCGGTGCCCACTCTGATCAGCGATCACACTCGGCAACTCTGGGCATTAGCTTGCCTCATCTTCACTAACGGCCCCACCAGACCGCCGGGGATGCCTGGTCTCACCCTGGAGATACCCATTAAGGGACCATCTCTCAGGGAAGCCAGGAAGGGTTTCGCAGCGGTCGAAGCGCCTTGGGACACTCCGGGTAAGTAGTGCGCTATATAAATGCCTATACATACATACATATAGCAGGCCCTGTTGTCCAAACTAGATTTAATGTTGCAGAAAGCTTCAGAGATAGCATCCGGGATTGAAAGCACAATGTCCTATATGAAACAAATGTCAGAGTCTGGCTCTAAAATGCCGTCTCGTGACGTGTTAATAGTTAAAAGTAAATAGAAGAAATCTAAAGAGAAAACTGATCAAGAACAAGTCAACAGGAATGAGAAGGGCAAAAAAAGATTCACTGAATCCAGTGGACAATCACTCATGGAGGACATATGTGGTGTGATTAGGATCCAGAAGACCTGAGTGTTTGGTGCACATCAATGGGCATGTAAGAGTCCTTGCAGACTCATGGTCCCCTTTCACCATTATGAGTGAGAAAGTATAGAAGAAATTTTCCAGGCTCAGGGAATAGTCTTAAGGGGTTCTTCTTATGCCCCTTGGCTATCGAGGAAAACTCATCGATGTGGTGGGTGAATTTGATGCTTACTTATGCTTCAGGGACAGTAAAAAGGGGCAGTGTTTGTGGCAAGAGATGACAAATGACTGTTATGGTGGTACGACCTGGGAATTTTGGGCATCATACTCGATCCCAACAATCCCTTTCAGTTTGTACTGAAGAAGGATTATACCCATGTTCTAGCAGTCAAGGAAAACACTTGGGAATCAGCGTATGCTGGGATGTTCAGGAACAAACAGGGCTCATTAAAAAGGCTTCAAACACAAAATAAGATTGAATGAAGGGGCTCAATCGGTAATGCATAGGATCCATAGAGTACCATTTGCCTTGGTGGCTGAGTTAAAACAGGAACTGGACGAGTTGTGTGCCAACGGTATAATAGAACCTATTGAGTCATCGAACTGGGTGCCTCCCGTGGTTCTGACCAAAAAGGCTAATGGTACCCTGCGCATGTGCATTGACTTAAGTGATCTTAGTAATCATATATGGGTGAATCAATATTCCTAACCCAACATTATGGAGAAGACCTCTACTCTCAAATGGGGAAAATGATTTAGTTTATTGGATGTGACATCAGCATATCATTGGATCGATTTGTGCCCTGATTCCAGGCACTACACAATGTTAATCACTCTACAGGGGCTATTCCTATTCAAAAGCAATGCACTTTAGGTTTGCTTCTGCTTCTGCAGTTTTCCAGAGGATTGTGGGGAGCAAGATCAAAGATTCCGGGGTGATTGCTTTTCAGCGCGATAGGCTGGTATATGGTGCTGGGCGGAGCTCGCAGACTTTCATGCCACAGAGTGACTGAAAAACTCCCCCAAATTCTGCAGAGTTTTGTGAGTGGATGAAGTATTGCATGTGGTTGATATAATCACGTTATGTATATTGTACAGAAATACATTGATGGGGTTTTATGGGATAATTATTTAATCCCGGTCCAGTAGGATGCATCAGAGCCTGCGAAATGCGCTGTGTGGCTAGTGTGGTCCTCCTCATCTGTTTGTTTGTTTTATCATTTTAAAGCAGAAGCTTCAGTGTGGAGACAGACAACCTGTGTTCATGGCCCTTTTCCCTACATAAGTGGAGGAGGGTTGGCGTGCAGCTCAGCACTGACAAGGAGCAGAGAAGTTCTGTTTGGTCCACAGCTGTTTACGTCTTGAAAATCAGCTAAGACGCATCATTTTTTAACACAGCGCACCTGTTGCTGCTTTTCCCACAAAAAGAACACCATGCCTAATCTGCGTGGTATTATTGATCTTGGCAGGATGAAAGGTGAAGGTGCACGCTCCACTACATTTACAACATGTAGGAGGCTAGAAGAGACAAAGATCTTCACAGGCGATGCTCACTCCCACGCTATCTGCACTTGAGCATTACAGGACCAGACTGTTGTTGTGACTCGGTCGTGACACAGCACAGCGCCCAGTACCATGTGCGACACACAGATAGCTGCAGCTTACACATTAGGAATCGGGTGTTTCCTCACTGCATCAATTTCAAATAAACTTCAACTTTTCTTTGCAAGGAAGGAGGCTAAGATGATCTCCAATCTGCTGCTCTCCAGACCCATTATGAATGCCTCTGTAAAGTGGTAATAATCACTCACAAATCCCGGCCCGCACCCCGTTACTAGTGGATTTCTTTCCTGCCTACAGTGTGCTTAAAAAGTCCATCTTTCAATGTCAAAAACATTCTTCTCTTTAAACTGAAATCCACCTTTCAGAGAGCCACTCAATTATTCAACAGCCACACAACACATTCGTCAGCGATCAAGGAGTCTGATGTTCTACAAGCAAACAAACGCCACCGGTTTCATGCATTCCAATCGAATAACTCAGCCAAGGGTTGTCTTTTTCTTAAGGCGAACCCAACCTTGAAAATAAAATGTAACTATTTCAAGTGCTTTTAAATTAATTACACTTTTAAATGCACCTTTACAGAAGTAATCACTCTCGCAAGAGCGGAAATGCAAAACGCTCTGATCACAAAAGTGAAAATTACATTTAAGGTAGGGTGTCCCTAAGCACCACAGTAATTATTTACAGGAACTTTGAGACAACATTTTTTAACATCCGCATTGCTTACCATATCCAACAACGGCATATGTTAGGCCTGGAACTCCAGGCACACAGCTGTGCACCCTACCGGTATCCGCACTGGGCTTCAGTTTCAGGCAATCTTGTGACTAATGACTAATTTATAGCGCAATCCAAGAAATCAAACAAAACACTGGTCTTCGAGACATGCCCAAAGCTGGTGTCTCTTTGCGCATGCGTAGAGGAAAAGGGAGTGGTGCGATAAGAAAACAGGGCACAAGCAACCGGTGGAAAGTCAAAAATTGGACGCGCTTTAGAACGAGCATGCCACAGTGAGTAGTGCCTTTCCCCTGAGCATCATTACCCATAATTCACATAATAATTTACAACCTACCAAGAACAATATGCAAGGTTTGAATGAATCGGTGGGTGGTAAGCTCCGCTGCAATGCAGGAACAACGTTTTTGCTGAATTTCGCGTTCCAAGTGGAGTGGTGGGTGAAACTCCGCAAACTCCGCATGCGGGCGCGGAGTTCACTGCCCACACTTAATCAGAAGCAGCACAATGAAAGACTACATCAAATGTTAGCCATTTTAGAGGGTAAAGGAGTGAGTCTTAGTATCAACAAATGCAGATTGAACAGACCCACTGTCGAGTATTAAGGTTTCAAATTGTTCTCGGACTGTGTAGAACCCAAAGCCAGCTTGGTAAAAGTCATTGAGGTCCTTCATGGGACTTTTTGTACTAGGTAGGTGCCTAATTGTGCTGCTAAAACGTTTCACATGAGGGGTCTTCTCAAAAAGAACATCAGATTCAAGTGGGACGCCGAGTTTGCTTAAAAATTTGATCAAATCGAGAGAGAAATTTCCCAGGCCATTCTCTAAAGCACTTTGGCACTAAGGTTCAGACAATAATCATGACTGATGCCAGTCAAAGAGGGTTGGGAGCTGTGCTTATGCAACGTAGAGGAGGCAAGAATGAAGTTGTAGCATTTGCCTCCAGTTGTTTGAAGGGGAGCTGGGGCAACTTATTCTGTTATTGAATAGGAAGCATTGGCTTGCTGGTGGGGCATTGTCCATTTCAAGCCTTACTTATGGGGCTCAAAGTTTACTGAACGAGTGGATCACAAACCCTTGGTCCGGCTCTTTACCATTAGGGTGAGGGTAAGAAAGCAACTCCCCAGAGTGCCAATGGCAATATAGACTTCAGAAACAAAACCTTAGCATAGAGTATGTGCCAGGAAGAGGAATTTGTTTGCAGACTCTCTGTCTAGATTTCCTGGGAGTGAAGACAATGAGGGTGAAAAGGAAGGAGAGGACTGACACAGAGATCGCTTGCAGTATAGAGAGTCACTCAGATTGTGCCATATCAAAACTAGAGTGGAGAGATGCCCACGAAAGAGATCAGGAAGTCAGGGAGGTCATGGAAGACATAAGTAAGGGCTGGTCAAAAGGGTGTTCAAAGGAAGGCTCAATCAGTAAGTACAAACATGTTTGAAGAACTTTCTGTGGTCAATTGGTTCTTTTATCGTGCCTCCTTGCTTGTTGTTCCCGAAGCCAGTGGGTTAATGTACTCACATTAGCCCATGGGGGGAACACAGGCAAGAGGGTTTGAAAAAAGGGTTAGAGAAAATATTTGGTGGTCTGGTTTAGATAAGCAAGTTTAGTACTTTGTGAGGGATTGCACCTTTTGTGCCAGAAGCAAATAGTTGCAGGTGACTGTTCCCAGCCTTGTGGAAGAGGTTGAGGTTCCAAGTAAAGCATGGGCAAAACTGGCTATAGACATTATAGGCCCAAGGGCATTTTCCATTGGTGCTCCCGGAGTAAGGCATCGTTCTCATAGACTACTAAAGTCGCTGGAGATTCAGCGAGACACCAACCAGCGGATAAGTATCACTAATATACACATATGCCCATAAACCACACTCACTATACTCGTTCAATGAAACCTCGCTGGGGATCAATTTTAGGGCTTTATATGTCCAAATTTGAGCCTATTTAATTACTAAGCCCTTCCCTTACACATGAATCTATTTTAGTTGATTAGTGTTGATAATTTATCACAGAAACATTTACCTGTTTTATTCATTAAATGACCACAGACCCAGTTTAGATTTTAGGTTTCATCTAAATTTTTAGTGAATAAAATACAAATTAACTCCATCATTCTGAAGAGGTAAGATTTGTTTACCTAAATTAGACTATACACTTTAATGAAAAGTACCTCAGGAAAGAGGATAGAGAGAAAAAGCACACTGACAAAATACACAGATTATATTTACCTAGGATGGTGCAAGATCAGACCCCTCTGGCCAAGAATGTGGGCCCGCCGAAAGGGTTCAGGTGAAAGGTTCAGGGAGGATTAGAACAGGGCAGACAACCTCTTCTGGATTTATCACCAGTGTCAAAGCCCTCTCTGATGCTAATTACCTCCTCAATTCTTCCGTAAAGCTCCTTCCTATTCTATTGCCGCCTTGGTTCTTCTGAAAAACTCCTTCCTAGTTTTATCTGTTAACAATTCTAAGTCTGCTTTGATTGGACAAGTCAAAGGGATTATCATCACACTATGCTAAGTTTAATTCTTTTTCTTAAGAGCATTGTCTTATGTTCCCGCCCATTAATTTCTTTCTCCCAAGCTTTATTTCCCATCCATTTTCATAATGACTTTATAACATTGTATAACATTTATATGTTCATCTATAGAGTCTTCAGGATGTTCCGTCGTCTCTCAGGACATGGGAAAGGGTTGTCCTTGATCGGGTTCCAAGACTTGAGATCAGAACTCCAGAGTTATTTCGAATGCGCCGGTGCGCACGCATGATGTGGGTATTAGCCTCATCTCTATTTTGGGCACATTAACGAACTAACAGAGAAGTAAAAAAGACAAGGTATTAGATTCAAATAAAATGGTTTCACTGTATACCACTCATCTCTACTCTAATCCCATTTAATACAAATAATTCTTTATGCATTAGCACTGAGTACAAACATGGTTTAATTTTGAGCAGAGCAGATGCTTAGCATGTGAGTTCTGAAGCGGCCATGTTTGATGTTACTGCGCAGGAGCAAAGCTTTCCCTCCAAGTGTTATGACATCATGCAGCTGGCGCAAGTGCAGTCCATTGTTTTAGCGCCCATTTTAGTTGTACTCAGGTTACTTGTTAGTAGATACATAGGCAAGCTTCCTCCTCTTTTAACATGTGTAAGAATATTGTATAACATTAGTAGTACAATTATTAGTCATTTATTATAATTTTTAAATGAGAGAATTTATCTAGCAAGTTGCTTACGTGCAAATCCTTGCTTCATCACTGGTAAGAAGAAAAATGTGTAAAGGTGCTGATTCCGCAAATGTGTATGTGCCCCTATTTAACATATAAGGGGTGTCTGATGAATTGCTTTCAGACAACAGTTGTCAATTTACATTAGTGTAATTTGAAGAATGTTTGAGGTTTTTGGGCATAAGGCACACAAAAACATCCCTCTATCATCCTAGGAGTAACAGTCTCATTGAGAGATTTAACAGAGTCATCATAGAAAACGCGCAATTGTCCTAAGCCCATGTCTTAAATTGCAAACTAGAACTAAAAAAATTTTGGGGGCAGTGTGCACCACAGCCAATGCTGACACTGAAGTGTCACCTTTCATTCTGTTGAGGGTTACATGTACCCACTTCCAAATTGTTGAGGAGATGAA
This sequence comes from Lissotriton vulgaris, assembly GCF_964263255.1. Taxonomy (NCBI): domain Eukaryota; kingdom Metazoa; phylum Chordata; class Amphibia; order Caudata; family Salamandridae; genus Lissotriton; species Lissotriton vulgaris. Next base: position 281,322,187 of record NC_141695.1, on the reverse strand, counting down.
TGGATGAGTTTGAGTTACCTGAAAATAAAATAAAGGACGCGTGGAAGCACAAAACAAATATGACCAAACTTACATCAAGCCAGGGTCCAGTGAACAGAGGTTGTGTGAGGTGATCTTGTAAGAGTGATGTGAGAGGCTGGCTTAGTATTTGGTGCCAACTTATGTAAGTGCAGCACCCTGCAAAAATCCAGACAACCCTTATGGTGATTTTAGTGGTCTTAGACAACCTTAGAAAGCTCTCTAAGTGGTAGCTGTGGGCAGAAGCCTTCAGGCTTAGCCCAGAAAGAGTGTAAAGTAGTTTGTTTTACCAGTACTTAATCTTATGGTATAGGTTAAAGGAAAAAGAATATATAAATATATATAAATATAGGTATTTAATATTAAATAGGTATTTAATATTAACGCTCACTAACACAAGGTATTTTCTCCTACCTGGAGATGCAATACAATACACACAATACTTTGTCAGTAGAATACATAGACAGCACAGAACCATGACTCAAGTCAAGAATGGACCCAGAAGACGTAGAAGAGCCAGGGACCCAAGGAATCACCTGAGGTGAGTATCTAGGAACCCCAAGGAGACCGTGTGCAGAGTAGGAACAGAGTGTGCTCAATGTTAGTCGATAGGTAAATGGCGGATGCAATTTGAAAGAAGAAGGACCCTTTCCAGTGGACCCTGAAGAACCCCGTGGAGGATGGAAGGTTGGAGAGTCACCCTACCCAAGGATACCCCAAGAACCAGGATACCTATGATAGAGCGTGCAGGTCACCCGACTATTAATTTTACAAATACTTACCTGGGCCCATAATTCAAATCCTCATTTTATTCAATCAGGTAACCCACACTCTACTAGCCGTCTATTTTACTCCACTGATTCCTATACCATTGATTTACCAATCCTTGTCACTGGTACTTATGACGACCACATGGATCAGGGAGTTAGTTGTAAAAGAAGGCAGTCAAAATACAATAACCTTTGCACTCATATAATAACCACAGACTCGCGTAGGTTTTAAACTCTTTATCTAATCATCATCAAAAGTCATGAGCCATAGATTGAAAGTAATTAAACTATCAATAACCAAGATTAGAAACAGTGTATAGCTATGTAAAAGATAGATTATGCCAACCATTCAGCAGAGTTTTAAATAAAGGGAAGGTAAAACAAGGAACATACTATTTTCAGATACAGACTTTTGCAATTTTGACTAAAGGAGGGTAAAGAAAAGGAGCATACTAAACCAGTTTTGCAATTATTAGTGGTTTGGGAAAGAACGCCATGTGCACTATTGAAACTCAATTTTAGCATATAACTATAGGGAAGGTAAAAATTGGAACATACTATAAATTCAGATAACCACATTTAATTACTTTAAAGAGAGGGTAAAGAAAGAGGGAACATTTATGCAATCATGAAAACGTTTGCATTCTGCTACAAGGAGGATAAGACAAATGGAACACACTATTAAACAGCAAAACACAATTTTGTCATTTATAAAGGGAGGGTAAGAAAAGGAACATATGCAATCAAAGTTTAGCACATTTAGGGAGGGTAAAGAAAAGGACGCAAATTATATTGACAATTACCCTCACAGATTTATATTTACCAAGAATGGTGACAAGACCAACCCTGGCCACGGGTCAGTTGAAAGGACAGAAGAACCTCAAAGGTTGCAGTGCCAGTGGGCCAGTATGTGCAGTTCAGAAATCAGGACAGGAAACCCCAGAATTTGGATCAGGACCGGACCACCAAAGGTTAAGACCAGCACCCGCAGTTCAGTTGCAACGCCTGCGCTACTCCCTCTTTGCAAGGAATCAGCCAAAACCCCGATTGGGTTACAGCATTCACCAGCAAAGTGCTTCGCCAGCACTTCAACTTCCCAAAACCCTGATTGGGTTCTCGAATCTTCTGGCAGAGTGCTCCGCAGCCCTCTGCTCTTAGTCACCTATTGAGTGCGTCGGGTCAGTGACAGGTCAGCTATTTGGACAAATCGGACAAATTAACTAACTAAGCCTACCCTAGTTATACTGTTTTCCAGGTCAGTGTACCACACCCCAATGTTGCAAGTGTAAGGATCCCTAATTTTGATTGGACAAAGGAGGAGGACAGGTCATCACACCACCTAAATTTTAGACTTTTGCCGTCTCCTATTCAAATTTTGTTCCTACCCATCAAACTTCAGGTTCTCATGACAGTTTATTTCTTCCAACAATGGATGTTCTATTGACAATTACAATGTATACAATTTGGGTTCTTCTAGCAGGGTCAGAAGTCATCTTCCCAGGCGCATCTTGGCTGTGACTGTCCTTTGGCTCAGATTCAATAACAATGAGTTCAGTTCCTGGCCAGACTGGTCATGCGATGAAGAACTTTTCAAAATGGAGTAATAGCACCTCCCAGGCCCAAGGAATACGATACATGGAAAGTAGAAGAGAAACAGTTTTAGAACACGGAATAAATGAATACACTGTATACCATGAATTTCTACACTATACCCATTACTTCCTAATAAACTATAGCATTAGGATTAGGCAGAACGAACAGCTTAGCAAAAGCAGCAGTGCAAGCCTCTCGCATGTGAGAACACAGAGCAGCCATATTAGCTCTAGTGCGCAGAAGTGACAGATTCCCTCCAAAGCTGCGAGTACGTCATGTCACATGGGTGTGACAGACGCATGCGTAGTAGAAATTCCTGCGGAGCAGTAGCCATTTTAAATGCAAGCGTATTAGGATTAGTAAACATATAAGCAAGCTTCACTGGGATACCCAATATCGATGAAAAAGGGGTAAATTAGTAAGACAAACATGTTGATTACATAGTTAGGGTTATTCGAGGTTCATGATTACAAGCAAGTCGCTTCTCGTGCAAATCCTTGCTCCATCACCTACACCAGGGAAGCCGGGTGCATTGGTGTGAAGTGACGTCGGAAGCGGCCTTAAACCACAAGGGAGGAAAAGATGCCCTGGTTAAGAAGGTGAAAGTATCCAGTGCAACCCAAGGTGTATTCAAGGAGAGTGATATGTGCAAGCAGAGGGGACAGAGTCTGCAGACATTACAGATCAACCACACCCCTAAGAGAGACAACACCCTAAAGGACCTACCTGAGCACTGGTCACATCCCCATAGATAGACCATCATCATCAGAACTACTAATGCATCGTTCTTGGAGTGCCTTTACAAATAGCATTGACTCTCCCTTGGCCACCGCCTATCCAGCCTTCCCTTTAGAGCATACACTCTCTTCCTTTTTCCCCCCCTCTCTTCCCCTCTCTCCTGTGGCACGATCAACTGAAGTTCGACGCCCCTTCGACGAGCTATCATCCAATTCACAACGTTGAATCTTACCACCTGAAGGAGTATGCAAAAGATACACGATATATGTATCTCTGAGCATGTTGGCCATATTGAAGACAATTTAATCAGTTTGAGCTTCACAAATATACATGCTTAACTAATAATAATCCACTGTTTGTTTCCATATATCCCACACTTCCAACATGGCCGACGGATGGGACCTTGTTTGCCGTCCGCTTAATCAGACCGGCACTAGATTCATGCATCTACTCTTGCGCATGCGCAGATACTGACCGCGTGACCATGCCCCCCACTGCACTCATCAGATTACGAAGGCACAGGGTACAAGAGCGCTTCACTTACCGCGACTTTCCCACCAGTCGCTCCAGATCCCGTACAGATTACGCGTGGGGGTAGGTTTGCAGGCAGAGACCGCACACCGCTTGGGTAAGTGTCTCCAGATTCGTGTTGGCTCAATACTGGTTTAGAACCATGACAACATTCGTGGCCGATTACGTCATTACACGCTGGGATCTTTCCATATGCTGTGACCGGTTAACTTGGGGCATATTGGCGTATACGGGAGACAGGGGTCCCTGTAACTTTACTTTTTAGTGTATGACACACTGGCAGATAAGCATGGGAATAGTCTCCCCTCGAACTCTCGCGCCTTCAGTCCCTGATGACGCTGTAGACTCGAGGGGCTTGATGAGGCCCGGTGCTTTAACCTGTCAGTCACCACTAACATAGTAATGGCTGCCCTTCCAGAATTAACTCCGATTGCCCAATTCTGCCACTGTTAACGTTCTAAAGAGTGAGCAATAGACGCCAGTAAGTGGAATTGGCTGGATTAGCCCGGTTGTAAGTGGTCTTTACCACGACCTGATACCGGCTCACATTTGAGGATACAAATTGTCCTTTCCCCTTCCCCCTTCTTCTCTTAGGTCCCTGACTCTTCTGTGCAGGTCCCACAGGAGCAGACTGCGGGGCACCTTAGGGATATACTTAGGGTAAGCATTTTTTGACCATCTTCTTTCGATTTGGCTCCTTTGAGCCTTTTAATAAATCTTTTAGTGTGTGTTTTTGTTGTGTGTAGAAGAATGCACCTAGGTTTTATAGGAGAGCTACACTGACAATCCTCCTTATATGTTCTCCTTTCTCACCTAGGTTGCATCATTCAAGGCAGGGCCAGTTGGCCTGCCCCATTACAGACCTTAAGATTCAAGGTTGTATTAACAAGTTTTTAATTCCCTGTGTAGTACTGAGCACTGAGGTCCTGAGGAATTGCTAGATTAGCAAGAAACATGTCGACCTAAATAGAGGGTTGCAGATATTTTCGCCGCAAATACTCGTGGCGTCTATCTCCCCTCCCACTATTTTAACCAAGGGAGCTAGCCACGCCATTAAAGTTCTTTGTGGACTAACCCACCTTTTTTAATTCACCACCACTCTTTCACGACTATACATTCACCTGCCCTCTCACACGCATGCACCAAATGGCTGGAACAAAAGATCTCCGCTAAAGAGCCCCTGTGCGGGTGCCCGTCAGACATTGCAGCGCCAGTCTGACGAGGAGCAGGACCCATATGATGAAGCATGACACCTAGCTTGCTGGGTGTGTGAGGGTTCTAGTTCCCAAGAGGGAAATTCCCCCTTCCTTCTTCCCTCTTGGATATTTCTGTCTACACCATGCAGACACACACGCCTTCTACCTAGTCCTACCGGGGAACTTTATACTTCTCTTTGTTACTAGGGACAGAGTCTATGCCACTCGGGAGTGACCAGGAGGCCTGGAAGGCAAATGCCCACTGATGTCGGAGGTGCCTGGGAGTTGACTCTGCCCTTGAAGGTGCAGCTGTATGGACCAGGAGCCATGCACGAGCTGTCTCACATCAGATGTCAAGGGCCAAGGGGTCAGTGTCCTGCAGGGGCACCAACAGGCCTTAGCAGCGGCAATCAATGTAGGTGAAGAAAAAGGTGCAGTATCAGAACCAGCAAGGTCCAAGTGACTCACCACAAGCAAGTAAGTCAGAGCAGATCCTGAGGAAGGAGGGGAGCCCACTGGAGCCAAAGAAGACCCTCTAGAGCAGGGGTCTCCAACATTTTCTGTACTGAGAGCTACTTCTGCTCAAGGAAAGTCTTCCTGAGCTACTAGCAATCTTTATAACTGTAAAATAGTGACTACACTATGACCACCCTAAGCAGGATTATCAGTAGTTACCACCCAAGTATTCCTGGTGCGGTTACCATCAGAAATGCCAGGAAAACATTCATCAATATAAAATGCCTCCACCTGACTTATGAAGTAACATTCAAATCTAGACATGCCCTATGGCACAAAGTATATCAATACAGCAGTAGGTCTCCCCAGCTCAGCTTGAATTATTATTCATTAGTTTCTGAAAGTGCACTTCATTCTATCAAATACCACTTTCCACTGTGGACAAACAAACTCAATTTAACAGAAGAAAATCCATTTTTTGAAATACAAAAACTGCCTTTAAAATATCAGTTTTCAGATTTTAGGAAATGCACGGTGCCAAAACATCAGCGTTTCATTTTCATCAAGTACTCCCAGGTACAAATGCCTCATATGGACAGACTACTTTGAATACCCAGGTATTACAGTCTTGTGCCACAGATGCTCACACAAATGATGGACATAATGCTGAATGAATCATACATTCACCCCCAGTCAAGAGATCTGGGTTAAATCCATTCTTCTTTTGCTCACCATGCCACCCCAGTTTAGACCCAGCCATATGCAAATCAGTCTTGACCCTGTGCCACCTGGGAACAGTCCAGGCCGAAGTGCCAAGCCAGGTCCTCCCTAGACCAGAAACATGCATACTTGGACTGGTTTCAGGGTATGTCACCCTTCATCAGCCAGGCTAGCTTGAATCCAGTGGCCCAGTAAGCAAGGGACCCACGTATGGGCATACCCATCCCACTCACTGTAAAAAGTGCTACGCAAACAATTAATGGACTGAATGCTGAATGAGTCATACATTCACCCCCAGTCAAGAGATCTCGGGCAACTCCATTGTACTTTTACTCACCAAGCCAGCCCAGTTTAGACCCAGCCATATGCAAATCAGTCTTGACCATGTGCGTCATGGGAACAGTCCAGACCCAACTGCCAAGCCTGGTCCTCCCTGGACCAGAAACACGGCTGTCTGTATTATGCCAATAATGCCCACCATTATACTAGGTCCACAGTTGGGCCAAGGCTTGAAACCATAAGGGTCAAGGCAGATACCATATATCAGTCATGACCATTATTATGCCAGAAATGCGTAAATGTAGGCCAGTCATTCTCCCAGTATGAAAATGATGGCTGTCAGTATACATCAACTAGACCAAAAATACCCCAAATAGTCAAGGATGGCCATTAATATGCCTTTGGCACTATTATGCCAGGAATGGGAACAATTATGTCAGAGATAACACCCTTATGATGGGGCTACCATAGACCTTTGGTGGTCCTTGTACCAGGCATAGCTTTCAAGAAGTAATAGTGTTTATTAGGGACGCACATAAATGCTGATGAGTCTCTTCATTTTCTCTAGTCTGAACCATGCCCTGTTCAGGTCTTGAGCTGGTTATACACCCAACTGACACATTTTCACTCTGACTCCTGCAGTCCCACACTTGGGTCAGCACTCATTACTGCTCAGGCTACTACTGTCGTACTTATTTTATGGTCCACTGGTCACACACATGTTGTGACTGATAAAGCAGGAATACAAGATGGTCATCCTCCTTGTGGCTTAGTTATATTGAGATTAGATACAGACTGTCAAGTGGCAGGCCCTATAGGCCGATGCTTTGTGTGTTTGAGTGTTTACTTTAGTATAAGTTACTGCCATAGGTTTGGCTGGCTGTCACTCTTAGTATTTAGAGATCAGCAGTGTTGCCTTCTTTAATAGGCGTCTACTCTCCAAATTTGATACTGGGCTTGGCTTCATCTCTGAGAACTACTTTGAAGGTACTGGCGAGCTACCAGTAGCTCCTGAGCTACTTGTTGGAGACCCCTGCTCTAGAGGACCAACAGGACAAAGGCACAGGATTAGTAACAGGACCTTGAGCAGCTCGCCAAAGGATGAAGACCCACGATGCAAGGGATATGATGCGGGCAATGATCTTGGCTGCAAGAGACGCTTGAGGTTGGAGCTTCTTGGGGCCCGAAGATCTCTGGAGGAGAGAGTCAACAATCCTTGGCAACAACAAGTCAACACGGTGCACAGGGGTTCTGTTCCAGCGGTTCTGATGAGAGATACCGTCCTCAAGCTCAATGAGAAGGCAGTGCAGGCGACGAGGTAGTTTCAGAATCACCACCTGTGTTGCTGACCCTTTCGGAGTTCGGAGAGCCCAGGATTAGCAGATCAGTCAGCTGCATTGCGGTGCCTGCAGATGCAGGGTAGTGACTCTTCACTCCAAGGGAGATTCCTTTGGGTGTCCTGGATGTCCACAGGCCCTATGAAGAACCTGTATGGAGCAGCGGCATAGACGTTGCAGCAGACTTACAGGACGTCGAGACCAGGAGCAGCAAGAGTCTTCCCAGCTACAGTCTCGGTTCCTAACGCGAAGTCCAGCGAGGTCCAGAGTGCCCTCGCGGTCAAAGTTGAAGAAGTATGTGATCTGAATCTTGTCCCACTACAAATCTAGAGACCCACCCACAGGTAAGCCCTTGGGTACCCTAAGGAAAGGGTTGGAACGATTCAGGTGTCCCTGCCAGAGGAGAGCCTGGACAGTGAAGAGGATACTCCCATGTCCTTTGTCCAGTTTTGCGCTAGAGCAGGAACCAACGTCTCCCTGAACTGGTTTGGACTGGAGTATGCAAGGATGGCACCAATTGTGCCCTTCAAGAAGTCTGAATGGTGCTGGCAAGCGCTCCCACCCTGTCCCAATACACTAAGTCCTGTCTGGGAGGTGGTCACACCTTCCTATGACAGGATACCTATTGTCCTACCTTTTACTGCTCAAGCTTGGCTCAGCAGCAGGAGGACAAAAGCGTGTCTCTGGTCGGCAACAGCCATAGTTTGCTGTCTGAGTCTAAAAGACTGGTACCAGGAGCACTGAGGGCCTTCCGGAGGAGCTTTACACTGCATGGACTCACACAATTTATGGTGTGGGGGTATGATTCTAACATGACAGGGTTCATTACAGCCAGTTTAGAGATGGTCATCACAATGATGCATGGTCACTCTTTGTATCCTAATGGCTGATGCACTTGCAACCCGGGAGAATGGACTCAAAGGTTGTAGGTGTGACCTGCTCATGCAGAGGCACCTTCACACTTAGAACTGAGCACCCTGCCTTCAGGATTGAAAGGCCTGCCTTAGGGGTGACTTATAGGATTTAAGTGCAGTGACCCCAGATATAAGGAATCTTATATCCATCGTAAATGGTGCTAGCACCAGCTTAAACAGGCTGCCTGAAATCCCAATTTGAGCGGTCTCTCATGGGGGGCATAATGCATGCTTCAGTCCATGGGAGACCCATGATGTAGCTATGCCCTGGGTACCTTAGTACCATATACTAGGGACTTACAAGGGTACACCAGTAGCGAATCTGGAGTGTACCTAAGTGCTCACCATGTCCAATTTAGAGAAGAGCACAGAGACTGAGGTCCTGATTAGCAGGATCCCAGTCAGACTAGTCAGAAACCATTGCAGCACAAGGCACAAAGTGGGAGTCACCATGCTGAAGGATCCTACCTTCCTACAGGTGAAATATTCAAGGATTTTAACCAAGGGGGACTCGAGGTTCTCCGATCTCAAGAAAGCAGTGAAATTGAACAAAAGTGCTGTGAATTTGGAGGATGGCAGATGGTGGAACAAATGTAAAATATTGGTGTCTCGCTCACACCAGAAGGATGAGTCTGTGGAATGTGTGCCGGTAAAAGATTGTGGTATTAGCAAAAGTATGGAACAGTGGATTCTAGGGGGATTCCGGGATGTGGTGACTGGGTCGTGGTTGTCCTTGGGACAATGAGAGGTGGAGGTGGCAATTCTGTGTCCTGCTGACATTGGAATAAATCTTACTTCCTACCTGAACGTCTGCATCCTAATACCAATCCCCTCTCATAATGCAGTGTTTGTATAATTCTTGTAGGTGCCACCAGTGTTTCTTGGGCACCTCTGTGGGAGCTGCAGTCAAGTTATCAGATAAGTGTGGCGCGGGGCTGTGGTCTTTCACATCTCCCCTCCCTCATTTTCTTCCTTGGAAGAAGCTTTCCTTGAGGGTATCAGGAAAGGAAATCTTGATTGGTTTTTTCCCCTTCCTTGTCTATGGTATGTTTTAAATTGGAAAGGTTGGAGAGCCAAAACCACCCTGTTCAGTAAGTATCTTGCGAGGGAACCCTACTCTTGGAAATATCACTTTCATGGGCCTCGCTATTTGGGTGGTGTTGGGCTGTCAAAGTGGGACCACGTCAGGATATCAGGTTATATAGTCTACCATGGCTTAGACAAACCGATAACCACTTTGAGAGAGAATAAGGGGCCCTATAATATCCATTCCCACCCAGAAGGAGGATTCATCTACAATTGGGAGTGGGTATAAATTAGCCCTTGGAGTTGAATACTAGCTCTTTTTCTAGCAAATAGTGTTCTCTCAGCAATACTTCTTTTTATCTGTTCAAAAATACCAGGCCAATAAAACTTCTCTAAAATAGCCTTCTCTGTCTTTTCTGGTCTGAAATACACCCCTAATAAATGGCTGTGAGCTAGGAATAAGACTTTATTCATAAAGGCCTCTGTAACAAGTAGCTGTATGTGTTGTCTCTCCCTCCTGCCCCCTTGGATTTAACAACCCTTTATGCTGGCAAAAATGTGAACCTACTACTTGGAGGTCTTCCTCTTCTTCGGCTTTTGTGGGTCTCATGGAAGAGGGGGTCTTCCTTCTGCGTGGCTTTAAAACTCCTATCCGAATCCCAGATTCTCACCTCATTATACGCAGGCAAGGTTATATGATCTCCATATGTTTCCACCCTTCTTTGTTTCTTGCTTTACTAGTTATGGGGGGCTTTCACCATCTTCTACTCCTGAAACAGGGACTTCCTCCAACCAAGAGTCCCCCTCTGTCCAGGAATCTTTGAACAGTGACTCCAGTTTCGGATAATCTGTCCCACCTGAGGGGTTCAGGTTGTTTTGGGATCAACCCCATCTGAAGAAGTAATGGTTTCTCTCCTTTTTTGTGTTGTATATCCACCTTCACCACGAGATATAACATGTTGCCCCGGGAACACATTGGTAGTCACCATTCCTGTTTGTTCAGGAGTTTGTCCATGGAGGAGCTGGGGTCTCACCATGCTTTGTCCACCTGAGCCTGGTTATCTTTGCCTCCGAGTGTTCTTAGCCTCTTCTGAACCTGGTAACACCATATGTGCCCTTCAGTGGTCCTCTCCCCTTTGTAAGGTGCTCTCCATCCTCTTGTTCGCTCCTTTTGGATGACACCCACCCCTCGTGAGTAATGGCGACCATCTCCCTAGAGTGCTGGTGCCCAACCCCTTGACGTTCAATTACTGCCGAAGCCACAACTTTCCAGACTTGTGGCGGGAGTCTCTGTTTAGGCTGGGCGCAACCAATACTTGTACCCCCAGCTCTAGTCATCCTCTTCCTCTATCTCCTCCAGGAAGTCTGCTACTCATGTTGCCTTCCTCCCTTCGTGGGACTTTTCCGCAATCTAGTCTTCATCCCTTTACACTTCCTACAAGCAGTCCTTGTAGTTCTTCTAAATCTCAGCATCTCACCTATCCTCCGAATTGGTATCCTTCCTGTTTCCTGAGACCTCTTCCTCCTTCTCCAGCATCTTTTTCTGTGCCTTAGTTCCTCCCCTCTTGCACTGTAAGAGGAAGTCCTAGGTTAGTTTTAGTGTATTGGTGGTTGACCTGTAAGCCCCTTCCCTCTCTAAACACCATGTTTGTGTCTGTCCTTCCGGTGACACCAACGTTCCTCAGGGACCTCGCTGGAAGCTGCTGTCTAGTTATCAGGTAAGCTGGGCGGATGGGGTCACACATTTATTACAAACACATACAGAGATATAACCAAAATAGTGTAGTCTGAATTGATAACCTTTACCATATATGTTCATAGGGAAAAGTCTGGGACACACACTTTCATATACATAATCTATGTAAGAAATACCTAACTTATGTCAGAAATTCACGTTTCTGATAAGATTTACTATAATAGGACTATCACCCAAGTTTCTGACAGAGAGGGTCTCACCTGCTGCCAGCACACTTTGCACTTAGCGGATTCTATATCTTGCCTGAAGCCGATAGAGCAAGTCCAGAAGAAGACTGACTGCTACCGCACCGTGTGTTTGTCCTTCACGGGGAACACCGTCTTCATGTCCCCGCTGATAAAGACAGCCTTTAATTGCCAACAAGGTATATAGTGCGTCTCTTCTCACTAAAACACTCTAGATTGCAAGTTGTTCTGCCTTGCATGCTCTTTTAATATAATGCTCAGAAGTAGAAGTTAGTGTTAGGTTTTAGATTACATTTTAGCAATATTAGAAGTGTTTATTTTCTTCTTGTTATTAATAACATTCCTTCTAGCTGTTTGTGTAGTTGTTTTAGATATAGTGAGAAACAGACTGTTCCTGTAGTAATAATACTTTTAATTAAAAGTGTTAATTCTTAGTGCAGCGTTTGAGTGATATTGTGATTAGCGAAATAGGTTTTTCACTGTTACCATGGTGCTCCCGATCCATTTATGAAAATGTTAGTAACCCAGAAGCCATACTTCTTTGTCAATTACACATTGAACAGTGTTCTGGGGTCTACGATAACTGGTCTTTCACCTAGCTCCATGGCCTCCCAGACTCGACACTGGCATTCCTTGAGGATATCAATGTTTGATCCAGGGCTGGAAAAGAAACATGATCTCAACAATCCCATCCTGATGGAAATCACATGGCTCCCCTTGCCAGTACACAGCATCATCAATACCAAATGCACCATTTAAAAAGCCATCATGACCAGCACTGCCCTTACATTGCTGGCAAGATCACCATCTCTGGTGGTTCTTGGCACACCCATAGTCAGCACTTAAGATAATTGATTGCACAACCTTATGCAGGTTAACAAAACAAGAATGATTCTAAATACCGCATTAAAGGCGTTTTACCATTAAAGACACAACCAAATCAAAAGAAAACACAACAAAAACATAGGAAGAACAATTGCCTACCTGTCACCGACACCACAGTGTAAATCTGTCTCCCTCTGTTTTAAAGGGAGTCAACAAAGGATAAGACTACTGGAGAGTTTAAAATGAACCAAAGAAGGGCATTGAATACCAAATAACTCGAATTTAAAGGTCTTGGTTATTTGAACAAAGACCTAGACATAAAGCTAGTAATGTGATGCGAGGATTCCAGCCTAATGCATCACATCAAGCTTTTCAATGTATTGAATCTGCCTGAGACATCTATTGTACAGTTGTCAACAGCTGCGTAATTCAAAACCGGGGAGATTGCTGCATGAGGATTGCAAAGAACAGAGCAAAATCTGAAGGCATTTAGAAGCCTATCAATATATGTTATTAGGGATATAATATGTTTCACTGGAAAAGACATGTTGCAATTTAACTGTGTCAGTGCCCAATTCCACAGGAAAGTTGTTTCCCAGAAGCCCACCTTGTTGCACCTCTGACTCTGTAGTGAAAAAAACGGAGCTTCAGACTGGACGAATGAGGGGAAGGGAATTGGGGAAGATACTGCTGGAAAGGACATATGGAACAGAAATAAGAAAATGCTAGCAAGAATTGATTCTTATCTCAGTTACCAGCAAGCATAAACAAAATATCAAATATATTTACCTATTAAGGTATCATGTAAGGTCACCAGCAATTATGCTTGCTTTTCTGCAGATCAATAACATCTATGTAGAAAACACAATCATGCAAATTGCAGTAGGTTACCCAAAAATCTTGAGAAAGTAACTGTCTCTTGTACCTTTCAAGTAAAATTAGACCACACAGAATGATAGTAAAATCGGTTTTTAAGATAGGAGACTTTGTAAACGTCTTTGACTCACACTTTAGTTTTCATTGATATTGATATAGTGATCTAATCCTCAGCATAGGCAAAAACTATACACCCTTTATTGAGTGCGATCAAATCATCACTTACTCTCCTGTTCTCCAGTTCTGCAGGTTCCACCTCTGAACAACTGCAGATTCCTTACTTAGACCCTCCCAACTGCGACCTGTGCACCATAACATGCTCATTCCAAAGTTTCACTATGATTGGTAGAAACATTATTTTACCAAATTCTCCAAAAGACATTCATGATGTCTATGATGTGGGCCTCCTTCTTCCAGCACCTGCTGTGAGTGGGGGTCAAGCCGCAGTGGGCCACATTGAATATATACAACCCCTCTGGGCTGCCAGAGGGATGTGCAGAGGGGCACTAGACCCAGCACAGGACACAAAGGGAGGAGTTAGCCACCAGACACAATTTCCGGTCATGGAAGGGGTGCGGGGCATTCAAGGGAATTTAGGATGGAGGGAAAAGTTGCTTCAGTGATCCACAAGACAGACAGAGAATACACCAGTTTTGATCCACTTACCGGCATCCGTGTACACTCCTTAGTGACCAAGGGTGAAGCAGAACACTACAGGGGGCCTGATATGCCCATGCACCACCCCATTTGTGATGTGCTGCAAAGTCACATGTAAAGGTAGCATTGGGCGCTGGATGCTTCAGACATGTACTGCCCTGGAGCTACAATCATTTTGTCACCTCATCTCCTATCTCACCAAAGGATGGCGCTAGCTCAGGAGTCTTACCAACCACACTCCCTGCGATGAATTTTGAGAGAGCGGGGTGAAAGAGCAAGAAGCTGAAAGGCAATGAGCTGACAGCCGGAGCCTGTGAAGTGCATCAGCATAGTGTATGCACTGTGCAGGCATTAGCTTTTAGTATCATGCCTCAGTACCATAGGTGGGAGGGTGCAGTGTGCCTGCCCAGAGGGTCCATACAGCGCCAACAACTGAGGAGCTAAAGAGATTTGGTACAAGCAGCTGAAGGTATGTAAATAGGAAATCCTTAAATGGTATGTGCATGCACTCATGTTAGAGTATATCTATGTAAGGGTGAGAGTGTATGTATGCATGAGTGTATGTATGAATTTTTACGGGCTTCTGTGAGAAAGGGTGAATGAGAAAGTCGTAGTAATATTGTGAGAGCGAGAATAAAAGTGAATGGAAGTGAGTATGATGGAAGTATGAATGAATGAGCAGCCATGGTTATGAAGGAGTCAGAGTAAGAGAGTGTAGGAGAGTAGGGTCTGCTTCCTATGGTCACCCCCACTTTTTGCTGTGATTCTCTGGTTTTTCGACTTTAATGTGGCTGTGAGCCTGCTAATCAGACCCACAGCCCAGCTGTTCTCTCTCAAAATTGATACCATGCACTTTAGGAGCATATCAGATTGGTTACTGGGTCACTCTTGTGAGCCCCTGTATAGTGTGCCATAGGTACCCAGGGCATAGGTGTACCCTAGGCCTACCAGGGGCTGCAGCATGTATTGTGCCACCCCTGGTTTGCCTTCCAAACTGACACCAGAGGTCTGTTCACACAGCCTGGGTAAGGTGGTGTAATCACCCCTTACTTAGATATAGTATACCTATATCTACCTTTACATATAGACTCATATACACCTATAAGCCACTCCTATGGTAGGCCTCGACAATCCTGGACGATTCAGAAAAGGGGGTGGTGATGAACAGAGTGTCTCAATTAAGCAGACCACTCTTACCCAGTCCAAAGATCAGGGCTTGATCCATCACCGTTATTTATCTCACTGCACCATCCCAGCTCAGAATCTGGCTATATGCAAATCAGTCTGCCCCTGGCCCAGTGCATCATGGGAACAGGGCAGACTAAACTACTAAGCCAATTCTTCACCAGAAAGGAGACAAGCTACCGGGTACCTGTTTCTGGCATTTCAGCCGCCTTCGGCCCGACTTGCTTGAATCCTGATGGTGCAGTGAGAAAGGGACTCATGTCTGAGTATACCCTGCCACACCTATAGTGGCCAAAAACAGTTCAGAAAAGGGGGTGGTGATGAACAGAATGTCTGAATTAAGCAGACCACTCTTACCCAGTCCAAAGATCAGGGCTTGATCCATCACCGTTATTTATCTCACTGCACCATCCCAGCTCAGGATCTGGCTATATGCAAATCAGTCTGTCCCTGGCCCAGTGCATCATGGGAACAGGGCAGACTAAACTACTAAGCCAATTCTTCACCAGAAAGGAGACAGCTACCGGGGACCGGTTTCTGGCATTTCAGCCATCTTCGGCCCGACTTGCTTGAATCCTGATGGTGCAGTGAGAAAGGGACTCATGTCTGAGTATACCCTGCCACACCTATAGTGGCCAAAAACGATTCAGAAAAGGGGGTGGTGATGAACAGAGCGTGGAAGGGTATACTCAGATGTGAGTCCCTTGCTCATTGCACCATCAGGATTCAAGCAAGCCGGGCCGAAGACGGCTGAAATGCCAGAAACCGGTCCCCGGTAGCTTGTTTCCTTCCCAGTATAAGAATTGGCTTGGTAGTTTGGTCTGCCCTGTTCCCATGATGCACTGGGCCAGGGTCAGGCTAATTTGCATATAGCCAAGTTCTGAGCTGGGATGGTGCAGTGAGCTAAAAAACGGTGATGGATCAAGCCCTGATCTTTGGACTGGGTAAGAGTGGTCTGCTTAATTCAGACACTCTGTTCATCACCACCCCCTTTTCTGAATCATCGACAATCCTGGAGGCAGAGTGCTTGGTTTTATGTGAGAGAGTGCTCTGGCATGAGCTGAGCCCCTCTGCAGCTTTCGGAACCATCTCCTTATAGCTGTTCTATGATAGAGCCATACCATATACTCTTAAGTGCATTATACTCCAAGCGGTTAATGCTACCTTTGGTTTGGCTTTATCAAAACATGTCATGTAAGGTGTCAATCACTTTGGAATACTACACCCCCTGCCAATTCTAGGCGCCTTGAGGCCCGTTGGGCAAAGTTGCACATTATAAATTGTGTTTCATTCCTTCACCCTTTAGAGGGAAAAGACATGTAGTTTACTGCTTTACCCGGTTAAAGTTAAACAGAGCCTCAGTATCACAAAATGGATGCTGCTGCCACAGACACGAGTTTGACCTCCTGTTGCTGGGGGAAACTCCGGCAGGGGAGGCCTGGACAATAGGTTTCCTGTCAAGGGAGGTGCCAGCACCTCCCCAGACAGGGGTTTTGTGTATTGGGGCGTGGAGGGCTGCATTCAGTGAATGCATCTAGACACTGCCTGGGGCACACAAGGAGCTCCATGGATAGCCCGGTTCAAACCAGTTGCTGGGGCACTCCAGCCCTTGCTCTGGCGCAAAACTGGACAAAGGGAAAGGGGTGTAACCACCCCCTTCTCAGGCCCACCCATAGGCGGGACCTAGTCAGGTAATCCAGACCCCATAATTAGTATAAGTATAGAAGCTGTGTCCCCAGGACTTTAGATTATCCTGGACGAATCTTTCAAAGACATATCTTGGACCTTCAACATTCCATTCTGTCTGAAAGTCGGAAGACATCTTCCTTGTAGTCAAGGAGTGACCATCCTGTGCAAACAGGCACCAACAGCAACTTTGCCAGTCTGCCGTTTCAAGGCTCCTGTCGGAACCCGAAGACTCTGCAACTCAAGAGCTAGACTTTCAGACTTCTCTGACCTCGACCCACATTCACAGCAAAGTTTGTATCTTGTAACTTTGTATCTTTTATGGTCTCCATAGAAAGTCAAGGGAAACCTGCACCTGTGTTTAGACACTGCACGCATCTCCCGTGGGTCTCCTACTTCCTAACCTTTGGTTGTTTAGTGTAGCCCCAGCAATTCCACAGGCCCCAGGCCTGCTTTCTAATTCTCACGTGGTACTTATACCTGTCGGGATCATCAGCAGCGCAAGAATAAACAAACGCCACTAACCTTTCTTCTTGTGACCAGCAGAGACGATGCCTGATGTGATTCCCCCCAATTCCCCCTAACACAACTCCCTGCAGAGGAAGGCAATCCATCTGCATGAAATTGTGCCCAAGGGGAAAAGGGAAGTGGATAAAATAATAAACCAGCTGTATTGTCTGTATTCCCTTCAAGGTTTGGTCTAAGAAGCTGCACGGCCTCAGGAGGGACAATATCACACTGCAGAACAGGAAAACAAGACAGCAAGACTGAAGTATACTCAGAGATAATGATGTCATCAAACATATAACAAATATCCTTTTATGGACTCACCAGAAATACATACAGCTACGAACCAAAATATAATTTCATATGCCAGGTCCTTTCAGGGTATAGCAAATTCTCCCCAGAGTAGTAGGCATAAGAGTAGAGCAGGATGACCAGAGCATAACCAAATGAAGGAGTAACAAAAAGATATAGTACGAGGAAAAGGTACCAAGGCTCCTCTAAAAGTAACAGATTCCAGCTACTTGTGTCGTTGGCCTCACAACACCAAGAGTGGAACTAGAATGGCAGGAACAGCTTTACTTCAGGGACAATTCAAAAACATCCAGAGTAACAGGAAGCATAGTCACGGCTTGAAACTGAGCTGCCTTGCGAGAGGATTATTTGAGTTGACAATTATCTCCTGTACTCAGTGATCCAATACGCAAGGCAAAAATACGGCTGAAAGTATTTCCAAAATAAACAGAAAACACGGCTTTACAAATACCGCTAGTAATGCATCTTTAAAAAGAGCAGACGCAGAACACTATTCCTGCCTGCAGAGTCGCGTAACGAGTAAACGCGCACAGCACGTTTCCAGTTACTGCGGCTCACTAGTAACAAAAATAAACAGATTTGTTTTATCGGAGGAGGTGGTCCCGCACTCCTACCGAATACCTGGAGAATTGCGGAGCCCACTCGGGAGGGCTGAATATCACTGAAAACGGAGCTTCGTAGGAACAGATTCTCCCTGGAACCACGGCTTCTTCTTCGCGCTGGGATCCGGCGGGGACACACCATCTGCCATTCTTTCTCAAAGTGAAGATTGTCAAGCACCTACCCCTTGAGGAGGAGGTGCTTATAACAGAACCGCCCTGTTTCACTCTCTGGCGCGCCCCTTAGCCTTTTGGTAGTTGTAGTTCCTGAAGCCCTTCTGTACTTTAAAACAGGAAATAACTCTAGGAATGGCATGAGGTTGGGCCAGGGTTCTGACACCGGAAGAGGAAAACGCTACAATACCACTTTCTTAAAATATGGTTTGTGAGGCCCATAGGGCATAACGTATACTGTGCAACTGTGTGACTTGTATTGTATTTTTACCTCTGACCTCATAAATAGTGCAGAGGGGTTGTGTTTAGATTAAATGCATATATATTTGATACATACCCTGTGTGGTGTCCTTTCATTTGGTATTCAAGGGATTATATATGGTAAAACAACTTGCTTAACTCGCCTACTGACGTCTTAACCTGAAGACTGCTTGTTCATGCTACTACTAGGATAGCTTTCTATAAGGTTGACTTTACAACCACCATCAATAAGGGTCGATTAGACTGGTGCAAGGTGCCTACTAGCACTAGTGGACATCATATGCCAGGCTAACTTCTCACAGAGAGTATGAGAGAGAATGAGTGTCAGAGACAATGAATGAGTGGGAATAAGTGTGACAGCGGGAGAATGTGTGTAAGAGCATGAGTGAGAATGAGTGTGAGGGAATGTTAATAAAAACAAATTATTTAAAGTGTGTGTGCAAATGTTTCTTATACTTTTGGGGTGGAGATCTTCTCATGGTAAAGTATAGGTAGGAATAAAAAAGTGTCTTTAACACCGCAATGAATATTAAGGAGCTAATGTGAGATGTCTACAGAGACTGCAGCGCATCCAGAATGCTGCCGCCCGCCGGGTATTGATGCTGCCTAAAAGAGCCGCCTCAAAACCAGCCTTGGAGATGCTACACTGGCTACCAGTTAGGGAGCGTTTGCAGTTTAAAGACCTCTGTATAAGTCATCGGATTACACAGGGGAAAGGACCCCGCTTTCTTCTCAAACTCTTAACTCCATAATCCCCCACTCGTCAATTGAGATCCCAGGGGGCGGGTCTAGTGCAGGTTCCTAAAATCAGAAGAGCAAGAATGGTACTTGCTTTGGCATTCTCCGTTGTCTGAGAAAGACACTCGACCAGCTCCCAGTGTCAGCTAGAAGGGCCCTGGTCCATGCCCTGGTGACTTCCAGGCTGGACTACGGGAATGCCTTATATCTGGGAGCTAACGTGAGATGTCTTCAACGCTTGCAAGGTATCCAAAATGCTGCTGCACGCCTAGTGTTATCACTGCCAAAAAGATCTTCCACCAAAAAGG
The DNA here is from genome assembly GCF_964263255.1 of Lissotriton vulgaris. NCBI lineage: Eukaryota > Metazoa > Chordata > Amphibia > Caudata > Salamandridae > Lissotriton > Lissotriton vulgaris. Next base: position 281,302,540 of record NC_141695.1, on the reverse strand, counting down.
CATTGGGGACGCTCCACTGGCTCCCAATTAAAGAGCGTGTCCAGTTTAAAATCCTGTGTATAGGCCATCGGATCGCTCACGGTAAGTGCCCGAGTTTCCTGAGGAATCTGCTCACATTGTATAAACCAACTAGGCCCCTCCGGTCGGAGGGCACTGGGCTAATGTGTATCCCGAAGACTTGCAGGGCCAGGATGGGCGGCAGATCCTTCCGCCTTCTGGCAGCACAGAGTTGGAACACTCTTCCTCTCAGACTCCGGATGGAGCCGTCTGAAAAAGTTTTCCGCAAGGAACTCAAGACACATCTGTTCCCCAAATATTGAAGTGCTCTTTTCTGGCTGTGTTAGGGATCTTTTAGGCCACTATTAGCGCGGGGACACACTGACTAGTGTAACCAGGCGCTTTATAAGCTCAGTTAATAATAAAAAAAAAAGAATGGGAGGGAGGTCCTTCCGGTTCCTGGCTGCCCGTCTGTGGAACAACCTTCCCCTCAGGCTCCGTGTGGAAACCTCTGAGGTGGCTTTCCGCAAAGACTTGAAAACATACCTATTTCCCAGGGGTTAGGCCTAGTGAGGTTCTGGTGTGAGAGGTCATAATAGTTTGGTAAGCTGGTGGCCAATTTGTTAGCGCGGGGACACACTGGTCAGTGTAACCAGGCGCCGTATAAGCTCAGTTTATTATTACTATTATTATTATTAAGTGTATTTGTATATTAAATATTAATGCAAATTAATTTTATATAGGTATTTTGAATGTAGTATTAAATACAAAGATTATAGGACTAATAACCTAATTTTGAAATAAATCTTTAATTAATAGAAATATATTAAATTAAATGAATATTTCTTTCTTAAGTTTAAAACAAAATAATCCCACCTACAGAAAAAAATAATATGCATGAATAATTATTAAATATTATGCATGGAATTAATAAAAAATATTGTTGTTGTATTTTAATTACAGTTGCGCTTTCCACTGGTAAGCGTCCCTTTGATGCACTACCGCCGGTAAAGGCGTTCAACAAAGGGGAAATACCATGCGTCGAGATCACTGAAACCCACTGCATCTTGATAAGGAACATATTCCCTGACGAAGGTCAATGTTCATGCCCGAAATGCATTGGGGATATTTGTAACCTGCTTTTGAAATCCATCGATTGAGTAATAAGATTTTTATTGACATATGGATAACACAGATTATTACACAGAAAAAGCCTATCTCTGATAATGATTGAAAATTTCAAATGAAATTTCAATCTGATTTGGGGTCAAATTGATTAAAATTTTCCAACTATGACCCCGGCAGTGCACCAAAAGAACGCTTCCCAGTGGGAAAGTGCAACTGTTGTTATAGTGACACATCCTAGGATCAGAGGACAATGCCTTGCTGCACAACAACCAACCTTTAATATATTTGCTACCCCAATTTGAACAAACAAAGGATTATTACAGAGTGCGTGATCCATACCTATATAACCTTTCCCAGTTATTTTTTAATTAACATTATTGTTACAGCAAGTTTTAAAGTCAAAATAGGTCCTTAAAATACCTTATAATTAAATAATCAATACGTATATTGTAAAATATTTTGACAATAAATTATATTTATGCATATTTTTAACTATTCTGAATTATTTGATCTAATTTAACAGTATTTCTAATGGGGTTTTATTTTATTTTCTTACCTCCATTATGTTCTATGGTAGGGTGTTGCATTACCAGTGGCTGGCCATGTGTAGTATGGACTTACTACTGTTTATTTTAGTAATAACTTGAACTTGGATTTTGTGAAAAGCCAAAAAGCAGCAAACTTACTCGTATATTACTCAAAAGTGTAGGTTTACTTTGTGAATCAGGCCCAAAATATGTAAATGTAACTAAACAAATGGAAATAATGTTTTCGTGTTCGTAATATTATTTTGTGTCAAGCCTACCTCTTTCTCTTACCCTCAGAGAGAAAAACAATTTGCTGGCATTTAGAAAGCTTTTAAAAACTCATTTGTTCGGAATAACCTGTTAGCGCCCTGTCCTGTCGCCTTTCTGATTCTAGCCAAAGCGCTGCGAGGCCTCAGGGTAGATTATGCGCTATATAAATATAATTTTCATTTAATTTCATTTCATTACCAGAGAACGTAAGTTGACTGGCTGCAAAAGACGTATTGTGGTCTTACCTAGAATTTACATCCTTTCCATCTATCCCATCCATAGTTTACAATTTTTTGGCTTTATTGTCACTCTAATTTTTCTGTCTTTGCATTCAGCGGTGTTGTGTTCTAACTTGTCGTGCGCTGGGACGCTCCTTTGCTGGAGCATCTGTGCGCAGTGTAAGTGTTCATAGCATAGCATAGCATAGCAATTTGCTCACTTCTTATTCAATGATTTTCCGTGTTCATCTTGTGTTTGTTCCTCTCCTAACGCACAGCCTCTTTAAGATCCTTTTCACTGGCTCACCTGTGGACTCCCACTGCGCACTTTTGGGGAACTTCTTTTTTCTTTTTAGTTAAGCACTCCACCTGGGTGTAAGTGTTTTCCATCTCTCTAACTGTTTTGTTTCTCTTCCCTGCACAAATTATGCTCTGAGTTTGCTATCTCCTGTGTAATTTTCCCACCACCTCCACCTTAACTTATTACATTGTTTGCTTCCCGCCCTCAGATGCTTCTAAGCTCACCCCCTTTGTTGTTCTCTCCCTTGCGTACCTCATCTAGTCTTCGTTGCTTCCTCCAACTTATTCCCCACACCAGTTTCTCCACTATCTCTCCATAACCACTGCCATTTTTTTCCAAATACATGATTTTTGGAGGATCAGGTAGCAAATTGTGCAGTCACAATTTCTTTTGTTTTATCAACTGATCTAAGTGGCCCCACCATCTTAGATCAGCCAATAAGATGCGTGCGCAAGCATCCTTTCATGGGTGTGTGCATGCATGCGACGTGGCACATGTACGTGGCTATAGAATTATGTTACTGCCAACAGCGGCGACATCATTGCTCCTTTTTTTGGGCGATACTAAACAGCATTGATAAAAAGCATTCCTGTTTATGGAAGACCCTGAGCATCGATAAAAAGCTTTGGCAAAGCTAGTAGATTTCAATGGCGGGACCTAATGGATTTGTCTGTGCTTGTTTATTTTCAATGTTGATACAAGTTCAGGTTCACAACAGAATGTTCTCTGAGAACCAGTTGTTTCAAATGAGCATTACATTAGAAGAATGCTGAAGTATGTTGTGTATGTTTGTGATCCTGTGTCAGAAGGCTTAAGTACCACCTCGTGAAAGACATAAATAATGAATATCAAATAAACTGTCCTGTTCTGCAGAGCTGGTTTAATAGAAAAGGGTGGTGCATGATTGCCACATAATTTGTCTTTCCGTGCTGTATAATTAAGTCAGCTCTGTTGAATAGTTTGGCATCGCACCGGCTCCTAATTCCAGTGGCCATGGTAATTTCCCGAAGCAGTAATTCTTGACTAACTCCATATCCCCTATGAATACCAGCGTAGAGTTTCATGCGCAACACAACCCACTGCTCTATAGGAAAGTGACATCTACTGCAAGCAGTTTCCCTTTTCACCATACCCTAAAAGGATTTAGCTGCAAGCAGCTGGTTGAATACACATATTCAGAAATGTTGGCTCACTCTTAACCTGGCCAGGTTCCATACAGATGTGAATATGTTAAGGCCAAATAGTTTTCTACTCAATAGTTAATAATTGTCTTACTTTACTTAGTGTCTCCGAGCACAGGTCTCTAAAATAGAGTATTTGCTCCCAGCAGCATATAAGCTCTTAAGTCGTCAAATCTGTTTCCTTTCTGGCAAGTATTTCTTTCTCCATGATGCCTAGACTTTACTATCACCTTTCCAGCAATTTGTCGGTCAAGCACCATTTGGAGGTCTAGAAGAAAGGCGGTATCTTCTTTTGTGATTGGGCAGGTTCATTCATGATGTTGGGGACACTGTTCCCTCAATGTGGAACAGTGCCCCTTATGATTTAGCAGCCATCCTTGCACCATGGTGCAAGGGTGCCTGCATCGTCGCATGGCAGCCCATTTTGTGCCAGCACAGGGAAGAGCACAAGAATGTGACAAAAATATTGTAAATATCTTGCATCCTTGTGCTTCAAAAGTGCGGCAGCGTGGCACAGCGAAAAAGCTTGCAGTGCAACGCTGCAGCACTCAGGTGTAAATGAGGCACCATGGGTTTTAGAGTTTTAAACATTTTGGAAGGACTCGTGAGAAACTCTCTGGAGTGTAAAATGCCATAGAGCTCCCATAGTATTTACACTCTGCTATTCGCAAACAGAAACAGGTAAAGGATCTCTTCAGTGCCTCTCAACTCTTGTGTAGCTCAATATTGTAGCCTATCTCACGGCTTAACCATGAAGTAGTTACTTGAGAATGCTCGAAAATAGAGTGTCATATAGCTATTTTGTTTCTATATACTGTGTTAAATTAGCATGAGCTCATTAAATGTTTAAACGCCATTTTTCCTTTTTGCTTCATTTTGCACACAACACATAATTGTTGTTTTAGCTTTCAACCCAGAAGAGCTTTGTGATTTACTTGACAAATAATATGTTATTGCTCTGATATCAGTTTTGCTTGGTACACTGTCTGCACAGTGAGTGCTGAAGGCTCCAAGGATAACTCGACACAGTGTTGTTGTGAGGCCTGATTTTCGCACCTCCATAGACATAACACACATGCTGCTGCCAAAATCTGTCTCTAAACGGGTTTTCTATTGCTTTGCTGAAAACACACGTAACACTCTTGATGGTGCTTCGCATGCAGAGAGCTGGTGGAAGATGATGTGATCCTCTGCCACTGAGATTTTGAGTTATGGGCCCGCCCTGCTTAAACCCAAATGAGACGTTCATAGATATAAAAATACTACGCTAAATGGGGAGTGTGAGAATTAGGTCACCATTCGCCTTTTATGGACTCGTAACTATGCTAATAACTTTGTTGCTTATAATATGTTTGCTTGTTTTATATAAGATACTGCATTTGAGAACCCTGCATTAGTAAATAAATATTTCAAATATGCACATGTCCTCATTTACTCCACGAGTCCATGGCCATCACACCGCCCCTCAGGGGCCTCCGTCAAGCTGTTTAGGAAGGTAACATATCACATTGTTTTCTAATGCAGTCAGGTCCACAAACGACACTCACTTACTTTGAGAATAGTGAAGCTGCAGTAGGTGGAAATAAGCTTCAGACAGTGTTACAAGCACTGCTCAGAACTCTTAACTATGGCACCCAACATCCAGAACTTATGCTATTTGAGAATGGTAGTGACATCGAAGCATCTCAGGGACCAAAACCATTAACGTACTTTCACGTATGAAAATCTTACTTGGGGAGGGGGCAGGAGCGAAGCGCCCCCTCCCAGTCAGCGCCACCACACCGTATGTTGAAAATCTGAAGCCATCGTTCTACAAAGTCAACCAAACTTGGATTGAAAAATCTAGAAAAATGTACAAACTGAAAACCAGTTTTGGTCTGCATAGCATCAGTAGCAACGCTTGAGTCAGCTTTGTGTCAAGCCGCCATTTTGATTCAACAAAGCACAGGCATTGAAAAAGGCTGCAATTCAGAACTCTAAACTATGGCACCCAACATCCAGGAGCTTGCCATCCGGATCTTGGAGCCTTGTGCTGTTTTCGATCTATTCACACATCGGTCCACTACTGACATCATCTTATAAACCAACGTTATGTAAATAGTTTTTTAATAAAATGTTTTACCCTGTTTCTTTGCTGGTGTGTTGTCTATATTTTTAATATTTGCATAGGGTTTGTCGTTATTTTGTGCGGGATGGGTGATGGAGCCGAGCTGTCTTGCAGCCCTCATGGTGTGGAGCTCAGTTCATCTCACTATTTTCGTATTTCTCATGAAGGGTTGTTCCTAATATTTCTATTTTAGCGAGGTCAAAAAGAGATCCAATTAGTGGCCTACTGATTTTGCTCGATTACTTTTATTTTTTTACACGATTTTTCACTATCTGCAAAGACTAAACAGAGTATTGCGACTTTGTGCTTGTTTGTAAATAGAGAATGATCCAAAGAGAACCAATTCTAAAACAGTAAATGCTTGGACAACAATCAATCAAATGGAGAGACAAGGAGGCACGACGGATTACAACGGGGGTAAAGGCCTGCGTTAACTACCCTTCAGTATCTGCAAAGAGAGAGTACTACTAAGACAAAAGAGGGGAGGGGGGGGGGTACAGCGTTCAAAGCACATCAGCGTGCATAAATACGAAAATGTTTTTATCTATCACGTACTTGACATTTTAAAGCTTTTCATATTTGCTATTAAAAAACCAATGAAATTCACAGAAAAAACCATAGGTTATAGTCGATATATAGTTAGGAATTTGCATTTACAAAACCTTGAAAATTCAATGAAAAAACCATTGGTTTTAGGCCATATATAGTTAGGAATTAGCATTTACAAAACCTTATTTTACTCGCATAAAACCATTGAAATTCCATATATAGTTAGAAGCGCTAACTATATATCGCGCACCCGCAATCCACTGCTGATGATGTCACATATTACATCATTCATGACATGGTCAGTGACATCACTGATGACATCACTGATGACATCTCAAATGACATCACTGATGACAACTCAAATGACATCACTGATGACATCTCAAATGACATCACTGATGACATCACTGATGACAACTCAAATGACATCACTGATGACATCTCATTTGACATCACTGATCACATCACTCATGTGATAATACAATGAACCTCTTCAGACTCTAATATAACCTTACATACACTCAGTATAAACAGACACTCACAGACTGTCACTCATCCATGGAGTTACTCACACACCTAGTCAGTCATGCAAAGAATCAATCACACCTCCATTTCCTCAACTATAAAGTTATACACATCTTACTTATTCAAACATATAATAACACATATTTATTCTCTTATATAATCCCTGATACAAGCTCACAGTGATCGATACAGCCACTCACACATTCACTGGCTCTTATGTTCAGTTATTTATATATCTCAACTCTCACATGTATTGTGTTTTACATACGTACTTACTTGCACATGTAGCAATGAGAAATCCATTCACTCACCAACACACCCATGCATAGTCAACCGCCCATATAGCTGTTTCCACATGCACTCTTGAACTCATACTCCTAGTGAATCAACTGCTTACACATCTATGCACAGAGTCACACACCTCCCAGCCACCCACACACACACTCAGCCTCCCATTCAAATACTTGGGCAACCAATCAATAACCCATATGGCCACTCTTATAGCTACTGATCAACACATGCAGCAGCTTACACAACAACAAACATACTGATGCACAAATTAAGACAGTTTAGTCACTAACCCATGCACTCAGTGAGACACATTTAATCACTCACTCATACAGTCAGTCATGCACCTACTAAATTCTTCATCCAGACACTTATACATCCACTCATTCTTCAATATGTGAAACATATTTAAACTTTACAGACACATACAATCAATGGATGTTGTGATCAGTGATGTCATCAGTGATGTCATTTGAGATGTCATCAGTGATGTCATCAGTGATGTCACTGACCATGTCATGAATGATGTAATATGTGACATCATCAGCAGTGGATTGCGGGTGCGCGATATATAGTTAGCGCTTCTAACTATATATGGAATTTCAATGGTTTTATGCGAGTAAAATAAGGTTTTGTAAATGCTAATTCCTAACTATATATGGCCTAAAACCAATGGTTTTTTCATTGAATATATATATATATGCATATATATATATATATATATATATATATATATATATATATATACATATATATACATATAAATAAATAAATGTGTATGTTTTTTTTACTTACATTAAGTATTTATTATTTTTAAGTATTTTAAGTAGTCAAGTCAAAAAGGCTTTATTTCGATAAAAAGTTATCATAAAAGCTACACATATATCACAAATCAATCAAGTTTAAAAGCAAAAGCAAAAGCAAACATGAACAAACAGCCAAAGTTTATAAACGAAAAAAGAAAGTTTGTTAAAAAGTTGCAAATTTTTTGAAAGAGTTCATTAGCAGGCAATTTAAAAAGAATTAAACAGTTAATTTGAGCCTTTTAGTTCTGATGGACCAAGCCCATGATAAAAATTTGGCTAGGGCGCAAGCATAGGTGGCACGACTATCAGACATTAATATCCGAATTGCGTCCATGTGGCTCCTAGTGCCCAGCTGGCGGCATAAGTTTTTGAGCCATACCCTCCTAGGAAGGGCATACTCTCCACATTCAAACATGAAGTGTGCCACTGTCTCTGGTTTATCTAAGCATACTGGGCAAAGCTCTATAGTCTGTGCAGGGGATTTCTATCATGAGGTAAAAGAATACAAAGGGAGAGTTCCGGCTCTAAATTTGAAGTACAAGGCCCTATCAAAGGGTTTTTCAATAGTGTCAAGGTACAGTTCCCGTTTTGGCTGGTCCTTGAACCTCAAGAAGTCTTCCGTAAGTCTGCCCAGGGTAGTACTGGTGTTCCTTTGTAGCAAAGATCCAGTCCCAATAAAGTTTCTTGAGAGTTGACTTTGGGGGTGAGGATCTATTTGCCCACGCATCGTTTAAGCCCAGATTTAGTAGCAATGTTTTCATATCTCTCAACCATTTGATTTTATGCCACCCTGGTAATGACATGATTTCTGAAAGACCTTGCGCATATTTGCCAAGTTCCTCCAATCGCCACAGTCGAGCCCATAGCAAAAGTGGGCGGAATCTTGCAAGATCGTCAATTGGGCGGCAACCTAGGTCCAACATTAGCGTGACCGTGGGAGTACCCTGAGGGAGAGACATAATCGCTCTACAAAATTTCTTCTCTGATCTTGGTAAATCGTTAGTGATAGATTAACCCCAAAGTTCTGCCCCGTAGAGAGCAGAGCTAACCCCTTTAGCCGAGTAAATTTTGAGGACAACAGCTATTGGTCTTATTAGGCATGAGCGTTGTTCTTTCAAAAGGGCTCCTGTTATCCTCTTGTGGGTTAAGAGCATTTTGTCCAAATGAGGGGTCCATTGCATTTTGTGTGATAAACGAATGCCAAGATAGTCAAAAACGTCTACCCTCTCCAAGGGTTCCGCATTCAGGGTAGGGGAGCGGACTGGTTTTTTAGGAGGATTCAGCACAAGGTATTTTGTCTTGCTCGTGTTAATTACCAGGCCTCGTTTGGAGCAGAAGGATTGGAAATTGTTTAGGAGCCTTTGGAGGCCTATTGGGGTTTTTGACATTAAAAGTATTTTAAGTATGTTTAAGTTAATTATATTTATTATTTCAGTAATTTTTAATTAATTTAAAGCATTTTAAAACATTTGATATTTTGACTAACTATATTTTTTACATTGATATTTTTTATTCGATATTTTTGTACTTACCTGTTTGGAGATAGGAGGTCGATATTTTGGTATTCTATATTTTTTCCTCAATATTTTTGTAATTTGATATTGTTGACATCGATATTGTTTCAGTGATCCGTACAAAACTGCATCATGCCCAGTGCATGGTTGGCTTCTAAGACACCACACTAAAAAGGTTAATGTACTGTTTTATTGATGGGTGGCAAATGATGATTTATTTCCTTATTCTTCTTGCATGACTTGTACTCCTCTACAAAGGTCTAACCTACCTTCTCTTCTATGCAATCTCGAACTTTGACCTCAGAATGATATTGCCTGGTGCTTCAACTTCCATTGGTTAAGGGATCTTTATGCTTCCCAAAACCTTCTCCATCTGGGTGGTAACCTTTTCCAAGGGTAATCCGCTCTCGTACTCTGACATTAAACACATTTTATGTGCCCTTATTGTTCATGTGTTATCCTTTCAAGACTAAGTCCAACTAATTGAAGGATGCCTTCTTTTCTGCAACAAATGCACCTGGGCTGATTGGACGGACTGTTGCACTTTGTCCTGTGGGTTGTCTAAGTCCTACCTTAGGAGTTACTTATATGTAATAATAAGGGAGTTTTAGACTTGCCAAGGGTTTTATTTTGCTGAGTCGAATTGGCAGTTTAAAACTACTAACCAGCAGCATGGAAAACCTGATATATGCTTTAAGGTGCTAAGTAAGTGGGTGTTACAAGATATAGAATTAAGTAAATTAAATATGTCAATAAGATGTCACCATTTTTATCATATTTTAGGGAGTAACCACAAGCACTTTAGCACTGGTTAGCAGTGGTAAAGTGCACAGAATCCTAAGCTCAACAAAAATTGAGCAAAAATATAAACAGTGAAGCAAAACATTTGGGGGAAGACCACCCTGAGGCTACAACCCCATTGTGTCATCTCCAACTGTATTTTCCTCCTTCCCACCTTGACTATGTCTGCCACCCCATCTTCTAGAAGTCCACAACACTGTTCATACTGTCTCGCCAGCTCTTCAATGCCTCTTCATTCTAAGAAACAGGTTCATTTTGAGGCAGCATTCATCATCTGCACAGCCCACACTAAAGCATGAGAGAGAATATATAAATTCTGAGTTCAACATCCACATGTCTATCGGAATGCTGAGGGCTAGTTGGGGAAAACATGACAAATTTCTGACCATTACATAGTAGAGTTACATTTTGACATTAAGGTGCCTCACGGCTTTAAGGACAATATAAATGCTGAACTCTGTTCAAGACAATCAAGCACTGCAACAACACCCTGATAAACCCACCTATGACTCAGAGTGTAGAGACATCAACCTCTTCTTTAATGAAAACTATAGATGATTCAACAGCACATCAACAAAACCAACTATGCTTTATCTCGTATGCCCTCCCCTTCCCGTCAAATTCTGCAATGATGATCTATCAAAGGCCTATCTTGTGCAGATCTTGCCCACATACTCGAGATCCTCAAAACTACTTCTTTTTTTTGTAGTCCTCATACATGCCACCAGATGAAAAAAATACTCTAGATGGGATCTCCCCATGCCTTTCACACTGTCAAACTTGGTTGCCGCCCTGAACTCAGTGTGCGGCGAACAGGAATCCCCCAGAGGTAGGCTGTCTCCTTGTCCAACTTCCTTTCCCTCCGATGGACCGCCAAGGGAACCCGGGAGGACATAACCACAAACCGCTGGCATAATCATTGGACCACCATTAGATCTTCAACCAGGCCACCAGTGCAGACCAAGCCATGTCAGTACTCACTGCATCGCAAGCCATGTCTGACTTACTGACCGTCATGATGATTTTTAAACAGTCAGCAAGGGGGGCCTCCGACTTCCACTCTTTACAAATTTCTCTCCTTGCTATAACTATCCCATAGAATATAAATTGTGAAGCAAAGCTGTTCATGTTATATTCCGGTGGCAGACCAAATAAAAACAATCTAGAAGACCATATAATAGGGATTGATAGCACCTTCTCCAGAAAGCCACAAACTGCCTCCCAATATCTAGAAATCTCTGAACATTCTAAAAACATATGTCGATCGTCTGCTCCCGGAAGTTTGCATCTAGGACAATGATAGTTATCTAGCATGACCTTAGATAGTTCAGCCGGGGTCCAATATACCCTATATGCTGTGAACAGATGAATTCTTCTCAGGTTTGCAGGTTTTATTATACTCTGAGACATAGAAAATGAATCTGTCCATATTTTTTTAGCCTCCTCAGGGCTATTAGATAAGACATTAACCCAAAGGCTCGCCAATTCAGAATTCAGTGTTCCTTTTACCCCCATTAACGACCTATACCAAAACGAGACCTCCTGTTTCCAAACTCCGCCCCTGCAGAAAGAGTCTAGGATCCCTGTATCATCTTCGAACTCCAGCGACTGCCTTGACAACCAGGCAGAGAGGTGATAGAATTTAAATCTTGTTAAAGACCTGTTGATCTCTCAAAACCACTTCTGATGAAGATAATGTATTATCCTTTTCCATCATCAAAGCTGTCTCTGGGGACCCCTACTCCCAATTGTCAATGCTTCTCCCACTCAAAGCATCTTTCCAGAAGCTCTCAAGACAGACCAGATCTTCCAACTCCTAGTGAAACCTTTACAAGATTCTAATGACCTCGCCAACTACGGATCATCACTCATCTACTATTTATCAGGAAGACCATTGAAAAAGCGGTCTATGTTCACCTTGAAGATTACATTAATTGTAACCATCTCCTGCAGGGCAACAGTCTTGCTTCAGATTACACTGCAGCGTGGAGACCGGTAGCTTACAAATTGCAGACAATGCCCTCCTGACCACAAACATATGCCTTCTGATATTGCAGGACTTCTCAACCACCTTTAACACTATTGACGTTCCTACTCTTATACGTACTTAGGAGTCTTCACTGGTTCTCCTCCTATCTTTCCAACCAACACCAAAATATCTCTTTCACCTGTGGAGTACATTAGGACGCCATACACTCCACTGTAATCTTCGGTTTCTGGATGAAGCTGTTTGGTGCCCTGCTTGCAGATAAAAGCTAAGCCCAGCTGTTAGAAATGGGATTTCTGGTTGGCCAAGGCTTGCACCAAAGCCAGGCAGAAGCCTCCACTCTAGTCAGGCCAAGGAAGTTACACGCCAAAGATAACCCCTGCTCACCCCCTCGGTAGCTTGGCCCGAGCAGTCAGGCTTATCCCGGAGGCAATGTGTAAAGAGTTAGCGCAACACACACACACAGCAACAACATACTAGGCACACCACAAAAGGAACTCCACACAAGGTTATATCATAAATAGCCTTTGTATTATCATAAAACACATTAGAATAGTAATCACACAATATACACTGTGCAAACTGGCACTGGGCAATATTTACAGGGGATTATATACACATGACATGGCCAAAGTGAACTTAGTAAATGTAGACCATATAATAAGCATGGAACACAACTAGTAATTACTGTCAAACACTGTACTCCAAGGGACTTTATTCAATCTATGTTTGTTAATTAAAATTAATATAAGAAGAACTAATTTATCGTCCTTACAATGAGTTAATCAAAACTGATCAAATTGTATTATCAACATAAAACATATAAACAAGGACACAAGGTGTATACGAAAAAAGTGTTTTTATCAAATAATTCATTGAGAAGAATCAGCTTCATATACAGATAATCAAACAAATAAGATTTTAGGACTTCGATGATATGCGTTTATGACTCCACCTCGCCGTACCTTTAGGCGCTGCAGAATTTGTTACTGCTTACAGGCTCGTTCAAGCACAAATTGATCGTAATGACTCCTGATTATCTCAGAGAATTGACAAAACTCTGCCTGATACATACCGGATGAGCTTTGCTGTGTGTAAATACAAGAACCCTTTGCAAATGAAGTTCAGACCTCACATCCAGCCTGAATGAGCGGTGTCCGTATTTGATTGCCAGGCTTCTAGGATACTGTGATCCTCCCACGATTTTCGTGCAGGTGATAGAAATCTGCAAGCAGATTACAATATTTCTATACAGATCTGAACTGATAACAGTCCTGAGGATGGTTTCATCAAATAACTGCTAAGAAACCGAAACGTCGACATTACGCCTTATCCCCTTCTTTGTTTTACTCAATGTGTTTTGGGATAGGTGTCTTTTAGGTTCTGTTGAGTCACTTAGTAATTTATTTTTATGTGTACCCACAGTCCTAAAATCTTATTTGTTTGATTATCTGTATATGAAGCTGATTCTTCTCAATGAATTATTTGATAAAAACACTTTTTTCGTATACACCTTGTGTCCTTGTTTATATGTTTTATGTTGATAATACAATTTGATCAGTTTTGATTAACTCATTGTAAGGACGATAAATTAGTTCTTCTTATATTAATTTTAATTAACAAACATAGATTGAATAAAGTCCCTTGAAGGCACTTTTACCTTTCTACATTTACTTACCCAAGCCCTCAAGGGTATTCCGGGTTGCTCACTTTTTTGATAAACACTGTACTCAGCATCATCCTGTAACAGAAACCATATTATGCACAGAATCTCCTCAGGCGTAAAATACATTATGCGCCAACCTCATAAGCCTAAACACATTAGACCATAACCTCCTAAGCATAACACACATTAGGGGCATAACTCACAGTAGAGGATAACCTCACAAGCATAAACCACAGTATGCAAATAACCTCATACATAAACCACATTTAGAGGCATAAAACAGGGAGTATCAATCACATTACATAAATGAACATTTCCTGCGCACCACATAAATCACATTAGGGCCTGGCACCCTATCAACCTCACAGTCCCCCTGGCCAACTGGTCTTCTCAGAGGGCTCAAATGCCCTATGTCCAAAAGTCAGGGCGGATGCCAATGCAGCAGAATCCATGTACGCAATTGCCCTGGGGCAGAGGAGTATATCTCACTCCTATCATACAAAAATGCCCTTAAAGAACTGTTGGCCTAAAGGTTGCAGATGACGCTAATTGCCGTGCAGCTGTGAAGAATTTTTGGCCTGAGCACTCACTGTGTTCTCCAGTCCCACTCAGGGACTCTATGGCAAAAAGAAATGCTGCCCAACGTTGCAGCTGCCCGCACTGGTGCAGTGCAGCTGGGAATAACCAAAGTAAAGGGCCCTGGTACATCTGTGCCTCTTCAGCCCCACTGGACTCTTCTGAATCAAATTGCCCCCATTGGTGCAGCTGCCCTCTAGCAAATGGGGCAGCTGTAGAAAATAGCATAAAGGTAAGGGGGCACCAGCCCTGGCACGTCTGTGCCCTCGGGGCCTCCACTGGGGCTCTTTACTCTTCATATAAACTTGTCCCCCATCGTTGAAGATGCCAACTGTCAAACGGGGTAACTGTGAACATAGCCAATTTGGGGGAGAACACGGGCCCCTCTGGGCCCTTAGAAAAGAAACAGGCCCCCTCATTGGAGCAGCTCGCTCTGAATACCCCCAAAGCACTGGCAAAGTGCCTCGAAAGGCACCGTCAGCAGTTTGGCGGCGTCCCCCACTCACTGGGTATGCAGGCTCTTCATCGTCCTGCTCCTGGGACTTGGTAATGGCTGTAACAGCACACGGGGCTCTCTCTGCTCACGAGAGCCCTGTTTCTCATCTGGCAGCATCCACACAGGTGGGGTGGGCTCCCGTCAACCTACAGCTTCTCCTTCCTTCACCGGGGCTCCCAACTGCTCATGGTAGCCCCGCTCAGACCACAAATTGGGCACCTCTTCCGGCCCTGCCGCAGCCACCGCCCAGAGTCAGGCGAACTCTGCCTGGCTTCCGGGTCGGTGGTGATTTTTCCATGGCAAACACGGGGTGGGCGCCTGCAATGAAAACCAAGCATAAGCGGGGTGGGCTCCCGCAATTCTAACATAAAAATAAGTGGGTGGGCACCCGCCAACAAAGGCACCATAAAGCGGGGTAGGCTCCAACTTACTTTGCCACGCCAGGATTCCCTCTTTCAATACGAGCAGCTCAGCGCTGCAAAAACCCACGCACTCTTCTTCTGGGGAACATCAAGATGTAGCGCCCACAGGGTGCAGGATGTCACAGCTCCTCAACCAAAAGTCCTGAAGGTCCTGGAAAAGAACAAACACCATGCCAAATGTTCCTCTAGGTCAAGGGGCACAGCTGGGCCAGGGGAGGCCAGCATACAGGGCCCTTTAGCAGGGAAGTAAGCCCCCATGGCCATTCCTCCTGGGCCCCAGCTGCAGCATACCCCCAAGTCAAGTACAGCACACCAGCATAGTACCATTGCATAGGGTCACAGCCCTATAGCCTCTATTTTTTTACTCAGGATTCCTTTGTCTGTAGTTCAGGGCAAGGGGGAACCAGATGCAACTGGTTCGGGGGGATTTGGAACACTTTGTTTTCCAAGCTCCTCTTGCCCTTTGTCAGGTGGGGGCTAGCTGATCAGACACACCACAGGGGGTGGAGCCAGCATTATCCAGGCTGGGCACAGTCCAATTCTGAGTCAGGGGATTACTCCTCCCACTACTCCCAGCAGCATTGTCCCATTCAGCCTAGGGCTGACTCAACCTGCCCCTCCTGGAGCCACACACAACTCCCAGCCCCTGTCACTCACAAACCAGACATGCAATTCACATCAGGCAGGCAGACCCATAGCACACAGAAATGCCAACATCTGAAAAGTGGCATTTCCAAAATAACCACAATAAATCTGTGCACACCATTGTGCAGCATTTATTATTACAATTTTATACATACTAAACTTGACCACTCTGCTCCTCCCATACCATGAATTACCCCTGACACACACTGATCAGGGATTCCCCAATCCATTCCTATGGGAGGGTCAGCCCACCTTACTAAATGTACACAGAGAGCGCATGCACTTTACACTGGACCACAGTGCTAAAGTACCCAGAGGCTTAAAACCATCTTCACCATGTCAGAGAAAAAGCCCAAAAGTTTAGGGGTGAACCTGCCAAAAATGGCCAAGTCTAACACAACCTTCTTCCAGCTAAAATGCAGGGTAGACCAATCACTCCCTTGATGGGCTTCCCTGCTTTGGGCGATAGAACGCGGGCGCGGGCCTGCAAACGCAGGGACACCCTCCGGTTCTATGCCACTCTGAACCCATGTGGTTCCCTCTGAAAAAAAACTCTGAGGCGCACTGCAGCGCAAGATGGCTGCCACCCAGGAGCTCCGTGATATCGAGATACACTAAAAAATGAAGGGACCTGTTTTCCCAAGCGGTTCTACATGGCAAAGACGCTTTTGTGCACCGAAGGCAGCTGAGTTTGAAGAGGTACGTTTCTGGAACATGAAACGGTTTATTAGACTCCTTTTTCTGCTCCACTCTATTTTGCCTCATTGCAGCCGCCATTTTGAGCATATTTAATGCAGGAATACTTACTAGAGTGATACTGGTTTTTTTTTGTGCCTCCATGTCCTCTTTCAATTAAAGCATTATTTTGTGCCCCATACCACGAAAGGGGAGTGATTTTGGCCATCCCTACCTTCACTTCTGCGGCTTTTGTATTTCCCTCGCTTTCCAATGGGGTTTTTTTTTATTTTTTTACATACAACAGTCTTGGTCAGCTGAGGAGCCCAAGGGTACTGGTTCAAGCAAACCCTTTTGGAATATGGTTATTCTGTGCAGTTTCCTTACAGCATTACGTAAGTGCGCGCCTTCTCTGACCTGCAGTGGAATGCCCTTTGTCACCGGATTTTACTTGGTACCTGCTCCTCACGTTGTATAATTCTTGCTGTTGGCTCTAATCTTTGACACTTCCTCTTTGTTTTAATAGTGTTGTTCTGCCTCCTGCTCTGGTCTAATTGACGGCTGCATTTCTTCTGGTTGGCAAAATTGTGACTATTGACTGAACTATTTGTGGTCTTATTCATTGTTACACCTCTTACGTCATTCCATAATGGACTCTTCACACATAAATAAGCCCCACTGGGCCACCTCCAGAGGTCGTAAAGACTTAGCTGCATGTAACAACAAGCGCACCAAGAAAGACCCATCCTCTACCACTTCCCCGCACGTTAGAGGATATCATGGGGGAGCTTTGTCTTATTCGACCCTTCATGACGGATACTTCTGATACTCACCAGAGGATTGAGGAGAAATGGTCTAGCCTTGATTCAAGACTTTCAGATGTGGAGCAAAAAGTAAGTAATGCACAGGATGTTGTCGCCAGAGTTGATACTCTTACTAAAGAAGTTATTCAACTTAAGAAGACTACAGAGATTTTAGAAAATCGCAACCGACAAAATATTCTACGCATTTATGGAATTCCAGAAGCTTCTGAAGGATCGGATATGATTACTTCTTGAAAACTCAAGTCCTTCAGTGTGTTGGTCTTCCAAAGTCCATGGATTTTAATATTCAAAGGGCGCACAGATTGGGGCCACAGAATGCATCTTCTTCATCCAAACCAAGAGGTATAATTGCCTATTTCTTTCTATACTCTGATCTCATGGTGATTCTCAATGCTGCCAAGCAACACAAGCAGATGCTCTGGTCTAGCCACAAAGTTTTTTTTAGTCAAGACGTCTCCAAGCCAACAGCTATTCCGCAAAAGGAATTTCTGGATCTTAGACCAGCATTGAGATCCATGAATGCTCGATATGGTCTAATCCACCATTGCTTTTTCAAAGTGACCTATAAGCACAGAACTGAGATTTGATTATACAGCTGACCTTGGGACTCTGCTTGAATTCAATGCGAAAATGTATGGTGGGCGGAACAAGACTTGCAGATCCTTAGACAATTATCTAAAAATTAAAAAGCAAAAATCTTAAATTGTTGCTATTAGGGACAATTCTGGTGTCCAACATCTTTCAGATGCCAAGATCCTTGACTGCTTCACTGATTCTTACACTTCCCTTTACACCCTGGAATCCTCCCCTTCTTCTGATCCTATTGATTTCTTTTTCCAAAATATTCCCAAATCCCCTGAAAGTCACTTCGATCTCATATCTTTGAATGTTCCCATTTTGGAACAAGAAATCATGGATGCAATCACCCTTTTGCCTAAAGATAAAACACTGGGCCCTGATGGCTTTACTGATCGATTTTTCCTGCACTTCAAATCCCCAAAAAGATAAGGATCCCTCTCTGTATAAAAATTATAGGCCCAACTCCTTGATAAACACGGACTGTAAAATTTTTGCTAAATTACTTGCCCTCCGTATCAATAAAGTTATCCCTGACCTAGTTAATATATACCAATCTGGTTTCATCAAGGGAAGTTCTATCACAGATAACTCACATACTTTTCTTAATATCATTTATCTGGCCTCCAAACTTGACTCACCTGTAGCCGCTATCATATTAGATGCTGATAAAGTCTTTGACAAGGTTAATTTGGAATTTATATTTGGTGCCTTAAAATGGCACAGATTTAGCCCTCCTATTCTTAAATATATTCAACTTTTATATTCTGCTCCCACTACTTCTGTTTGGGTAAATGGTTGTCAATCTCAATATTTCCCTCTCCGTACGGGGACTAGACAGGGATGCCCCCTTTCCCGCCTTCTATTTAGCCTTGCTTTAGAGCCATTCGTTGAAACACTTAGATGCTCTTCTCTCTATATGGGTTTTTAATTCAATAAACTTGATATCAAGTTTACTGCATATGCAGACGATATTCTGTTGTACATCTCCAATCTATTCACCTCCTTGCCTGCTTTCTTCTCTCTTTTGCAAGATTACTCTAGAGTTTCCGGTTATACCTAAAATATATATAAATCTGAAAGCCTCTAGATAAGTTCTGCCTACCTTCTATGTTTCTCGATACAGGTTTTGAATGGAACTCCAAAAATATCAAATGTCTTGGCATTCTTTATTCCAACAACATCAAGGAAACTATTAGAATTAATCTTGCTGACATACTTAAAAAACTCTCTGCTCTAACTGAAGGCTGATCTCCACTTTTCCTCTCTGGGTGGGGTAGATTAGCCACAATTAAAATTATGCTTCTTCCAATTATACATTTTTTTACTTATCTTTGCTTCCCGTTTCTCTTCCTAACTCTTTTTTTCGTACCATTATTAGTTCTCTGTCCAAGTTTCTTTGAAACAATCGCAAGCCTAGGAATTCATTGGCCTATCATCAGCTATCTAAGGGAAAGGGAGGAGTTAAATTTCCTAATATTAGACGTTATCATTCAGCATTTACTCTTAAGCAGATATGGACCTCCTTATCTGAGACAACTGAAACACCGACAATAGCATGGAGCTCGTTGGAACACGCCCAATACTCTCCTTTTACCTTTATCTCAGCTACTCGCATTTCCCAACACCTGAAACGTTTCTCTTCTCCTATTTTTTTTCACTCCAAAGCGCTAACTACTTCTCTGCTTAACTCCCACTTCCCTTCTGCACATCTTTTTTTACACATTCAAATCTGGTACAATAAACATTTTAAGATCAACCATCGAGCTCTATTTTTGAAAGAATGTATTGATAAATGCATTATTTCCCCTAATCACTTGATGAAGGATGGGTCTTTTATGGACTTTTCAGAACTCCAAAGCTCCTATGGTGTTTCCTCTTCACATGTCTTTCACTACCCTCTGCTTAAAGACTCTCTCACTCATCTCTCCCTCCAGGAATGCCCTACGGTTGCACTTGATCAAACTCCCTCTCCCTCCATTGACTTTTCCACTCAATTTCAAGCTGCTACTATTTACAGAATATTATCCCATCCCACTAAGGTTAGAATCAATCAAATCCAGTTTGGAGCTCTTATGGGAAAAGGATTTGGCCATAGATTTGGGCGTAGATCTTCCCCTCCACACAAGAGACTCCCTTTGGTCAAAAATTCATACTTCCTCACGCTCTCCTAGCACAACATAGACTTTATACTATTTTTACAACAGACTTGTTTTACTCCTACTGACCTGTATAGATTTAACCTAATAGAATCCCCAACATGTTGGTCATGTCCCAATGACAATAGTGACTTTCCTCATATGTTTTTCCACTGCACTTTAGTTAAATCTTTTTAGTCTCATATTTGGTTGAAGCGTAATGATATTTTATTGACTAACGTTCCTTTTGACATTACACATGGTTTTTTGGGCAGTATTTCGTCTGTTTTGGATGCTCATAGCAATGTGGATAAATGTATTGGTTTATTTTTAGCCATTACATTTCAGATTATTACCACCAATTGGAAGGATACTTCAAAAATGTCATTTCAAGCTTGGTGGAATCCACTGTGTCATCATCACAGACTGGACCGTGCTTATGCTATCACTACTGCTTTGTTGATTAAAAAAGATTTGTTATGGTTGTCATTGACATCTTTTCTTTCCAGGTTGCATATTTTGTTTTGCTTATGCAATTATCACTGTGTTTTTGCTTTTGATATTGCTTTTTGTTAACTAGGTAGTTTTTTTTTTCTTTCTTGTATTGGACTCTTCTTTTCTTCTTTTCCCTATCCCCCCTCTTTCTTTCTTTCGCTCTCTTTCCACTTTTCTTTTTCTTAAAATCTTAAAATGCATTTGGTCTTTGTACAGGTTTTATCTTTTGAGGATGTCGTCCATTTTTATTTTTACTGTCATACTTTCATTTTATACTTATCCTCTTCCTACATGAATTTGTACTGATGTTCTACTTTGTGTATTATCTCAATAAAGCATTCTAAAGTTAAAAAAAAACCTTGCAGGCCCAACTAGGCTACCCCACTGGTACTCCCTAGTTGTCCACGGCCAGGACCAGGCCCTAGGCCACCCAGATGTCACTGGTCCTTGCCAATCCACAGAGTGGGGGCAATAACCCCTGGCACATAACAGCTATTCTCCACCCTTCCTCTCAGTGTAGTTCCAAACTGCCAGTCATCCTCCAACCTAGGTTGCGCACCCTCAGGCTGACCAGAGGTCACGAGCGAAGCATCTCCTCACCCTACCTCTTTTTCTCCACACTCTCCCTGGAGAAGCACCCCCAGAACACAACTCTCCCACCAGTTCAGGATCTCTCTCCATCAACTGGTCTACCACCTCAGATCTAAACTATCTGGCTGCACCAGGTGCAGTGGCGAGGACTCCCTCCCTCTGTACCCCCTCCCAGAGCCCTATACCCTCCCAACTGAAGTGGTACCCCTAGAAGGCAAACTGGTCAGGACACTGAGTACAGCTGCTCTTCCGTCCTGGACAGGAAACACTTGAACCTGGCTTCCCAATCCAGGGACGGTACCCTTTGGTTGGACAATTGCCCGCAAACCAGGGCTTCCTGGGGAGTACATATACCCTCCCAGAGGGTGACACATAACTAATGTGTTGTGTGACAGTCTGCCTGACACAGAGCTCACAACCTCCTGTTTCTTTGACAGTGCGTGAAGATGCCCCAGGACAGAAGTAGCATCACCATGACCAATCATTGGTGACTCAGCCCTTTTGGCTGGCCCCTGACCCTATGGTTCTTCCTCTGGGGACTCTTTCCCCCTTTAACGCCTCAATCTGAACTTCTGCACCTTCCACTTAGGAGTGTCACTTCCAGATCCCAGAACTGATGGAGGCCTGACTACAAACACTCCCAGCTCACCTAACAAGGGGAGATCCCCCTGGAAGAATGGTCTAACAGGACAAACTAGGTTCCCTAACTGGTGTTCCCTCTATGAACCATCCAGTACTGGAGACTGAGGTGTGGGCACTTCGGGACACAGCCCAATCTCACTCCTTCTCCTGCGAGACAGAATGTGAGTTCCTACAACTTCCTCACTATAAGGATAGCTAGCTGGGTTAGTCTAAACCACTTCCACCACTCTTGGTTGGAAGACACCTGCACCATTCTTCTAGTATCACTCCCCAATACAAGCTCCCTAGAATCAAAGAACATACACACTCCAACGGGTGTTGGCGTGACTCCGGAAAACAATTACGGGGCAGGTTCTCCCTGACAAAACCGATTGAAGAGCCCTTTAACACTATTTACCGTGCTAACCAATCACTCAAACATCCAGTGCATCTCAACATTCATCCACACTTCCCCCACAAGACTGGTGAGACATCATCTTACTGCCCCTAAATCTCAACCTGTCCCCCTCTTAACCACCAGGTGCCATACCCTGGGAACTGGGAATGGGGCTTCCTGCACTGGACTTCATATTGCTGCCACCACTTGATCCCTCCATTACTGGGGATTCCAGAAAACTACAACTGCACTTAGGGGATAATCTACCCTCCCAAGCTAGTTACTCCATGCCAATTAGGCTACTAATGTAGGCCAACCTAGGAAAGAGCAGACAGCGCAGGGGCAGTACAAAACTCCTTTAGCTTTCGCTGCGGGCCAACCCCATAAATAGCAGTCTGCACAAGGGCAGTACAAAACTCCTCCAGATTCATTGGTTTCTGTCCTTGGCAGGACCCCCAACTCATAGTGATCAAGGAAACACATTTCAAAGAAATGATACTTAAAACAAAATCAGAAACAATAATCCCCAAACATGTGACTATCTTAATGCAGAGCTTGTAGTGCAACCAGTTGTCGATGTGGTACTGTGCAAGTGCAAGTCCTATCCTCACTGCTGCTAGCCAATGTTAGAAATGGTATTTCTGGTTGGCTAAGCTTATGCCAAAGCCAGGCAGAAACCAGAACTTTAGTCAGGGCAATGGAGTTACAAGCCACAGATAACCCCTGCTCAACCCCACGGTATCTTTGCCCGAGCAGTCAGGCTTATCCCGGAGGCAATGTGTAAAGCGTTAGCGCAACACCCACACAGCAACAACATACTAGGCACACCACAAAAGGAACTCCACACAAGGTTATATCAAAAATAGCCTTTGTATTATGATATAACACATTAGAATAGTAGTCACACAATATTACACTGTGCCAACTGGCACTAGGCAATATTTACAGGGGATTATATACATTTGACAGGGCCACCTGGACTACTGTCAGAACCATCACAAAGTGTACTTAGTAAATGTAGAACATATAATAAGACTAGAACACAACCAATAAATACTGGCGAACACAGCACTCAACATTATCCTGTAACACAAACGATATTATGCACAGTATCACCTCAGACGTAAAATACATTATGCGCCAACCTCATAAGCCTAAACACATTAGACCATTACCTCCTAAGCATAACTCACATTATGGGCATAACTCACACTAGAGGATAACCTCACAAGCATAGCCACAATATGCAAATAACTTCATACATAAACCACATTTAGAGGCATAAAACAGGGTGCATCAATCACAGTACATGAATCACATTTCCTGCGTACCACATAAATCACATTAGTGCCTGGCGCCCTATCAACCTCACAGTCCCCCTGGCCAACTGGCCTTCTCAGAGGGCTCAAATGTCCTATGTCCAAAAGTCAGGGCGGCTGCCAATGCAGCAGAATCCTCATGTGCCATTGCGCTGAGGCAGAGGAGTTTATCTCACTCCTATCTCATACAAAAATGCCCCATGTTAGACCTGACATCTTTGGCATGGTTTGCCCAGTCTTTTTGGCCTCTACCTCCTGTATTTTTGATGCTGTGCTGGATTCATTTTTGCTGGTTTAGATGCTTTGGACACTCTGCCACTGCTGATCAGTGCCAGAGTGTAAGTGCTCCCGGTATAAATTGTTATTATGATTGGATATACATGATTGGCATATTTGTATTACCACAAAGTCCCTAGTAAAGTGCACTGGGTGTGCCAGGGCTGGTGATGTCAAATGCTACTAGTGGGCCTACAGCACGAATTGTGCCACCCACACGAGTAGCCCTAAAATAGTGTCTCAGGCCTGCCACCGCAGTGCCTGTGTGCAGTCTGTGAACTGCCATGTCCTCCTGGTCAGTGTCCCCACTGACCGGGCCTAACCCTTCCCTTTCTGTGCACATTGGTCACCCCTATGGAAGGCCCGAGGTACCCCCTTGGGCAGGGTGCAGTGTATGTGAAAGGTAGAACATGTACTTGTGCAGGTAACACGCTCTGGTAGTGAATTACAGCCATTTTCGTTTTTCACTGCTGCAAGGCTATCTTGCTCCATAGGCTATCATGGGGGATGCTGGCTACAGTGGCTAGATCTTCCCATAGGAACAAGATAGGACATAAAAGTCTGGTATCCCTGAACTCAGAATTTAATAACACATATTTTAGGAAAAGTTGTTTTTAAATCATGTGTTTGAGAATAGCACTTTTAGAAAGTTGCTGTTCTCTTGTCTGACCTTTCTGTGTGCCTTGGCCTGTTTGTGTATTGACTGTCTGGTTTGGGAGTGACAGGGGCTGGGGATTCCCCAGGAGGCCTGCTGAGTAAGCCCTAGGCTGAATGACTGCATTTGCAACTTCAGTGGTGGGAGGAGATAGCACCGAGGCTTGAATAGGGCTGTGCCTGCCTTCCACAATGTTGGCTCCACCTCTTGCTGGGCGGCTGATGACCCTGCCCCTCGCTCTGAAAGGAAAGGAGAAGCCAGAAAAACAAAGTGCTCAAGGAACACCCAGAAATGGTGTAGACCAGGCTCAGGGCCCACTTGCACAAAGAGAACAAAGACTTTTAGGGGTATAAGTACAGGACCCCTGACAACAGAAAATTAGATCGTCCTGGAATCAAGAAGGAACCTCTGCCAAGGAGAAAGCTGAAATTGAAGAAGGAAGATTGTCCAGCTGTTGCTCTGCTGGATTACCCTGCTGTTGCTTTGCTGCCAAGGAGAGGGGAAGGACTTTGCTTTGTGCTGTCTCCCCTTGCTTGAAGGAATCTTCTAGGGCCTGAGAAGAGCTAGCTCCCTGTTTTGAAGTCCCAGGAAGAAAAGGACTTCACCCCCAGCTTCCCCCCTGAGCGCTACTGAGAGAGTCCTGTCCTTCCTAGAGTGCATGGCCCATGTGTGGTGCATCTGGAAGTTGTACCCGTGCTGGGAAGCTGGAAACCAAGATTTAATGACTTTGCTAAAGAAAAGTTATTGCATCGCTCGCTGCGGAGCGCATCCCCGACAGTGTGAAGAAATTCCCACCGCTACGAAGGCCGAGATCGTCGCATCGCCTGTTGCCGCTGCCAGAGCCGTTGCATCCTTCGTTTGTGGGACGCACCAGACCGGTGCGGGAAGACTAACATCACTGCGAGTGTCATCGCAGAGCCTGTCGTCGCTGGGTGAGAACGCCGCACCGCTTGCTTGCGGACCGCATCCTGTCACTGCGAACATAGTCGTAGATCATCGCATCGAGGAGCTGCGAGAGAGAGATCACCGCTGGATGGGGTGGGCTCACGTCTGCCTACAGCTTCTCCGTCCGTCGCAGGGGCTCCCAACTGCTCACAGGAGCCCTGCTCAGATCCACAACTTGGGCACCTTTTCCGGCTCTCACACAGGCCCCGTCCAGTGTCAGGTGAACTCGGCCTGGCTTCCGGGTCGGCTGTGATTTTTCCATGGCAAACTCGGGGTGGGCACCCGCAATGAAAACCAAGCATAAGTGGGTGGGCACCCGCAATTCGAACATAGAAATAAGCAGGGTGGGCACCCGCCCACCAAGGCACCATAAAGTGGGGTAGGCTCCCACTTAGATTGGCATCACAGGGGAATTTCCCTCCATCAGGACGAGCTGCTCAGCACTGCAAAAACCTATGCACTCCTCTTCTGGGGAACATCAAGACATATCGCTCACAGGGCACAGGATGTCACAGCTCCTCAACCAAAAGTCCTGAAAGACCTGGAAAAGAACAAGCCCACTCAAAATGATCCTCGAGGTCCAGGGGCACAGCTGGGCCCAGGGAGGCCAGCACACAGGGCCCTACAGCAGGGAGGTAAGCCCCCATGGCAGTTCATCCTGGGCCCCAGCAGCAGCACGCCCCCAAGTCAGGTACAGGACACCATCATAGTACCATTTCATGGGGTCACAGCCCCTATATTTATTCTCAGGATTCCTTTGTCTGTAGTACAGGGCATGGGGTAACCAGATGCAACTGGTTCAGGGGTGATTTGGAGCACTTTGTTTTCGAAGCCCCTCTTCCCCTTTGTCAGGTGGGGGCTAGGTGATCAGACACACCACAGGGGGCGGAGCGAGCACTGTTAAGGCTGGGCACAATCCTTTTCAGAGTCAGGGGATTACTCCTCCCACTACTCCCAGTACTGATGTCCCATTCAGCCTAGGGCTGACTCACCCTGCCCCTCCTGGAGCCACACACACCTCCCGCCCCTGTCACTCACAAGCCAGACATGCAATTCACATCAGGCAAGCAGACCCATAGCACACTGAAATGACAACTTCTAAAAGTGGTATTCCTAAAATAACCACAATAAATCTGTGCACATCATTGTGCAGCATTTAATATTACAATTCCATACATACTAAACTTGACCACTCTGCTCCTCCCATACCATGAATTACCCCTGACACACACTGATCAGGGAATCCCCAATGCATTCCTATGGGAGGACAGGCCCACTTTACTAAATGTTTACAGAGTGCGCACACACTTTACACTGGACCACAGTCCTAAAGTTCCCAGAGGCCTAAAACCATCAACACCATGTCAGAGAAAAAAGAAAATGTTTAGGGGTGAACCAGTCAAAAGAGCCAAGTCCAACACCAGCCAAGTCAGAATTCTGATTATTTGCTAAGAACTACACACAAGAAACAGTACAAATCGTCCTATGACACTTAACAACGTCAAACCAAATCTTTCACTTGACAAGTCACTTGGATTCCCGCTGGACACCAACCTCATCCTCAAGGAACACTTTATCATAAAACAAGGACTGCCTTGTATGGCAAAGTATTGCCTGTCATTGACTGAGATGGAGCACATTCAAGCTGCATGTCTGGTTAAAGACACTTGGTCTATGTGTGCAGCCATATCTCAAGTATTTGGTTTCCCTGCAGTGAATATTGTTCTGGGTTAACCAAACAGGACATTAATGAAAAGCGCATCACAGCCAAAATGCAGAATTTCTTTTTTTTGACACATTTGAAAAAATGATTCAATAACAATGAGCTCCTACAGCAACCACCCAAGTGCATCATTAATATGGGCTGGTGGTTATACTAGCCTCATTCTAGGGGAGAGTTCTTCAAACTGTGGTGTGCGCCCCCCCCCCCAGGGGGGCGCGACACCATCCCAGGGGGGGTGCGCACGCGACCCTAACATCTTACTTTTGTTGTCCTCCACTGATCCCCGCATCGCAAGGCTTTACCCATTTCAAATAAGGAATTTCTTTCCATTAGCGAACTCCAGTGACAGAGGGTTGGAGGGTGGAGGGAGGGGAAATCATTGGGCGCGCCGTGCCATGCTTTTGTCTGCTAAGTGCTAAGAGTTCATGTCCCAGGAGGGGATTAATTGGTGAAGCTGAAATGCTTCAGCTGCAGTGGGAGGCAGGAAGTCTCCTTTGCTAAAAACGAAAGCAAACGAAGAGACAGTCCTGGTAATTCGTGTTCCATTTCAAAGCAGAGGAGACTCCTTGCCTCCCACTGCAGCTGAAATGACTGTTCCATAGCTGCCACTGTTTCAGATTGCTATGTGTTACACTTTTATAATTTCAGTTTAATTATGAGTGACATGTCAACCACTGAGTGACACTTTTCTCGCAAGCAAAATGAAGCAGTAATGACTAGGGAAAATTATATAAACATTAAAAATGACACACATATCGGAGCATTAATTCACCTAATTCACTTGTATAAATTCTAGACCGCCTTGGCTGCAGAGTTTATGTGAGTTATCAGATCTTTAAAAACAATTTCTGTAATATCAAAATTTGCAGTGTATTGCTTGGCTTTTTGAATTCCATGGAATAACTCTGTTATTTAAGGACCGAATCATACATTGACTTGAAAGTCATATTTGGCTAAATATATTTACGAACAAGCTACCTGAGAGCTTCAAAATATTGAATGGTTTTTAAATGTGACATATTGCTTTCCGTTGTCATGCTGCCACTGACATTCCTATTAGATTATATTTTTCCAAATTCAAATGCTTTGTATGCTCGTGGCGGTATTTAATTCACAGTTCTTATTACCCCCATGCACAGTCCTCCTTCCTGTCACATCACTCAGGTAAACTTGTGTGCCATTCTGCTCACTGCCACTTGGATCGCAGGTGGAAAAGGCCTAACTCCACTGTATGTCGATTGGATGGTAAAGACTGTGGGCCTTATAAAGTTATTTGCTGCCTCGTCACCACTGTAGCAGACGCAGTGTCTCTACCATGCCGGCGGTGGCTGGGCCGCCAAATCTACAGTTGTCTTCTGTTAAACAGACCCATACACACATGGGTAAAAGATACATCCTGGCTGCAGGTCAGCCATGCCAGCATGGTGTTCTTGTCATCACTTGTGGTTCCTGATTGTAGGCCTCCCAAAGCAGAAGGTGGTGAGCCCATCCTAAACTAAAACCCCCCATGGTCTGATAGTGTTCTTCCGTGGCGTGGTGCTTTTCTGCCCTACTACTAGTACTACACTAACCTCGTCACGTAGCTAAAAAAAACTGTATTCACGGCAGCAGCGGATAAGTGTTTAAAAAGATGTAATTGATAACAACAGTTTAGTTAATAGATTACCTGCTCAATCAGGAACAATCCTTATTCATTATCGTCACTGGACAGCAGCTGAGCCCGGATGCGGCCTGGTAGGCTTGGTCCCTCTCAGTCGCGTGGTACATTACTGCCACCGATGTGCCATCAGTCTTGCTGCAACCAATGAGCACAGCAACTTGTTGCACCCACTCTCACTGCGACTGCCCCCCCCCCCCATTTGCCCCCGGCACTGCACAGTGACCCTGACTCGTGAGCCAGCCAGCCTCTCTAGCACTGATTTTGGCTGACTGGTGCAGGTGGGATCCGATACCAAATTGCAACCATCCATGAGCCATCTTTAACACAGACGGTCGACGGTGCCCTGGATTGACAACGATGAAAATCAGCCACAGCTGGCATTAGTTACTGTTGGAAATACCTCGGTCAGCTGCAGTCAGAGCGGCAAGTTCAGGAGGAGAAGGAGCTGCGCATTTTAAGTTAAAGAAACACAGGCTGCAGCAGGAGGACCCTCGGAAGTGACGCACATAGCCTAGTATTGTGAGTCTACTTCATCATTGGGCACTAACTGCAGTGACATTGACACTTTAAGTTCAGCGCCATGTGTGTCAGCCCGGCCTGGAAGTGTGTCTAACTTGAATACTACAATTACATTGTAGCGGAACTAACGCGCAAGCCGCAGAGCTGCAAACAGATCTAGCAACATTGTTTGTCGGATATGGACCGTGATATGCACGTGGCGGTTGATTCCAGAAATTTCTGTCAGGTGGTGGGGGGGCCCAACATCTAAAAGAATTCAGATGGTGGGGCTCAACCTACAAAAGTTTGAAGACCTCTGTTCTAGGGGCATTGTTACCATTGTCATTAATTATGTTTATGTTGGAGAACATATGCTACATTAAACGTTTGCAAGCTGTAGGTTCATCATTTCTAAAGTTTTGAACAATGGGAAGTGCCATGGGTACCTATATTTTTTAGTGAGTCAAAATGTTATGTTTTCTAAGACTTTAGTCCTTAAAACAGTCGTGCATAGCTTCTGTTTAAAAATTTCATGTAATAAAAATAACCTAACCATTAACTTAATAATTATAGAAAATTGCAACTAAATGTTCACAACAAGATTTTTCTGAATACCATTACACTATAAATAAGACACAAATTTAATAATGTAAAAACATGCATTTTTACTGAACTTAAAATTAATTTTCATTTAAGATTCCCTTTACAACCACTAAACACCTTCCAATTGCACAGTTAACATCCAGATATTTCAGGGTCTTTTTACTAAGATTTAAAGCTGTGTTTGTGTTACAGAAGTGATGCAAATTGACACTAAATCTTTTTTTGCAAATTTACTTTATAGCTTGTTTAGTGCTGGAAAACACTCGAAAGTAGCACTTGGCATGGCTCAGCACCAAGGGGTGGTGCATGGGCATTTGCATGCAACCATCCAAGTTTCTGATGCTAAACCCTATTTACTTTGAAAAGTGAACAGGATTTAGTGTCAGAAAAGAGCACCGCTATGAAGGAGAAATGCTTTCCTTTTTCCTTTCCTTTCTGAGTTTGCACTGTGCAGCACACATACAAAGTGGGAAATGGTTTTAAGTTATTCTAAGTATTGTATATTGTACTGGACGCAACCAGTGCTAGACTCATGGAGACACCCTTGCACTCTGGTGCAAAGGTGTGTCTGTTGCGCACAGTTGCATATTCCTCTGCTGGCGCTAGGTAGAAGGGAAAAGAGTGTCATGTTTCTGTAAATATGGTGCTTTCCTACTCTCTCCATCTCACTCAGTGCAGTGCAGCATTTGCAGCTGTTGCACTACACTGCGTGAGAAACTGGTAAATCTGCCCCTTCATATATATCAGATGCTTTTTTAAGTCCTAAGGTTTCATACTTCAAGGAAATTGTTTTAAAAACAGTTTACGTACAGATAAAAACCTCTGACAATTCAATAAAACATAAAAACCATCACACTTTGTAGTCAGCCCGCATGTACATTTTCCATTATTACCTATGGTTACAGATTATTTTATAATCTTGTTTTCAAAATTTCAGTGCTGCTTGTCTAAGCGAGGGATTTTGAGGTGCATCAGTATATAGGAACCCATCCTCTCCCATCCATGGCTTTCTCAGAAACTGTACAAATGTTGTCCCAATTAGATACTGCATATCCTGTTCCTTAGCACAATCTTTAGTCAACACATGCCCCTCAGTCTTAGAGATACTTGTTGTAACTTACCCCAATGGTTCATCCCTTACGCTACCACCCCTCTCCCTTTCACTTAAGTGGTATACCCCGTGCCCTCCTGTTGAAGGCTGACATAGAACGTTGGTGTGTTCGCCAGAACGAGACACACGACAAGCTGGGGACACCTTCCCTATTTAATACTGCAATAAAGAAGCTGTAAACTATATGGTCTGGACCCTAATCACTACATTTTGTGGCGACGAGGTACGGAAGCTGTGCCAGGGACAGCTAGGTGTTCTCCCCCCTGGAGTAACCTGAGAAGCTTGGTCGGTAAAGAACTGTAACTTGGACTTACCGGTTCGTGGTGTCAAAGATCTAATCCGTGTGTTTTCACAGATGGTGGGTGAGGAT
Source organism: Lissotriton vulgaris (assembly GCF_964263255.1). Lineage (NCBI taxonomy): Eukaryota > Metazoa > Chordata > Amphibia > Caudata > Salamandridae > Lissotriton > Lissotriton vulgaris. The sequence goes on along the minus strand of NC_141695.1, from coordinate 281,271,059 downwards.
GGTCATAGAACGCGTCATCCCAGCTTCGCGGTTTGAGGAAACGGCAGCGTTAATGTTGTGTACTTCACAGCCTAGGAGTGACTTTCGAAGTTAAGTCTGCTGGCTTGGAAGGTCAGTGGTCAATTTCAAAACGGCTGATCTTTGCCGGAGCATTAAACCTGCTCAAGTGATTTCCGTGGTGCATAAGGAAGAATCTGAGCGGGCTGTTTGAAGTCGAGCGGTCCAAGCGATTTCAGTCCGGGCTTTCACGGCGAACTTTTGACACCCTTCTTGGCGTGCAGTGGTTCTGTGAAGTTGCAAGAGCTCTGTGTGGGACGTCGTCTCGAGGAAGAAAACTGTGAGGACAAGTTCATAAGACTTAAATATTTCATGAAGAGAAGCGGTTTGAAATTCATGCTGCTGTGACTGAAAATCATCCTCATAGGAAGTTCCCGCCTACAGACGCTGGGTGCCGTTGATTGGACAATTGAGGAAAATTAAACGGCAACAGAAAGAGGACTCATATCCTTTCTCTTCGTTATTGTTTAGCATAATAGTGGGATATGTTAAGTGTTGTATGAAGAATATGTATATATTTCTTCCCGCAGCTGTAAGTGGATGAGCTTAACATGGTCTGGTAAATAAGCCCTTTACCTTTCCTCCCTCCTGAAGTAATTCTAGAGTGCCTTTTTCTCTATCATTGCTCTGTATTTTGGGAAAGGGGGAAGAAGCTAGGACTTCCTCAGGGGTACATCCTTTCATGGCCATGGCAGGAGCGGGCATGAGTCAGCCGCCACCATTCCGAAATGAGCTAGGCGAGCCTGACATCTCTTGGAAGAGGTGGGAAGGAATTTTCAAATCGTACCTCATAGCAATAGGGGGTGGTAATTACAAAAATTTGAGGAAACAACACATTTTACTGCACAACTTAGGTATTCATGGCAGGAAAGTTTTTGAAGACTTAACAGGCAGACTGGTGGATGAAGAACAAGAAGAGGTAGAAGGGACTAATGTGTATGAGTATACTCTGAGGAAATTGGAGGAACATTTTAAAGTAAAACTTAATGTAGTACTGGAAAGGCACACATTTTATAAAAGGGTGCAAAAGAAGGATGAGAAAGTCACAAACTATGTTGCAGTCCTGAGGGGTTTATCTGCCACTTGTGAATTTGGGACATTGACGGATTCCATGATTAGAGATCAAATTATGAGGTGTACTAATGATCCTGGGATCCAAGAGGAACTGCTCACTAGGAATCCAGATCTAGGTGAAGCACTAAGCATAGCAAAGGGGTTGGAGCATACAGCGTTGTGCATGAAGGAAATGAAAATTCATGAGGGAGTTAATAGAGAAAAAAGTGTGAGCAAGGTTGCACATGAAGGGGAGAAAGTATATAAGGGGGGAGAAAAAGTGAAGAGCAATCAACGCAGTAATGCTGAGGGTTTATTTTGCTACAAATGTGGTAGTCCCAATCACTTGGCGAACAATTGGAAGTGCCCTGCGAGGGATGTTTTGTGTAGAAAATGCAATAGGAGGGGGCATTTTTCAAAAGTTTGTAAAAATATTAATCAAAAAGTACATGCCATAGAAAATGTTGAGAGAGATGATGGGGGTGAGAAAACCTATATTTTTCAAGTGGAGGATGACATTGCAAATGATGATAACAATTACCCCAAGTGTGAAATCACCCTTGATGGGGAGAAGTTCGATGTATATGCAGATTCGTGCTCCCCTTTTACTTTGATTGACAAAAGCATATTTGATGAGAAATTTGCCAAACACAAAGTTGATCTAGAGAAAGCTGACATAAGTCCAGTGGGGTACTGTAGGGAACGTATCCCATTAGAAGGTATGGCTAGGATGAGGATCACATTAGGGAAAGGTAAACTGTAGGAAAAGTCTATGTAACTACGAGGGGTTCTAGCCTCCTGGGGTGGAAACATCAGAAGGAGTTAGGGATTAAGCTAGACCCCAACAACAGAGAACAGGTACTTCTAGTGGAACCTCCTAATATTGCAGAAAACCTAACCTCAGAGTTTAAGGAGGTGTTTAGTGAAAACCTGGGAGTGCTAAAACACGACATGCATAGAATCACTCTTAAAGAGGGGGCTGTACCTGTAGTACATAAAACTCGATCTATTTCACTTCGCATGAGGGAGCCATTGGAAAGGGAGTTGGAAAGGGGTTGTCATGGAGATTGAAAGCTCTGCATGGTTGGCTCATCACAACCAAGGATGGAGGAAAGAACATAAGGCTCTGTGTGGACTTGCGAGACTTAAATGCCAACATCATAGTGGACAGATAACCCCTCCCGAGAATCGGCGAGATGTTGAGCACCATACAGGGGCGAAATATTTCAGTGTCTTGGACCTGTCCTCTGCCTATTATCAGATTAAGCTTCATCCGGAGTCTCAATCACTGACGGCCTTCACAACCCCGTTTGGAAATTTTAAATTTCTGCGGATGCCTTTTGGTTTGGCATCTGCAGCTGCAGCCTTCCAACGGGTAATGCAGCACATTTTCAAAGACTGCACAAAAACAATGTGCTTTCAGGATGATATCCTGATTTATGGAGCTGATGAAAAAGAGCACAATGACAACATCAAAGGAGTTTTGGAGAGACTGAAGGGAGTTGGTTTCACCACAAGAGTGAGCAAATGTAAGTCAGGTGTGAGTTCAGTGGACTATCTGGGTCACACCATTTCCGAAGAGGGCATCAAACCGAAGTGTGATCTTGTTAATGCGGTGAGATATGCCCCCACTCCCACCAACAAAGAAGATGTTGTGTCATTTCTAGGATTGGCGGAATACATGGCGAAATTCATCAAGGATTTTGCCACAATGTCTCATCCTTTGAGAGAGCTGGTAAAAAAAGATAGCATATTCAGCTGGGGAAAGGATCAAGAGATGGCTTTCAAAAAAATAAAAGAAGCAATCATACAGGCACCTTTCATGGGAAAATTTAATCCGGAAAGAGACATTATAATTTCAACAAATGCCAGCAACAAAGGGATTGGGGGCACTTTAGCACAGAGGGTGGAGAAGGAAATAAAGGTGGTAGCTTTTGCGTCCAGAACTCTCACCGTTCCAGAAGCAAACTATTCAACCGTGGAAAAAGAGGCCTTAGCCGTCTACTGGGCAATCAAGCATTTCAAATATTATGTGTGGGGTATTCAATTCGAGGTGCATACAGACCACAAGCCTTTGGTGCCATTGTTTACTAAAAAAAACATGGAGAACATGACCCCACGCATAGCGAAGTGGGTCTTAGGCCTACAAGGCTACAATTTCAAAGCAGTGTACATACCGGTACAACAAAACAAAGTGGCGGATTTCCTATCGAGGGCTCCCATCTGCGGTGAAGCTGAGGATGAGAAGGTCGGAGATACAATTTTGGAAGTGAGCTTGGCAGCAGTGGCGAAAGATAATTGGGAAACACATATGGAACAAGATGAAATCTTGAAGAGTGTGAAGACATATACTGTGTCCGGATGGCCGAACAAATGTAAGGAGCTTGAAAGGGAAATTCAACCATATTGGAATGTTAGGGAGGACCTTTCGTTGGAGGGGAAATTCTTCCTAAAGTCAGGAAAACTAGTTCCCCCGGAGGGGATGAAGAATCAAGTGATTGAGCTGGCCCATGAGGGTCACTTAGACCGCAGTCTTTGCAAAGCAAGATTAAGTGCAGATTACTGGTTCCCAGCAATGGATCGTGAAATGGAGGAAAAAGTACGTGAATGTTATGCTTGCAGCTTAAGCGACAAATCCAAAGCGACAAAACACGCACCCCTGATCCCGGTTGAAGTCCCGATGGTACCCTGGGAAAAGCTTGGTTTCGACATTACAGGTCCCATTCATGGGAGAGGTCCCCCGGACTGGTACTTGTTGGTGTTGATTGATTATTACTCCAACTGGATAACTCACAAGGTGGTACACAATATCAACACTAAGTCCTTGATTCACTTCTTAAAGGAGGTGTTTTCGAGAGAAGGCATTCCTACAACAATGGTAACGGACAATGGCGTACAACTAGTCTCGGAAGAGATGAAAGAGTTTCTAAAGGACTGCTCGATTACCCATGTCCCTACACCATTATATTGCCCAAAGGCAAATGGGGAAGTGGAAGGAGCGAACCGCATGTTGAAAGAATGCATGGTCTGGACCCAAATTACTACAATACTGATATCTATATTTTTGTTTTTACCTCTGAGAGATTTTCTGGTATGCCTAGACATCATTATGGGGCCCTCTTACTCCTTAGAAGTTGTAGACCACAAAATGCTAGTCCTCTTTATTTTAAAGCCTTTTTTTCCCTATCTATACTTTATGCAAATCTACTTTGTCTGCACAATCTTAACATAGGCCAAATGACAGAATTTGGGGATCAAAGAGGTTTTGACAAAAGGTGTACTTTTATTTTACAGAAGTAGTTATCTTTGATATGCTCCTGCTTTGCGTGGTCATTGGTGATGTCATGATTTAAACTATTGCCTTCCGACTTCTGACTGGATATTCACTGTCATTTCTAAAGCAGTCACAGTTCCTGCATACGAGATCAGTCTTACAAATCAATAAAGTAGCTGACTGCCAGAGCTTGTACATGCTTAGAAAGTCTTCCAGCCTTTTTTCATTTCTTTCATAGCCTGAGCATGAGCTGGGTCATCGGAATGACAGATTATGTTGAAAAGATTCTGGTTTGACGCAGATTGGAGATTTTTCCAGCAGCAATTGAACCTCTTTAATAGCCAAAATCTTTGCCACCTTAAGTTTTTCTGATTCTCGTTCACTAAAAATGGCATTGGAGAAAGATTATACTGATTCAGGAGGAGGGCCCACTTCTGTTCTACTAATAATACCAAAAATAAAGCAGATTCTATTTTAGCACCAGTTGTTTCTTGTTTACACTTTAATCCTAAAACATTCCTGAGTGTACTATGGACTAGGCTGCCTTGCCTGATCCACATGGATATGTGACTGATTTTCTTAGAATGAGCCTGGTTACGAAACACATATTGTGAGTGGTAGGATTTGGGTTTGTGATTTGCAGGTGTATGCAACCTGTCAAAGCAGGTAGCACAATCCTAGTCAGTGTAAGTCAGATACACACCATAGAATAAACCATGCACACCCTCTGGCAGCTTGGCACAGAGCAGGCATACTTAACCTAGGAGACAATGTGTAAAGTATTTGTACAACACTTCAAACAGTAAAATAGTGAAAATACCACACAAAAAGATGCTAGTTGGAAATATATGGCTTAATTTATTGAACAAAACAAAAACAGACAGATATCCAAGATGTATAACCAGATTTATGAATTTTTGATGAATACCAGGGCTATCTGGTTGTGCTAGACCGGGTCAAATCCAAAAGTTCAAGCTGGGTCATATACAGTGACCAGCATTGGCCTGCTGAAACAGTAACTTGGTTCATGGTTACGTCGAGGATGAGATGAGAGGCGCAAAGGAGGCATGGATCCATTGGATTTAGGCAATGCACCAGCTCCGAGCCACCGAAAGTCAGAAATAAAAGCAGTGCGCCGCAACGTGTAAGTGCCAGCTCTTACCTCCCATCCTGCCCAGTATGGCCCATCAGGATGTGGATGGCATATAAGTCACACCTAAGCTCCTTTTTTGTGTGGCTGTCTAGAGGGAATGCCCAAAGCCTAGCTGTAACCAACCCCAGACATTTATTAGGAGACAGGCAGAAGCCAACAGTTGGTTAAAGTAAAAAAAAATGCCAATTTTCTGAAAGTGGTCCAGAATGACAGTATAATTTCACCATAAATTGTGATTTCAAATTGTGATTCCAGTGACATCAAACATGGAGGTCCCATCTGTTCCTAATTTGAAAATACACTTATAACATGTATTAAGGTAATCCCGATGTTGACCTTTGGGATGAATTTAAGGTGTTTTCACTACTAGGACATATGTAACTTAGAAATTGAAAGCACCTGTCCTACCTTTTAACCCCTTCAGCGCTGCGCGAATTCCGCTGCGGTGCTGAAGGTTCTAAAGAACCAATAGAACCATGACGGACCGGTTCCGTCATAAGCACAGCCCAACCGACGCTCATGACGGAACGGTTCCGTCATGAGCATGGAAGGGGTTAAACACACTGCACCCTGCCCTTGGGCTTTCCAGGGCCAACCTTAGGGGTAACTTATATGTATTAAAAAGGAAGTTTTGGGCCTGGCAAGAGAGTTAACTTGCCAGGTCGAAATACAGTTTAAAACTGCACACACCGACTCTACAGCATGTGTAAAGGGCTACTTAGGTGGGTGGCAAAATCAGTGTTGCAGATTCACTATTAGCATTTAATTTACAGGCCCTCAACATATGTAGTGCACTTTACTAGGGACTTATAATTAAATTAAGTTATGCCAATTGTGTTTACTCCAATGTTACCATGTGTTAAGCAGATGGCACATGCACTTAGTGTGCAGAGTCCTAAAGCAAACAAAAATGAATTCAGCAAAAAGGGGGGAGAGGAAGGCTAAAATGTTTGAGGGTGACTATGCAGAAAGGGCCATTTCCAAAAGTAAGCTTACTAAGAATGTTCAGCGGATTGCAGCCCACCCCATTCATTACCATTGGTTGGCTTTACAGTCAGTCTTATTTGCTTGCTTTCTATTGGATGGGTTTACTTGTTTCAGCCTCTCCATCTTGTGTTTGTCCATCCCATACAGCATAGCTTCATTACCATCTCTTTAATTTGCACGTTTCTGTGCTTCCTGTGCTTGCTTATAGGGATCTACTTTTCTCTTTTTATTCAAGCATTCCAAGAAAGCGCATTTGTTTTCCAGCAGTCACCTTTGTGAGATTTTCTCCTGCCCCCTCGTTTTCTCTTGCCCAAACGCCTCTCTCTCCCCATTACACTCAAAACATTCTTTCTTGCCGCTGTGTTCCTGACCTAAATACAGCCCAGCAAATAGCTCCTATTACCCATTCACCCATTCATATTTTTTATCAAGTACTTTTACATTGTATTTTAAAACGGAGCTTTTGCACTACTCTTTCCATGTACAGATCCATCTTAGATTTAAAAGAATTGTTGTTTGATAGGCGGATGTGTGCTTGAGCGAACACATACAATGCTACAAAATGACACAACAGGCATGTGTAAAGGGGATTAATGCACAAGGATAACTTACACTTTTGAGTATGTTTGTACTTTGAAAACAGTGTATTTCTTTCTGTATTCCCAAACTCCAAGTGTAAAATGCTACAAAATTTTAAATAACATGTCTCAACCCCCTGAGTATAGCATGGAAGCACTTACTGGTAGTGCGGATAACCTGTCCAATAAATGGCAAGGAATTGTCAAAGATGAACCTAGGTTCTTGGCTTACTCGATCAGAGTAGGGTGGTGACCGCAAGAGTCCGACCAGCACAGCTCAGACCAGACTTGTTGAGTCGGTTTTTCTGTCTGGCACACATGGGCTACTTTTTCAGGAGTGGGTCAGTGCTAGACCACAGACTCAGCAGGTGCAGTCCAGACATCGGCACTACCTCTCTTTGCAGGTACTAAGGGGCATCAGGGTACTCATTCTTCTTTATTCTCTGCAGAACACATGTGATCCGGGGTCTGGGAGCCAGGGGTGCAACTTCTAGGCCCACTACGCGATAAGGACAAGGGAGCATCTATCTGTAGGCTACCAGGTCCCCTCCCATCTGATGATGACTTCCTGTGAAGTTTGTCAATCACACAGAAGTACAACTGGCTAGGGCAAGGGGGAAATAAGATAGAGGATGTCCTATGGAGACCTAAAGGGGGAGATTCCCTCAGGACAAGAACCCTCACTCACCGTTAGGTGACATGCTTCATCATATGGGTTCCCTCCTCAAACAGAAGTGTGGGCTACGACTCCCCTAGGGGAGGAGCTGAGGCTTTTTATCTCCGAAAATGAGTGTCGAGATGGAGTAAATGAGGGGTAGAGTGCAGAAAGGCGTGGTATGAAAATGTCTGACTGAGTGCAGTCAAGCTTTATTAGGTGGTCACAGCTACATTATTAAAATAAGAGAAGGGGTAGGGATTCGATAGATACCCTACAGTGTTAGGTCAACATGTTTCTGCCACCATAAATTCGGTAGGACCTAATTTTACCAGTCACTCTGCAAACCAAGAGATAAAAGTGAAAAGTAGAAAAGTAGAAAGGGTATACATGCCACTGTAATGGAGTTAGCAGTCCAGTAGCTGGGGTGGGCGGAGCTAGGTGGGCAGAGGGGAAGAGGTGGGGTCAGGACAGGAAAGGGTCAGTTAGAGTAGGGACGGTGAACGACACAGACACAGTAATAAAGAGTTGAGAGTATACCCGCCTGTGTCCGTGTATCCTTGTAGTACGACACTACAACTGGCGACAGAGGGTGGGATCAGAGAAGCAGAACCCACTCAAGTGCACCCCGTCCCGCAGCGTGGAGCGTCCAGAGCTCCGCTGCGCAAGTGATCCTGCGGCGCCAAAGGGGAGGCCCCCCAGGAGTGACCGGCGGCCGCTCGGAAGCGGGAAAGAGCCGAGAAAGAAAGAGAGCAGCGTGAAAGCGCCTAAGCGCCAAGAAGGAAAGCGCCGGTCGCGCTGGACGCGCGGAACCCATAAGCGCGAAAGCGAAGTGAGAGTCGGTAGTCCACCCCGACGCTGCCCCAGCGCCTCCTGCAGCCCAGCGAGAGCAAGAAAAGAACCCCACAAGCGAGAGGCGAAGTGCCCCGCAGCCGGCACCGACGCCGGCGGGAAAACAAAGCTTTGTCACCTGACGCGTGGCAAACGAGACCAGAGGGCCAAGCCGAGCAGCAAGCCGAGCAGCAGAAACTCACCTCAACCCTGCTCGAACAGCAGAAGCCAGCAACCGTGAGTTCAGTGGCCCAGAGAGTGTGTGCCTGAAAAGAGGGAAGAGACCTCGTGTGCTGCAGAGGGGGCGGCCATCTTAAGGTCAGGCAGCCTGGAAGACAAACCCTACTTGAGTGGGCGGCGGCCATCTTTGAGTCAGGCGAGAACCAAAAACAAGCACTGGCAGCACAAGTTGATGAACTGTGACCAGATAGCCCAGCAAACCTTACCGAGTGAACGCCGGCAGCAAGAAATAAACAAGCATTGGTGGCTGAAGTGAACAATTGTGGAAATAAACGCCAGTAACTGCAACCAAAGTCAAAACAAGCACTGAAAGTCCACCGTCAGAATGTCTAACCCTCCCGCGCAAAGGGAAGTCAAGGGAGGAACGCATCTGCGAGCACCAAAGCCATTAACCATCACAACAGGGAGCAGCATGGGCCTAAAGTGGCAAGAATGGGTAGAGGACCTTGAGGACTACCTTGAAGGGTCCAAAATAGAATCGGAAAAAGACAAAATAATAACCCTTCGCAACCTAGGGGGGCGTGAGATAAGCAAGATCGTACGAGAGATCCCGACCACAGAAGGTGATACTTTTGCCAAAGTGAGGGACGTGCTGAATAACCGTTTTCTGCACAAAAGGAATGTCGATTACGAGCGACACAAGTTCCACCAACAGCGCCAGGGCAAAGAAGAGCCACTGAGCTCTTTCATACATCGACTGCGACGTCAGTCCCAATACTGTGACTTTACGAGTTTCTCGCCCGATGCAGCCATCAAATCCCAAATAATCTCTGGGTGTCACTCGGAGTCGCTGAGACGACGACTACTAAGAAAACAGCAAGAACTCGCGGAGATAGAGGAGAATTCCCGGCTGTATGACCAGGCTGAAGAAAATGCAGCGGATATCGAGACTGGACCCGGCACCAGCAATGAACATGCCAATCGCATCTCTGACCGACGACATGGAAGACAGGATCATCGTGGCAACCCGCGTGACAGGTCACGCCGATCCAGATTTTCGCCCAGGCGACGCTCGGACTACAGAAGGAAGGAACCTGAGAGGAGAGATCGGCGGCCCGACCGCACGAGGCGGTGCTTCAGGTGCGGGTATGACTACCCTCACATCGACTCCTGCCCTGCCATGGGACAACACTGCAGAAAATGTGGACGGTCCAATCACTTTGAGGCCATGTGCAGCGAATACCACAGAGAAAGACGCAGTGACAACGACAGAAGAGACAGCCAGCAGAGGCCCTCGAGATCCGAGACCAAACGTCACCACATCTGAGCAGTTCAGGGTGACTCCACTCGGTCTCCAGCGTCTTCTCACTCCAGCCACGAATCTAGACGCTCCAGATGGGACCGTCGTTCTCCGTCAAGAGAATCAAGATCATCCTCATCCAGGCGGTCTCTGTACACCACCGAATATGTCAACATCGCTGACAACGATCAGCTCAAACGTTACCCACGTCTCGACATCAAAGTGGGTAACCACGCAGCGAAATTCGTGATGGACAGTGGCGCATCACTCAATTACATCTCAGTTGCTGAACATGAACGCATGGACCCAAAACCCCACTTGCGCTTCGCGCCTGTCCGTGTGTAGATCTGGATGTCGAGAAAGCCACTCCCGTGCCTCGGCAAGTTCGATACCACCCTCACGCACGGCGACATCTCTATCCCAGCAGTCATCCATGTCATTAAGGGGCCCGATGCTGACTGTCTGATGAGCCTCCCCACCGCTGAACGCCTCCGTTTAGTGCATGTGCTCTTCAATGTGAACGACAGCTCGGACTATGTTGTAAAATTTCCATCACTATTCCAGGGCCTGGGCAAATTGAAAGGCCGACAGATTCACTTACACATCAATGAACAAATCAAACCAGTAGCCCAACATCCACGGCGGGTGCCCTTCCACCTACAATCGGCGGTTGAAGATGAACTGCAAGAACTCTTGGACGCTGACATCATCGAGCGCACTGAGGGTCCCACCCCCTGGGTGTCCCCGGTGGTCATTGTTCCCAAGAAAGGGACCCCCAATAAGGTCCGTCTCTGTGTGGACATGCGCCTGCCGAACACGGCCATCGAAAGGGAGAGACACCCCGGCCCACACTTGAGCGACATGATCACAGCGCTCAATGGGGCGAAAGTGTTTTCTAAACTGGACCTGAACAAGGGCTATCATCAGCTCGAACTGGACGACAGCTCACGTTCCATCACCACTTTTGCGACGCACCTTGGTCTATTCCGCTATAAAAGACTCAGTTTCGGCGTCTCATCAGCTGCTGAAATCTTCCAAGAGGCAATACGTCTTGTCATCCAGCACGTACCCAATGCCCTCAATTATAGCGACGATATTTTAGTTTACGGATCTGACATGCGAGAGCACGACATCGCCCTTGACCGCGTCTGCCATGCCTTGATGGACGCCAACTTGACCCTCAACAAAGCGAAATGCGAATTTCATCAATCCACCTTGAAATTCTTTGGTCACATCTTCTCGTCCAGTGGTATGAAACCGGACCCCGACAAGATCGCCATGCTCAACAACACCAAGAGTCCAGCTGACGTCAATGACCTACGTTCCTTCCTAGGAATGGCGAGCTACTGTGCCCGCTACATTCGTGACTACGCCACCGTAAGTCACCCACTGAGACTCCTCACAAAAGCTGGTCAGCCGTTTGATTGGACCCCGGAATGTGAGCGTGCCTTCGTTGACATCAAACGCGCAGTGGAATCAGCTGACTGCCTCTCTTATTTCAACCCAAGGAGGAAAACTGAAATCACCGTTGACGCCAGCGCCGTAGGCTTAGGAGCCATTTTGGCCCAATACGACAACGATTCGGACCAGAGGCGAATCATCGCCTACGCCAGTCGGAGCCTGACTGACCCTGAAAAGAAATACTCCCAACCTGAGAAGGAGAGCCTGGCCGTTGTGTGGGCGTGTGAGCATTTCCACATCTTCATCTACGGAAAACACTTCACGCTCATAACCGACCACCAAGCCCTTGTCACAATCTATGGGAATCCCAAGTGCAAAATGCCCCCCAGGATTGAAAGGTGGGGCTTACGGCTTCAAGAGTACACCTTCACAATCATTCACAAACCGGGGAAGGCAGAGAATCCAGCAGATTACATGTCCCGCCACCCCCAAGATTCCTCAGAGACTGCGCCCTCCATCGCGGAAGAATACATCCACTTTGTGACTGGTCATGCTCGTCCACCAGCCATCCCCATGCTCACCATCCAGGAAGCAACCACACAAGACAACATCTTGCAGGCAGTACTAAAGCGCATACAATCCAACAGATGGAGGTACCACCCGCAGGAAGAAGAGGAGGACCCTGCCATCAAGAAAGAACTCCAGGCCTTCCGTCATGTCGCTGACGAACTCTCCGTAACCAGTGACGGCCTCCTCCTGAGAGATCACAGACTAGTCATCCCGGCGACACTGAGGCAAGGAGTTATCGACCTCGCTCACGAAGGCCATCGAGGGGTCGTCTCCACCAAAAGAGCACTGAGAGAGGGTGTCTGGTTTCCGGCCCTCGACCAGATGGTCGAGGACACATTGAAAAACTGTCACCCTTGTCAATTGACCAGCCACAACAACCCACCTGCACCTCTACAGATGACCCCATTGCCCAACGGGGTGTGGCAGGAGGTTGCTATGGACTTTTACGGACCCCTACAATCAGGGAAGTACATAGTCGTCATCATAGATGAGCATTCCAGATTCCCTGTGGCCCAGTTCATATCATCCACCAGCACCACCTGCACCATCAAGGTACTTGAAGAAATCTTCGAAACCTGGGGCGTCCCCAAGGTCATCAAGACGGACAACGGGCCCCCATTCAACGGCCACGAATTCAGCAATTTTGCGAAGCACATGGACTTCCAACATCGCAAAATCACACCACTCTGGCCACAGGCCAACGGCACCGTGGAAAGGTTCATGTCCACCATCAAGAGAACCTTCCAGCAAGCCACTGCCGAGAGAAAAGATCTACAGTCAGCACTAAACGAAGTCCTCTGCGCCTATAGGACCACTCCACACTCCACGACAGGCCAGTGCCCTGCCACCCTCATGCTTGGGAGAACAATAAGAAATCGGATCCCAACATGGGACGGAGCACTGAAGAAGCCCCTCTCGGATCAGCAACTCAGTGACATGGTCGCAACTGATCAGTGCAGCAAGGAGAGGATGAAGGAATATGCTGACCACAAGCGGAGGGCCCGGTCACCCTCCCTCAAAGAAGGCGACAAAGTCTTTGTCAAGCAAGAACAACGCCAAAAGACTGACTGTCGCTTCAAGGATGAGCCTCTCACAATTGTACAACAAAAGGGCACCATGGTGACCGCGGAATCAGGAAATCGACGAGTCACCCGCAACGCGTCTCACTTCAAGAAGTGTTCTCCTGAAGACCATGACTACATACCTACCATCCCCACACCTGAGGGTCGAGACGAACCTGGGACTGTCGCACCCAGCCCTGAACATTCTCCGACACGAGAAGCAATGACCGAGAACATTGTGTCCACACCAGCGAGACCCCGGCGTCACGTGCAGCCTCCGAAGAGACTGATCGTGGAAATGGACTAATCTTTATTCCAATTGTTATTTTGTTAAGAAAGGGGGAGATGTAATGGAGTTAGCAGTCCAGTAGCTGGGGTGGGCGGAGCTAGGTGGGCAGAGGGGAAGAGGTGGGGTCAGGACAGGAAAGGGTCAGTTAGAGTAGGGACGGGGAACGACACAGACACGGTAATAAAGAGTTGAGAGTATACCCGCCTGTGTCCGTGTATCCTTGTAGTACGACACTACAGCCACCACTGGAACAGTGTGGCCTGAAGTTCAACATCAGTCTTCTGTTCAGAGAGAAAAGTGAAACTATATTGCATAAAAGTCACGTGCACTCTCTGTGCTTTTGGACCATCTCGTAGTACCCAGCAAGGAATGCTGCAGTTGTCCCTCTTTGAGATGGCAGGTAATGCCTTCTCAAAGAAGGACGACCGCGACATTCCTTGATGGGAATGATAAGTATCTGCGATGCTGGCATACAGAGAGTCCAGTCCATGTCTTCTATCATTTAACCTGGTGGCATGAGTGTTTTCTCTCTCCCCTCCTCCACACCCTCTTCTGCCTGGCGCTAGGTTTCCTACGCTGTTCTGGGATCGCTGTACAGGAAGTGTGCTACTTATAAGCAGAGATGGTGGGTTTGGCTTTGCTATTCAGTCTCTGAGTATTCAATGGTAGTGACAGATCTAATGTACATCTTGTCCCGGCCTATGATCTGGGCACAGTTTCTACTTGTCTCTTGTCATGCTTTGCTCCTAGCTCTGGTGCTAAACTGTCTTTTTTGATTGAGATCCCTGTCCCATTCCTGGCCTGGGTGCCTGCTGCGACAAGTCCTTAAATGCAGAAAACAGACCATGACAATAATAGCCTTTTGGAATCGCAATTGCAACCTGCCAAAAGTAGGCCAGCAAGAAATTGACTGTTTAATCTTTTTGTTTTTTTAGGTTTTCTGTTTCAAGTTCTCACTGAAAATCTGTGCTACAATAAAGCTTTTGAGACTAAGATCCTTCTCAAGTTTTAGATCTGGAAATATTCTCTTAATGATCTAATGAAAGATGCACAAATAGCGTCATGACATAATACATTTTCCCTACCAATCCCACATTACATATGCTGCTAGCTTCCCAATACGATGAAAGGTGCAACTACATGTTCGCATTGCTAACCAAGCTAACCAAACTAATGAATACTTCATTACAAGCTGAACCACATGTCCATTTACACACAGGGTTCCTGTACTGCTCCAGATATTTCCTTTTTCTTAACTTTGCAGTTTCTTGTTGTAAATACACTTAGCGCAGGTTTAATGACCAACGTGGTGCAAAAAAAATACAAAACAAACCTGGACATCTCCAGTGGGTTTTTCAGTCAGAATGTAGTGCCTTAAAGTGAGTATCTAACCACCTTTCGTTTTAGGAGGGTGCTGTTCTCATTTTAGTGCTTGCCTATGGGCTATAAGCACAGTTCTAGTTTGTTCCCAGTGTGCATCATAGAGATCTTACAAACCAGATCTTGAGGTTTTGCAAACATTGATGATAGCTGCCTTACTGATGAAGATTTAGATCTACACCTTACTAAAGTGGACAGCATTGTGACCATAGTAACATCACATGGTTACAAAATTAATTTTAATTTTAAAAATCAAAGATTGCCCACCTGACTGTAACTTTCTTAGAATATGAGTTATCCAATGAGGGCAAGGGTCTAGCACTGAACTGCCTTCAGACGAGTGCTACCTTGCAGCCTCCTGATACACTGAAAAAGCTGCAATCCCTTCTGGCATTTCTTAACTTTGGACATACTTACTTGCCTCACTAGCGTGAACAATTGAAGCCCTTGTACGACCTAATTTCTCCCACGTATTCAGCTGAACAATGGACACACTGACATCTTGTGGCCTTTGCAAGCAGGCAATAAGACCAACTTATTAATTGGAGTCTTACCCAATCACTATAATTATACCCATGTGACCTACTCTCAAATGTATTCCTTAGCCCAAGCACATTTCGGTACCATTGAAAAAATCCTTGCAGCTCTGCACACAGATACTTTGAAGGAGCAACCTTTGGTGCAGGGAAGCATTCCCCATTCTCAAACCCTAAACCAAGGCTGGTGTAGTGGGCCTCTTCTTTAAGGGCAGCCGATGTAAAGTTTCAGTATGATCCTACTCTTCGTACTCAGGCTTTTTTCTAATATGAACAAAACATTGCTCCAACTCGAACTACTTTATCCATTGAGTCATATCAGAGCATTATCTCTATGGATGGCTCTGCCCAGCCAGCGATAGTAACAAAATACAAGTACTCCGCAACCTGTGTGGCAGTGTAAGGTGTAGAGAGAGATTGTGAATTCCATCTGCAGTGCTAAAATCCTAGATGACAGTGCTGCATGCAAAACTACATGCCTTGTTAGTTTTATTACATAAGGCTGATTTATCCATTCCTTCACTTATTGTGTCTGAGTCATGTTAGAGCTCGTGCTTATATATGGAAGTTCAGAATCAGAGCAGAACAAAGTGGGAGGTTAGAGTACTCTCACAACGAGAGGACTGATTTTTTTGCTTGTCCTTCCCTTTGAGGCACTCTCATGCTGGTTCATCCTTTCTTCATAGCATTTGAGTTAATTAATTTGAATATTAATTCAAACAAGATCATCTGATTGTAATTTGCTGCTAACCTGATTTTTGTCTTCTGTAAACCACTAGCATTTTGTGGAGCCTAATGTTGCTACACTTAAAATCCTTAGAGGGTTAACATCTCTCCCGGGCCATCGAGAGAAAGCACATTACGATTGTTGAATTTATCACTTATAGATGACAAATTGTTTAAATGGAGGCTGGATGTCTAACATCTTGCTAAAGGTGTTACTAAGCACCTGTACATGTATTATTACATCAAGCTCACTTGATATTGGCATGATTTTAAACTGTGGAGTTCATTTCAAGAGTCACTTTCTGAATGTGGACTGCAGAAGCCCTATATTATCTGGAATGGGTACCCTTTGACTACGTCTTTGTGTAGCAATCAGCTTTTAAGTTTGCATTATTTGTATATATGACGCACCATTTTGTAACATTGTTAAAAAGTGACTCCAGAGCTCAGAGTATGGAGTGGTTTGTATAGTGCTTGAAAGTCCTTGTTGCTTGTACAATTTTCTCTCACTACATTTTGCATCTTCTGCATATAAGTAGGACAATTAAAGTGGAATATTACAATGGTAGTGGCCAAAACCTATTGCAAATTTTATGGCAAGACATGAAGGCTCTTATTATACTTTCTCTTACCTTTACTACTCTTCACAAGAAAAGCAATAGCAATTCAACATTTCTTTACAAAAAGTCTACCAACATGACTCCTTTGATAGACATAAGTAACATATTTCCACTAATCCGCTCATTCCCACCGAGGTACAGAAGCCTCCGTCAAGACCACCTCTTGCCCTGTCCTTTTCTGTTCATTTGCAACTCAAGTGCCCAAATATGTATTCCTACTTACTTGGGTGATCACTGTGTATGCTTGAAACGTACATTGGAATTAATTTGCAGCCTGGAATATTGGTGGAGTTTGTTTCGGGGTTGCTGTCTGTCCACTACAGCATTAACTCAGTGGATTGTTGTGAGCTGCAGGATCCTGGAAGGTATTACCCCGGTTCGTACAAAGGCAGCTTACCTTTGAGGAAGGTCAGATCACATATGTGAGGCAGGCTCATGGAGGATAGAACTGTGCTGCCTGTGTTTGCAGGTGGCCCGGAGGCCTTGTATGTCTCAGCCCATGTCCTCATTTGGATCCTGCTGTGTCTAAAGCTCGGCTCGTTGAATGTTCATAGCAGGCCTACATAGGCCTTCCCCTTTTGCCCCTATTGTGCGGAGCATAACATTGAAACCTGCCACCGCAGACTGATGTGGCTGATGTCTGACCTCAGGGATAGGCTTATGGGCTGACCACTAAAGAGAAATGAACTGGTGTACTATTTAGAAGAGTGAAACCTGCCACCGCAGACTGATGTGGCTGATGTCTGACCTCAGGGATAGGCTTATGGGCTGACCACTAAAGAGAAATGAACTGGTGTACTATTTAGAAGAGTGGAAGGGCCTAGTGGAAGTCTTCCGATCCACATCCTTCCTTTTACTCATAGAGACACCCCTTAACTCTGTTTGAATGCCTTAGGCCGCACCCAGCAGATGCATAGTGATGGACTTTAACTGATATTGACAGAGCCATAGTCACTGAATCCCTCTAGTCACATGTGCAACTAGAAGCTCCAATCATGATGAAATTATAGCGAGTGGTTCTCAGAGACCATGCAGAGAGATCGTCATGATGGAAAATGCAGGTATCAACCTCCTGAGATGAATTCCCCCTACAACATTAAGGATACAGATTCAAAAGCATTCTCCCAATTAGCCTTCCTACAAGGATACCAATACAGAACCACCCGAAGGCCACGTTTTTGAAATTTGAATGGAAAACATGGACGCCAGGAGACACAGGAGGATATCAGGTCACTTATAGAAAAGTTGTGATGCCAGCTCAGGCAAGTGACTAAATGACACACTAAACTAGTGGGAGGACAAAGAACCTTACGTCTGGCCTTTTTCAGAGATCAACCCCTTTGACAGATTGATGAGATCTTTTCGAGAAATGTTTCATGTAAGAAATGGGATTATTAGTTAAGTAGGATGTTGTGCAAACAACAGGTCCACAATTTTCCCTTACTGACAAGCAAGCACCTCATTGTAGCAATTGACTCTCTCAGGGTAGCAAAGCAGAGCAGTCCGAGGCCTACTCAGTGAAGGTTGTGTGGGCTAGTAATCACAATTCGCTGGCATGCAATGATAACACTCAATAAATGATTGCCCAGTCAGTGAAATTTCTTTGAAAAATGATATGTACATTTATCACACACACGCTAAATACTACGCATTCATATTAGAAATATATACATCAGATTGAAAATACCTTTGGGGAAATTCAGAAATCGCATTTGACCCTTAATTGGTCATGATCCCCCAAAATCAAAGTACCAACCCCCCCAACTATACCAGATAGACCATCACAATATTGGGGAGTATCACTTTAAGTAAAGCAGACCTATTAGCATTGTAGGGGGTCAAGAATATTACAATATAAGACCCACCTAGCGGTTTTGTCAAGGGATCACCACACCAAATTATGAGACAGGGCTCTTGGCTTTGTCTGGGGGTCACCACATTAAAAGACCAAAAATCCACATGTAAAAAATACACCATCACATCATTTAACTCATGTTTAAATTCATTCATTATTATCAATAAGGCATAGCGATGCTCCTCAAAACTCACTGTTAGCAATATACCGTCAATATAGAATTGAAAATCAACATATTATGTTTTTGGGTCTTTCTTATACCACTGCAGGCCCTATAGAATGCAGCAATAGAATCAACCGCTACAGGTCCCTGCACAGTCTAGGTGGTACTTTGAAAAGAATGCCAAAGAGGTGAGGTTGATTTGGCACATTGCTTTGTTTGGTTCCGCAGGGGCTTTGAGTATTTACATACTGGACATTTTGCTCTTCCCAATGCCCAGTTGCCCATTTGCTGCATTGTTCCCTGGAATGTCCTGGATGTTTTGTATAGTGCTGATAACCATATATCCTTTATTAAACAAAAACAAGAGCAACCCATATGTCCCTGTGAACTGAGTATATCTAACAGCCAATCTACAATTGTTTACAAGGAACTCATGTAAATCATGGAATCATTTATATTTTGACAAGGTATTAATTTCTTGTCTTGATTTAAGCAGAAGTAACATACAATGTAGTCAATATATAATACATTTGTTTTTCATATGAAGTTATTCTTAATAATTGACTTCAAAGAGCACATATGACTAAGGAGAATCACAGCCCCACAAAGCAGTTTTTTAAGCAGCACTCACTTCAGCCGAAGTAAGTGCTTTTACTTTCAATTGTAAGTAGAAAATATTTGTCAATTAATATTCTGTATAAACACTATTTACACACACAAATTACAATTTCATGACTTATGTTACCCCAGTAGAGTGACCATAACCAAAACAGAGAATATAATTACAGTGACAATTTCTTAAAAAGGGCAGTTGGGTATTGGAGTAGGAAGGATGTCCATAAGGGTTTCACAGTAAGTTCGAGGCATGTGGGCTGCTGAATTCATATCTGTGCATAGATCGCCGCCTAGTGTTGGGTCCGGATGATCGCACATTGTTGTCCTGGAAGAGTCTTCGAAGTATCACGAGATAGGTGGCTCCTCCCCTGGACTACAGTGCGCATGGGCATCGACTCCATCCTCAGATTGTTTTTTTCCACCATTGAGTTCGGATGTCTTTGAATTCCCTCTTGTCGGAATCGATAAAAAAAATTCTTAAGACCAAAAGGTCTTTAGTCTAATCGTTGGTATAGTCTTGCGTTCGGTCTTAGTTGTTCCAGCTCGGTCCCGAGCCGGATTCCCTACACCCGCGTGCTTTCGACGCGGAAGGCCCAGTCGACGCTTCAGACCCTATCGACCGTTCATCATGGACCGGAATCCATTTAAAAGATGTCCCGTCTGCAACTCGAAGTATCCCCACATCGACGTCCACCCGGTGTGCAACAAGTGTCTGTCGCCGGACCATGATGAAGCCAAGTGTATGGCTTGTTCCCGCTTCAGGTCCAAGAAGACGCTTAAGCTTCGACGAGCTGCGCGCCAGTAGGCCCAGCATGCTGTACCGGCGCCTGTGGACATCTTCGATGCAGGGGATGTTGAGGAAGAATCTACCAGGGACATCAGTGAGTCAAACCTCGCGTCGGACGTCGACTACGACGCGGATGCCGAAATGTTCGAAGCCGAAGAAGTCGTCGACGAGGTAGGAGACGACGATGGGGCCCTCGGGGCCATGGAGGATAACTCGGACGAAGAGCTTCCTCACACTGACTCTGGGGCCGTGCCAATTTATAAGGCTCAGGTCGAGGGATCGCCATTAGGCCTTACCCAAGATCTTACGATGGGTTCTACGGCCCCGCCTTTGGGCTCGGCCACGGACATTGCTGCTGAGCCGCACCCTGGCAAATCGAAACCGAAAGTGAAACCTACGGTCTCGTATAAAGAAACTGCGCAGGTGCCGTCCTCGAAACCGAAAGTGCGCATCGCTTTGGTCGGATCCAAGGCCTCGGAGCCCTCGGCGCCGAAAAAGCAGAAGGGTGCTGTCGAGCCGAAGGCTCAAGTCAAGGGCGTCGAGACGAAGTCTGCCGCGCCGAAGACTAAAGTCAAGGTGGTCGAGCCGAGTGTGTCGGCGCCGAAGACAGTCGACACCAGCAAAGGACTCGGCGACCCGAAGAAAACTCTCGCTGACCCGAAGAAAGGACTACATGACCCGAAGGTTCTCGAGACTCCACGTCAACAGGACAGGGCCAAAAGCTGCGCACCCCGAGAGTCTACTCCTGGTGAGGCCTCAAAGGCTTCCGTCAAACCGGCGCGCCCATCCGCCGCTTTCACCAAGAAGGTAACGGACTCCCTACAGCGCATCAGGGACAAGACCTTATCGGTCGGACCGAAGGATCCTCCGCCTCCGAAGCTGGTTGAGAAACCTCATAAGACGTCCACGCCCTTTCATTTTACGTTGCCGCCGAAGACGGCGTTGAAGGCTTTCGCTCCTAAGGCGGTCGCCAGCGTCCCTGAAAAGGTTTCCTCGGCGCCGAAGTTGTCAACGGTGGTCCCCGGCCCACAGCCTCGACGACCTTCAGTGGACGAGCATCAAGAACACTTCATTGATGCCGAAACGGGCAGGCTTTCCCTCCACAAGCAGAAAATTGCCCCAGAACGTCCAATGGAGTCCTACAAGATTCCTCTCAAGAAAAAGAAGGACTCTGCTTTCACTCCTGTCTTGGTGGAACCACTTTCTCCACAGACTCATAATGTTTCGCCCACTTACTCTGATGTGGACGCTGGGGAGGGCGATGATGAGGATGAGTACAGCTATCCTGTCTATATAGATCCTGAGGATACCAATGAACCCTGGGCCGCTGATGCTGACCCAGATGATCCTCATTCAGGACAAGACCCTCAACTATTTTCTGCGAAAACGTCTCCTACAGAAGACTCTGCAGCTTTCAATGCCCTCATTGAATGGGCAGCTACCAATCACAACGTCCAGCTCCATGCTGACCCTGTTGATGTCGACTTCCTTTTTTATACCTTCTCAGTCTCAGAGAGAACTGTCAAGACTCTGCCTATGCTGAAAGGTGTCTTGAAACGTGCTGGTGAGATCTATAAGGAGCCTACCAGGGCGAGGGTGATAAACCCTAGGATCGAAAAGAAGTATAAGTCAGCGCCTACTGATCCAACCTACATCAAAGGACAGTTGCCTCTGGACTCCCTTGTCATCTCGAATGCCCGGAAGAGGGCTAATTCTCAGACTACGGGTGATGCTCCTCCCCCAGACAAAGAATCTAAGGTCTTTGAGGCATCAGGGAAATGGGTAGCAGCACAGGCGGCCAACATCTGGCGCATTTCAAATACACAAGCGCTTCTGGCGAGGTATGACAGGGCACACTATGACACGCTGGAGACCCTGTTGCAGCACCTGCCTGATGAATACAAGGAGGCAGCAGAGATGCTTATCCAGGAAGGGAAGCTGATCTCTAATGCTTCAATTAAGTGCGCTCTGGACGTGGCTGACACCGCAGCCAGGGCTGTCAACACTAGTGTTATGCTGCGACGACATGCCTGGCTGAGAATCTCTGGATTTAAGGTCGGAAATACAAACCAGCATCCTTAATCAAACGGTGCATCCAGATCACCTGTTTGGCCCGGAAGTTGACACCACCTTAGAAAAAATTAAGAAGGACACGGAAACTGCTAAATGCATGGGTACCTTGCAGTCCCAGCAGTTTTGGGGAGGGTCTTTTCGTCGCTCAAGCAATAGAGGCGTTTCCAGAGGCCAGCTCTCCCAATCCACGCAGTACTACAAAGGCAACACTTAGTCCACGTACACCAACAAGAGTTGAGGTGGATATCGTGGTAACAGCGCCAAGGGCAGAGGTCGTGGAAACAACAACTCCAGATCCTCTGCCACCAACAAACAGTGACGCCTTGTCACTGCCCCCCGACCGCGCAACACCGGTCAGGGGGAGACTCCAGCAGTTCCTGCCAGTCTGGAAAACCATCACCACAGACAGGTGGGTCAGAAAACCTATACAATACAGTTATTGTCTGGAGTTAATATCCACTCCACCCAACATACCCCCAAGACATCGTCCTATGTCTGCCGAGCATTTGCACTTATTGCAGCAGGAGGTCATCGTCATGCTGCAAAAATGAGCAATAGAGCTTGTGCCTGTGCAGGAAAGAGGCACAGGGGTCTACTCCCTGTACTTCTTAATACCAAAAAAGGACGGGTCCCTCAGGCCCATCCTGGACCTCAGGCCCCTCAACCACTACATCATGTCGGAGAACTTCCATATGCTGACCCTGCAGCAAGTGCTCCCGTTTCTCAGTCAGGGGGATTTTCCCGCAACTTTAGACCTAAAGGATGCGTACTTTCACATTCCACTGCACCCTTCACACAGGAAGTACCTCCGGTTCACCATCCAAAACCAGCAATACCAGTTCAAGGTTTTGCCTTTCGGAATCGCTACGGCACCCAGGGTGTTCACAAAGTGCCTAGCGACAGTGGTGGCGCACTTAAGGAGACAGAACATCCATGTCTACCCGTATCTGGACAACTGGCTCATCCAGGCGAAGTCAGCCCAGCAGTGTGCCGCCCACATGTCCCACACCATTCACCTCCTTCACGATCTGGGATTCTCACTGAATTACCCAAAATCCCACCTCCAACCCGCCCACATACGGCAGTATCTGGGTGCGACTATAAACACTCTGGCAGCCACAGCACAGCCGAATTCAGTGAGGGTCAGCAGCATTCAATCGCTGATACAGAAGTTCAGACCTCAACACTCGCTTCCAACGAGAGTGTTCATGCAGTTGATAGGCATGTTGGCCTCCTGCATCTCCATAGTCCCGCACGCAAGACTACATATGCGTCCGCTTCAGGAGTGCTTAGCACGTCAGTGGACTCAGGCTCACGGGCAGTTGAAAGACCTAGTGTTGGTGAGCGGTCGGGCATACAACTCTCTGCATTGGTGGAATCCACGGAAACCTTTGCAAGGGGCGACCGTTCCCGTTTGTCAGACTATCAGTTTGTCTCTCATATAGGGGTAAGACAACCAGTTCCTCAATAACCCACAGTTCATTAATACCTCAAACGTCAATCTCCAGCTTATTGATCAAACCACTTTAGTATTCTCACATGTGCAGCACCCGAGTGTCCCCGTGTGAGTATTCCCCTTTCCTCTCTCACTTTACTGGTGTCTCACTTATTTCACTGTCTCACAAGGCTGGACAATCACCATCAGGTACTCACTATTCCATCAAAGTTCCCCTTTTTTAGGGTTCCTAGCTGACATATAGCATTCTAAGCAGATGCCTTCTTTTCTTTTTCTGATCATTAGATTGTCCCCATATACCTTGGTCCTGAAGAGACCCAGCACTTCAGAAGGGTCGAAACGCCGTCGACTGTATTTGAAAGCAAACCAGTTTAACAGCTCTGACTAGTGTACACAGACGCTGTAATCAATACTAAGTCAATTTTTGGTTGCCTTTAAAAAATTGTGGAATCCAAGCTGTACACGTTGCATGTTTTTCACTGTTTGTTTTATGGGTCCATTTCACTTGGGGACACAAAAGCACTATTGTTTTTTCTTGATCTGTGTTTATATCAATTTGAATTTTATGAATTTCATAAAAAGAATTAATGTGAACATGAAGTCTGCAAGGTCCTCTTTCTTTCTGACATCACCTTAACCTTTTGTTATGATTGCCATTGTGCATTTGATTGTTATTATTATATATTACCCAACTTTCCGCTGGAACCGTTTTTTCTGTTACATAGGACATACCCTGGTCCCTAGTGAGTAGGGTGCCCCTTGCTCTTGTTCTCGCCCATTAACAAATGCGGCAGCACTGTTAAAGCGACAGCAGTACTGCTTCTCACCAGTACCTCCAGCCCCTCCCCACCCTCCCAGGCCAGCCTGCAGAATTGCCAAGGCTAGCTTGTGTTACTAGTCCAGCCCTGGGAACAAGGTGCATAATCTTACAAAAAACCATGATATACATCCCTAGCCCAGAGTAGCAAATGAGCATGACCTTCCCAGTTTGATGGCAAGAAACAAACACTGCTCATAAACTGAGATCTCATGGAGTCCAGCCCTAATGAAAATCAAATTTAAACTAGGGCCAAACCTCCCATAATTTGACAATACTGCTCAGGAAAAAAAACATATTCCCACACTTTTTGACATCTCTCTACATGAGGAGAAATAACATTGGTTTAAGACCTTTTAAAATGGGTATAAAAATGTCCTCCTTTGACTAATATAAAATGAATAAAACAATACAAAATGAGCCGTGGTCTGGGCAGATAAATTGTGACACTCACACGGACCAAGGGTGCCCTGTGTCGCCCAGCCTTTTGTAAAACTTATGAGTGGCAAAAGGACCTTCAATCTAAACCTGGTGTGGATCTGACGGTGGTACACATTGTTCGCCCAGGTCAAATATGGTCTGATTAAGGGTACAGTTTAAAATTTCGTGTTGCTAATTTACAGGTTCAAAACAGCCATAAAATAAGCAAAGATGTTAAGAAACAGTTGTAGCCCTAATGCGGTCCTTTGCATATGGATGCCATCATCTGCATATAATAGGACTGGTAATAATCCAACTCTAACACAAGTGGCTTTGCATTGTTTACCACCCAACACTGCCTCGAGGCCATTTACATAGATGCTAAATAAAAAAGGGGCCAGGATCCACTCCAGCCTGATGCCTCAAGTAATGGGGAAATGATTAGTACACGAACCATCCTATCCAAATCTAACTGAAGCAGACATATCCTTGTGAAAGACTGCCAAAAAAGATCCCAACGCTGGATTGACACTGAGAGATATCAGCATTGCCCAGAGTTTGAATTGTTTCACCGGGTCGTATGCTGACATGAGATCCATGAATTCCAAGAAGAGAGCACCCTTCTTGGCTATGGTGTACTTCTGGATTAATAAATAGAGCTTTAGGCCCTGGTTCATGGTACTCATACCAGGCCTGAACCTGTACTGTGAGTTCGAAATGATGTTGTTCTCCCCGGCCCACTGAGATAACCCCCCAGGACCACCTGACCCAAAACCTTGACTGTACTATCGATCAGGGAAATGGGCCTGTAGCATCTAGGCTCTGTCTAGTTGTCCTTTTTAAATATTGGGACAATAACTGAATGTGACCATGAGCTAAGAGGGCCTGATGGTATGGAAGCATTTAAGATGACAACAAAGGAGCCCAGATAACAACATCACACCTGAAGAGGGCTGCTGTTACACCACCAGCAGCAGTGTCCTTGTTACAGACTAAGCGCCTGATGGCCCAAGAGACCTCCTCAATCGAAAAGGAAAGAGGGTGTCACCCAGAACTCCCTTGCCCATGTTAAAGATTGCTGCTTCCAGCTAGCCCTAGAATGAAAAGATTAGGAGAAAGTGGTCATACCATTTGTGATTACCGAGGACTGAGTTGGAGCAACGTCAGTCAACTAAAAAAGTTTGATTAAGGACTCTCCAAAATGTGGCTCACTCTCAATAGCTGTTCCCATACCTCATCTTTGAGGGACTCCCTTCTCTCTTTTGTGGCCTTCTTATAAATAGCACAGACCTATTTGATCTACTCTCTACCCCTTGGGGAGCATTTAAGGACCATCATGAGGGCTTCATGAGCCTTGGAACAAGTATCATCAAACCACTGAGTACCCCTTACAGTAGTAGATCCTCCACGGGGTGTGGTGAGAGTGGATCTCACCTCTGCAGACAGATTAGAGAAAGCAATTAAGACATCAGAAGGGGCAGAATTGGGTTTTAGGCAACATTCCAGTGTTCAAATGTTGAATCAGGCTCTAATTATCATAAAGGAGATGGTATTTAGACAAAATATTAAAAAAAGATTGTGATGCAAAAATGTCGAGTTGTAAATATCGTGATGCACAAATATTGTGTGCAAAAATATCGTTGACAAGAATATCAATTTTAAGGTAAGTAATATCAATCTTAAAAATATCTATGTTGTTAATAATACCATTTATTAATTATTTGTATGTAGTTTAGTATTTATTTTAACTTTATATAATGTAATTTGTTTGTATAATTATTGGTAATGTTTTTGAATATAGTTTGTAATTTTAAAGTTGTTTTAAAATATGATGTCATAGTTTATTGTTATTTTTAGTACTGTAGTAGGTTGTAGAGTATATAGTAGTACAGGGTGGGAAGGTATTTAATTATCATTAATTAATAAGTACTTTTGTATTACTATTAATTATTTAATTGATAATTATGTTAATTGTGTAATTTTGTTTTTTATTAGATTACATTTTAGGTGCAGATCGTGGGTTTGAAGGGTATATTTAGAAGTAATCTAATTATTATTAATAATTATTTTTTATTTACTACTAATCATTTACTTGATCATTAATTATGTAAATTGTGCAATTAATTTAGTTTTCTATTGATATTTTGGTATGGGTTGTTTATGTAGGGGTGAAGGGGGTGAAGGATATTAATTATAATAATCAGTAATTAGTGTTAATTAGTAACAATTACTTAATTGATATTAATTATGTAAATTGTGTAATTAAGATTGAATTTAAGTTATTATATCAGGTGCAGGTTGTTGGGTTAGTAGGGATAAAAGGTGGGAAGTTTAATTAGTATAATTAATGTATTTTAGTTCATTATTATTATTTGTTTAATAGAGAATCAATTATGTAAATCATGTGCATATTATATTCTTCATTTATATATTCTGTGTGCTTTGTTGCATTTGTAGAATTTAAGGGTTGGAATTAAATTAAATATCATCATTGTATTATTAGTTAATTACTATTAATTGTTTAATTGGTAATTATGTATAATTTGTAATTATTATAATTTTTAAGATCTATTT
This sequence comes from Lissotriton vulgaris, assembly GCF_964263255.1. Lineage (NCBI taxonomy): Eukaryota > Metazoa > Chordata > Amphibia > Caudata > Salamandridae > Lissotriton > Lissotriton vulgaris. Next base: position 281,243,648 of record NC_141695.1, on the reverse strand, counting down.
TAGGGCTGTGTTTTCTAGCTTGAAGATCTATAGGACAGGAAGTTATTTAAGATACAATATATTTAAAAATAGTTTTTTTGAGTGTGTTATTTATTATGATATGTTTTAATTGTGTTATGCTTTTAACATGTAAATAGCATCATATTAGTTGGTTGTTATGATTGTGAGAATATAGTATGATAATTATCTATATTAATAATATTTGTTTGAATTTAAAATACTTAAAATACTAATTAAACACTTGTAATCAATATATAATGTTCGTTGTTTTTGAAAGATTTATATATATTTTATATTTCTTGTTATTTATTTCATTTATTTTAGGAGTTTTATATAGCGCTGCCCTGACCCGAGGGTATCGGAGCACTTCACAACAGAGATTAATAAGAGATACTTAATAAAGCTGTATTAAATAGACGATCAAAGTCCCCGAGTGCTGCTTATTCTTAAGATAGTAGTAGAGTTTTTACATTTGGTGGTGGGGCAGGCTATCTCAGGCATGGTTGTTGGTGATGTCTAGTGAGAGCCTTGTTGTAAACATGGCTGAGGTAGTTCAAGGGACCTGAGGAGGTATCCTTGTTGTAAACATGGCTGATGTAGTTCAAGGGACCTGAGGAAACCTCGGTTATTGGCCGAGGTGCGTCAGTAGGTGCGGAGTCAGAACATAACGGGGATAGGGTTTGGCATGGGGCCGGGTGTTATCCCTTCGGGATGGAGCGGTTGAGGAGGAGCGCTTTAAGGAGCATTTTGAATTTTGTGGAGGACGGGATCGTTCTGATGTCTGCTGGAATGGAGAGCCAGATTTTTGGCGCGTTTCCCACGAATGTCCTGGCAGTTGTTGATTGTTTGTGTGTTCTCATGGGGATGAGAAGGAGGTTCCTTGTCTGACCTGCCCTCTTGAGCTTGGCTGCCAGGTAGTTCGGTTTCCCTGTATGTAAGGCTTTATGTGTGAGGCAGGCCGTTCTGAAGTGTGCCCGCTGATCAATTGGGAGCCATTTTAGTTCTTTTAGTGCTGGAGAGATGTGATCATATTTCCTGATTCTAGTGACCATTCTGGCTGCTGTGTTGGGGTCTTTGTAAGGGGAGCTAGGTGGGTTTTAGCAGTGCCGGTTAAGGTTGTGTTACCGTAGTCGAGTCCGGATACCACAAGTGCTTGGGTGGCTTGTTTGAGGTCTTTGTTAGGAATGAATGGTTTAATCTTGTAGAGAAGCTTCAGGTTGAGGAAGGCGGCCTTTGCAGAGTTTTTGATGTGTTTGGTCATGTCCAGTTTGGGGTGCAGGGTGATTCCTAGTGATTTTACGGAATTAGCCAGGGGGAGATTGCCATTTAGAGTATCCAAAGCTTTAAGCCATTCTGCAATTTGTGGGTTCTCTTCTTTGCTCGATATGAGGAGGATCTCTGTTTTGTCCTGATTAAGTTTAAGGTGGTTTAGGGAGAGCCAGTGTTGAATTTCTTTTAGGGTGTTGTTTAGTCTGAGGATGTAGTCTGGGGAGGAGGTTTCCAGATAGATCTGGGTGTCAACAGCATATAGGTCGAAGGGGATTTTAGCATTTTTTAGAATGGAGGTAAGGGGTTCCATGTATATGTTGAACAGTTGCGGTGAGAGCACTGAGCCTTGGGGTACACCCCTGTTGATGGGGTAAAGGTCGGAGGTAAAGTTTTGATTTTTATCCTTTGCGATCGGTTGTGGAGGAAGGAGGTGAACCAGCGGATGACCGTCTCATCGGCACCCACCCTTTCTTGCAGGGCCTTGATGAGAAGGTGGTGGTCAACCATGTCAAAGGCTGCTGATAGGTCAAGGAGAATGAGTAGACAGCTGTGATTGTTATCTAGTGACTTCCGGATATCATCTGTGATGTTTAGGATCACTGTCTCCGTGCTGTAGCCTTTTCTGAATCCCGATTGGTGGGGATGAAGAAGGTTGATGTTGTCCATATCCAGAGTCAATTGTGATTGAATGCATTTTTTGAGAATTTTGGACAGGAGGGTGAGATTGGAGATGGGTCTGAAGTTGTTCAGATCTGTGCAGTCCAGGCCTGGTTATTTTAGTAGTGGTGTTATTTGTCCTACTTTAAGGCAATCCAGTATGATGCCAGTTCTCAGGGAGCTGTTGATGATCCTGCACCGGAACGGGGCTATTGTGAGTTTGAGTTTTTTGGTCATTTGGAAGGGTATGGGATCAAGGACATGAGAAGTGGGTTTGGAGGTGGAGATTAGCTTAATAATCTCCCCTTCCGAGATTGGATTGAAGGATTTCCAAGAATTTGTGTGGTGCTTATAAGTTTTTTCATTTGGGGGTGGGGCAGGCTATCACAGGCATGGTTGTTGGTGATGTCTAGTGAGAGCTCAATCTTGGGAGATTTTTTTTTCGAAGAAGGTGGCAAAGTTTTCGCACTGTTCCTTGGAAGCCGGGGTAGAGGACACGGGGGCTTGGTGGTTTGTTGCTTGATGGTTTTGAAGAGTTTGTTGGGCCTGTTTTTTGCATTGTCCAGGGCGAGGCGGAAGAAGAAAGATTTTTCGTTATGTGTTTTTGGTAGTTTCTTCAAACTACTTTGAGTTGCTCGAGTACGCTTGTAGAGGGGTTGTTTTTACACTGTTTTTCTGTAGTCCTGAGTTGTCTCATTTCGTTATTGATGTCAGTATTGAACCAGGCTCTGGATGGGATGTTTCTGGCTTTTTTTGTTTTAAAGGGGCTCTCTGGTCAAGAATGGATGTCATGGATGTGTTGTAATAGTCTGTGAGTTCTGTCGTGGAAAGATCCCTCGTGGAGGCGGTGAGTAGGGAGTTGACTTCTTCTTCCAGGTCGGTCATGTTGATCTGGGTGAGGTTTCTGGTCTATTTGTGCTCTTCTTGGTTGGGGGGTTGAAGAGTGGCTGGTTGAGTGAGATGAAAGAGGATTAAGTGGTGGTCAGACCAGTCTACGGGCAGGGTGTGGATTATCTTCACTGTGTCACATTTGGGGATAATGGCATCAAAGGTTGCTCCTTTGTTGTGAGTTTCCTCTGCACAGTGTTGCTTGAGGTTGTAGCCACACGCTCAAGTTTTAAATTAGCGGGTTGCTCTCTTAATTCCAGTGTAGGACGAGGTCTCCCAGAATTAGGTTGTTCGCCTCTCGTAGTGAGCAGTGGGCAATCAGGTCAGACAGGTGTTCGGCGAACGCGGTGGCGTTGCCTGGAGGGTGGTAAATAAGGAGGCAGGTTAGAGTTTTGTTGTTGCCCGTGTTGATGTTGACTGTTAGGCATTCAAAGGTATTGTAATTGAGGGAGTTAATTTCCGACACGGTTGCTATGCCTCCTCCTCTTTGGTCTTTTCGGTCTTTGTTGGTGATGGTAAAGCCTGGGGAACGAGAGTGTCCAGGAGAGGTGCGGAGGAGTCGTTGAGCCAGGTTTCAGTGTTGAATGCTATGTCTATATCATGAGTGACGATGGATTCTTCTAATTCAGTAGCATGTTTGATGGCTGATCTGCAGTTTATGAGCATGCAGTTAGTGGGGGTCTCTGCTTTGGGTTTTTTCATTAGGGGGCTGTGGGGATGCTTGTGCAGGTGGACGGCGGTCTGGGAGAGTTCGGAGGGGCTTGGACTCTTCCTAATCCGAGTTCATCTTGATTTTGGATTGGAGGGTAGGAACTAAAGGATTGTCATACGAGGAGGCGAGGTCCGCCGTGTCACCCTCAGACATGGCGTCTTTAGTTCTTATGGGTCTTTGTGCCATTGAGGGGAGGGGGTTAGATATCCATCTCCGTGGGGGGACTGAGGACGGTATTTGTTGTGAGTGGATGGTGGGGGAGTGGGTGTGTTAAGGTTGCTGGTGCGTCACCAGGTTGGCTAGGGTTTTGCTAAAGCCCAGGGTAATAGTAGCTATCTGGGTTTCTAGTTTGGAGAGACGCTGCTCAGTATTGAGGACATTGAGGTATCGGGACTGGTCCTGAGCGAGACTGTTGGGTCTAGAGGGGGGTGTCCTGGGGAATTGAGTGGCTTAGTGGTGACTGAGTTGTTAGTTATTGTATATGTTTCAGGTGAACTACTCTATCTCTACTGCTGTATAGACTGTAGAGGAAATAGTTAATTTTACCCCTCCGCAATCCAACACTTTCTCTAATGTTGCACCGACTGGAATGGGAATAGTATATGTATTTGTCATACAATTTTAAAGTTTTGTTTATCTTGTTTACATTTATATTATTATAATGTTCATGAGTATTTAAAATTATATTATTTTTAATTAGTATTATTTGGAATATATTTTTAAGAAAAATATTTTTTTTCATTGTTTTTTTGTATGTGTAATTACTTTGGTATGTGTTTTTTTAATTGCTTCCGCTTTTTTTGTTATGGTTTTTAATTATATATATATGGCAGCGATATGGACCAAAGGAATACTCCATTGGGGTTTACAGCACTCACGCCAGCCCAGGAAGTAAGCCGCCTGTGCGAGGCTCGACGAGATACACTGAGGCCAAGAGTCAAATTTTCCCAAACAAACAGTATGCAAATCGGAAACGCCGTGAACGGCGCCGCTGCCACAAAATCAACTGCCTCAAACAAAACAAAACCGAAAAAATGGAACAAAAAACGGGGACAACAATAGGGGCTCCCTCTGTGATCAACTTGACAGATACCCCATTGACTGCCAATGAAACCAAAATATTAAGCCTAGGCCTCTCATTTTGCCCGCCAAGAAACTTTGATTATGCGGGCACTCGTATGGATACTTACCGTTTTGTAAGGAAGCTAAAACTGACAAAACATTTTCGACTACAGCCTTGTCGGAAAGATGCTGAACCTATCACTGCCAGTCCCTCTCTCTTAACACCCTCTTTTGAAGAAATTTCGGCATTGCAAAATGAAGGACAAACCTTGGCTGACAATGATTTGGCTGGTTCAACCAAGATGACTCCCTTCAAACCCAAATCAACATTCAATCCTCTCTCTCTTCATGATAACTTGGACATTTATCAGGAACTAATTGTGGAAGATCTCAAAAAACTATATACCAAAACAAATAAAAAAAGCCAAGTAATTGCACGCCAAAACCAACGCTACAATACTCTGATTAAAAAACTCAAATCAGATGAAAACCTAATAGTAAAGCAAGCGGACAAGGGTGGGAATATTGTCCTGTGGCGACGTGAACAATACATTGCTGAAGCAGATAAACAATTGGGAGACAAAGCCTGCTATCGCAGATCTAACATTGTGACAATCAAACTGGCCTGGAAAGATATGAATGAAAAACTTATGGCCTGGCGTAGCAGTGGACTATTAACTATGGATGAATTTAAATTCCTTAAAACAGACTTTCCAATAATCCCGACATTTTACCTGCTACCAAAAGTCCACAAGGACCCACTTAACCCCCCTGGGAGACCCATTATATCTGCGATTGGCAGTGCAACAGAAAATGTATCACGGTACATAGATTTCTTTTTGCAGGAATGGGTAAAGAGTTTGGACTCATATATCAGGGATACAACTGATTTTATTTGTAAATTGTCCCAATTGGAATGGAAAAGTGAGTACCTGTTGATGACATTAGACATTTGCTCCCTGTATACTTCTATTAGGCATTCTGATGGGTTAAAGGCGGCACGATTTTACCTTGACAAGCGCCCCCCACAACATGCAAATCATACTAGAATGCTCATGGGAATGCTGCTCACCTGCCTAGAGCAGAATTTCTTCACATTTGATGGCCAGATTTACCAGCAACTAAGGGGTGTTGCCATGGGATCCTGCTTCTCCCCCAGCTTCGCGTGTCTACACATGGGGCTGTGGGAGGAGCAGGTTCTCATGGGGCAGCACAGAAATGCGGCCGAGCAACACATTGTACTCTATCTGAGATACATTGACGATCTCTTCCTGATATGGAAGGGCTCTCAGGATAGTGCAAGGGCCTTTATTGATAATTTAAATGTGAATGAATTGAACTTACAATTTACCTCATCCATCAGTGATGTATCTGTGAACTTTCTTGATGTTGAGGTATATGTTGAGCACGGACTTATTCAAACTAAATTGCACAGAAAATTAACAGCAGGCAATACCGTGCTGCACGCCTCCAGTAACCACCCCTGTCACCTCATTCGTAGCATCCCCTATGGGAAAATGCTACGCCTCAAGAGAATCTGTAGCACCGAAAGAGAATGCACCCTTGCACAGAACCTTAGCAAGAAACGATTCCTAGAGAGGGGGTATGGCAACAAAATTGTTGATGAAGCAATTAAAAAAACTGCTAAGTTCACGAGACAGCAAACTCTAGAGCATCATCCAGTCTCTACCACAGAGAAAGGAGAAACACAATGCAGGGCCATCATCACCTATAGTCAACAGCACGCCGAAATCCGCAGAATATTCACAAAAAATTGGAACCTAATACAGGGGGATCCTGTTATAGGCGGGTTGGTACAAGGGAGACCTGAAATTACCTTTAGAAAGTCACCTTCACTAGGCAGTGCCCTGGTTAGTAACACTCTTGAGGTCCCAAAGAAGTGGTGGGAGAAAATTACAGGTTTTAAAAAATGTCAAATTTGCAAGGCCTGTAAACATGCAATAAACAAAACCCACTACCAAAGTCCTTTTCAGGAAAAGCCAACTGCGATAAAACAAAAGTTAGGATGTAAAACTGAATTCGTAGTCTACATTTTGTTATGTCCATGTGGTCTACAGTATGTCGGCAGCACTCGGCTGCCGGCACACAAACGCATCCTACAACATCTAAGAGCCATCACGGGGAAGGACCAATCCTATCCTGTTGCTAGACACTTTGAAAGCTTACACAACAGCAATCCAGACCTTTTACAGTATTATCTGATAGATTCAGTCCTGCCCCTCAAACGAGGAGGGGACAGAGATGGCAAGTTGCGCCTCCTGGAAACACGCTATATATTAGAGCTTAATAGCAAACAGCCAGGAGGGCTCAACAGTAGTGAGGATCTCTACACATGCTTATGAAACAACATTAAGGTTCCACCACTAGTTGTGATACATATATGCATATTTTAAATACTGATTCGAAAACCTGAAATCTAAAATTTTGTCTATTATGATTTTGTTGATTTTTGACACTAGCACTTTATATACTATTTAAATACAACCCTATAGGAGTTTCCATATTTTGTGCATTATTCATACTTCTTACTATGGATGATTGATAGATATTTTTCGCCCACTTTGGGCAAGATGATAAATCACAGTGTAATGTTTACATCCAATTTTTTCCCTGACTTATGTGCAATACTAACGTAACAATGAATTCCATACTGGCTTTTAGACAACATAATTTTATTGTTCTAAATGAAATGGTTTTTATAATAGTTTTCCTTTTTCTATTTTTTTAAGGAAATCAACAATATTTATGCTATGTATATATATTAACTTCATATTTATGACGTATATATATATATATTTATGTCTTTTAAGAAAACGACTTTTTCTAGATATAGACTGTATTATATTTATGTGTTTGCGTATTTTGCACATTAATATGACCTTCGCACTACAATTTAGTGTGGGAAGCAGGGATCCCTTTGAATGTTTCAAAATAGGGCACTATGCCCAGTATTACTTCCTGTATTGCTACTGTGACTTTAAAAATGTATGAATGTGCACTGGTCACATGACCACCCAAACTATATATGTCACCTCCTATTTTCCTTGCATGACATGTGATCAAGCCTCGGCTGAGGCGAAACGCGTCATGACGACTGGTGGGCTGCATAATCACAATAAATTGCACTGAAACTGGAAACGCGCTTATCTGGTGGCTTTATTCTCCTTTTCCGAGTTGCTTCGTATGCAGTGTTTGAACTCTGGAAGAAATATATATATATATATAACTATATATATATATATATATATATATATATATATATATATATATATATATATATATATATATATATATATATATATATATATATTCTTCAGCAAAGAACGGACCCAACCAGCTTCAGTACGCAGCCAGGAGGTCCAGAAACACCACAGCACAAACAGGGTCCAACAAACTAGGTAAGGTGTATTTTTATTTTCTCAACACCATCGTGCACACAAGGACAACGGTATATATATATATACAACGCTCCTTCCGACTTCCTGCTGCCCTGAGGGAATTGGCGTATGCCACCGGCGGAGCGCGCTGGTAATTAATCCTTCACATAAAAGCACTTCAGTACGCTCTCAGTAATTGTCCACACATCAGCTCATATTCCAAGGGTGTTTATTCCAAAAACAACATGTTTCGGCTTACCAAAAGCCTTGCTCACGTCAAATGGAATAGTGCTCACAACAGTGTTAATAAAGCATTTGGCAATTGGAGAAATCACATGTGAAGTTTAAACATGAAAAGGGGACTGTAATAGCGTAGTACCCAGAGTAAACGAGAGCCGCCATATTGGAACAGGGCAATGTGCGCATCTTATACTGATAACATAAAACCTATTTGTTAATGTACAATAATCAATGATTATTTGCCAAGGTTAATACATTAGAACCTTTGAAATCAATTCGTGTTCATCATAAATGAGCAATTCAGAACACATTGTTATTGTGCAAATAGTACGCGAATTGGCGCAATCTGTGATGTGATGTTAGAGGCAGTTACCATGTTAAATACACATAGAATATTTATATTGTTCATCATAATTGTATAGATCACATTTAATTTAATAAACCGCAAACGTGCGTGAGGTGTATCACTCAATATGCGCTTTTGTCCGTCAGTGCAATTCAAAACACTAACCATGTTAAATAGACATACTCTGTATTCACTGTCCATATATGACGCAGCCCAAGTGTCATGCGAAATGAAATTGATCTAATCTTGCCAAAATGTTCATCATGAAAAACATTGTGCTCAACTGATGAAGGAAAAGAATAAAGTGGCCAGTGCCAAGAAAATACAGTGAATGGGCCAATTCAAATTCCCTGTTGAGAAAAGAAAGAAGCAAAGACAATAGTTGTGACAAGTGTAAAATCAGTTAAAAACCGAACAATTCTCATACATACACTGAACATGGAGGAACATTACGGTAATAGGAGAAAGGGAGCGGAAATTGTATTTTGCAGGCTGTAGAGAAACTCGAGGATGTGTGAACAAGCATTTGCAACATCTGATAAAACAGACAAATCGTAAAACTTGAGAACACAAAGGACACATGTAAGTTCATAAGGGGATTAATAGGCAATACATCCAGAGAAGGAGACCTATTTCCTAAGATGTATTGCTTGCTCTTCATCCTGGTTCAACCCCCAGGTTCTTTTGTCTGAAAATCAACTATATATTTAGATTCTCTTTGTCTCAGTTTCAACACTCTGTTGCCTCCTCTCAGATTTTTCAAGATTTGTTCTAAAATGAAAAATTTCACCTTTGAGGTGTCAGAGAAATGCTTATCCCTGTAGTGTCGCACAACTTGGTACTTTCATCGTTGTTTTTAATGGCCCTATGGTGTTCTAAAATACGTTTCTTTGCTGCACATGTTGTGCTGCCTACATACCATAGTTTGCATGGGCAAACAATGACATAAATAACGTGTGTGGTACTACATGTGAGAAATTGTTGTATCTCCCTGCGGTTTCCATTGTAACTGATCTCTTTAGTAAAGACACTGTTTTTGCAGGCCTTGCAATGGCCACAAGGAAAAAAATCCCTTGAGGCCATGTTCAGAGCCTACAGTGTAGGTGGTTACATCGCTATGGATCAGAAGATCTCTAAGACTTTTACCTTTTCTGTATGTAAGGCTTGGTCTGTTGGGCAACTCGTCCCCTATGATGTTATCACATTTTAGGATATTCCAATTTTTTGCTACAATCCTCTGTATATTATGAGACACAGCATTGAAGGTGAGAATCAGGCGTGTTTCACTTGTCTCTGCATCATCATTGTCGATTTTCTTTTCAATAAGAGTGTCAGATCTAGTTATTTTATCTGCCCTTTCTTTGGCTTTGCGAAGGACCCAACTGGGGTAACCTCTGGCAGAGAACCAAGCAAGCATGTTGTTGGACTCTTCCTGGTAGGTTTTATCAGTATTGCAGTTTCTTTTGGCCTCAGCAGCTCCCCGTAGGGGATACTCCACTTGAGAGTATCTGGGTGACTGCTGAGGGCATGAAGAATACTGTTTCTGGCAGTACTCTTTCTGAAAAGAGTGGTCTGTATTTTATTGTTTGTGATGGTAATTTTAACATCTAGGTATTCAGCTGTTCTGTTGCTAATGTGACTAGTCAGTACTACGTTTTTGTCATTCTTATTGAAAGTATTGATAAACATGACAGCCTCCTGCTCATTGCCATCCCAAATGACGAACAGATCGTCAATGTATCTCCACCATGTGACAACCTGTTGGAGGTACTGGGCACAGATGGGGTCGGTACCGATGTCATGCTCCCAGCTTCCCATGAAGAGATTCGCGAAGCTGGGAGCTTCTCCGGTCATCCTACAATCGGGAAAGTGCGGCTGGCAGTAGGGGCACAGAGACTGTTTTATGAACATTAATGATGCGGTTCTAACTTGACCACGCTCGAATTTAGCCTTCAACTCACCTTGAGTTACGTGAAAATCCAGGCTAAAGGTGACATTCATCCCGGCTAAACAACAAGCTGCATGATGGGAGTTGCAGTTCTCCATCTCGAATGGCACGAGTGTTCCCGGAGCCAATTTGGCTCAGGTGTGCTCCTGTCAGTACGAAGGGAGGAGCAGGATTATTTAAAAGATACTGAATAGTAAACCCAGGCACCCAAGGCATTAGAGAAAGGCCAATTGCTGAAACGTGTACTGCCAGAAGGTAGAATAAACAGCCTCAAGAAGCCTCGCTGTGTCCTTCTTTTCTTCTTTCAGAAGAGGGGATTTTGTGCAATATTTAGCGTGTAGCCAGTGACACGCAGGGGGACCCTTTCATCAAGCGTTCTTGGTCAATGGCAAAAATTAACAAAGTGGATCTGAGGCCTCGGATACCAAGAGCCGCCACCCGACCCAAGGAAGCAGAGTTACTGCTGTCAACCGACAGTACATCACTGTATGGAGGGACGTGGTCACTGTACCGGGGTCTCCCGTCATGCTACAATTGGGAAAGTGCGGCTGGAAGTAGGGGCACAGAGACTGTTTTATGAACATTAACGCTTCGGTTTTAACTTGAGCACAGTCGAATTTAGCCTTCAACTCACCTTGTGTTACGTGAAAATACAGGCTAAAGGTCACATTCATCCCGGCTACACAACAAGCTGCATGATGGGAGTTGCACTTCTCCATCTTGAACTGCACACATTTTTCTGGAGCCAATTTGGTCCAGGTGTGCTCCCGTCAATACGAAGGGAGGAGCAGGATTCCAGAAGCAGAGATGTAGATAGATTCCTTTATTTACACATCAAGGTCCAAATTACCCGTTTCGGCCACCAAACATGTGGCCTTGATCACACAACGCGCTGCTAGTGAATGGGTGCAATATATACAGGTGTGAGTAGTAGTGTGTTTTCTATGTTAACCACATGAATAGGCGTTTTACTACAGTTGGCAAACTATTAATGGAGCTCAGCTAGAGTATTGGAAGTGGTCTAGATTGTTAATGGGCACCTCCTGAAAGTGCCTTGCTACAGGATATGATGGATCATTATTTACTATAGCTTTAAGGTGTTGTAGAATACATAAGTGCACTTGTAACTTGGTACTGCCTATGTAGTGCAGACCGCCTTTTTCATTCGAGTAAATAGACTGCAAACTTTGTTCTGCATGTTAGACGGTGTTTGATGGTGAGGTTTTTTTTTCTGAAGGCAGAATCCAACTATGTCATGTTCCTGCTGAATTTACACGCCCTGCAGCTAATGGATTTTAAAAAACCTTTCATGTCAGACAACCAATTGGCTTTGGTGATGATTTCAAGACTATTCCTCACTAGAGCATCATGCATGGAAATGCACGTCTGTTTGTGATGTCAGGACTCTGTGCCACTATGGGGCCTAAAGTTGGGTCAGAATTTATGATTCCCCAATGTTTATTGATAACAAATCTGATTGCACGTTCCTCTGTGTTGTACGTGATTCTGAGCCTAGTGCTAACTGTGTGTGCATGTGCTGTTAACTCGCTAATGGAGGTGTTGGTATCTGGTGTGGGCTTCCCTGTGAGGAGTTCATCTCTAGGTATGGCATTAGTCCTGTCAGTGGCTTCCTTGATGTTATCTTTAGAGTATCCCTGCGCCCTGAACCTATGTAAGGCTTCCTTTTGACACTCCTTTAAGTCCTCATCTGAACTACATATTTCACGTAGGCGAAGCATTTCACAGTAGGGGATGCTTGCTATTTAATGCCTAGGGTGAAAGCTAGAGTCATGACCAGTCGAATTGCCTGAAGTTGGCTTCCTATGTAGTTTGGAGTGTATTGCTCTATTAGAGATATACAGCATGACATCAAGGAACTCAATTTAGGTGTTGGCATTAAATTCCAGATTTAGATGATTAGTGTTGATCTCCGTGATGAAGGCCCTCGCACTGTCAGAGTTGCCCCTCCAGATAACAAAAAAATCGTCTATGTACCTCAGCCAGGTAACAATATTATTGTTCCATGCCTCTGAGTGATCAACCATGTGAGCCCACTCCTCCCACCAGCCCACATGAAGACATGCTTAGCTGGGTGAGAAACAGGCCCCCATGGCTACCCCTCTGAGATGCTGGTACACAGTTTTGTTAAACATGAAATTGTTATGAAAAAGACACCATTCAATAAGGAACAAAATGAATTTGTTATGCAGAAAAAATTCTACATATTTATATATGTTCTCGCAAATGTTTGTTCTGGCCGAGATGATAGGACAGCCAGGAATTGCATTTGAGTTTTTGCGCACATTAGGAAGAAAATGCAGGATTGGGAGCACTGGTGAGTCTGTATTTAGAAATGCATGTTCAACTTTACTGAGTATTCCTTGTGATCTGAAAGTATTCAGGTGCTTTCTGAGTTCCTTGTTACTGGTGGCCACCTCCTTGTGGATAGATGTTTTGTAACATATAGTCAGTCAAATGTCTATCTACTTCCTCGAGGTATAGTTGCCAGGGCACGATGTTGCCCCACTTGTCTGCTCTATTGATGATGACCTCATTTTCCTTTTGTAATTTGGTCATCAGAACTTGATATTTCTTGTTAAGGCGGTTACACCTGGTTGGTCTACACCTCTGGACTAGGCATGGGCGGAAAATCCGTTCCGCTCGCGGATTTTGCGGATTTTCGGGAAATCCGCAATCCGCGAGATTTGCGAATTTCCTGCAAAATCCGCAAATCCGCGAGCAGCGGATTTTGCTCGCACTGCTTGCACTGTTCGCGTGAGTTCGCGCCCCGCGAATAAGTGCGAAATTGCAGAAATACGATCTAAGCAAAACTGAAAGTAACTACTTACCAGGTTCAAAAGTTCAGGCACATCATTAGTAGCCATTTCCTGTAGTGCTTCCCCCTCCAGAGTTCAGTTGCCAGTTGAAACTATTATGTGACCCTGCTCTGAACCTCAGAATAGTTACACATATGCCACAAAGGTCATGAATTACAGCTAAGGGAGACAAGCAGGAGCCAGGCTGGAAGTTAAAATCCATTAATCAGCCCCTAATTCATTATTGTCAGTTGGGGCAGGGCAGGTGTTGTAACTAATTTTGCAACAATGAAAGCACTTAGCAAGTGCAAAAGATCACTAATCAGGGCGCACTAAGGAAGCAGGTGCCAGCTAAAAAAATATTCTGTGACACATTAATCAGCCCCAAATTAATTCAGGTCACTTGAGGCAGGGAAGGTGTGCTTTGCTTTGCCGAAAATAATGTACACTGGACAACCAGAGGGTGTGGTGATGAAACAGAGGGTGGCATGGGTGGGCCAGAGGGTGGCATGAGTAGTCAGAGAGTGGCAGTGGTGACAGAGAGTGGCAGTGATGAAGAAGAGTGTCCCAAACAGGCTGGACATGTAGAAACAACAAGTTCGCAAAACTTGCGACCCGACAGGTAAGTTCGCAAATTGCGAAATTGTAAAAACCCTCGCGAACTGGCAGAAACACGGGCGAACACAAAAAAAAAAAAAATCCGCAAATTCGCGGGAATTCGCGGATTTTGCGGATTGCGAGTTCGCAAATCCGCAAATTCGCGGATTGCCAATCCGCAAAATCCGCTCATGCCTACTCTGGACTAAGTATCTCTCATTTAACTTTAACATATATGTACTTTTCTAAGGTGCAGTGCTTTGAGTTTCTCTGTGATGACATCACTAACGATATTGACGGCGTCTCTTGGCATCACAGGTGTGAAGGTGGAATGTGTCTTGAATGGGCTGGATACCCTGATGGAACTCAAAATGCCTTCATTATGCAAGATCTACTGGGTAGATGTGGGCCCATTGGAAGACTCCAATTTAATAAGAGTGTAGATCATAGCTTCATCTGAGACTGTGAGACTGGCCCCAGCTGTGGGTGTAGTACCTGGTGTGGAATGAATGTCGCTATTGCCATGTTTGAGTTTAAAGACCTTGATCAATTTCAGTTTTCTAATAAATTTGAAAACATCAATGCGGGTGTTACTGTAATCAAAGCTGCTTTCTGGGCAGAAGGTGAGACCAAGGGAGAAAAGTTGTTTTTCTGCCTCAGAGTGGTTGATGTCACTGAGATTGATGATGATTTTAGTGTCAGCATTTACTTGCGTCTTCAATTTCCTCTCCTCCTGTTGCCTGGTTCGGGCTTTTCTGAGTTTCCTTCACTTGCGCCTACGGCGATTGCGTATTGCTGAGCTGAGATCGTACATTTAGGCAGAGTCTGCTCATTCAGTTGTTGTGAGCAGTGCTTGTGCTTGTTGGAAAGGCTTGTTCATTCTTTGTTTTTTGATTGTGTCGGATTTCCTAGCAAAAGTAAAGATTTGACTGCAATCATAGTCTGTTTTGTTGCGGGTAAATTTGAAGACTTACCGCGCCTTAATTGCTTCCTCATGTTTCTTTAGGCGGGTATTGATTTCATCTCTGCCTCTGGGTATTGCCTCTTTCTGCTCCAGTGCATCAAACTCTTGATTAATGCGATCAATTTCTGTTATAGTATTAGAGCAGTCTATTTCTGCATATTTAATAAGAATGTTAACCAATCCCATAGATGCCTCCAGATTGCTTTCTGCCCACTCTTTGAGCATGTCTGGGTTTGGATTCTCGAAACTGGGAGCCAGCATAATCCTTAGGCCTCATGGGATGCGGTCTACATCTCGGTATTTTTATAGAGACTTTGCTTCCCACCATTTAGTGATTTCAGTGCATCGCAGCTTTTCCAGCAATTTAAGTTTAGTTTTGTAGTTCTCATTGTTTGCACTCATTTGAGCACTGGTAGTCCTTGTCTGATTTTGGATGTTTGACAGATTGTCAAACAAAGCTTCAGCAACTGCTTCCCTCTCTCGCAGCACTTCGTTGGACATGATGTGATTATATCGAAAAAACTTGTGTCCGTCAAGTAAATATTACGCAATTGCTGTATACTTGCACAGGAACAGAGTATGCTCCTATTCTAAACCTGATATTTGCCAAATGCAGCTCGTACTCACCACCGGTGTTGAGATGCTAGTCGGGTCCTCCGACTCGACCTGAACCTCGGACGCGAAGGATTTGGAGCATGCAGCGGTATGGCTGTCAGGGGGCCGTGAATGTGTCTTTCTCCTCCCGGAGCTCAAGTAGAAATGCGTCCGTTGAAAATCACCTTGGCCGAGAAATTCAATGAAGAGGGGATCTGGGGAGCAGAGATAGCCGTACTCTGTATAAACACCAAACCAAATCCCAAATTATCCCAGCCACAGCGGCACAACACCAAGGCACAGACTCCAGAAGTAGGGATTTAGATAGATTTCTTTATTTACATTTCAAGGTCCAAATGACGCGTTTTGGCCGCCAAACATGCGGCCTTGATGACACAATGCGCTGCTAGTGAATGGGTGGAATATATACAGGTGTGAGTAGTAGTGTGTTTTCTGTTACCCACATGAATAGGCTTTTTACTAAAGTTGGTGAACTTTTACTGGAGCTCAGCTTAACTATTGGCAGTGAGTCAGTGAGTCAGCAAGCACTTTACATTATTCAAGTAGACTCCATAGACATAAGGAATAGACATATATTATGAAGACAGACCGCGCAATTGATAATGTGATCACATTTTCATGTATATTGAACATATATTAAACCATAGGAGTGCTTACAAACTTGATTGTATATGTTCCCATACTGCGACAAAGTTAATTGCATAAGATGAAAGAAGGAACGTTGTAACAGGGGACCCGCGCAAATACGGGTTTGACTGGCCATAAAGGGACTTCCGATAACATTTTGGAAATACAGGATGAAGCAAGCTTGACACTATCTGTGAGTAAATAAAACGATGAACAAGCTCAAATGCTTATTGGGATGTGATATTCATTAGATTAGTAGCGGACCGTGTATACGTGAAGAATGCCAGCATGCGCGCTAAGGATTTTGTGGTATGCAGTGGTTTAAAAAGGTTGTGAGATCTACTACTCAGATAAAGTGCCTAAATACATTTCAGAGGGTCTGGAGAGGCATCGGGGAGCTATCCTAAGAGGAATGGTTCAGGTATCTTCCAACCCAGAGTGGTGGAAGTGGTTCAGTGTAGCCCAGCTAGGTCCCAGTGTAGTGGGAGGGGTGTAGGGGCTCACGTTTTGTCTCAGTGGAGAAGGAGAAATTGTGCAGCTTCGTGTCCCAAGGTGCCTGAAACCCAGTCTCAGAGCCTGGATGGTTCTTTAAGGGAACACCAGGTGGGGAGCCTGGACTGTCCTGATGGGCTGCCTGTTGAGGGGGATCCTCTAGTGTCTGGTGAACTTGGAGTGTCTGTAAGCAGGCCTCCATCAGTTCGGGTGTCTGGCAGTGTCGCTCTCAAGCGGAGGGTACAGAAGTCCAGATTGAGGGATAAGAGGGGGAAAGAGTCCCCAGTGGAAGAACCAGTGGGTTAGGGGCCAGCTAGAAGGGCTGATGTCACTGATGAATGACCATGGTGACACAACTTCTGTCCTGAGGGATCTTCACACGCTGTCAGATGGACAGGGGTCGGGAGATCTGCGACAGGCAGACTGTTACACAATGCATGAGTTGTGTGTCACCCTCAGGGGGCATATGTGCTCCAAAGGAAGTCCTTTTGCGCCAGGCAAGCGTTCAACAGGGGATGGTCCCTGGGTTTGGAAGCCAGGCTCAGGTGTTGTCTGACCTGGAGGAAGGAACAACTGTAATCAGTGTCCTGACCGGTGTAGCTTCTAGGTGTACCACTCCAAGTGGGAGGGTACAGCACTCTGGAAGGGGGTGCAGATGGAGTGAGTCCTTGCCTCTGACCCCGGTTTAACTAGAGGGTCTAGACCATAGGTTGGAGGGCCAGTTTCAGGGTGCCCCCCTGAACTGATTGCCCAGTTGCAGGAAGGAACCCCTGAACTGGTGGGTGAATTGTGTAGGACACCTGCTACAGGCACCCTGACAATTCTGGAAGGGGGTACCACTCCAGGTGGGAGGGTACAGAGCCCAAAGGAGGAGGACCGGGTATGGGAGAGGCCACCCCAGTCCCTGGTCCAGCCACCGGGTACAGGCCTGGGGCTTGTGGGTCAGTGTCAGGATGCCATACCTGACCTGACAGGAGGGAGAGTGGACAAAGGGTGCCACAGAGGTTTGAGAGCCCTGGGAAGCATAAGGCCTGGGTCTCATCACTGACGCCTGTCAGTGGCCACTGTGGCTTGCTGTACGTCTGTTGGGAAACAACTGTGAGCAAGCTAAGGTTAAGTACTGAACTGATGGTGTCCACAGAGTAGGAGAAGGGTTCCACATGGTTTAGCTTGGTGGGCCTTGAGAGTATGGACAGAGGAATTGAAATGGGTTCAGATTGGCGTAGAACTGGAATATGCCCCTGCTGTTGCGGGCCACGTCCATGTTCTATTGCCCAAAGGAGGGAAGCCCATCAAGGTAGGGATTTGTCTACACTGCATTTTGGCTCGAAGGGGGTTGTGTTGCACTTGGCCCTTTATGCAGGTTCATCCCTGAATTTTTTACATTCCTCCTGTATTTTGTCTGACCTGTTTCCATTGGTTTTCTGACTGGGCACTTTAGCACTGCTGATCAGTGCTAAAGTGCATATGCTCTCCCTATTGTATATTGATGTATGGATTAGTGATTACATGATTGGCCGGTTTGGTTTACCTCTCAGACCCTAGTACAGTGCACCGGGAGGGCCCAGGGCTTGTAAACCAAATGCTGCTGGTGAGCTTGCAGCACTGGTTGTGCCATCCACAGAAGCAGCCTGTAGAAGTGTGTCTAAGGCTTTCTATTGCAGTTCCTGTGTGCAGTTGGTACTGCCATGATGACTGGGCAAGTGCACCCACTTGCCAGTCCCTAAACCTTCCCTTTTCTTCATATTAGACACCCCTACGGTAGGCCCAAGGACAGGGTGCATTGTAAGTATAAAGTAGGACAAGCCCTGATGTGTGTGGAATGTCCTAAAAGTGGATTACAGCCATTTTCGTTGCAGCAGACGCCACCGCATCACCAGGAACAGTGTTGTAGGACCTGTCGTGGCTCGCATCATTGTGGAAGCAACTCGCATCTCCAGATTTGATTTGATTTGATTTGTGGTTTTATAAAGCGCGCATATGCCCATGGGCGTCTTTGCGCTAAACAGAGGACACGTGAGCAGTACTAATGGAATAGCATGGATTATTGTAAGTTAAAGAGCCAGGTTTTCGTCAATTTTCTAAAAGACAGCAGGGAAGTACAACTTTTAATGACCCTGGGGAGTCGGTTCCAGTCCTTAGCAGCGTGCAGTAAGAAGCTTCTGCCGCCCCACCTCACTTGTTTTAAGCGGGGGACCTGAGTTAGTTTGGCTTGGGTAGAACGCAATTCTCTTGTTGGAACATAAGGTTTCAGGTGTGTTCTCAGAAAAAGAGATCCAGAGCCCTGCAGTGCCTTATATGTTAAGCACAATGATTTAAATTTAATCATTTTCGCTATGGGGAGCCAGTGCAAGGAATTCAAATGATGAGAAATACGTTCTGATCTGGAAATATTTAATAGCAGCCTAGCTGCTGAATTTTGCAGGCGTTGCAGTTTCACCAAATGCTGGGTCTGCATACCGGCAAACAAGGCGTTCCCGTAGTCAAGTCTCGATAAAGCTAATGTGGTGATCACTGTTTTCCTTGAGTCCAATGGGATATAAGGTATTAGTTTCCTAATCATTTTCAGTGTGTACCACAAGGTTGATGATCATTTATTGACTTGAGCTTCAAAAGTAAGTTTGTTGTCTATCAGCATCCCCAGATTTTTTACTTTCTCGACCGGCGAGGGGCAATTACTAAGGTTGGAGGGCCACCAACTAGTAGACCAAATTTCAGTGTTACTCCCCAGTATACTTACTTCACTTTTGTCTCCGTTAAGTTTTAGACAATTCCTTTCCATCCAGAGGCTAACCTGCTTCATACAATTTCTAAACCTATCGGCCGTGCCTAAAACATCCTTGGAAATTGTGACCACGATTTGTGTGTCATCAGCGTATGATACTGGGAGGAAGCCACATTCCCTGATAACTTCAGATAGTGGTGATACTTATAGATTAAATAATGTCGGGCTCAGTGAGGACCCCTGCGGGACCCCACACGGGGAGTTGAAAGATTTGGATTTAGTGTTCCCCGTCTCCACCGTGAAGGACCGGTCTCTCAGAAATGACGCCAGCAAAGTTCTTGCATCTCTAAGGACCCCTACTGCTGTCAGCCGGTCCAGGAGTGTGCCATGGTTTACCGCATCGAAGGCCGCCCAAAGATCCAACAGGATCAAGGCGGCCTTCCCCCCAGCATCCAGCACACTCCTGAGTTCTTCCTCCGCCATCAGCAGTGCAGTCTCGGTGCCATGTCCCTCTCGAAACCCATACTGAGATGGGTCCTGGATGTCTGCCTCTTTAACAAACTGAGCCAGTTGTTTATTCAGCAGTTTTTCAAGAACCTTTGCGCCAAACGGGATCCTGGCTATGGGTCTATAGCTTCCCGGATCTAGTGGATCTAAATTGGGTTTTTTGAGTAGGGGAACGACCGAAGTAGATTTCCATGGGGTTGGGTAGACCCCCGAGGTGATTATATGCTCTGTGAGTTTAGTCAATTGCTCACTGAGAAGCTCAGGAAAAAGATGCAGAATTTTCGGTGGACAAGGATCCCCGAGGGCCCCAGGGGAGAGCATCGACGTTGCAGCAGACGCTGCCGCATCACTAGGAAGCCTGCTACAGGGCCTGTCGCGGCTTGCATCGTGTAAAACATCACACATCGCTGGAGAAGAGGATCGACGTCAAAGCAGACGCCGCTGCATCACCGGGAATTGTTGCATCAAGAAGAAAGTGACATCTTTGTTTCTTTGCACCAGATCTTCAACGCATCACCGTCCTTGTGTGTAAGGAACTGCTGCAAAACCTTCCCTGCAACACTTTCTTTGCCCTGCGTTACGCATCTTAAGGCACATTGACTCAAAGTGTCGCATTTTAAGATCTAAAGAGAACTAAACTAATTCTAACATTTTAAGTACAGTATAGTCATTTGTGGTCTGTTGTTAAATCTATATAAAGAATACTTATTTTTAATACACAACTGTGTGGTGTCCATCTATAGTGTTGTCACTGGGCTACTGTATGTGTTCACAAATGCTTCACACACTGCCTCTAAGATAAGCCTGTCTGCTCGTGCCAAGCTACCAAGGGGGTGAGCAGGGTTTATTTTAGGAGTGTACCCCCTTACCCTGACTAGACGCAAGGGTCCCTGTTTGTCACAGGTACCTACCTATGCCAACTAGAGACCTCCAAATCTAGCATATCTTGAGGCCAGTGCCTTACAGAAAGGGCTCAAAGGTGAACAAATTTGGGCTTACCACAGTGGTCAGGTTAGTGTAAAGGTCGCCAAGGGGGGGAGCAGGGTTTATTTTAGGAGTGTACCCCTTACCCTGACTAGACGCAAGGGTCCCTGTTTGTCACAGGTACCTACCTATGCCAACTAGAGACCTCCAAATCTAGCATATAATAATGCCAGTGCCTTACAGAAAGGGCTCAAAGGTGAACGAATTTGGACTTACCACAGTGGTCAGGTTAGTGCAAAGGTCGCCTTTCAAGAGACTGGGGAGTATATTGCAGCCTGATGTAACCAACAGGCATCATATAACAATGCGCATTGCTATACATGACAGAGTGCTAAGTTATAACCTCCTATAGAACAGCGTGACATAAGTGAGAAAACAGTGAAAAAAGAAGAAGAATGAAAGAATACCATATCTCACAAAATTCTCCTGGCCACAGTGGAGAGAAATGGCATTCGCAGTGATGCCCTACAGTGGATTAAGTCCTTTCTTACCGAGAGAACCTTCCAGATCAAATCCAGCCTTGCCTGCTCAGATACTTTTCTTGCCCCACATGGAGTACCACAGGGCTCCATCCTGAGCCCGCTGTTTTTTAACCTGTACCTTAGACCTCTGGCCGACCTAGCAGACTGCGCAGGCCTAACATTAATGACCTACGCAGATGACTCCCAAATTATTTTCTCACTATCAGAGTCAAATCCCTCAGCCCCTTCTCTCCGCAAAATTGGACTCCAGAAAATCTTCAACTGGATGACCACCAACCAGCTGAAATTAAACGGTGATAAAACCGAAATCCTCCTACTAGGCAAAAATAAGGAGCTCTGGAATTCCTCCCATTGGCCCCCTGAGTTGGGTACCCTTCCCTCTCCAGCAACACAGGTAAGAAATCTAGGAGTCATTATTGACAATGCTCTGTCAATGAAACAGCAGGCAAACAAAGTCGCAGGCCTATGCTTCACCATAATAAAATGGCTGAAAAAAATCACATGGATGCTGCCCCTTGCCACACAAAAAAACGTAATCAACGTACTAATAACATCACGTATTGACTTCGGAAACATCCTCTACCTGAGCTCAAATCTAGCAGTGATCAAGCGACTCCAAATGATCCAAAACTCAGCCGCAAGACTCTTGTGCAGGATACCAAAGTCTGAAAGAATATCAAAATACCTGAACGATCTACATTGGCTCAGGATTGAACACCGGATTAGCTTCAAAACCCTGAGCTACATGTTTAAGATCAAAACCAAAACGGCACCTACCTATCTACAAGCGTTAGCCACCCCTTACCTACCAACAAGAAACCTACGCTCCCAAACTGCAGCAAATTTCGCTGTTCCCAGTTTTAGACTGCAAAGAACTGGTGGCAGATCGTTTTCTGTCACAGGGCCAATTCTGTGGAACACACTCCCCCCACATATCTGGAAAGAGGAAAACTACGCTAGCTTCCGGAAATATGTAAAAACCTGGCTTTTCCAGAAACAACTGAGCTAAAATCTAACTCCGCTTATACCTTAGTCCAACCTAATGTCATAGGCGCCGGGAAACCCTTGTTGGGTAGCTGAGCGCCATACAAATGTAAAAAATAAATAAAATAAATAAGAATAAAATTAAATGTAGATTCTTAACTGGAATGGACCCACAAGATGGGGAAGAAAAGGGTAGGGAGGCCGGAACAGATGAGACAGTCCGCAGACGGAGCGACCCTTCCTTTTCCACTGTGTAAAGAGAAAATAGAAAAGTGTGGTTAAAATCAGATTTGTCCTATTATTAACATCATGGTAAGGTGTGGTTATTAAAATTCAAGCATACAGCATGGATAAAAAAACAGTAATAGAGAATTAAAACACATGAGCAAAAACAGTTAGATGCATAAATTATTCATAGCTTAGGTGTGTGCTTAACTCCTCGTCCAGATTACGACCTTTAGGATACATGGTTTCAAGTTCTATTATCCACTTGGATTTGCGTTTGTGAAGGTGCAGAACTCTGTTTCCTCCCCTTGGGCCTATCTGTACTTGCTCGAGAACAAAGTAACTAAGAAGGGAACTGTTGGAAAGATGGAATAGATCAAAAAGTCTGGCAATCGGGTGGTGGGTATCTTTTTTGTTTATAGTACAAATGTGCTCAAGCACCCTCTTCTTGGCCATAAATCTGGTGCTCCCTACATACCGTAGCTTGCAAGGACATTCCAAACCATATACGCAATATGTGGTACTATACGTCAGAAATTGGTTGATGATCTTAGGTGATCTTTAACCTGGGATAGTAATGGACTTTAACCTGGGATAGTAATGGACTCACTCTCATTCTTAAACAAGCAGGCATCAACTACCACCTATACGCCGATGACACCCAAATCTATTACAAGATTAAAACTCATGCTGACATCTTACACCTGAACAACTCCCTTCACAAGATTCAATCCTGGTTCCAGTCAAATCATCTCAAACTAAAGCCTAATAAAACTGAAATCATCCTCTTCTCCCCTAAAAAGAACGGTCTCCACATTCAATCATAGATTTCAGACCTTAACACACTCAACTGCTCACTCACACTGTCCAACTACGTCAAATCTCTTGGCATTACTATCGACAACACCCTCACCCTTAACGTTCACATCAAAAACTCTGTCAAATGAGCCCTCTTCACTCTCCATCACCTCAAGAAAATCAAACCATTCTTACCCATCGATGATTTTAAACTTGCAGTTTAATCACTGGTTCTTTCACGTATTGACTATGGCAACGCCATCCTCAACGGGATCCCCAAGGTCCAGCTTGCTCCAATTAAAGCTGTGCTCAACCTTGCAGCCAGACTCATCACAGACTGCAAACGCTTTGATCATATCTCCCCAGCTCTCAAATCTCTTAAATGGCTCCCTATCAAAGGGAGATCAGCTTACAAAATGGCCTGCATAACTCATAAAGTCGTCCACCAAAACACTCTGCAGTACCTATCCAAGAAACTCTTCATCGCTGGTACCACTCGTCCTCTGAGAAGCACCAACGCCCTCCTCCTAATCCCACCTCTGCATAAAAAGAAAACCACACAATCTCGCTCCTTCTCTGCCAATGCCCCTACTATCTGGAATACCCTCCCTAAAAACCTGTGCTGTAATCCCTCCTACAAAAGCTTAAAAAAAGACCTCAAAACCCACCTCCTTAACTACTATTGGATATACTAACCTGTGCCCGACTACTGATCTCTTTTCACCATACTATATTTGTTTCGGTAATATATGTCCCTCTTCCTGTACTCTACTCCACCTATATTACCTGTATTGTATTGCTCCATATCCTGTTTCATTACTTCTTGGTTTGTAATTATGTTGTTTTTTACATTGGTATTATGCTTTTATACCATGTTTGCCTTATACTATCCTGATCATGTAAAGCGCTCTGATACCTCTGGGTCTAGCTAGCTCTATATAAAACTTTTAAAATAAAATAAAATATAGCTGGTGCGGCAGGCTTTACAAAGTCCACAAGGGTAAAAGCCTTTTAGGCTGTGTTCACTTATTGGAGACCTAAGAGTTATGTCATTATGTATAAGGATGTCCCTGAGACTGCGGCCTTTTCTGTACGTGATTCTGGGTCTCTGATGCAAGGTTTTACCAATATTAGGATCACTGGTTAGAATATCCCATTCATCCACAATGATTTTTAACATTTCTTTAGAGTTACCATTGTAGGTCAAAATTACTCTATTCTCTTCCTGTTTGGATGCTGGACTGTCATTGCTGTCTTCTATCCTGGCACTGAAAGTTTGGGCACAGTCAATTTGATTGACGCTATTCACTGCCTTTTTGAGAACCCACAAGGGGTAACCTCTGTCTAGAAACCTCTTAATCATGATGTCTTGTTCTTGGATAAATGCAGCAGTGGTACTACAGTTTCACCTCACTCTCATCAGTTCGCCATAGTGGATACTCCACTCAAGATTATCCAGGTAGGTGCCTGCTGAGAGCGTGAAGAAGAGTATTACCTCCTGTGGTCTTTCTAAATAAGCTGGTATGCAGAGTGTTTCCCTGTGCAGTTACCAGTAGGTCCAAGAACTCAATTGTGTGTCTGCTCATGTTACTCGTGAGGTTGATGATGTATCTATTTGATGTTCAGTCTTTCTATAAATTTGGTGGCTTCCTCTTCAGTGCCAGTCCAAATTAGGAAAAGATTGTCGATATAGCAAAGCCAAAGCTTGACTTTGCTAAAGTGTGAGGTCAGGATGGCATCTGTCCTTATGTCTTCCCCCCACTTGTCCAGAAATAGGTTGGCAAAACTCGGGGCAAAAAAATTACCCCTGTCATTTGAGATGTCATCAGTGATGTCGTCAGTGATGTCACTGACCATGTCATGAATTATGTAATATGTGACGCCATCAGCAGTGCATTGCGGGTGCAAGAGTTATAGTTAGCTAAACTAACTATAACGGCCGAATGTCTCTGGTTTTGTACGAGTGAAATGTCCAACTAACTATAACGTCCCTGAAACCTGTGGGTTTTTCAGTGAATTTCAATGTTTTTTTAATGCTAATTTCTAACTATAACGTGCCTGAAACCTATGGTTTTTTCAGTGAATTTCAATGTTTTTTAAAGGCTAATTTGTAACTATGCCTACAAAGTTAGGACAAGTGAAGAAAGAGGAAGATAAGCGCAGCAAGAAGCAAGATAAATGCAGAAAAAGGCAACAGAAGTCCAGAAAGACGAAGAAAAGTGCAGGAAGAAGCAAGAGATGTGCAGAAAGAACGAACAGAGGAGCAGAAAGTCCTCCTGAGTCCCCAACTTGTTAGTGACGGGTACTCATGGTAACTGACTCTGACTAACTAGGACCGGACCCAGTGTAATGCTAAAAGACACTTCGAATATAGTTAAAACACCTACATACACTAAGGAACACTATGCGTTGGGGAACCCCTGTAATGAGCATGACCTCCTCTGTATTTGCCATGAGTTGGTGCCTGGGTCATTGCATAAGTACATGGGTAGTGACTGGATTACTAGAGTGCTGCAAGGACACTGCATGGGGATTTTATAACTGCTTGGGTTTTGGCAGAGTGATTGGATAAGTACATGATGCTGGATGGGTGATTGGAGGAGTGCATGGGTAGTGACAGAGGATTTCTGGAGTGTATGGGTACAACATGGGTAATTGGAGGAGTGAATCAGTACTGTGTAGGATGTTAGAGGTCTGCATGGGTAGTGCACAGGGGATTGTAGCAGTGCATGTGTTAGTGCCTGGGTCACACCATGAGTAAATGGGTACTGACTTTAAGATTAGAGTACTGCAAAGAGATTGCATGGTGAATTTATAAGTGCCTGAGATGTGGTGTAGTAATTGGATAAGTACATGGTGCTGGCTGGGTGATTGAAAGAGTGTATGGGTACTGACAGGGCAATGGCTGGACTGCATGGGTACTGCTCAGGGTATTGTAGCAGTGCATGAGTTAGTGCATGGGTCATTGCATGAGTGCATGAGTAGTGACTGGATGATTAGAGTGCTGCAAGGAGAGGGCATGGTGAATTTATAAGTGCTTGGGTCTTGGTGGAGTGATTGCATAAGTACACACAAGTCACATCAGGCCCCCCCTCCCTTCACAACTGTGCAAACACGCCCTCTGGTGGGCTTTATTTTGGGCATTAATTCCCCTTGAATCCTGAGGGTCCCTGGGGGCCAACTAGCCCACCATGTACCTCCAGTAAGCGCCACAGAGCTGCGTTGCAGAGAGGTGTTCCGAGGCCACACCCCTTTTTACACCTCTCTGCAATGCAACTCTGTGGCACTTACTGAAAGTACCTGGTGGGCTAGTTGGCCCCCAGGGACCCTCATGATTCAAGAGGACTTTATTCCCCAACTTAAAACGTGCCACAGCGCCCGTTTGCACACTTGTCACATCAGGCCATGCCCCCTCCCTGCACCACTGTGCAAACGAACCCCTGATGTGCTTTAAATTGGGGGATTAAGTCCCCTTGAGTCCTGGGGGTCAGTGGGGGCCAACTAGCCCACCAGCTACCTTAAGTAGGCACCACATGGATGTTTTGCAGAGTGGTTTAAAAAGGGGGCGTAGCCTTGGACCACTTCTCTGCAAGGAAGCACCCTGGTGCACACTGGATGTACCTTGTGGGCAACTTGGGCCCCAGAAACCCTCAGGACTCAAGGGGACTTCAAGTAAATGTGCCATGCCTGTCTTAGAGGATAAAGCTGCTTTCTGGTGGAGACCGTCTCAAAGACAGAACATAGGGGCCTATTACGATTGTGGTTTTTCCGCATCCTCCGGGCCGGCGGAAGCCACCGCCGGCCCGGAGGATGCGGAGAAACCGCAGCGGACCCACCAAAGACCCACCGCCACATTAGGATGGCTGGTGGGTCCTGGTTTCCGTCCGCAGCTTTTCCGCCGCGGTTGGCTTACAACTGCGGCGGAAAAGCTCTAATATGGTTGGCTTACAACTGCGGCGGAAAAGCTCTAATATGGTGACGGTGTCTCTCAGACACCGTCAGCCATATTAGGATGGGCTGTTAAAAATGCTTTTCCGCGGCGGGTTTTCCGCCGTGGAAAAGCATGTGTAACTTCACTGCGGGGGCCCGTTGCGGGCCCCCTGGGTGAAGGAGGGTGGGGGGTGCACATGGGGGGTACCTATGGTACCCCCCTGCATTTGTATGCAGAAATCGACAGGCACCGCAAGGTGCCTGCCGCTTTCTGCATACAAATGCAAAGTATGCATTTTTACCATTGCGGCGGATGCAGCTTGAAGCCGCACCCGCCGCAATGGTAAAAATAGAGGATGTGACCGCCAGGGTGGCGGTCACATCCTAATTGCACAGGAGGGAACTCCGCAGGCCATGCGGAGGTTCCCTCCTACTCTATGGTGGCGGACGGACTCAGGTCTGTCCGCCATCATAATCGGCCCCTTAGTGTGCTATTCTTGCCCATGCCCAAGGGTATGCTCAAATCCTGCCCTGGCAACTTTAAAGATTCAGTCAGGACCAAAGTCATCACACCACTTGTGGAGAAGAAGTGCGAAGCCTCTCCAGATGACCCTCTCTCTACTAGAGGGCTAGCCCTCCCCCCCCCCACCCCAGAATCCTTTCTGGTACATACTGCCAGATAGAGGGCCTCAGCCCAGACAAAAAGAGATACTCCACCTCAATTAAAGAAGGCAATGGCCACTGACAAATGTATAGCAGTTGGTGCAACCACCCAATGGCTGATTGCCAGTTTGTTGGGTCAGCTGTTAAGGTATGACAGGTTTTATTGAGAGGAGATGGAGGCACTCATATAGTACCTTCCTGATGATTACAAAAAAGTGCAAGGAGCTGGTTGCAGAGGGGAATATTATCACTAATGTAAATATCTACTTTGACCTCAGTGATGGAAACATAACCGCCCGCAGCGTAATAACCACTCTGCACGCCACTCACACCTTTTACCTGCTGAGTGAAAAACAATCTAAGGTGGAGTTGGTGCCTCTGTGCATTGTGGACTAAGGGCGGAGACACACACAACATCCTGTTACTCCAAAGTTTTTCGAAGAGCAACAACTTGAAATGTGTGATATATATACTGTTTACACCAAATCATAAAAAGCACTCTTTCTGGACTCTATTTGGTATAACTTTCTTCCAAATGGAGAAAAAAATGGGGAAACGCGTTTTGGAAAGTTTTGTGAAGATTTGTCAAACAGCGCCAAAGATGTAAGCAAACCAAAAAAATGCACTACGTATGGAAATATGATCCTAGCTAACTAACTACCCAGTGACGACCGCCAATCAGAGATAAATATATATGTATTTCATGTTAAACACAGCATAAGGCAGTGGGTCGGCTTGATTCAGCCTCTGTTCACCAGTATGGCCAAGCCCAGAGGATACTGTTTTAAGTTAGGGCCTTTCTCTATAAGTGCCTTTTCCAATTGGTTAGAAAGGTGGGTCCAGCCATTGTGGTCTTTAATGCTTCCTTTTCGTTTGGTACCCAGTGGGGTCGGGCATCTGCTCCTCTTTATTGGCCAGGGACAGTTGAGTGCTGAGCAGACGTCTGTTCCACATTGATGAACAGCCCGAGTTGAATGCAGACTCGGAGGTTGCAAACCACACGGTATCCACTGGGTGAAACTGTAGGTGCTGATGGGTGACTCTAGACACGCCGACGAGCTGTCTGCAGATCGCGCACAAGTAGCTTATAAAGCGCTTTTACAGGCTGTGTCCGCCTCCGGGCATGCAGCTGTGTGATGGATAATCTCAATTATGAACAGGCCGTTTCGCCATTTGTCACTTGTCTCGCACTTTCTTTTTTTCCTCTCCTCATCTCTTTGTTTTTCTCAATCTTTGTTTCTGTTTTTCAATATTCCTATTGCTTTCTCTTTCCTCCCTGGACTGTCCCTGTCTCACTGGACTGCAGGGTCGGAATGGCCTATAGGGAAGTCTTTCTGGTTGCTTGTTTGCCTGTTTTATGCTGTCCTGGGACGGTTTTTATTGATGATTGCCTTGATCTTAAAAAAAACACATTGACAGGCATCCATGCAGTCTTATATACCTTGTAAAATACTTATACAACGTATCTGTACAAGTTCGACACTGACCCAATTTCTAATCATGTGCCACTTTTTTATCTACCTGAATTACTAGTGGGGTCACTTTAATGTTGGTACCCAAGGCCTATTTCCTGCCCCTTCCGACCCTGCTGGACTAGAACCCAAATCCAGCCCTGACAAACCTGCTTAAACCAGCCACACAAAGCACGAGTCAGTGACTAGTGTGTGGCCACCGGGACATGATTGGAGTCATGTCGGCCTCTCCTGCTGTGATACTATCCATAACCTGTCGGTTACCGGGAATTGCATGATGGCCCTGCTCATGATGTTGTGTTTGTACTTTGTTGTACTTGTGTTTTTTGTTATCTTTCTTGTTTGCCCACTTATGCTTCTTTTCTTTACCCCTCTGTTTTTCTCAGTCTGTCTTTTCTGTTCTAGTCTCTGATGCTCTTTCACACTGCAGCTCTTTGTCTTTCTTATAACACTCCAAATCCTGTGACAGGAAAAATGACTCTCCACAGGGCGTCAACAGTAGGCAGCATTTTTAGTATCAGGTTCAAGTCATAAAAGATAATCTTTAAGCACCCCGTCTTCGACGCCAACAGTTTTAATTTGATAATCAAGATTCCGTTCCGAATCCTGCCATTGTATGGTGGCTCATGGCAGGGCCGGCTCTAGGCATGTGCAAGCTGTGCACCTGCACAGGGCCACCAAACCCCAGGGGCCACCACGCCAATATATATCCTTAATATATTAATCCTCTGAGGATGGATACATATTTGCGTGGTGGCCCCTGGCAGGGATTTGGCGGCCTCCGGCTCTGTTCCACTACTAAACACCCTGACCCCCTCCCCTCTTTACTGGCCTGCGCGCTCCGCCCCGCCCGGACCACCTCTTCCGGGCCCCCTACCTACGCTCCTTGCCCAGGGCCACCATGAGCCTAGAGCCGGCCCTGCTCATGGCCCCATGTGAACTCAGAATAGCGCCAAGCTTCACAATTATAATTACAGTAAAGCTGCTTCTTTCTCATCTAATTCTCGGCCTCCGTCGTCACCCTCTTTCTCTATCGATCAGTTCATTATTGCTTGAAAATGGTCTGTCTCAGGCCTTTTCTCTACCCTTGTGTTTCTTTTTTTTCTTTTTATGAGGTTTTTTATACATCAAACACACAATTGTTATATGGGTTACCGCTGTTGGCATCGACACAATAGTACAGTACATTTTGCGCGGATCTCCCCTTGCTGGCTATATATTTGTAGATAAGTAGGTCTAAAGAAAGGAAAGTACAGGAAAGTTAGGAATAAGCAAAGGTAAGGGATAGGACAGACAAACAGCTAGATATACATTTCTCGGTTCTAATTTCTCGTTAGGGACGTCTTTTTCAATCCTTTGCACTTTGCATACCATTTTTAGGTCGAGCCTAGAGCAGAGCATCCGCTGCTTGCTCGATCTTTAGTAAAGGGCAAAAAAAAGTGCTACCTACCAGAGTTTAGCTGGCCTGAAGCAAGAGTGCATGAGTTGCATGAGTGCGTGCACGCGCAGTCGTCATCTGTCTCCTCCATCAAGGGTCATTAAGTTGCTTTCCCCTCTGCCTCCGTCTGATCAGTTCAACTTTCACTTTCGTGACTTGGCTGCACTTTCGTGGCTTGGCTGGCTTGTTTTATTTAAACTAACTGCAGACATACGAAAATTCGGTACCCAGGACAGCTTGAGGATAATACATTTGTATATCAAAATATATTTAGCTGTTCCCTTGTGCCGGTGTTGTGTAATATCTGGTATCCCCTTAGGATCAGGTATCCCCTGACCTTCGGCTCTCTTCGGAAAATACACTCAGCGTGGTACATGACAGAAAGTAATGAAGCAGAAAGCATTCAGAGGAATTACATGCTCAGATTTATATACTTTCTCCTAGGAACGCGTAGGTTGTTCAAATATATATCTCTGCTTAGTTTACATGAGTTTATTAGCCATTTTCGGTATTTATTTATTTCCGGCAAGTACAAAAATAAACATATTTGAAAATGTTGGGGTTCGTTATTCCCATTTCAAATGACGTATTTGGTTGCTGGGAAAGAAAATAATGTTGAGTAATTTTTTGTGACTCTGCACTTTTATCATCTTGTAGTACTGCTTTCGACTGTCCATGCCTGTGAATCTCTTTGTGGGGCGCCACTTTCTTTCCCTGGGCCTTTGTTTTCTTAGCATTCTGTGTTTTTTGGTCTTCCCTTTCTAATGGTCTTTTTGACCCCCGTTTGATGTATATAGTAATACTAGATTCTCTTTCAAGGTTTAGTGCCTTTTCCATTTTTGAAGATCTGGTTTTGATTCAGCATAATATTTCTGT
This sequence comes from Lissotriton vulgaris, assembly GCF_964263255.1. NCBI lineage: Eukaryota > Metazoa > Chordata > Amphibia > Caudata > Salamandridae > Lissotriton > Lissotriton vulgaris. The sequence goes on along the minus strand of NC_141695.1, from coordinate 281,211,933 downwards.
GTTGCTCGCAGTTTATGTTGACTATTTGTATCACAGTGAGGTATACAACTGTTTTTATGATGCTGATCCCCAGACCAGTTTTCAGATAAGGAACAATTACCCTGTTTTCTCCTTTGTTCCTTTTAAACAGCAACTAGCTGATTCTTGTGCTTCTGTGGACCCCAAATTCATTTAGAACCTTTCAATGCTTCACTCCAAAATGTTCTTTGCAAAGTGATTTGGGGTGACATCAACATTTTTGCAAGGAGGGTTAATTAGACCACATACATAAGTAGTGGAATTGTGCAGAAGGTTCTCTGAGCGGGTTGTTTTCACCCTTTCCAACCAAAAGTGCACCACATACACAACCACACACACAACCAGAAAAACCACACACACACAACCACACACAAACCACACACACACACCACACCCAACCACACAATCATACCCAACCACAACCACTCACACAACCACAACCACACACACAACCTCAACCAAACACACAACCACACACACAAACACACCCGACCACACACACACAAACACACCCAACCACACACACACAAACACACACACACACAACCACACATACACACAACCACAATCACACACACAACCACAACTGCACAACCACACACACACAACCACAAACATACAAACAACCTCACACAACCACACAACCACAATCACACACACAACCACACCCACACACAACCACACACAACCAAACCCAACCACACACATAAACACACCCGACCACACACACACAAACACACCCAACCACACACACACACAAACACACACATATACAACCATTCACACAACCACACACACACATACACAACCACAAACACACACACAACCACACACAACCATGCAACCACACCCAACCACAACCACACACACAACCACACACACAACCACAACCAAACACACAACCACACACAACCACACACACAAACACAAACACACTCAACCACACACACAACGACACACACACAACCACACATACACACAACCACACAACAACCACACACACACACAACCACACAAATACACAACCATACACTCAACCACACACACACACACAACCACAACCACACAATCAATCAATCAATCAAAGCATTTATATAGCGCACTACTCACCCAGAGGGTCTCAAGGCACTAGGGGATGGGGGTCCGCTACTGCTCGAACAGCCAGGTCTTGAGTTGCTTCCTGAAGGCGAGGTGGTCCTGGGTCAGGCGGAGGTGGGTCGGGAGGGAGTTCCATGTCTTGGCGGCGAGGTAGGAGCAGGACCGTCCCCCTGTGGTGGCTCTTCGGATGCGGGGGACGGTGGCGAGGGCGTGGCCGGTCGATCGAAGCTGGCGTTTGGGAGCGTGGAAGTTGAGGCGGCTGTTGAGGTATCCTGGTCCTTGGTTGTGTAGGGCTTTGTGTGCGTGGGTGAGGAGTCGGAAGGTGATTCTCTTGGTGACCGGGAGCCAGTGGAGGTCTCTCAGGTGTCCGGAGATGTGGCTGCGGCGGGGGATGTCCAGGATGAGTCGTGCTGAGGCGTTCTGGATCCGCTGAAGTCTTTTCTGGAGTTTGGCGGTGGGTCCGGCGTAGAGGGAGTTGCCGTCGTCCAGACGGCTGGTGACGAGGGCCTGGGTGACCGTCTTCCTGGTCTCGGTGGGGATCCACCGGAAGATCTTTCGTAGCATGTGCAGGATGTTGAAGCACGACGTGGAGACGGCGTTGACCTGTCTGGTCATGGAGAGGGTGGAGTCCAGGATGAAGCCCAGGTTGCGTGCATGGTCTGTTGGTTTGGGTGCGCTGCCTAGGGCTGGGGGCCACCAGGAGTCGTCCCAGGCGGAGGGTGAGGATCCGAGGATGAGGACTTCCGTCTTGTCCGAGTTCAGTTTCAGGCGGCTGTTCTTCATCCATTCGGCTACCTCTTTCATCCCTTCGTGGAGGTTGGCTCTGGCGGTGGCGGGGTCGTTGGTGAGGGAGAGAATCAGCTGGGTGTCGTCGGCGTAGGAGATGATGTTGAGGTTGTGCTGACGTGCGATGTCTGCGAGGGGGCTCATGTACACGTTGAAGAGGGTTGGGCTGAGCGAGGAGCCTTGAGGAATGTCGCAGATGACTTCGGTGGCTTCAGATCTGAACGGGGGGGAGGCGGACTCTCTGTGTCCTACCGGCGAGGAAGGAGATGATCCACTCCAGTGCCTTCTCCTGGATTCCGACGTTGCTGAGTCGCTGCACTACTGTACGGTGGCAGACAGTGTCACACACAACCACACAAAACCACACAACCACAATCACACACACAACCACACCCACACACAACCACACACACAACCGCACCCACATACAACCACACACAACCACAAACACAACACCCACAACCACACACACACACAACCACACACACAATCACACACACACAGCCACACACACAACCACACACAAACAACCACAACCACACACAACCACAACCAACCACACACAACCACAACCACACACAACCACACAACCACACACACACACACACACACACACATAACTACACAATCACACACACAACCACACACACATACACACACACAACCACACATACAACCACACACACACACACACAACCACAAACACACACAACCACATTCAACCACACACAACCTCAAGCACACACACAACCACACCCACACACTGCCACACACACACAACCACACACACACAACCACACACAACTGCACATACAACCACACATACAAACACAAACACAACCACAAGCACACACAAAACCACAACCATGCACACAACCACACACACAACCACAACCACATACACAACCACACATACAACCACAACCATATCAACAACCACACATATAGCCACACACACACAACAACACGGACAACCACACACTACCACCCACACCCACAACCCCAACCACACACACAACCACACATACAACCACACACACAACCGTGCACACAACCGCACACACAACCACACACAACCACACACACAAAACCACACACACACACAACCACCACACACACAACCACACAAAACCACCACACACAACCACCACACACAACCACACATGCAACCACACACACAACAACAACCACACACACAAACACACACACACATAACCACAGACACTCACAAAACCACACACACACAAAACCACACCCAACCACATACACAACCACACACACAACCACACCCAACCACACACACACAACCACAAGCTCACACACAACCACACACACACGCAACCACAGACACAAGCACACACACAAGCACACACACAACCACAAACACCCACAACCACACACACAATCACACACCCAACACCACACTCACGACACACACAACCACATTGTAACAACCGGATTTTCGGACCAGATAGGATCAGCTCACCAAGACACGACCAACCCAGCCGAAACGTAACCACCTCCCTCCTCAGGACCCATCTATCCAGGCACCTGGGTACCTACCTGAGGATGGGGAACTAGCAATATACAAGCTCATATCATCAAAAACACCACTAAATCTATGGGGATTACTAGGAATACTCACTGATTACTAAGGACGTCCATGCCCTACACCACACTCATACAATATAGTCTCGCGGCCTGATGGGCCCAGACTAATCTACCCTAGGGCAGTTCTGATTACTTACCATTACACACTGACCGCAATCAGTGCTCTCATTAGATTCACACCAGTATCCCCCCTGGTGCTCTCTCACTTTCCTTACAAGCCACAATCCTGTGGGTATACGCACTGTATCCTCCCAGTGCTCTGACTATTTCATACATACACAAGCCACAATCCTGTGGGTATACGCATCAGTATCCCCCCTGATGCTCTCATTAACGCCGCCTTACAACGACGATCACTTTCCTATGAATACCTTCAGCTCTCTCTCTCTCTGTTGGGAAGTTTCTCTCACTATCCACTAAAGGTACAATACTACAATATTATGGATCATACAAGAATGGCCAAATTACACTGTGCAATTATTGTCATCTAATACAAGTTCTCCTCTCCCCCTCATTATTCAGTTACCATTTACCTGTCCGGGAGTCGCATCCGTCCACATAATAGCACCTGACTAGAAAAAAGGTTAACCTTATCATAAAACAATAACAGTTACACACTATATGCAAAAGTTATTCCCTGATTTAAGCGCTCCTCCTCCCTTTGATCCATCAGTTACCATTACAGCATCTGGCTAGAAGAAAGGTTAGCTTTATCATAAGAAAACAACAGTTACACACTAGTTCACTAAGAACTGGGGTTCCTTTATTATTACAATAACAATAACAATATAATACTGCACTATAACACATAGCCTGAAAAGTAAAAAGGGGCATAAGCACATACACAGATCTGCGGGGTCTCTTTATTATACTGGAAATCTTTATTACTATAACACATCCACATGTAATTGACAGGGACTGTAAATAGCTAAAGAGGGAATGGATTATACTGCACACCGTTGAAAGAAAATGGAATAGCAATACAATAGGGACACGCTTCAGTCTAATAGTTTCTGCCGCTCTGATAACCGTTCGCTCCACTAGCTTCTTCACTCTGTCTGATTATCTCAGCTCCAATGTCCAATTCACTCCAGCTGCTCCCACAGACTAATCTACGATATAACTTCAGTCTCCTCCAAAAGGCATCACTTCAGACTCCAGCTGATCACAACTCCTTCTGATAAGTAACTGCTTCTGACTGCTTTCTTCAGCTCCAAACATCATTTCACTTCTCTCTGTTCAAAACACCATCTGCTCACAACTGCTTCTGACTCCAGCAATCATCTGTCTTCTCTCCCTCCAAGCATTAACTCACTTCTCTCTCCAGCTTCAACTGTCTGACTTCTCTCTGTTCCAAGCATCCACTAACTTCTTCTCTCCCCGGCTCCAACTGTCTGACTCCGCCTCTTCTGCACTTCACTAATATGGAATGCTCTCTCCTCATGGAAAGTTCCAGCCATCAGCCTGCCGCCCATCAGATCCCTGCACCACTCCGCGTCAAGGACACACACCCAGCCGGCCGGCCTTTTGAGGTGTCTTCGACACAAAGAATAATACAGTCTACCGATAAGGGTCGGCCTGACCGGTTCTCTCCAAGTGAACAACACCTCATAACTAAAACATCACCTTTACCCTGCAAGCATCTCAGTCTGCAGGGTCAGAAAGCAAAATGGAGTCTCTCTAGTTCTGGGCCTTGTAGGCCTGAGAAAGATGAAATAACACTTAGCTCTGTCAGAGTACATACACAAACCATACCAATATGTAATATAAAGTCAGGACTACAGGATCCACCCTCTACTATAGGTAGGATGATGAAAGGACACATAATTATGTCAAAGCCAATAGGCAATAGATGGATTAGAGTCAAGAATAAGGGATCTATCATCATATAAAGCAGCTATCCTCTAGTTTATGCTTCTAGGTCTGGAAAAAGGCCCGAAAAGGACCAACACAAGTCAAGAATAGGGATTCAGGATGGTAGCAAGCTTAAAGTCACCATCACTCAGAAATAGAGCCAAAAACACGGTCACTACATTGCACCCTTGAATTTAACTTGCTAACATCCGTAAACAACAACAAACAAATAAACAAACATCAGCATAATCTATCAACAAAATCAAAAACCAAAAGACTCCCTAAAATAAATGACAACTTAAGGAAATACCACCTGAAACCTGATGTATGGAATGTAAGTCTGACAACCAATTGAAAACAAATCAAAGCACCCTTGACCTGAATGTTGAAATGTAACTAAGATTGATCTGATAACAACAGAAACTAACCAAAGCACCCTTGAACTAAATGTGCCTCAACTTCTAGTGATAACTCATGAAATCTATTGATGTAGGGACATGTTTGTGAAATGAAAACCACAAAGGGCCTAAATGAGGCCTACCTACTTTGGTCAACTTAAGAAAGGATTTGGTAAAATCTAACAAATAAACATGACAAAGGGTCCTCAAAGTCTGGGCAACTATTACTAATAGATGTAGGACATAACCTGACTAAAAGACACACCTCCCAGGACAACTTCAAGTCAAGTCATAAGCTTTTATTCGATTTGAGAAATACAAATCATACAAGCATAAAACATCTAAAAACAATTCATTGCACACGTAATTATTCTAAACAAAGTGACTCAAATGAACTCGGAGATAATTCATAAAAGAAGAAGGGAACATACACTGGCGTACACTGGACAACAATGCATAGTTTAAAGGTATAAAATGGAGCTAAAAAGCTAAAAAAAGGAGGTCATGCATGTACAGACAGGAATAAATATAATTATCACACATAGTGATTTTCCTGGCAGCTGTACATTTTAAAGCAATGTTCCAATATGGTTCGGGCAAACACGGGGAGGTTAATTTCATGTGTAAACAAACTAAAAGACCATGCATTTACATGCAGTGGGCATAATACAAGATTAAAATACAATAAACAGTTAAATAAGACATTTATGTACAGACAGGAATATATAAAGTTATAGCAGCACTATGCTCTTCCTGGCAGCTGTACATTTCAAAATAAAAGTGGCAACAAAGAAACAGATATCCACGTTCTCTAGGGAAGATAGTAACTCTAGAGTGCTCTTTGAAGATCGAATATTGTATTTTAAAAGAATAGGTTTTAGATACCTTACCCTTAAAAAGTGATAAAATTTACAGAAAAGTAGAAAATGACAGCAGCTCTGGCGTGAGGTGTTATCACACGGGCAGGGAGTCTCAGATCTTATTTTCTGGTTTGGGAATGCGACAAGGTGGTGTACAATACCCAACCTGACTCGGGTTAGTACAAATTGATGGGAGGGACGAGAAACATTCGAAAGGTAGGCTTGAAACCCCGGAGTTAAGTTTAGTTCCTTATAGAACTTCACGGTGGCTAGCTTGCCATACACCTTATCTCGCCCTTTCTTTTTAAAATTTAAACATTTTTGTTTAATTTCTTTTTTGGGGATTGCAACCGCCAATTCGGGGTGAAGGAGAACATCAATTTCAAATAAAGTTCTATACCAGAAATGAATGTATTTCAACCACTGGATGCGTGATGAGTAATCCAATCCTATACAATCAAGAATAATCTCTTGAGTGAATCGAGTCTCTGGCTTAGCCCAAATAGAACGCCACAATAAGAGTGGCCGAACGGCTGCTAAGTCAGAAATAAACTCGATCCCTACCTCATCATGAATTAGTTGGACAGAGGCAGAAGGGGGGACACATAACAGACTCTTTAAAAACTTGTTTTCGTCTTTTTGGAGCGAAGGGCCTTCGATATGGCCCCACACACCCGCCCCGTACAATGCAGAAGAAACACAACGTATATTGTATATATTAATCATATCTAAGATACTTCTCGATCCGAGCTTAGATGCAAATCGGAATATACTACTGGTAGTCCGCATCATTTTCAACCTGATGTTGTCGAACTCAGATGTCCATGAACCGTCGTTGGTGTAGGTAATTCCCAAATAACAAAATGATTTAACGTCTGTCATCTTGTTGCTATCCAAGAAAAAGTTGTACTTCAGTTTATTTGCAGACTGCCCGCATGACATTACATAAGTCTTGGATTTGTTCACGCGGAGCCTCCTGTTTTGAATAAACAGCATGAATCTATCAATAAGTCGCTGTAACCCAATCTGGGTGCGGGATAAAAGAACAGCATCGTCCGCCTATAGTAAGATTGGGACGGGTTTGCCTCCAATCAGGGGAGCATCTGCTGGGGTATCGGCCAAGATGCGATCAATATAATTAATAAAAAGGGAAAATAAAAGAGGGGCCAGTACGCATCCCTGGCGAATACCCCGTGAAACTTTGAGAAACGGCGTACATTCGCCTAGGGTGCCATAGCGGAGTTTCTCGTAAAGCCTGGCCAAAAAGTGAACAATTTCCTTCGGTGCCCCTGACTCTAGCAAAACCTGCCAAAGAATGGCGTGATCAACTAAATCAAACGCGCTTCTCAGGTCAGCAAAACATAAAAAAAGATTGCCCTTTTTGGCTACAGTGTATTTATTAATAATAAGGTCCAAATTTACACATTGCTCCAAAGTGCCCATACCTTTCCTGAAGCCATATTGCACTTTTGTTTAAAATGTTCATGTCTGTAGCCCAGGTTTCTAGTCTTTTGAGCAGGATTCTGCTCATGACCTTTACTGAGGCGTCCAACAAAGAGATCGGACGATAATTGGAAGCCTCAGATTTGCTGCCTTTTTTGAATAGGGGAATAATAACTGATTGGCCCCAGGAGGGAGGAATGTTGCCTTCTGCTGCGCAGTTAAAAGTCCTCACCAAAATAGGAGCCCACAAGTTTGGTTCTGCTTTTAGTAAATCAATGGGGACCCCGTCGGGGCCCGGGGCCTTCCCCCCCTTGCTATTGGAGAGCCCTTCATGACCTTCCTCCAAGGTTACTCCCAGGGGTAGAGGTATCCAAGGGGAGGCCTCGGTAGCTGATACAGTTAGGGGTGTCCCTTCTGGGTTAAAAATATTAGTAAAATGGATAATCCAGTCATTACATGCAACGTAGGAAGTTATTTCCGGGATACCATCAGTGTTTAGAAAGGGGCTGTTAATTGTTTCCCAATAAAGTTTACTGTTTTTGGTCTCAGCTGCTTCCTTTAGCTTATCCCAAGCTTCACTTTGTAAAACCTTTTTCCTGTTGGAAATTGCCATTTTATAGTTAACCCTTAATTGTTTTATTCCATTGCTGTCTCGGGGTTTGATACCTAAAGCTGTCCAAAGAGGGACAAGCATTACAGATCGAGGAGGCGATCTCCTCCTTAGGTCTTACCCAACAGGTCAAGGGACCGACGCATGAGAAAGGACATGTGCTCAACTTAGTCTGGACTACCATGCCAGCCCAGGGTGGTAAGGAAATTCTTCCCTGTGCATGGTCTGACCATTCTTTAATAAAGGGTAGACTCTTATTGAGGGGCCACCTGTCCAAACCTGGGGAGGGCTGGAAAATGGCCCGGAAATGGAGAAATCTTGATGGGGATAAATTTGTACACCTCTTGGAACACCCCCCTGCAGCAAAAGAGCAGGATGTCAACGTTGATGTCCTGTGTGGTCACCTCCAGCATAAACTGGGGAGTGCCATTGATGTGGTGGCACCTCTTCGCAGGGTGAAGAAGGTGGCGAGAGGAGCTGGGGCTCCTTGGTACAATGATTCCCTAAGGGAGATGAAACATGGGGTTAGGAAGAAAGAACGGGCATGGCGTAAAAAATATGACGCCATTGCCAAACAAGAATACGTCTCATCCTTAGCTCATTATAAACTAGCCATACAATCTAGGAAGGCTGCGTTCTTCGAGGAAAGAATAGCTGCAGCAAGAAATCCGCAAAAGGAAATCTTTCGGGTCCTGCCGGAGCTCAGGGTAAATAAAGAGCAAAGTCCCGAGTTCACTCAGGAGGACTGTCAGAGGTTTCAGGACTTCTTCGTAAAGAAGATATCCGATATTTTGGACGAAATTGCTGGAACTACACCCCTCGAATGTCCTTGCCTACCGGACCTTACCGCCCCGTTAAACATCCCACCATTAGCTGAGTTCTCCCCAATTTCTAAACAGGAACTATTTAAAATCATAGACCGAGTTAAATCGGGTTCCTTGGTGGACCCATGCCCTCCTGACGTATTCAAGTTGGCAGTACCAGGAATTGAGGAAGAGGTTCTGCATTTATTGAACACTTCTCTCCGTACAGGACAGATCCCTCTAGCTTTTAAAGAGGCTCATCTGATTCCTTTACTGAAGAAACCTGGTTCGGACACGAAGTGTCTGAAAAACTTTCGGCCCATCTCTCAGTTGCCTTTTTTGGCTAAAGTGATTGAGCAGCATGTGTTAGCTCTACTCTCGGGCCATCTAGAGAGTAACAACTTGCTGGAGACCAATCAGGCAGGGTTCCGTGCTAATCATAGCACGGAACTAGTTATGTTATCCATCCTAGATGAGCTAAGAACTCGGGCCGACGTAAAAACACCGAGCGCCCTGATACTACTGGATCTCTCCGCGGCGTTTGATACCGTGTGTCACAAACAGCTTCTGTCGCGGTTGAGATCCTTTGGCATCATGGGTACAGCACATGCATGGCTTACATCATTCTTGCAGGGTAGGACACAACGAGTACAGCTGGGAGATTTACTTTCCACCTCTGCTCCGATCACCTGCGGGGTCCCACAGGGCTCTGCCTTGTCACCCCTACTTTTTAATATCTACCTGCAGCCACTAATTGCTCTCCTGAATAGGATGGACTGCCTAGTGTACAACTACGCCGATGATACCCAGATAATCATCTGGCTGGATGATGGCCCGGGAGCATCCACTAGGCTGCAGGACATACTGAAAGCCACGGTCAACTGGATGTCCGAGAACTCCTGGAAAGTCAACCCGGATAAGACGGAAGTGTTGCCCATTTCTATCTCGGGAAACCCTTGGAGTGAGAAATTTTGGCCTATGGAGCTGGGTACACCACCGAAACCAGCATCCGCAGTCAAAAGTTTAGGCCTATATGTGGATAACAAATTATCCATGGAAAAACAAGTTACCACGGTAGTGGGTACCTGCATAGGCCTTCTAAGACAACTAAGGAAGATCTCTGCCTTACTTTCATTCCCTACTCTGAGACACGTGGTCTCAGCCACAATTCTGGCTAGGCTGGACTACGGGAACTCCCTCTACATAGGTTTGCCCCAGCGGCTGCTGGACAAACTACAGGGGGTTATGAATGATGCAGCGAGGCTGATCTATAAAAAACCCAGGACTGCTCATTCCTCTCCCCTGATGCAGGAGTTGCACTGGCTCCCAATTCGTCAGAGGATTGTCTTTAAAGGATTGTGTATCGCTCACAAGGCTCTGTATGGCAAAGCACCAAAATATCTGAAATCCCGACTATCCCCCTACACACCGGGAAGGACTTTGCGCTCGTCGGACGCTACTCTTTTGTCCCAATCCCGCTTCAAATTGACCACGGTGGGGGGTCGTGCGTTTTCCAACACGCTCCCAGCCTTATGGAACAAACTGGCCCCAGAACTCAGGAAGGAAAGTAACTTACTATCCTTCAGAAAAAAACTAAAAACTGTACTGTTTAAACAAGCATGGAACAGACCTTAAGTGCACAGGTGGGTTCAAGTGAATGCAACATCTCACCACGTAAATCTGGACAAACAGCGCTTAGAGACCCCGGTGGTTATAACGCGCGATATAAATTAAATAAATAAACAAATAAATAAATAAATTCAGTTCCCATAGGGCTGCTGTACAGGATTTATCAAACCATCCCCGCTTTATAACTGTTAGATGGGGATTTCTTGGTAAAAATACCTTCAATGATGGTGTTAATCTTGATGAATTGTGACAACAGGATATCAGGGTTAATGACATTTTTTAAACAATAACTGAGTGCAATTTTACAACTAATTATGACCTCTTTCTGTTTAGCCATGGAGCTGGTTCCAGACCATTTAATCCTCAGACCATTTGGTCTGATCGGGACTAAATCGGTAGAACAGGTTTCTCCAGTCGCTAGTTTTGCACCTCGTCCCGGAAGGGTAACGCAGATGCTGTTGTCATCACTTAGACTTTCCTCTCTGATACACAGATTTAAAAAGTCTCCTGTACTGGAGAACAGGATATGGTCTATAAATGTCCCAGCGTCCCTCCCTGTGAAGGTAGGGCAGATGTCATTCAATCTGGTTTTGTTACAACTTAACAGGTGTAGGTCTAGTTTAATTAACAGTTTGTTTAAAATTGAACCATAATGGCAATGTGGGAAATGAAGGGAATCCTCACACTCACCCGCACCCCCCCTATGGTTAACCATCTCCGTTCCAAAGCCACATGGATTCCCTTTTGATAGATGACATGGCTGCAGATTAAAGTCCCCTGCCCATAGAACGTCTGCCCTTCTGTTTGAGATGCCCAGAACCCTTACAATTTCCTTTTCCAAAGGGAATAAAATATTCCCTCTGGAGGCATCAAAGATGTTGTTATAAAAATTAACAAGGACCAAATCATTTCCCTTACTACATTCAACCCTCACTACCTGGCTGTGGGTTCCCACAATCGAGCTACTTCTGACTTTACAGTTACACAACTTATTGGACAGAAGTAACAAAAGGCCCCCCTTAGCCCTACCTGAACTGGATTTGGAGGCGTTGAGACAATGAGATGAATAACCTTCTATGTTTATTTGCTCTTGGCACCAAGTTTCTTGAAGGAGGATTATATCAAATCCTTCCCCTATAAACTTAGGCCAGAAGGGGGTGTGCAGTTTCCCTGCAATTCCGGCAATATTCCAGGAAATGAGGGTAAGGCCAGTAAACTCGGTAGGACCATAGACAACCTGCTCCGACTGAGGGGCACGGGTTATGATCAGGTTATCCTCCTTGGCACTCTCACATGGGGCAATCTTAGGGGCACCAAGGAGCACACACGCTTCATTACTGGTACATGGAACACCTCTCCAAGGGTACCCAACTACAGGCCTACAAATGGGAGTTTGGTTATTACATGGGTAAGGTTTGAGAGGGAGAGGTTCTGTGGGGCTGCCTTCCTGTACAGAGCCCTCCCGTATGACCACTTGTCCACTGGGGGGTACATAATCCATAGAAGGGACTGCTTGATCGCTAGCGTGGACAAGTTGCATACGTGCATCCAACCCTAACTGGCTATTGTCGGACTGGCATAAAGATGGTGAAGCATGAAGTCAGTCAACCATCTCAAGACAGTCAAATCTGTTGTTAGTGTGAATGCCTCGCCACTCGTCGCCCATAAAGTGGCCTTTGTTGGAATACCAGGGACGAGGTACCCATTCCCTGCTCCTGCTCTTTTGGGTCAGCCATGGGCCTCCATAATTCCAGAGTTGTTCTGGAGGTAAAACCCAGTTAGGAGGTGGTATTGGAGGATGGTAGTTATATACGGGGGGATAGAAAAAGGAGAGTCGATGGGTGTCGATTCCCCCTTTCTTCTCCAGATCTGGCCACGAGCAGATATGATTCACGGTGGATGCATCTTCGCAAGTAACAATGACGCAGTCCCCCTGAATACTCTTAGGGCTCGCCCCCACCCATGGTACTCTGCGTACAGATGATATTCTACTGGTGTTTGGGGGCTGTAATGGCCTATTAATACTAAGCCATTGAAGGATTTTATTCAAAAGGGACCAAGATGGTTCATCTGTTCCTGCTGTTAGTTCGGGTACTCCCGTTAGAATCACCGTAAATGGGGAGACCTCAGGTGACAGATGAACTGGGCGTTTGGGTCTAGACCCCCTCTTGCCCTCTGAAGGATGTGATTTTGGGGGCACCGGGGGTTTGGTTTGGGATGGCTGCGAGGACACCTTGGCCGTGGTGTGGTTGGCAGCTATTGGTGGAACTACAGGGGGGGAAGAGAAGAATTTTGCTGACTAGATGAAGGTGACTGAGATGGGGCTTTGGCTTTTGACTTAGATTTTGCACAATTTTTTGAAGCTGGTAGTATGGGGGTTGATGGCTCTTTTGTTTTAGCCTGGGCTTTGGTCATAACGGGCGGTCTATCTGAGTTAGCTGGTATAACCCCAGGATTGACCACTACCGAGGCCCCCCCAGGTTTAACAATTCCCGCCCTGGTCTGGTTGGGTAATTTAACGAGGAGTATGGCAAGTTGCTTTTCAATTGCCATGATACTCCGTTCCAGAGGTTGGAGATGGTGTTTTAATAAGTCCCTGAATCTAGCGAAAAGCTGTGAAGTATCGCAGTCAATCAGACTGAGGCCGCCCTCTTGATCGTTGTCCAATGTGGGGCATTGTAAATTAGATGAGGCAGGTGGTGCAAAGTTATTACTAGAGGGGGCATTCTTAGATGGTAGTACGATGGACCCTTTCTTTTTATTGGTGTTAAGATGGTGTTTGGTGTTGTTCCCCTTTTTTGGGGTTCTGGCTGTTTTGGAACAGCACCTTCTCTAACCCCCTTGAGCCGGGTTACTTGTACAGGATCTTCAGACAGAATCTGCTCAAGGTCCGGGGTAATCTCAAGGCTCCCTGTCGATTCCAATTCCAATGACAGGTTGGTAGCTGATAGATCAACAGCACTTGGGATGGAATGAACTTGGGCTGTTGCACCAGACTGTATTAGAATTGGGATAGGAGAAGCTGATGGAAGCGGGGTTAAGGCCGCTGCTGTGAGGCCCATTGAGGATTTCCGGGCGATCGCAAGGTCCTGAGACACCCTACGTTCTAATAAAGAAATATTTTGGTTAATAGCCTCAGTAGTTTTTTAGATGAACTGGTCAATAGGACCTGTAAACAAGGCAGTTTTAAGAGCAGTCTTACTTCTGGAACCCCTAGTCATTATTGTAAAAGTTCGTGGTCTAGTTCCAAAGTACACAGATGTCGAAAGTCAATACCTTTATGAGATGAGGGCAGCGTCTGGTAAGTAAGAACCAAGAGGGGTAGCCCAGCCCAGCCTGGAACAGTCTGGAACGGGCTGAAACGGGCCCGCCCTTGGCCCGGGCTTTGCCCGGCGTCCCGCTCGCGTCCCGCGGGGGAGGCTGTGCGCTACTTTTATGTGCCTCCTGGCGCTTCCTGATGGTGCTTGGCGCAGTGCCTGTTGGGGGATGTAGTTCCCCAGACCCCGCTCTCCGCTCTGCGGCAGTCTCCCTGGGCCAGTGGGAGGCGTGCGGCGGGAGGCGGGGCTGCTCCTGTGGCGGTTCGGCTGTGGCAGAGGTTTTCAAGCACCTGGCGGTGTGCAGTTAGGTCAGCCAGGCGGTTTACAAAGTACTGGTCAAAAAGGTTCCCCCGCTCAGCAGGCTGTGCGCTACTTTTATGCGCCTCCTGGCGCTTCCTGATGGTGCTTGGCGCAGTGCCTGTTGGGGGATGTAGTTCCCCAGACCCCGCTCTCCGCTCTGCGGCAGTCTCCCTGGGCCAGCGGGAGGCGTGCGGCGGGAGGCGGGGCTGCTCCTGTGGCAGTTCGGCTGTGGCAGAGGTTTTCAAGCACCTGGCGGTGTGCAGTTAGGTCAGCCAGGCGGTTTACAAAGTACTGGTCAAAAAGTTTCCCCCGCTCAGCAGGCTGTGCGCTACTTTTATGCGCCTCCTGGCTCTTCCTGATGGTGCTTGGCGCAGTGCCTGTTGGGGGATGTAGTTCCCCAGACCCCGCTCTCTGCTCTGCGGCAGTCTCCCTGGGCCAGCGGGAGGCGTGCGGCGGGAGGCGGGGCTGCTCCTGTGGCGGTTCGGCTGTGGCAGAGGTTTTCAAGCACCTGGCGGTGAGCAGTTAGGTCAGCCAGGTGGTTTACAAAGTACTGGTCAAAAAGGTTCCCCCGCTCAGCAGGCTGTGCGCTACTTTTATGCGCCTCCTGGCGCTTCCTGATGGTGCTTGGCGCAGTGCCTGTTGGGGGATGTAGTTCCCCAGACCCCGCTCTCCGCTCTGCGGCAGTCTCCCTGGGCCAGCGGGAGGCGTGCGGCGGGAGGCGGGGCTGCTCCTGTGGCGGTTCGGCTGTGGCAGAGGTTTTCAAGCACCTGGCGGTGTGCAGTTAGGTCAGCCAGGCGGTTTACAAAGTACTGGTCAAAAAGGTTCCCCCGCTCAGCAGGCTGTGCGCTACTTTTATGCGCCTCCTGGCGCTTCCTGATGGTGCTTGGCGCAGTGCCTGATGGGGGATGTAGTTCCCCAGACCCCGCTCTATGCTCTGCGGCAGTCTCCCTGGGCCAGCGGGAGGCGTGCGGCGGGAGGCGGGGCTGCTCCTGTGGCGGTTCGGCTGTGGCAGAGGTTTTCAAGCACCATTTTTGGCTACAGTGTATTTATTAATAATAAGGTCCAAATTTACACATGGCTCCAAAGTGCCCATACCTTTCCTGAAGCCATATTGCACTTTTGTTAAAATGTTCATGTCTGTAGCCCAGGTTTCTAGTCTTTTGAGCAGGATTCTGCTCATGACCTTTACTGAGGCATCCAACAAAGAGATCGGACGATAATTGGAAGCCTCATATTTGCTGACTTTTTTGAATAGCGGAATAATAACTGATTGGCCCCAGGAGGGAGGAATGTTGCCGTCTGCTGCGCAGTTCAAAGTCCTCACCAAAATAGGAGCCCACAAGTTTGGTTCTGCTTTTAGTAACTCAATGGGGACCCCGTTGGGGCCCGGGGCCTTCCCCCCCATGCTATTGGAGAGCCCTTCATGACCTTCCTCCAAGGTTACTCCCAGGGGTAGAGGTATCCAAGGGGAGGCCTCGGTAGCTGATACAGTTAGGGGTGTCCCTTCTGGGTTAACAATATTAGTAAAATGGATAATCCAGTCATTACATGCAACGTAGGAAGTTATTTCCGGGATACCACCAGTGTTTAGAAAGGGGCTGTTAATTGTTTCCCAATAAAGTTTACTGTTTTTGGTCTCAGCTGCTTCCTTTAGCTTATCCCAAGCTTCACTTTGTAAAACCTTTTTCCTGTTGGAAATTGCCATTTTATAGTTAACCCTTAATTGTTTTATTCTATTGCTGTCTCGGGGTTTGATACCTAAAGCTTTCTTCAGTTCCCGTAGGGCTGCTGTACAGGATTTATCAAACCATCCCCGCTTTATAACTCTGTTAGATGGGGATTTCTTGGTAAAAATACCTTCAATGATGGTGTTAATCTTGATCAATTGTGACAACAGGATATTAGGGTTAATGACATTTTTTAAAAAATAACTGAGTTCAATTTTACAACTAATTATGACCTCCCTCTGTTTAGCCATGGAGCTGGTTCCAGACCATTTAATCCTCAGACCATTTGGTCTGATTGGGACTAAATCGGTAGAACAGGTTTCTCCAGTCGCTAGTTTTGCACCTCGTCCCGGAAGGGTAACGCAGATGCTGTTGTGATCACTTAGACTTTCCTCTCTGATACACAGATTTAAAAAGTATCCTGTACTGGAGAACAGGATATGGTCTATAAATGTCCCAGCGTCCCTCCCTGTGAAGGTAGGGCAGATGTCATTCAATCTGGTTTTGTTACAACTTAACAGGTGTAGGTCTAGTTTAATTAACAGTTTGTTTAAAATTGAACCATAATGGCAATGTGGGAAATGAAGGGAATCCTCACACTCACCCGCACCCCCCCTATGGTTAACCATCTCCATTCCAAAGCCACATGGATTCCCTTTTGATAGATGACATGGCTGCAGATTAAAGTCCCCTGCCCATAGAACGTCTGCCCTTCTGTTTGAGATGCCCAGAACCCTTACAATTTCCTTTTCCAAAGGGAATAAAATATTCCCTCTGGAGGCATCAAAGATGTTGTTATAAAAATTAACAAGGACCAAATCATTTCCCTTACTACATTCAACCCTCACTACCTGGCTGTGGGTTCCCACAATCGAGCTACTTCTGACTTTACAGTTACACAACTTATTGGACAGAAGTAACAAAAGGCCCCCCTTAGCCCTACCTGAACTGGATTTGGAGGCGTTGAGACAATGAGATGAATAACCTTCTATGTTTATTTGCTCTTGGCACCAAGTTTCTTGAAGGAGGATTATATCAAATCCTTCCCCTATAAACTTAGGCCAGAAGGGGGTGTGCAGTTTCCCTGCAATTCCAGCAATATTCCAGGAAATGAGGGTAAGGCCAGTAAACTCGGTAGGACCATAGACAACCTGCTCCGACTGAGGGGCACAGGTTATGATCAGGTTATCCTCCTTGGCACTCTCACATGGGGCAATCTTAGGGGCACCAAGGAGCACACACGCTTCATTACTGGTACATGGAACACCTCTCCAAGGGTACCCAACTACAGGCCTACAAATGGAAGTTTGGTTATTACATGGGTAAGGTTTGAGAGGGAGAGGTTCTGTGGGGCTGCCTTCCTGTACAGAGCCCTCCCGTATGACCACTTGTCCACTGTGGGGTACATAATCCATAGAAGGGACTGCTTGATCGCTAGCGTGGACAAGTTGCATACGTGCATCCAACCCTAACTGGCTATTGTCGGACTGGCATAAAGATGGTGAAGCATGAAGTCAGTCAACCATCTCAAGACAGTCAAATCTGTTGTTAGTGTGAATGCCTCGCCACTCGTCGCCCATAAAGTGGCCTTTGTTGGAATACCAGGGAAGAGGTACCCATTCCCTGCTACTGCTCTTTTGGGTCAGCCATGGGCCTCCATAATTCCAGAGTTGTTCTGGAGGTAAAACCCAGTTAGGAGGTGGTATTGGAGGATGGTAGTTATATACGGGGGGATAGAAAAAGGAGAGTCGATGGGTGTCGATTCCCCCTTTCTTCTCCAGATCTGGCCACGAGCAGATATGATTCACGGTGGATGCATCTTCGCAAGTAACAATGACGCAGTCCCCCTGAATACTCTTAGGGCTCGCCCCCACCCATGGTACTCTGCGTACAGATGATATTCTACTGGTGTTTGGGGGCTGTAATGGCCTATTAATACTAAGCCATTGAAGGATTTTATTCAAAAGGGACCAAGATGGTTCATCTGTTCCTGCTGTTAGTTCGGGTACTCCCGTTAGAATCACCGTAAATGGGGAGACCTCAGGTGACAGATGAACTGGGCGTTTGGGTCTAGACCCCCTCTTGCCCTTTGAAGGATGTGATTTTGGGGGCACCGGGGGTTTGGTTTGGGATGGCTGCGAGGACACCTTGGCCGTGGTGTGGTTGGCAGCTATTGGTGGAACTACAGGGGGGGAAGAGAAGAATTTTGCTGACTAGATGAAGGTGACTGAGATGGGGCTTTGGCTTTTGACTTAGATTTTGCACAATTTTTTGAAGCTGGTAGTATGGGGGTTGATGGCTCTTTTGTTTTAGCCTGGGCTTTGGTCATAACGGGCGGTCTATCTGAGTTAGCTGGTATAACCCCAGGATTGACCACTACCGAGGCCCCCCCAGGTTTAACAATTCCCGCCCTGGTCTGGTTGGGTAATTTAACGAGGAGTATGGCAAGTTGCTTTTCAATTGCCATGATACTCCGTTCCAGAGGTTGGAGATGGTGTTTTAATAAGTCCCTGAATCTAGCGAAAAGCTGTGAAGTATCGCAGTCAATCAGACTGAGGCCGCCCTCTTGATCGTTGTCCAATGTGGGGCATTGTAAATTAGATGAGGCAGGTGGTGCAAAGTTATTACTAGAGGGGGCATTCTTAGATGGTAGTACGATGGACCCTTTCTTTTTATTGGTGTTAAGATGGTGTTTGGTGTTGTTCCCCTTTTTTGGGGTTCTGGCTGTTTTGGAACAGCACCTTCTCTAACCCCCTTGAGCCGGGTTACTTGTACAGGATCTTCAGACAGAATCTGCTCAAGGTCCGGGGTAATCTCAAGGCTCCCTGTCGATTCCAATTCCAATGACAGGTTGGTAGCTGATAGATCAACAGCACTCGGGATGGATTGAACTTGGGCTGTTGCACCAGACTGTATTAGAATTGGGATAGGAGAAGCTGATGGAAGCGGGGTTAAGGCCGCTGCTGTGAGGCCCATTGAGGATTTCCGGGCGATCGCAAGGTCCTGAGACACCCTACGTTCTAATAAAGAAATATTCTGGTTAATGCCTCAGTAGTTTTTGAGATGAACTGGTCAATAGGACCTGTAAACAAGGCAGTTTTAAGAGCAGTCTTACTTCTGGAACCCCTAGTCATTATTGTAAAAGTTTGTGGTCTAGTTCCAAAGTACACAGATGTCGAAAGTCAATACCTTTATGAGATGAGGGCAGCGTCTGGTAAGTAAGAACCAAGAGGGGTAGCCCAGCCCAGCCTGGAACAGTCTGGAACGGGCTGAAACGGGCCCGCCCTTGGCCCGGGCTTTGCCCGGCGTCCCGCTCGCGTCCCGCGGGGGAGGCTGTGCGCTACTTTTATGTGCCTCCTGGCGCTTCCTGATGGTGCTTGGCGCAGTGCCTGTTGGGGGATGTAGTTCCCCAGACCCCGCTCTCCGCTCTGCGGCAGTCTCCCTGGGCCAGTGGGAGGCGTGCGGCGGGAGGCGGGGCTGCTCCTGTGGCGGTTCGGCTGTGGCAGAGGTTTTCAAGCACCTGGCGGTGTGCAGTTAGGTCAGCCAGGCGGTTTACAAAGTACTGGTCAAAAAGGTTCCCCCGCTCAGCAGGCTGTGCGCTACTTTTATGCGCCTCCTGGCGCTTCCTGATGGTGCTTGGCGCAGTGCCTGTTGGGGGATGTAGTTCCCCAGACCCCGCTCTCCGCTCTGCGGCAGTCTCCCTGGGCCAGCGGGAGGCGTGCGGCGGGAGGCGTGCGGCGGGAGGCGGGGCTGCTCCTGTGGCAGTTCGGCTGTGGCAGAGGTTTTCAAGCACCTGGCGGTGTGCAGTTAGGTCAGCCAGGCGGTTTACAAAGTACTGGTCAAAAAGTTTCCCCCGCTCAGCAGGCTGTGCGCTACTTTTATGCGCCTCCTGGCTCTTCCTGATGGTGCTTGGCGCAGTGCCTGTTGGGGGATGTAGTTCCCCAGACCCCGCTCTCCGCTCTGCGGCAGTCTCCCTGGGCCAGCGGGAGGCGTGCGGCGGGAGGCGGGGCTGCTCCTGTGGCGGTTCGGCTGTGGCAGAGGTTTTAGAGCACCTGGCGGTGTGCAGTTAGGTCAGCCAGGTGGTTTACAAAGTACTGGTCAAAAAGGTTCCCCCGCTCAGCAGGCTGTGCGCTACTTTTATGCGCCTCCTGGCGCTTCCTGATGGTGCTTGGCGCAGTGCCTGTTGGGGGATGTAGTTCCCCAGACCCCGCTCTCCGCTCTGCGGCAGTCTCCCTGGGCCAGCGGGAGGCGTGCGGCGGGAGGCGGGGCTGCTCCTGTGGCGGTTCGGCTGTGGCAGAGGTTTTCAAGCACCTGGCGGTGTGCAGTTAGGTCAGCCAGGCGGTTTACAAAGTACTGGTCAAAAAGGTTCCCCCGCTCAGCAGGCTGTGCGCTACTTTTATGCGCCTCCTGGCGCTTCCTGATGGTGCTTGGCGCAGTGCCTGATGGGGGATGTAGTTCCCCAGACCCCGCTCTATGCTCTGCGGCAGTCTCCCTGGGCCAGCGGGAGGCGTGCGGCGGGAGGCGGGGCTGCTCCTGTGGCGGTTCGGCTGTGGCAGAGGTTTTCAAGCACCATTTTTGGCTACAGTGTATTTATTAATAATAAGGTCCAAATTTACACATGGCTCCAAAGTGCCCATACCTTTCCTGAAGCCATATTGCACTTTTGTTAAAATGTTCATGTCTGTAGCCCAGGTTTCTAGTCTTTTGAGCAGGATTCTGCTCATGACCTTTACTGAGGCATCCAACAAAGAGATCGGACGATAATTGGAAGCCTCAGATTTGCTGCCTTTTTTGAATAGGGGAATAATAACTGATTGGCCCCAGGAGGGAGGAATGTTGCCGTCTGCTGCGCAGTTAAAAGTCCTCACCAAAATAGGAGCCCACAAGTTTGGTTCTGCTTTTAGTAACTCAATGGGGACCCCGTTGGGGCCTGGGGCCTTCCCCCCCTTGCTATTGGAGAGCCCTTCATGACCTTCCTCCAAGGTTACTCCCAGGGGTAGAGGTATCCAAGGGGAGGCCTCGGTAGCTGATACAGTTAGGGGTGTCCCTTCTGGGTTAAAAATATTAGTAAAATGGATAATCCAGTCATTACATGCAACGTAGGAAGTTATTTCCGGGATACCACCAGTGTTTAGAAAGGGGCTGTTAATTGTTTCCCAATAAAGTTTACTGTTTTTGGTCTCAGCTGCTTCCTTTAGCTTATCCCAAGCTTCACTTTGTAAAACCTTTTTCCTGTTGGAAATTGCCATTTTATAGTTAACCCTTAATTGTTTTATTCTATTGCTGTCTCGGGGTTTGATACCTAAAGCTTTCTTCATTTCCCGTAGGGCTGCTGTACAGGATTTATCAAACCATCCCCGCTTTATAACTCTGTTAGATGGGGATTTCTTGGTAAAAATACCTTCAATCATGGTGTTAATCTTGATAAATTGTGACAACAGGATATCAGGGTTAATGACATTTTTTATACAATAACTGAGTTCAATTTTACAACTAATTATGACCTCCATCTGTTTAGCCATGGAGCTGGTTCCAGACCATTTAATCCTCAGACCATTTGGTCTGATCGGGACTAAATCGGTAGAACAGGTTTCTCCAGTCGCTAGTTTTGCACCTCGTCCCGGAAGGGTAACGCAGATGCTGTTGTCATCACTTAGACTTTCCTCTCTGATACACAGATTTAAAAAGTCTCCTGTACTGGAGAACAGGATATGGTCTATAAATGTCCCAGCGTCCCTCCCTGTGAAGGTAGGGCAGATGTCATTCAATCTGGTTTTGTTACAACCTAACAGGTGTAGGTCTAGTTTAATTAACAGTTTGTTTAAAATTGAACCATAATGGCAATGTGGGAAATGAAGGGAATCCTCACACTCACCCGCACCCCCCCTATGGTTAACCATCTCCGTTCCAAAGCCACATGGATTCCCTTTTGATAGATGACATGGCTGCAGATTAAAGTCCCCTGCCCATAGAACGTCTGCCCTTCTGTTTGAGATGCCCAGAACCCTTACAATTTCCTTTTCCAAAGGGAATAAAATATTCCCTCTGGAGGCATCAAAGATGTTGTTATAAAAATTAACAAGGACCAAATCATTTCCCTTACTACATTCAACCCTCACTACCTGGCTGTGGGTTCCCACAATCGAGCTACTTCTGACTTTACAGTTACACAACTTATTGGACAGAAGTAACAAAAGGCCCCCCTTAGCCCTACCTGAACTGGATTTGGAGGCGTTGAGACAATGAGATGAATAACCTTCTATGTTTATTTGCTCTTGGCACCAAGTTTCTTGAAGGAGGATTATATCAAATCCTTCCCCTATAAACTTAGGCCAGAAGGGGGTGTGCAGTTTCCCTGCAATTCCAGCAATATTCCAGGAAATGAGGGTAAGGCCAGTAAACTCGGTAGGACCATAGACAACCTGCTCCGACTGAAGGGCACGGGTTATGATCAGGTTATCCTCCTTGGCACTCTCACATGGGGCAATCTTAGGGGCACCAAGGAGCACACACGCTTCATTACTGGTACATGGAACACCTCTCCAAGGGTACCCAACTACAGGCCTACAAATGGGAGTTTGGTTATTACATGGGTAAGGTTTGAGAGGGAGAGGTTCTGTGGGGCTGCCTTCCTGTACAGAGCCCTCCCGTATGACCACTTGTCCACTGGGGGGTACATAATCCATAGAAGGGACTGCTTGATCGCTAGCGTGGACAAGTTGCATACGTGCATCCAACCCTAACTGGCTATTGTCGGACTGGCATAAAGATGGTGAAGCATGAAGTCAGTCAACCATCTCAAGACAGTCAAATCTGTTGTTAGTGTGAATGCCTCGCCACTCGTCGCCCATAAAGTGGCCTTTGTTGGAATACCAGGGACGAGGTACCCATTCCCTGCTCCTGCTCTTTTGGGTCAGCCATGGGCCTCCATAATTCCAGAGTTGTTCTGGAGGTAAAACACAGTTAGGAGGTGGTATTGGAGGATGGTAGTTATATACGGGGGGATAGAAAAAGGAGAGTCGATGGGTGTCGATTCCCCCTTTCTTCTCCAGATCTGGCCACGAGCAGATATGATTCACGGTGGATGCATCTTCGCAAGTAACAATGACGCAGTCCCCCTGAATACTCTTAGGGCTCGCCCCCACCCATGGTACTCTGCGTACAGATGATATTCTACTGGTGTTTGGGGGCTGTAATGGCCTATTAATACTAAGCCATTGAAGGATTTTATTCAAAAGGGACCAAGATGGTTCATCTGTTCCTGCTGTTAGTTCGGGTACTCCCGTTAGAATCACCGTAAATGGGGAGACCTCAGGTGACAGATGAACTGGGCGTTTGGGTCTAGACCCCCTCTTGCCCTTTGAAGGATGTGATTTTGGGGGCACCGGGGGTTTGGTTTGGGATGGCTGCGAGGACACCTTGGCCGTGGTGTGGTTGGCAGCTATTGGTGGAACTACAGGGGGGGAAGAGAAGAATTTTGCTGACTAGATGAAGGTGACTGAGATGGGGATTTGGCTTTTGACTTAGATTTTGCACAATTTTTTGAAGCTGGTAGTATGGGGGTTGATGGCTCTTTTGTTTTAGCCTGGGCTTTGGTCATAACGGGCGGTCTATCTGAGTTAGCTGGTATAACCCCAGGATTGACCACTACCGAGGCCCCCCCAGGTTTAACAATTCCCGCCCTGGTCTGGTTGGGTAATTTAACGAGGAGTATGGCAAGTTGCTTTTCAATTGCCATGATACTCCGTTCCAGAGGTTGGAGATGGTGTTTTAATAAGTCCCTGAATCTAGCGAAAAGCTGTGATGTATCGCAGTCAATCAGACTGAGGCCGCCCTCTTGATCGTTGTCCAATGTGGGGCACTGTAAATTAGATGAGGCAGGTGGTGCAAAGTTATTACTAGAGGGGGCATTCTTAGATGGTAGTACGATGGACCCTTTCTTTTTATTGGTGTTAAGATGGTGTTTGGTGTTGTTCCCCTTTTTTGGGGTTCTGGCTGTTTTGGAACAGCACCTTCTCTAACCCCCTTGAGCCGGGTTACTTGTACAGGATCTTCAGACAGAATCTGCTCAAGGTCCGGGGTAATCTCAAGGCTCCCTGTCGATTCCAATTCCAATGACAGGTTGGTAGCTGATAGATCAACAGCACTTGGGATGGTATGAACTTGGGCTGTTGCACCAGACTGTATTAGAATTGGGATAGGAGAAGCTGATGGAAGCGGGGTTAAGGCCGCTGCTGTGAGGCCCATTGAGGATTTCCGGGCGATCGCAAGGTCCTGAGACACCCTACGTTCTAATAAAGAAATATTCTAGTTAATGCCTCAGTAGTTTTTGAGATGAACTGGTCAATAGGACCTGTAAACAAGGCAGTTTTAAGAGCAGTCTTACTTCTGGAACCCCTAGTCATTATTGTAAAAGTTCGTGGTCTAGTTCCAAAGTACACAGATGTCGAAAGTCAATACCTTTATGAGATGAGGGCAGCGTCTGGTAAGTAAGAACCAAGAGGGGTAGCCCAGCCCAGCCTGGAACAGTCTGGAACGGGCTGAAACGGGCCCGCCCTTGGCCCGGGCTTTGCCCGGCGTCCCGCTCGCGTCCCGCGGGGGAGGCTGTGCGCTACTTTTATGTGCCTCCTGGCGCTTCCTGATGGTGCTTGGCGCAGTGCCTGTTGGGGGATGTAGTTCCCCAGACCCCGCTCTCCGCTCTGCGGCAGTCTCCCTGGGCCAGTGGGAGGCGTGCGGCGGGAGGCGGGGCTGCTCCTGTGGCGGTTCGGCTGTGGCAGAGGTTTTCAAGCACCTGGCTGTGTGCAGTTAGGTCAGCCAGGCTTTTTACAAAGTACTGGTCAAAAAGGTTCCCCCGCTCAGCAGGCTGTGCGCTACTTTTATGCGCCTCCTGGCGCTTCCTGATGGTGCTTGGCGCAGTGCCTGTTGGGGGATGTAGTTCCCCAGACCCCGCTCTCCGCTCTGCGGCAGTCTCCCTGGGCCAGAGGGAGGCGTGCGGCGGGAGGCGTGCGGCGGGAGGCGGGGCTGCTCCTGTGGCAGTTCGGCCTTGGCAGAGGTTTTCAAGCACCTGGCGGTGTGCAGTTAGGTCAGCCAGGCGGTTTACAAAGTACTGGTCAAAAAGTTTCCCCCGCTCAGCAGGCTGTGCGCTACTTTTATGCGCCTCCTGGCTCTTCCTGATGGTGCTTGGCGCAGTGCCTGTTAGGGGATGTAGTTTCCCAGACCCCGCTCTCCGCTCTGCGGCAGTCTCCCTGGGCCAGCGGGAGGCGTGCGGCGGGAGGCGGGGCTGCTCCTGTGGCGGTTCGGCTGTGGCAGAGGTTTTAGAGCACCTGGCGGTGTGCAGTTAGGTCAGCCAGGTGGTTTACAAAGTACTGGTCAAAAAGGTTCCCCCGCTCAGCAGGCTGTGCGCTACTTTTATGCGCCTCCTGGCGCTTCCTGATGGTGCTTGGCGCAGTGCCTGTTGGGGGATGTAGTTCCCCAGACCCCGCTCTCCGCTCTGCGGCAGTCTCCCTGGGCCAGCGGGAGGCGTGCGGCGGGAGGCGGGGCTGCTCCTGTGGCGGTTCGGCTGTGGCAGAGGTTTTCAAGCACCTGGCGGTGTGCAGTTAGGTCAGCCAGGCGGTTTACAAAGTACTGGTCAAAAAGGTTCCCCCGCTCAGCAGGCTGTGCGCTACTTTTATGCGCCTCCTGGCGCTTCCTGATGGTGCTTGGCGCAGTGCCTGATGGGGGATGTAGTTCCCCAGACCCCGCTCTATGCTCTGCGGCAGTCTCCCTGGGCCAGCGGGAGGCGTGCGGCGGGAGGCGGGGCTGCTCCTGTGGCGGTTCGGCTGTGGCAGAGGTTTTCAAGCACCATTTTTGGCTACAGTGTATTTATTAATAATAAGGTCCAAATTTACACATGGCTCCAAAGTGCCCATACCTTTCCTGAAGCCATATTGCACTTTTGTTAAAATGTTCATGTCTGTAGCCCAGGTTTCTAGTCTTTTGAGCAGGATTCTGCTCATGACCTTTACTGAGGCATCCAACAAAGAGATCGGACGATAATTGGAAGCCTCAGATTTGCTGCCTTTTTTGAATAGGGGAATAATAACTGATTGGCCCCAGGAGGGAGGAATGTTGCCGTCTGCTGCGCAGTTAAAAGTCCTCACCAAAATAGGAGCCCACAAGTTTGGTTCTGCTTTTAGTAACTCAATGGGGACCCCGTTGGGGCCCGGGGCCTTCCCCCCCTTGCTATTGGAGAGCCCTTCATGACCTTCCTCCAAGGTTACTCCCAGGGGTAGAGTTATCCAAGGGGAGGCCTCGGTAGCTGATACAGTTAGGGGTGTCCCTTCTGGGTTAAAAATATTAGTAAAATGGATAATCCAGTCATTACATGCAACGTAGGAAGTTATTTCCGGGATACCACCAGTGTTTAGAAAGGGGCTGTTAATTGTTTCCCAATAAAGTTTACTGTTTTTGGTCTCAGCTGCTTCCTTTAGCTTATCCCAAGCTTCACTTTGTAAAACCTTTTTCCTGTTGGAAATTGCCATTTTATAGTTAACCCTTAATTGTTTTATTCTATTGCTGTCTTGGGGTTTGATACCTAAAGCTTTCTTCATTTCCCGTAGGGCTGCTGTACAGGATTTATCAAACCATCCCCGCTTTATAACTCTGTTAGATGGGGATTTCTTGGTAAAAATACCTTCAATGATGGTGTTAATCTTGATAAATTGTGACAACAGGATATCAGGGTTAATGACATTTTTTATACAATAACTGAGTTCAATTTTACAACTAATTATGACCTCCCTCTGTTTAGCCATGGAGCTGGTTCCAGACCATTTAATCCTCAGACCATTTGGTCTGATCGGGACTAAATCGGTAGAACAGGTTTCTCCAGTCGCTAGTTTTGCACCTCGTCCCGGAAGGGTAACGCAGATGCTGTTGTCATCACTTAGACTTTCCTCTCTGATACACAGATATAAAAAGTCTCCTGTACTGGAGAACAGGATATGGTCTATAAATGTCCCAGCGTCCCTCCCTGTGAAGGTAGGGCAGATGTCATTCAATCTGGTTTTGTTACAACTTAACAGGTGTAGGTCTAGGTTAATTAACAGTTTGTTTAAAATTGAACCATAATGGCAATGTGGGAAATGAAGGGAATCCTCACACTCACCCGCACCCCCCCTATGGTTAACCATCTCCGTTCCAAAGCCACATGGATTCCCAATTGATAGATGACATGGCTGCAGATTAAAGTCCCCTGCCCATAGAACGTCTGCCCTTCTGTTTGAGATGCCCAGAACCCTTACAATTTCCTTTTCCAAAGGGAATAAAATATTCCCTCTGGAGGCATCAAAGATGTTGTTCTAAAAATTAACAAGGACCAAATCATTTCCCTTACTACATTCAACCCTCACTACCTGGCTGTGGGTTCCCACAATCGAGCTACTTCTGACTTTACAGTTACACAACTTATTGGACAGAAGTAACAAAAGGCCCCCCTTAGCCCTACCTGAACTGGATTTGGAGGCGTTGAGACAATGAGATGAATAACCTTCTATGTTTATTTGCTCTTGGCACCAAGTTTCTTGAAGGAGGATTATATCAAATCCTTCCCCTATAAACTTAGGCCAGAAGGGGGTGTCCAGTTTCCCTGCAATTCCGGCAATATTCCAGGAAATGAGGGTAAGGCCAGTAAACTCGGTAGGACCATAGACAACCTGCTCCGACTGAGGGGCACGGGTTATGATCAGGTTATCCTCCTTGGCACTCTCACATGGGGCAATCTTAGGGGCACCAAGGAGCACACACGCTTCATTACTGGTACATGGAACACCTCTCCAAGGGTACCCAACTACAGGCCTACAAATGGGAGTTTGGTTATTACGTGGGTAAGGTTTGAGAGGGAGAGGTTCTGTGGGGCTGCCTTCCTGTACAGAGCCCTCCCGTATGACCACTTGTCCATTGGGGGGTACATAATCCATAGAAGGGACTGCTTGATCGCTAGCGTGGACAAGTTGCATACGTGCATCCAACCCTAACTGGCTATTGTCGGACTGGCATAAAGATGGTGAAGCATGAAGTCAGTCAACCATCTCAAGACAGTCAAATCTGTTGTTAGTGTGAATGCCTCGCCACTCGTCGCCCATAAAGTGGCCATTGTTGGAATACCAGGGGCGAGGTACCCATTCCCTGCTCCTGCTCTTTTGGGTCAGCCATGGGCCTCCATAATTCCAGAGTTGTTCTGGAGGTAAAACCCAGTTAGGAGGTGGTATTGGAGGATGGTAGTTATATACGGGGGGATAGAAAAAGGAGAGTCGATGGGTGTCGATTCCCCCTTTCTTCTCCAGATCTGGCCACGAGCAGATATGATTCACGGTGGATGCATCTTCGCAAGTAACAATGACGCAGTCCCCCTGAATACTCTTAGGGCTCGCCCCCACCCATGGTACTCTGCGTACAGATGATATTCTACTGGTGTTTGGGGGCTGTAATGGCCTATTAATACTAAGCCATTGAAGGATGTTATTCAAAAGGGACCAAGATGGTTCATCTGTTCCTGCTGTTAGTTCGGGTACTCCCGTTAGAATCACCATAAATGGGGAGACCTCAGGTGACAGATGAACTGGGCGTTTGGGTCTAGACCCCCTCTTGCCCTCTGAAGGATGTGATTTTGGGGGCACCGGGGGTTTGGTTTGGGATGGCTGCGAGGACACCTTGGCCGTGGTGTGGTTGGCAGCTATTGGTGGAACTACAGGGGGGGAAGAGAAGAATTTTGCTGACTAGATGAAGGTGACTGAGATGGGGCTTTGGCTTTTGACTTAGATTTTGCACAATTTTTTGAAGCTGGTAGTATGGGGGTTGATGGCTCTTTTGTTTTAGCCTGGGCTTTGGTCATAACGGGCGGTCTATCTGAGTTAGCTGGTATAACCCCAGGATTGACCACTACCGAGGCCCCCCCAGGTTTAACAATTTCCGCCCTGGTCTGGTTGGGTAATTTAACGAGGAGTATGGCAAGTTGCTTTTCAATTGCCATGATACTCCGTTCCAGAGGTTGGAGATGGTGTTTTAATAAGTCCCTGAATCTAGCGAAAAGCTGTGAAGTATCGCAGTAAATCAGACTGAGGCCGCCCTCTTGATCGTTGTCCAATGTGGGGCATTGTAAATTAGATGAGGCAGGTGGTGCAAAGTTATTACTAGAGGGGGCATTCTTAGATGGTAGTACGATGGACCCTTTCTTTTTATTGGTGTTAAGATGGTGTTTGGTGTTGTTCCCATTTTTTGGGGTTCTGGCTGTTTTGGAACAGCACCTTCTCTAACCCCCTTGAGCCGGGTTACTTGTACAGGATCTTCAGACAGAATCTGCTCAAGGTCCAGGGTAATCTCAAGGCTCCCTGTCGATTCCAATTCCAATGACAGGTTGGTAGCTGATAGATCAACAGCACTTGGGATGGAATGAACTTGGGCTGTTGCACCAGACTGTATTAGAATTGGGATAGGAGAAGCTGATGGAAGCGGGGTTAAGGCCGCTGCTGTGAGGCCCATTGAGGATTTCCGGGTGATCGCAATGTCCTGAGACACCCTACGTTCTAATAAAGAAATATTTTGGTTAATAGCCTCAGTAGTTTTTGAGATGAACTGGTCAATAGGACCTGTAAACAAGGCAGTTTTAAGAGCAGTCTTACTTCTGGAACCCCAAGTCATTATTGTAAAAGTTTGTGGTCTAGTTCCAAAGTACACAGATGTCGAAAGTCAATACCTTTATGAGATGAGGGCAGCGTCTGGTAAGTAAGAACCAAGAGGGGTAGCCCAGCCCAGCCTGGAACAGTCTGGAACGGGCTGAAACGGGCCCGCCCTTGGCCCGGGCTTTGCCCGGCGTCCCGCTCGCGTCCCGCTCGCGTCCCGCGGGGGAGGCTGTGCGCTACTTTTATGTGCCTCCTGGCGCTTCCTGATGGTGCTTGGCGCAGTGCCTGTTGGGGGATGTAGTTCCCCAGACCCCGCTCTCCGCTCTGCGGCAGTCTCCCTGGGCCAGTGGGAGGCGTGCGGCGGGAGGCGGGGCTGCTCCTGTGGCGGTTCGGCTGTGGCAGAGGTTTTCAAGCACCTGGCGGTGTGCAGTTAGGTCAGCCAGGCGGTTTACAAAGTACTGGTCAAAAAGGTTCCCCCGCTCAGCAGGCTGTGCGCTACTTTTATGCGCCTCCTGGCGCTTCCTGATGGTGCTTGGTGCAGTGCCTGTTGGGGGATGTAGTTCCCCAGACCCCGCTCTCCGCTCTGCGGCAGTCTCCCTGGGCCAGCGAGAGGCGTGCGGCGGGAGGCGGGGCTGCTCCTGTGGCAGTTCGGCTGTGGCAGAGGTTTTCAAGCACCTGGCGGTGTGCAGTTAGGTCAGCCAGGCGGTTTACAAAGTACTGGTCAAAAAGTTTCCCCCGCTCAGCAGGCTGTGCGCTACTTTTATGCGCCTCCTGGCTCTTCCTGATGGTGCTTGGCGCAGTGCCTGTTGGGGGATGTAGTTCCCCAGACCCCGCTCTCCGCTCTGCGGCAGTCTCCCTGGGCCAGCGGGAGGCGTGCGGCGGGAGGCGGGGCTGCTCCTGTGGCGGTTCGGCTGTGGCAGAGGTTTTCAAGCACCTGGCGGTGTGCAGTTAGGTCAGCCAGGCGGTTTACAAAGTACTGGTCAAAAAGGTTCCCCCGCTCAGCAGGCTGTGCGCTACTTTTATGCGCCTCCTGGCGCTTCCTGATGGTGCTTGGCGCAGTGCCTGATGGGGGATGTAGTTCCCCAGACCCCGCTCTATGCTCTGCGGCAGTCTCCCTGGGCCAGCGGGAGGCGTGCGGCGGGAGGCGGGGCTGCTCCTGTGGCGGTTCGGCTGTGGCAGAGGTTTTCAAGCACCATTTTTGGCTACAGTGTATTTATTAATAATAAGGTCCAAATTTACACATGGCTCCAAAGTGCCCATACCTTTCCTGAAGCCATATTGCACTTTTGTTAAAATGTTCATGTCTGTAGCCCAGGTTTCTAGTCTTTTGAGCAGGATTCTGCTCATGATATTTACTGAGGCATCCAACAAAGAGATCGGACGATAATTGGAAGCCTCATATTTGCTGCCTTTTTTGAATAGGGGAATAATAACTGATTGGCCCCAGGAGGGAGGAATGTTGCCGTCTGCTGCGCAGTTAAAAGTCCTCACCAAAATAGGAGCTCACAAGTTTGGTTCTGCTTTTAGTAACTCAATGGGGACCCCGTTGGGGCCCGGGGCCTTCCCCCCCTTGCTATTGGAGAGCCCTTCATGACCTTCCTCCAAGGTTACTCCCAGGGGTAGAGGTATCCAAGGGGAGGCCTCGGTAGCTGATACAGTTAGGGGTGTCCCTTCTGGGTTAACAATATTAGTAAAATGGATAATCCAGTCATTACATGCAACGTAGGAAGTTATTTCCGGGATACCACCAGTGTTTAGAAAGGGGCTGTTAATTGTTTCCCAATAAAGTTTACTGTTTTTGGTCTCAGCTGCTTCCTTTAGCTTATCCCAAGCTGCACTTTGTAAAACCTTTTTCCTGTTGGAAATTGCCATTTTATAGTTAACCCTTAATTGTTTTATTCTATTGCTGTCTCGGGGTTTGATACCTAAAGCTTTCTTCAGTTCCCGTAGGGCTGCTGTACAGGATTTATCAAACCATCCCCGCTTTATAACTCTGTTAGATGGGGATTTCTTGGTAAAAATACCTTCAATGATGGTGTTAATCTTGATCAATTGTGACAACAGGATATTAGGGTTAATGACATTTTTTAAAAAATAACTGAGTTCAATTTTACAACTAATTATGACCTCCCTCTGTTTAGCCATGGAGCTGGTTCCAGACCATTTAATCCTCAGACCATTTGGTCTGATCGGGACTAAATCGGTAGAACAGGTTTCTCCAGTCGCTAGTTTTGCACCTCGTCCCGGAAGGGTAACGCAGATGCTGTTGTGATCACTTAGACTTTCCTCTCTGATACACAGATATAAAAAGTCTCCTGTACTGGAGAACAGGATATGGTCTATAAATGTCCCAGCGTCCCTCCCTGTGAAGGTAGGGCAGATGTCATTCAATCTGGTTTTGTTACAACCTAACAGGTGTAGGTCTAGTTTAATTAACAGTTTGTTTAAAATTGAACCATAATGGCAATGTGGGAAATGAAGGGAATCCTCACACTCACCCGCACCCCCCCTATGGTTAACCATCTCCGTTCCAAAGCCACATGGATTCCCAATTGATAGATGACATGGCTGCAGATTAAAGTCCCCTGCCCATAGAACGTCTGCCCTTCTGTTTGAGATGCCCAGAACCCTTACAATTTCCTTTTCCAAAGGGAATAAAATATTCCCTCTGGAGGCAGCAAAGATGTTGTTATAAAAATTAACAAGGACCAAATCATTTCCCTTACTACATTCAACCCTCACTACCTGGCTGTGGGTTCCCACAATCGAGCTACTTCTGACTTTACAGTTACACAACTTATTGGACAGAAGTAACAAAAGGCCCCCTGTAGTATGCCACCTCAAAGGAATGAATGCCACATTTCGTAAATAAATTATAGATTCAGTGATAAATGCAATTATTGAAAACACTGTAGTAAATCAAGAGCAATTCTCAATTTAAAATAAGCCACAGATGACCTCAATAGTTGACTATAGGACACTAATGTGACAAAAGACCTAATTCAGCATCAACATCGAAAAGAATAGTATTCTCATTAATATTCTGATTTACTTACTTATCATTCAGTGATAAAAGATATGAAATATTGTTCTACTTGAGATAAACAAACTGTAAATCGAATGCACTTATGACGTAATTCTGCAAGCATGCTAGAGATATATAAAAGTTATTAATACTTTGACGGGCATCTAATTATGAAATCGATTTAGGAAGCAATAAAAGGTGTGAGTAATGTTGGATATTTCAAAATACATGCAAGCAACATTCAAAGTATGAATGAAGCTTAATTATGGCTTTCAAAAGAAGAATTTGGGCCTAGGTTGCTATCAATAGATCTATATATTAATATTTATCATATCAATCAGGTGGTTAAAAAGCCTTCTTTAATTTCCAAACCTTGAAAACTGTTTCTTGAACGCATTCTTCATATACAATATGCCTTTATTTACTAATACCCGGATCCCTTTACACTTGAAATAAACCAGAGATCTGTTTCTTTGAACCTCCAGAAAGCACTTTAGAAAAGAAGGCAGGCACACAAAACCCTCACCTTCATATTTCACTACTATAATTCACTATGCTCAGTGTACTTCATTGCTTGATTAAGTGGTATCTATGCACCATGGCCAAACAGTTATAAAGGTAGGCAAGACACATTGAGGACATTTGGCTTTTTTCTGTATTGGCTTTCCCTTTTACTAACACTTTCCCCCAAACACTTTTTTCTTCTTCTTTATCTCCTTATGGAATAGGCTTCTAAAACTAATTCACCCTTGATGACTTTAATCCATGAGATCCTACACTCTGAAAAGTGAAGTATTACAAAAAATGTGGTGAATTCAATGTTCTGCTCATTGTTAATTTATGGAACATTTTAAGCTTAATTAATTTTTGGGAAATAAGATTCTTATTCTTCTTTGAATATGCAATTAAAAAAATTAACTTTTGTCTCATTGTATATGGCAAGCTTTGCCACTATGCAAGCGTTTCTTTCGCTGGTATTCGACTACAAGGCTTCTATGGCTCTGAATTTGGCCAAAACCTTAGTGATTCTGCATCTCCACCTCAAACTTATTATAGCACACAGAACCCTGAAGTTTTCCTTTGCAATCTCCACACGCAGCTTCCTTGCGCTGCCTCAGTACCTGTGGCTTCAGGGGTTCTAAGACGTTTCAAACCTCTTAAGACACTGCTTCAGTAAACTTTATTTCTTTATTATTTATTTATTCTTTATTTTTTTCTATTAGCGGGAACCCAGGTTAGCTACACCACTTGTTCCTCTGCTCTTTTCTCGTACAGCTTCACCACACTGCCTCCGTTCCGTTTCACTCGTGGCATCAGGGGTCAAGCTTCCTCCCTGATCCTCTCAGACATTTCAAACAGCTTGAGAGCGCTGCCTCAGTGAATTTTCGATCATGGGAACCCAGGTTCGCCACACTCCCTGTTCCTCTGCTCTTTCCTCACGCAGTTACAACTCACTGCCACCGTTCAGGTTCAAGTGTTGACTGCTCACTATGTTCCGCTCACCGCTCCTAACCGTGTTTCACTGGCTCACTGCAAATTTGAGTCATCCAGATTGAATCTCCTTTGGTTAAACTTCTTCACCACAATATAAGCAACAGCTCATACTTCTCAGAAACCATTTTTCACACATCCCCGATATTCCCTGGTTACGTGAGTCCCGCTCCTATGCTGTCACTCTCTCTTGTCTCTATCTCCGAACACTCTGCCTCAGGTCAGTGACGGTAATGCAGCTATTTGCCTGCTCCACGCACTTCACCTCACGCAGCTTCTTAGGCTCACCTCATTAACTGGTGTGAATCCATCTGCATCCGACAAGAGTCTTCCTCCTCTGCTCCGATGCAATGCACAGGGACGCCAGCGATTACCTAAGTATTTCTTCACCTTCCTTCCTTTGATCCTGTATTCAACCAGGAAGCAACTTGGGCTGCGAAGTCCTATTTCTTCTTTCACGGTTGCCGAGCAGGGACTTCCCGTCGACACCCTGCGGCTCCTCGGAGCAAGACCAGCTGAGTCTTCTCCCTCACAAGTGTCGACTGCTTCTCACGGCCCACACACCTGTCCTCACAAACCACGGAGGGGACACAGCAAGGTGCAAAAGGGCGCTCAGTGCCAGGAATGAAATCGATTTCCACGTTGTTCGCCGGTGCTGACACTTCAACGGTTTCACTCTTGCCTCATGCTTCCATTAGGCCACCCATTGGGCTGAAATCAGCTTGGACACGGGAACAATGCAATCTCTTAACTTGCCTTGGATCCACACTGCTCCTGGCTAAGCTCCAATTTAAGCCTGTTGACTTCTGTTCATCTATTTCACTTGGTGAGTCTACTTTTCCTTTTCATTTCTCCGCACAAGCATCACATTATGTCCAGGGGGGATACACCACACTGACCCTGGCTCAGCTCCACGTCCTCGTCGCCAAAATGTAGTAATAAAGACACTACTCGACGTGAGTTCCATAAGATTTATTAGTCGTAGCTTAAACAGGTGCTCCCAGCTTGGCGGCTGTCTCTCACACGCCAACATTCTAACATGCGCTCCCAGATGCAGAGCGGACCAAACCAAGAAGGAGGAAGGGAGGGGGGTGAGAGACGGGAAATTCCACAGGTAAGGTTACAACACCCCCCTTAGCCCTACCTGAACTGGATTTGGAGGCGTTGAGACAATGAGATGAATAACCTTCTATGTTTATTTGCTCTTGGCACCAAGTTTCTTGAAGGAGGATTATATCAAATCCTTCCCCTATAAACTTAGGCCAGAAGGGGGTGTCCAGTTTCCCTGTAATTCCGGCAATATTCCAGGAAATGAGGGTAAGGCCAGTAAACTCGGTGGGACCATAGACAACCTGCTCCGACTGAGGGGCACGGGTTATGATCAGGTTATCCTCCTTGGCACTCTCACATGGGGCAATCTTAGGGGCACCAAGGAGCACACACGCTTCATTACTGGTACATGGAACACCTCTCCAAGGGTACCCAACTACAGGCCTACAAATGGGAGTTTGGTTATTACATGGGTAAGGTTTGAGAGGGAGAGGTTCTGTGGGGCTGCCTTCCTGTACAGAGCCCTCCCGTATGACCACTTGTCCACTGGGGGGTACATAATCCATAGAAGGGACTGCTTGATCGCTAGCGTGGACAAGTTGCATACGTGCATCCAACCCTAACTGGCTATTGTCAGACTGGCATAAAGATGGTGAAGCATGAAGTCAGTCAACCATCTCAAGACAGTCAAATCTGTTGTTAGTGTGAATGCCTCGCCACTCGTCCCCCATAAAGTGGCCTTTGTTGGAATACCAGGGACGAGGTACCCATTCCCTGCTCCTGCTCTTTTGGGTCAGCCATGGGCCTCCATAATTCCAGAGTTGTTCTGGAGGTAAAACCCAGTTAGGAGGTGGTATTGGAGGATGGTAGTTATATACGGGGGGATAGAAAAAGGAGAGTCGATGGGTGTCGATTCCCCCTTTCTTCTCCAGATCTGGCCACGAGCAGATATGATTCACGGTGGATGCATCTTCGCAAGTAACAATGACGCAGTCCCCCTGAATACTCTTAGGGCTCGCCCCCACCCATGGTACTCTGCGTACAGATGATATTCTACTGGTGTTTGGGGGCTGTAATGGCCTATTAATACTAAGCCATTGAAGGATTTTATTCAAAAGGGACCAAGATGGTTCATCTGTTCCTGCTGTTAGTTCGGGTACTCCTGTTAGAATCACCGTAAATGGGGAGACCTCAGGTGACAGATGAACTGGGCGTTTGGGTCTAGACCCCCTCTTGCCTCTGAAGGATGTGTTTTTGGGGGCACCGGGGGTTTGGTTTGGGATGGCTGTGAGGACACCTTGGCCGTGGTGTGGTTGGCAGCTATTGGTGGAACTACAGGGGGGGAAGAGTAGAATTTTGCTGACTAGATGAAGGTGACTGAGATGGGGATTTGGCTTTTGACTTAGATTTTGCACAATTTTTTGAAGCTGGTAGTATGGGGGTTGATGGCTCTTTTGTTTTAGCCTGGGCTTTGGTCATAACGGGCGGTCTATCTGAGTTAGCTGGTATAACCCCAGGATTGACCACTACCGAGGCCCCCCCAGGTTTAACAATTCCCGCCCTGGTCTGGTTGGGTAATTTAACGAGGAGTATGGCAAGTTGCTTTTCAATTGCCATGATACTCCGTTCCAGAGGTTGGAGATGGTGTTTTAATAAGTCCCTGAATCTAGCGAAAAGCTGTGAAGTATCGCAGTCAATCAGACTGAGGCCGCCCTCTTGATCGTTGTCCAATGTGGGGCATTGTAAATTAGATGAGGCAGGTGGTGCAAAGTTATTACTAGAGGGGGCATTCTTAGATGGTAGTACGATGGACCCTTTCTTTTTATTGGTGTTAAGATGGTGTTTGGTGTTGTTCCCCTTTTTTGGGGTTCTGGCTGTTTTGGAACAGCACCTTCTCTAACCCCCTTGAGCCGGGTTACTTGTACAGGATCTTCAGACAGAATCTGCTCAAGGTCCGGGGTAATCTCAAGGCTCCCTGTCGATTCCAATTCCAATGACAGGTTGGTAGCTGATAGATCAACGGCACTTGGGATGGAATGAACTTGGGCTGTTGCACCAGACTGTATTAGAATTGGGATAGGAGAAGCTGATGGAAGCGGGGTTAAGGCCGCTGCTGTGAGGCCCATTGAGGATTTCCGGGCGATCGCAAGGTCCTGAGACACCCTACGTTCTAATAAAGAAATATTTTGGTTAATAGCCTCAGTAGTTTTTGAGATGAACTGGTCAATAGGACCTGTAAACAAGGCAGTTTTAAGAGCAGTCTTACTTCTGGAACCCCTAGTCATTATTGTAAAAGTTCGTGGTCTAGTTCCAAAGTACACAGATGTCGAAAGTCAATACCTTTATGAGATGAGGGCAGCGTCTGGTAAGTAAGAACCAAGAGGGGTAGCCCAGCCCAGCCTGGAACAGTCTGGAACGGGCTGAAACGGGCCCGCCCTTGGCCCGGGCTTTGCCCGGCGTCCCGCTCGCGTCCCGCGGGGGAGGCTGTGCGCTACTTTTATGTGCCTCCTGGCGCTTCCTGATGGTGCTTGGCGCAGTGCCTGTTGGGGGATGTAGTTCCCCAGACCCCGCTCTCCGCTCTGCGGCAGTCTCCCTGGGCCAGTGGGAGGCGTGCGGCGGGAGGCGGGGCTGCTCCTGTGGCGGTTCGGCTGTGGCAGAGGTTTTCAAGCACCTGGCGGTGTGCAGTTAGGTCAGCCAGGCGGTTTACAAAGTACTGGTCAAAAAGGTTCCCCCGCTCAGCAGGCTGTGCGCTACTTTTATGCGCCTCCTGGCACTTCCTGATGGTGCTTGGCGCAGTGCCTGTTGGGGGATGTAGTTCCCCAGACTCCGCTCTCCGCTCTGCGGCAGTCTCCCTGGGCCAGCGGGAGGTGTGCGGCGGGAGGCGGGGCTGCTCCTGTGGCATTTCGGCTGTGGCAGAGGTTTTCAAGCACCTGGCGGTGTGCAGTTAGGTCAGCCAGGCGGTTTACAAAGTACTGGTCAAAAAGGTTACCCCGCTCAGCAGGCTGTGCGCTACTTTTATGCGCCTCCTGGCGCTTCCTGATGGTGCTTGGCGCAGTGCCTGTTGGGGGATGTAGTTCCCCAGACCCCGCTCTCCGCTCTGCGGCAGTCTCCCTGGGCCAGCGGGAGGCGTGCGGCGGGAGGCGGGGCTGCTCCTGTGGCGGTTCGGCTGTGGCAGAGGTTTTCAAGCACCTGGCGGTGTGCAGTTAGGTCAGCCAGGCGGTTTACAAAGTACTGGTCAAAAAGGTTCCCCCGCTCAGCAGGCTGTGCGCTACTTTTATGCGCCTCCTGGCGCTTCCTGATGGTGCTTGGCGCAGTGCCTGTTGGGGGATGTAGTTCCCCAGACCCCGCTCTCCGCTCTGCGGCAGTCTCCCTGAGCCAGCGGGAGGCGTGCGGCGGGAGGCGGGGCTGCTCCTGTGGCAGTTCGGCTGTGGCAGAGGTTTTCAAGCACCTGGCGGTGTGCAGTTAGGTCAGCCAGGCGATTTACAAAGTACTGGTCAAAAAGGTTCCCCCGCTCAGCAGGCTGTGCGCTACTTTTATCAGCCTCCTGGCGCTTCCTGATGGTGCTTGGCGCAGTGCCTGTTGGGGGATTTAGTTCCCCAGACCCCACTCTATGCTCTGCGGCAGTCTCCTTGGGCCAGCGGGAGGCGTGCGGCGGGAGGCGGGGCTGCTCCTGTGGCGGTTCGGCTGTGGCAGAGGTTTTCAAGCACCTGGCGGTGTGCAGTTAGGTCAGCCAGGCGGTTTACAATGTACTCGACAAAAATGTTCCCCCGCTCA
This sequence comes from Lissotriton vulgaris, assembly GCF_964263255.1. Taxonomy (NCBI): domain Eukaryota; kingdom Metazoa; phylum Chordata; class Amphibia; order Caudata; family Salamandridae; genus Lissotriton; species Lissotriton vulgaris. Next base: position 281,172,481 of record NC_141695.1, on the reverse strand, counting down.
GCAGGCTGTGCGCTACTTTTATGCCCCTCCTGGCGCTTCCTGATGGTGCTTGGTGCAGTGCCTGTTGGGGGATGTAGTTCCCCAGACCCTGCTCTCTGCTCTGTGGCAGTCTCCCTGGGCCAGCGGAAGGCGTGCGGCGGGAGGCGGGGCTGCTCCTGTGGCGGTTCGGCTGTGGCAGAGGTTTTCAAGCACCTGGCGGTGTGCAGTTAGGTCAGCCAAGTGGTTTACAAAGTACTGGTCAAAAAGGACAACTTAAAGTCTAAGGTGACCACCCTTGGAACTAATTCCACTGTTCTAATTAAGAGTTGATGGATCAAAATGAAAGTGTAATAATAGGAAAACAAGGATAACCCCATCTCTACAAAATAGCTGGTGTAGCACTATGCATATCAAGCAATAAATCAAAGAAAGTTATCTAAGTGTAGTGTATATATTCTTCTAAAAGATAATTCAGACATAAATAGTCTGTCCAGAAATCGCTATAGCTAAAATAGCTAAATCATAAACTTAAACTTGGGAAATTGAGTAATAGTAGACCATGCCAAAATCAATAGGCAAAGGTCATAAGTCATCTAACTCAGGAAATAGTTTGCACCTAATCCCTCTGTATCAATCTGTGGAACACATGTGTGCACCATCATTTAAAACACTGCTTTCCCTGCATTGGCAAGACTGTGTTACAGAAAAAAGGAAAACTATGAAATAGGTGAAAGATAAACAAGTGTAAAGTCAATCTGTATCAATAATGAAATAGCGTAGCATGCTAAAATAAAAATGTCATGTATCACAGGGCATCAGATTATTAAAGCAGCTCACTAATCATACTATACCCTATGACATTCAAATAATATCATTTGCATCATTGCATTAATGTGGCACTGCATCTTTTAAACTGGAAAATCAAAACCATGAACAGGACTGAGAAAATTATTTCAAGTGGGGCCTTTGTATGGTAACTGCAAAAGTAGCATAATGTCCATCTGCAATAGAAACATGGGAAAAAATGCAAGACTCAAGAATGCAGGCCAAGGAATTACATTTCAGACTCCTTTCGTAAAGAAACATCATTATAACCAAATAAAAATGGGTTCTTTTAGATCATCACTTGCAAAAGTCAATTAATAATTATTTTTTTCAAAAATAGAACTATTGGCTTTGTCAAGATTTTTTTTTTTAGGAAATCCAGGAAAAGTTCAGTCACTATAATCCATAGTTGGTTTCTTCTTAGGAAAACAGTTCATTCGTATAGGCCATGATCCTCCATGTTCATCTGTATCCTGTGCCAAGGAAGCACACCCTCCAATCTGGTCATCCTGGTACGGCAGCTTCCCGTTCGGGTCCAGGCTCGGGGGTTTTTGGGGGGGGGCACTCATCCGAAAATAACAAAACACATCACTCCAAAATAAGAAAATCCACACTCATACAGGGCCCCCACAAGAAGACAGCCATCTGAAACGAGAAACACGTATCATCAATCTTGCAAAAACACATTTTCCATTCAAAAAGCACCCCAAGTGCTTTTCATCTCTGTAAGAAACCTCCTAATTCCTGAAAAGAACTTTTCAAAATCCAAGGAATGATTTAAACATTCTACCTATACCATATTCTTCAAATTTGTTTGGGCAAAATCTAATTTTGTCATACACAGCCAGAAGGGCTGGGGCCTAGCTACTCCTCACTCCTTTGAGAAACAGCCCCTCCCTCCAGAAAGATGTCCGCGCTCAGAGTTTTGAATCAGCTCCAACCATAATAAGCAGGAGTCGGGCTACACTGCGATGTAATATTGAATCACTGCCAAATGCTGATCTCATTGCAGGAGCGAAGCTCCTGCCAAGTTTTTTCTACACTGCCTTCCCCTTATCGTGATGTCACCCACAGGGCGCCCCCACCCTTTCAAAACTCTGAGCCAAAGACTGCTGAATATTTGCCAAAAAAAAAAAACAGGCAAGGACAAGTCTGAGAGCCTGGCTGAGCTATCATATCATTCAAGGTCAAAAACAAATTCCTTCTAACTTAAAACATACTCGTTCCCAGGCTTCAAACACTGCATCAATATTTCTAACTAATTTAAGCAGATTTAGACATGGTAAAAAGCATCCTAAAAACAGGAATTAATAAAGAAATTTTGTTTTGTAACCTAGACACATGCTAGCATTCTCAAATAAGAAGCAAAATAATTCTGTAGAATCTAAGACAAACTATATATCATAATGTACTGCTACGTGCTGAAAAGAAAAAGATTAGAATAACATTTCATGCAGCAACATAAGAAACCACTACACATTTCTTAAAATAACACGTGAAGCACCATCAAATTAAACAAGGGGAAAAAAAGTTATACATGTAATTTTGCACTGCATAACCAAGAATTCATAATTTGGTGCGCAAGCCTTTCTGTTCTAATTATTAAAAGGGTCAGATTTATTTTTGCAGATAGCCTATTTTTTTGTTCCTAACTGAGTGGGTTCACTCTCACGCTGGTCTGCTACATATCAGCGCAAAATACAGAAACATGTGCATTTGAACTTTAAACAAAAGGGGCAGCTTGCTTTAGGGAAATAATCACTTATATTTTCTAGATGTGCAAAATACACTACAGAACATTTTTTTAAAAGCACACGGTTGCATTTCACTGATTAAAGCACATTCTATGATGGGTCTGTTTTATTTTACAACCGGTAAACACTAATTCTAAAATGCTGGTTCGTGTATCTGTGTATCTGTCTGCACCATCCACGCTGAGCTGAAAACCCTTTTCTTAATCCGACTGGTTGATTTATAAGACTCCGACCTCCGAGTCAGACACATTAAATCATGTGTTCAAAGGCAAACCCACACAAACTCGTGGACGCATTTCAAACAGTATGTTAAATGAACACTGCTTTTTTTTCTTCGTGCAAGATGTTACCCTTTTGTTAACTAGCTGTCAAAGCACATAGGCGAACCCTGCAACTAATTAAAAAGTCAAATCAAACCATCATTAATCCAAACAGTCACTGACTTTTAGTGTCAGCTCACGTAACCATGCATGTTAAACAGCATGTTGAAATAAATACTGCCATCCCAATTCAAGATATTAACCCTTTGGCAGCTCAAACACAATCGTTCCCCAATGTCTGCAGATACATGGGGAAGTCAAGAACTTATCTCTCCACGTTTTCATATAACACGTGCGCACATCTTCAAAACATTTTCTACAAGCATTTGAAAGAGATCCACCTCTCTCCTGCATACGTAATGATAACATGCTATGTACAAGCCATATTCACAAGGCACTACAAGTCATATTCACAAGGCGCTATTCACAAGGAGCTCAACAAGTCATATTACACTGAATAAATTTCACATTTCACAGCATAAGCAAATGCAGCAAGCCATTTAATAGGCAATTTACAAGCATTTTTCACACACATATGTACAACTGCAATATCACCAAGAGGTAATTGGCTCCCTCACGTACTGTTACCCTTCAAGCCTGTCAGTTCAAACACCAAGATGAAAAGCATTTCTTCCACACTGCATAAGTCAGATGCCATGATGTACTGCAATCTCCTTACACTCCAACTGTTCAAGCCCATAGGTCAGGGACCACACCTCACCATGCAATTCACAGACTGTTTCCAGATGTCCAATTTATAGGGTTTCAAGTACAAATACATGCCAAGGGCTCCCTCCCACGCAACTTGTGCGAAGCTGTCGACTACGCCAGATGTAACAACCGGATTTTCGGACCAGATAGGATCAGCTCACCAAGACACCACCAACCCAGCCGAAACGTACCCACCTCCCTCCTCAGGACCCATCTATCCAGGCACCTGGGTACCTACCTGAGGATGGGGAACTAGCAATATACAAGCTCATATCATCAAAAACACCACTAAATCTAAGGAGATTACTAGGAATACTCACTGATTACTAAGGACGTCCATGCCCTACACCACACTCATACAATATAGTCTCGCGGCCTGATGGGCCCAGACTAGTCTACCCTAGGACAGTTCCTATTACTTACCATTACACACTGACCGCAATCAGTGCTCTCATTAGATTCACACCAGTATCCCCCCTGGTGCTCTCTCACTTTCCTTACAAGCCACAATCCTGTGGGTATACGCACTGTATCCTCCCAGTGCTCTCACTATTTCATACATACACAAGCCACAATCCTGTGGGTATACGCATCAGCATCCCCCCTGATGCTCTCATTAACGCCGCCTTACAACGACGATCACTTTCCTATGAATACCTTCATCTCTCTCTCTCTCTGTTGGGAAGTTTCTCTCACTATCCACTAAAGGTACAATACTACAATATTATGGATCACACAAGAATGGCCAAATTACACTGTGCAATTATTGTCATCTAATACAAGTTCTCCTCTCCCCCTCATTATTCAGTTACCATTTACCTGTCCGGGAGTCGCATCCGTCCACATAATAGCACCTGACTAGAAGAAAGATTAACCTTATCATAAAACAATAACAGTTACACACTATATGCAAAAGTTATTCCCTGATTTAAGCGCTCCTCCTCCCTTTTGATCCATCAGTTACCATTACAGCATCTGGCTAGAAGAAAGGTTAGCTTTATCATAAGAAAACAACAGTTACACACTAGTTCACTAAGAACTGGGGTTCCTTTATTATTACAATAACAATAACAATATAATACTGCACTATAACACATAGCCTGAAAAGTAAAAAGGGGCATAAACACATACACAGATCTGCGGGGTCTCTTTATTATACAGGAAAGCTTTATTACTATAACGCATCCACATGTAATTGACAGGGACTGTAAATAGCTAAAGAGGGAATGGATTATACTGCACACCGCTGAAAGAAAAAGGATTAGCAATACAATAGGGACAAGGTTAATGTTTAAATTTAAAGCAAACTAATATAACTGGACAGATATCACCTGATTAGTATGAAGTCTTGCTCTAGCTGTCATCTGAATTCCTCTCTCGTCTGTGCCTTAGCTCGTCTCAGATTCTCCCCTGCACTCTTGGACACGCATCTGCGCTGATCACTCTGCACTGGATTCCTCTCCCCCACGAACTATCTTCACCTTCCAGCTTCAGTCTAATAGTTTCTGCCCCTCTGATAACCGTTCGCTCTACTAGCTTCTTCACTCTGTCTGATTATCTCAGCTCCAATGTCCAATTCACTCCAGCTGCTCCCACAGACTAATCCACGATATAACTTCAGTCTCCTCCAAAAGGCATGACTTCAGACTCCAGCTGATCACAACTCCTTCTGATAAGTAACTGCTTCTGACTGCTTTCTTCAGCTCCAAACATCATTTCACTTCTCTCTGTTCAAAACACCATCTGCTCACAACTGCTTCTGACAACTCCAGCAATCATCTGTCTTCTCTCCCTCCAAGCATTAACTCACTTCTCTCTCCAGCTTCAACTGTCTGACTTATCTCTGTTCCAAGCATCCACTAACTTCTTCTCTCCCCGGCTCCAACTGTCTGGCTCCGCCTCTTCTGCACTTCACTAATATGGAATGCTCTCTCCTCATGGAAAGTTCCAGCCATCAGCCTGCCGCCCATCAGATCCCTGCACCACTCCGCGTCAAGGCCACACACCCAGCCGGCCGGCCTTTTGTGGTGTCTTCGACACAAAGAATAATACAGTCTACTGATAAGGGCCGGGCCAGACCGGTTCTCTCCAAGTGAACAACACCTCATAACTAAAACATCACCTTTACCCTGCAAGCATCTCAGTCTGCAGGGACAGAAAGCAAAATGGAGTCTCTCTAGTTCTGGGCCTTGTAGGCCTGAGAAAGATGAAATAACACTTAGCTCTGTCAGAGTACATACACAAACCATACCAATATGTAATATAAAGTCAGGACTACAGGATCCACCCTCTACTATAGGTAGGATGACGAAAGGACACATAATTATGTCAAAGCCAATAGGCAATAGATGGATTAGAGTCAAGAATAAGGGATCTATCATCATATAAAGCAGCTATCCTCTAGTTTATGCTTCTAGGTCTGGAAAAAGGCCTGAAAAGGACCAACACAAGGCAAGAATAGGGATTCAGGATGGTAGCAAGCTTAAAGTCACCATCACTCAGAAATAGAGCCAAAAACACGGTCACTACACACATAAACAACCACACACACACACAGCCACACACAAACACAACCACACACACACACAACCACACACACAACCACACATACAACCACACACACACAACCACACACACAAACAACCACACACAACCACATCCACACACACTACCATACACACAACCACAAACAACCACAGCCACACATACAACCACACACATAACTACACACACAAAAACACCATCAGGGGCACACTTTCACCAGACACAGACACCATCAGTTGTCAGTGCACGCTTTCACCGGGCACAAACACCAACAGCAGTCAGTGCACGCTTTTACCAGACACACACACACCACAAGCCATCAGTGCACGCTTTCACCAGGCACACACAGACCACCAGCCATCAGTGCATGCTTTCACCAGGCACACACACACCACCAGCTGTCAGTGCATGCTTTTACCAGGCACACACCATCAGCCGTCAGTGCACGCTTTCACCAGGCACACACACCACCAGCCGTCAGTGCACGCTTCCACCAGGCACACACACCACCAGCTGGCAGGTCACGCTTCCACCAGGCACACACACCACCAATCTGCTCATGGAGCACAAGCCTACATGCCTCTTTTTGACAGAGACCTGGCTAGGTGACTCTTCTAGCCCTGATATTTCTATGGCTCTTCCTCCCAATTATTTCATGGTGAGAAAAGATTTAGTGCTGGGCAGAGGTGGAGGAGTTGCCATGGTGGTGAACAGGCGCTACACATGCTCGGTGGTGGTTACGGAGGACATTTTGGGGGCGGAATCACTTGGTTTCTGTTTGTCCCTCTCTCCCCATCACGCGTGTGCCGGTCTATTGCTCTATAGACCACCTGGCCATTTAGGCTCTTTTTGCGACGATTTGCATTCAGCTTTGGCCTCACTAACTATGAAATATAAGCACTGTCTACTACTTGGGGACTTCAATATACATATGGATGATACTTGCTCAGCTGATACTGTGAAACTTGAGGATGTCACTAGCACATTTAGTTTGTCACCTTATGTCTCCTCGGCCATCCATAACAAAGGTCACACCCTTGATCAGATCTTTTCTTCCTTACCCATCATTTCTTCCCATCCCCTGCCCCTGATCTGAACAGATCACTTCCTATTAAAATTTGATATCTTGGGCATCTCCAAAGCAGTCAGCGGGGGTGCTGGCTTTCAGTCCACAACGTCCCGCCCCTATCACCGTCTCACGGCTGGCATGTTGGAGCAGTCCTTAGTGTCCCACCCCGCCAATTTACAGGCGAGCTAGTGAGTGACCTAGCTCTCTTCCAGGTGGCTCACGCAGCGCCTTGATGAGTTAGCCCCCCATCTATCCAGCCTAAAAAAGATCAGCGGGCGTCGTCTCCATGGTTCACCTCGGTGCTTCATGAGACCAGAAGGTGCTGCAAGAAAGCCGAAAGAGCGTGGCGAAAAAATTATGACCCCTCATTAAAAGAGACATATAGGGCCCTCATTAAAGGCTACCATACTGCAATTGTTGTAGAGAAAAACTTGCATTTTTCAAAAAGATTAGAAATGGCTGCTAACAACAGAAAAGAAATTTTTAATATGGTCAGGGAATTCACCTCCCCTATATCCTTATCCGTTAAATTCTCTCCCACAGAGTCATGGGCTAATCAACTTGCCATTTTTTTCGCTAATAAGATCTTGAACATTCAGGCATCCTTTTCTCCTGCTGCCCCTAGATGCGAACTTAGCCTGGATTCCTCCCTTATTGGCTCCTGCCCGGAGAGTCATACGCTCTCTTTTTTTCCTCCTCTATCCCCTCAATCATCACTTGATCTATTGCTCAAAATAAAGTCAGGTTCCCCATCGGATCCCTGTCCAGCAAAGATCTTGGCCAAGCTGGCGCATGTGATAAACCCCATTATTAATCCTCTTCTCAATGCCTCTCTTGTAAGCATGGGCGGAAAATCCGTTTCGCTCGCGGATTTTGCGGATTTTCGGTAAATTCGCAATCCGCGAGATTCGCGAATCTCCCTCAAAATCCGCAAATCCGCGAGCAGCGGATTTTGCTCGCACTGCTCGCACTGTTCGCGTGAGTTCGCGGCTTCCCAGTACAACTTCGCGCCCCGCGAATAAGTGCAAAATTGCAGAAATACGATCTTAGCAAAACTGAAACTACTTACCAGGTTCAAAAGTTCAGGCTCATCATTAGTAGCCATTTCCTGGAGTGCTTCCTGAGGGGCCCCTCCAGAGTTCAGTTGCCAGTTGCAACTATTATGTGACCCTGCTCTGAACCTCAGAATAGTTACACATATGCCACAAAGGTCCTGAATTACAGCTAAGGGAGACAAGCAGGAGCCAGGCTGGAAGTTCAAATCCATTAATCTGCCCCTAATTCATTATTGTCAGTTGGGGCAGGGCAGGTGTTGTAACTAATTTTGCAACAATGAAAGCACTTAGCAAGTGCAAAAGATCACTAATCAGGAAGCACTAAGGAAGCAGGTGCCAGCTAAAAAAATATTCTGTGACACATTAATCAGCCCCAAATTAATTCAGGTCACTTGAGGCAGGGAAGGTGTGCTTGCGTTGCCACAATAATGTACACTGACTGGACAACCAGAGGGTGCTGTGATGAAACAGAGGGTGGCATGGGTGGGCCAGAGGGTGGCATGAGTAGTCAGAGAGTGGCAGTGGTGACAGAGAGTGGCAGTGATGAAGAAGAGTGTCCCAAACAGGCTGGACACGTAGAAACAACAAGTTCGCAAAACTTGCGACCCGACAGGTAAGTTCGCAATTTGCGAAATTGTACAAAACCCTCGCGAACTGGCAGAAACCCACGCAAACACAAAAAAAAAATCCGCAAATTCGCGAGAATTCGCGGATTTTGCGGATTGCGAGTTCGCAAATCCGCAAAATTCGCGAACGCGAGATTCGCAAAATTCGCCCATGCTTACTCTCTTGAAACGGGCACAGTTCCCAGTTTCCCAGTGCATGGAAAAGGGCTCACATTCTTCCTCTATTAAAAAAGCCTAATTTGGACCCCCTAGAGCACTCTTATTACAGACCGATCTCGCTGATTCCCGCTTTTGCTAAAATTCTGGAAAAGCATGTTCACTCCACACTCTCGAGCTACCTCGAAACCCGTGACATTCTTCATTGCACTCAATCGGGCTTTCGCTCCAACCTGAGCACCGAAACTGCACTGCTGGAAGTCACAGAGTCAATAAAGGAGGTTCTGGACAGTGGAGGGAAGGCAATGCTGGTCCTGCTTGACTTATCGGCGGCCTTTGATACCGTCCCTCACAGGCGTCTTCTTTCAAGACTCCAGGAGATTGGACTGAGAGGGACGGTTTTCAATTGGTTCGTGTCCTTCCTTTCTGATCGCCATCAATCGATATGGATCCCTCTGTTCACTGCCACCATACCCCCGTTGAACGTGGGAGTGCCTCAGGGGTCGGTGCTGAGCCCCACTCTTTTTAATATTTATTTAGCTCCTTTAGCCGATCTGGTTGAATCTTTCGGCGCCCGGATTGTGTCTTATGCTGACGACACTCAGCTCCTGTTTACCTGCGATAAGAACATCGATTTCGCAGGCGATTCCATTAGGAGCTGCCTTGAGGCCATCTTTTCTTGGTTTCAAGTTAATCAGCTGAGAAGCAACTCGGACAAATCTGAGATCCTTTTTTTTGGTTGCCCTCCTGACGCTCTTCGAAAATCTTGGTGGCCTTCTAATATGTAACCCCCCTGCCTCAGCAGCACCTCTGGCTAAGAATCTGGGTGTGAAAATTAATAATGGCTTAACCCTCAAACCCCAGATTCTTAATGTAGTTGGCCAGTGTTTTGGTCTGCTACGAACTCTTAGGAAATTTCTTTCCTTTCTTTCCCTCAGCCACAGGAGGATAATGGTACAGGCTCTGATTGGCTCCAGGTTGGATTATGCCAACGTTCTATACCTGGGCCTTCCATAATACCTTCTCACCTGCCTCCAATCAGTACAGAATGCGGCGTCACAGGCCATTTATGGCCTTAGCCGTACAGCCCATACTTCGGCTCTTCTAAACTCGCTCCATTGGCTGCAGGTGCGGAAACGTATTCACTTTAAAACTCTGATCATGGCCTTCAAATTTCTACACGGCATTGGTGCCGAGTATCTAAGGAAAAGAGTACGATTCTATTTTCCTTCCAGATCTCTCCGATCCGCCTCGCAAGCACTGGCCATCGTGCCTGTAACCAAACGAGCACGCATTGGACAGCTGGCCCCTGAACTCTGGAATAACCTTCCTTTGGCCCTTAGGAAACTTGATAACCTTTTGTCTTTCAGGAAGGGGCTAATGACCTGGTTAGTTTGCATGTGTCTCCCTGGATGCCTCTCAGCTGATCTGTATAGCGCCGGGACACTCTGTCCGAGTAGCTGAGCACTCTATAAGACACTCAATAACATAACATAACATAACATAACATAACATAACATAACATAACATAACATCAGTGCACAATTTCTACAGGCACACACACCACCAGCCATCAGTGCACATATCAATGATTAACACATCCACAATTAACTATTGTAGCAATCGCAGTAATGCACACTTTACTTTTAAACATATTCATCTAAAGCGCAGCATGCCACCATTGCTACAAAATTAAATACACTGGTTTTGGCCTACAATTTATAGACTTTTGTTGCAATTGGTATAGCAATATTTAGCAGTGCCAATAGCTCAAACTTAATTAACCGCATCCGTGTGGCGCGAATTCCCCGCCCATGCTGACTCCGCCTTGCGCGGGCGGAGTCATGACGGAACGGTTCCGTCATCAGCTCAGCCGATGCTGATGACGGAACCGTTCTGTCATCAGCATCGAAGGGGTTAAGGCAAGACCTATTGCATTGCAAATGTTTGTTCTATCATACTTCTTCTCACCTCTCTCACACATTATATCCCTTTCCCACTAGTCTTCAATTTATTCTATTTTTTATTAACCTGTACTTGCCCTGTTTGCATTTCTCGTGCTCACGCAGTTTATTAGTGCCAGGATGCTCATTTCGGAGTGACAGTCGCACTTTATAAATACCCAATCAAATCAAATCTCACTCAAGCTCATCCTCTTTTCTCTATCCTTCCCTCATTTCACTGTTCTTTCGATGCTTCTTTTTCCGCCCCTCCTTTGCTATGCTCTTTTCTCGTAGCATACTCTCTTTTCTGTCTGCTACTAACTATGCTTGTTTCTCTTCCCTCCCCTGAACAGCCATCAATACTCCATTCTTCTTTCTGCTTTTTTCGTTGCCTTTTAACTTCTCTTTATCTCACAAAGTTCTGTAACTAAGTTTCTTCCAGGATGGGTGGAAAGCGGCTCAGAACAGGCTTTCCTTCATTGAGAAGCTCACCTCGTCGCTCCAGGTGGTAAGAGATGCTATGCTAGCTAGCGCGGTGCGGTGACGTATCAACGATGCCGTGGGCCCCAATGGAAACAAGGACATGGGTACCATATCTTCCGGTTTGGGTCTTAAAAAATATATGTAACTGGGTTGCAGCTGGCCTCTCAGACACCTGGGCTCTGATGTCACTGAACCAGCTGCAGAGTTGATGCTAGTAGTTCAGGGTTGTCATGGAGAACGACAAAGTAAGTGAGGATAATGTGACATAGCACACAAAGGTTGGGGGGTGATGACGTAGATGGAGGGGACCTGGGAATAGCAAAGGGCCAGGGAAGGAAGAAACAAAGGGAGATCTACCCTGCCACCCCTACTCCTACCCCTATGGCAGGATCTTTTAATTTAGTGAGTTAAGACTGAATATGTATGCACGTGCTAAATCGCTGAGCTGTGTTCATGTGCCTGGGGAGCTGGGATTCTTCTGACCAGGTGTATGTACCCCAACCCAAGTATCCTCGGGGTGGTGTTCATACCTTGAAACGCTGCTGAGGCAGAGCTGGTCTTTGTGATGTCAGTTCGCGCCATGTCGCGATGTACAAGCAGAGGTGTAACGCAAACTGACCCCCCCTGCAGAATGTGATGACCCCCCCTTCGTCCTCTTGAGCAGAATGGTGCCCTGCTTGGAGGGTTGGGTGCCTCGGAGTGGTTTGCTGCAGGGGGCTTTGTTACGCCTCAGAGCACATGTGCTAAGTTACTTCATGTCCTGTTGTGAAGTTTGGCTTTAGTACTTTGAGCAGGTGTGCACAGGAGGAGTCACTGTGGCTCAGAGATGGCATTCTTAGTGCTCACGAACCTCTTCATTGGTGTTCAGTGCTCAGTCACTTGAGCCTCAGATGTGAGTGCTCAGATATCTGAAATTAGTAGCTGCTGTACGGTATAATGTGTAAGTTACCATAGGCGAGGTGGTCTGCATGCTGTTGTCGTTCGGAGCTACTGTTAGTGTTCAGTCAATTTTAGGCTCTGAGCTAGAGTATGTGCGCTTAGCTTATTCACTCTCTTCATGGCGCTGATCATGTATTTGTAGCACATATCAGCCCTAGAACAATTTTTATTTTGCAAACTGATGTCCTGATATAACTACATGGCGCTGATGAATATTGATAACATTTTCTAATCACTAGCTTTAGACTGATTGATTGCAGATAAATGTGTTAATATATTCCACTAATGCCGTGGTTCTCCCTGCAAGCTGCTACCCTTTTCCACCTCTAGAGGGAGACCAATACTAAGTATGAGCGTAAAATCCGTTCCGCTCGCGGAATTTGCGGATTTTCGGCAAATTCGCGATCCGCAAATTCTCGCGAATTTGCCGAAAATTCGCAATTCGCACGCAGCGGATTTTTTTTGCTTGGTCGCGCTTGACAAATACAATATTGCAACGCGCGGCGTTCACTTACTGTCATTCGGCGTTTGAAGAGTTGTTTTTCTCCATGTTTGCATGTGCTGCACAGAAAGGATGCCCAGAACCATAGCAATGAATGAAAAACAAGATGGCCGCGCCCGTTCACGACCGCGTGGGTAAGTTCGCACGAGATTTCCATCGCGATCACACGCAAACTTGTACTAGTGAGCCGGACACTTCGCGAGATTACACATAGCGCCCGGAAACGGAAATACGTCACGCAAACAAGATGCCCGCGCCCATGTACAACCACTAGGGTAACTTTGCGTCATTGCGCAACAAGCGGCTCGCGAAAACACAAAAAAACACGCGAACAAACACGCCGCAAAAAAACAAATCGCATATTCGCACGAATTCGCGGCTTCCAAACTCGATCTTGTGCAAATTCGCGCCCCGCGAATCCCGCGAAATTGCAGAAAAACGATTTTTGCAAAACTGAAAGCACTCAGCAGGTGCAAAAGTTCAAGCTCATCATTAGTAACCATTCCCTGTAGTGCTTCCTGAGATGGGTCTACCTGGTGGATTTGTGGGTTCTTTATGTATCTTTGGTAGAAGATAAAAAATGGCCAATTTCGGATAATCTTTTTTAAGAAAACAGACTTCGGGCCAGGTAAGAAGGCCTTCCTCCTGCCACAATGCCAATTTCTCCCATGTACTTGTCACACTATGGTTACATTCCACTGTATTATTTTGCAGTAAAAGTCGTAATCATGAAGCTGCGTAGTGCCTCACTCGTATACAGACTCCTTCCCCACAGTACAATATTCCCCCCTTTATCGGATGGTCTGATAATCACATTTCTGTCTGCAGCTAGCGCGATGATGAAATCCCTCTGAGATTTGGTAAGGTTGAAGTTGACTTTGTTATTCATGTTAGTTTTATGTTTATGTTGTTTCAGTTCTTTAATGACCACCTCCTGAAAAGTATCTAAAGAATCATGTGGAAGTATAGGGTAGAAAATATATACAAATACCTCACACCTGTCTGCGTTTCGTATCAAAGAAGACTTGGACACCTTCACGTACAAAAAAAAAATGAATTTAAAGGCAAGTCAAACAACGCGTTTCAGCAATAAAGCCTTGGTCACGCTAAAGAAAGCTCGTAATCACCATGTTTTTATTCTCTGCAATCATTACAATAGAAACAGGACTATTCCTCAAGTATATCTGCAATGTGAATCACTGTGGTGGCCATTTTAAAATGACCAAGGAATAGCTTGTACTATATACAGTTTGCAATGTATACATTTGGGACACTGTTGGTATTATGACAAAAACACATATTGTACCAATCATATCAAAGCTACAATTGATAGTTTAGCCCAAATAAGCTAAATACCACTAATAATGTAAAACGAGTAGGTGTTGAATACAACTGCTAATGTAAAAACAAATAGGTGTGACATACAAATAGATGTTTAAACTACACTCACCAGATGGTGTCCCTTTACTTAGCAAACTTTACACTGTTACAATATCAAGTTCACATAATCTCAAATAGATATTGAGATTAAAATTAAAGTAGTGATGCAAACATTGCCAGTTTTGCCCCAGTGGGCTACAAAATGGAGTCAATAAGCATTGCATCATTACATCAGCTGATGCATGCTGATCAAGCATTAATAAAAGCCTTAATGAACGCTCGTCCCAATTGGCTGACTCCCCATTGCACACACTGCCCCCAACATGGTAATGTCTGGAGCAGCTTACATTATTGACAATAGGCCAAGAAAGCAAACACCTACATACCCAGTTGTGGTGTAACTGAACAAATATTCTTACAAACTTAATACAGTGTCCCATTGATTCTTACAATCCATATTCAATGTAAAGCACCCTGAATTCCAAAGATTCACACATTAAGCCACATTGATTGCAGAAGTACCCCCTGAAAAAATGAAAAGTTAAAATTACTAAAAAGCAGCTGCTGCACTGTAATCACAATAAGCAAACTCATGATTTATATAAGTGGATCGCCAATTCCTCACTGGTATTCAATCCCTTTGGTGTAACACTCTTCAAATCAATGATATATCGAGATTCGAGTTTTCTCAGGGACAGTTCCCTATTGCCCCCCCTCACCCCTAGATTCACTGCTTCAATGACGACCATGCGAACTAGAGTTTCATCCTGAAAATGATGTGTATGAAAATGGCGAACTACCAGGTATTGTTTGTTGTTGTTCCTCACTGCCTGAATATGTTCCAACACTCGCTTTTTCGCTTGATGTTTGAAACTACCCACATACCATTTGTTACACAGGCAGATCAGTATGTACACACAGTAAGTCGTATTGCGGGTGAGACTTTTCTTGATCGGAAATTCTCTCCCTAAATTGGGTACAGTAAGTTTGTCACAGTTTGTACTTCCTTTGCAGGATTTACATTTTCTACAGAATCTAAACCCAGGTTTGACCAATGACCTTCCTCTTCCCTCCTCTGTCACATGATTATGACTTTACTCATCTTTGAGGGATCGACTTTTCCTGTATGTTATTTGGGGGTTGCTACCAAGATCTTTTCTGAGATGTTCGTCCATTAGCAACACATGACAGTGTTTGCTAAGGATCTTGTGAATTTCTTTGGCTTAACCAGAGAAAGTAGTAATAAATCTGATACCCTCACTGTATTCTTCTTTCTTTTTAGGATGTAGGAGATCATTTCTATTACCACCTCCCACTCTTGTTTGGGCCTCAGGGATGATGTTGTCACTATATCCCTGCTCTTTTAATCTGTTGCACATAATGGCCTCTTCTGTTTTATATACATCCACTGTGCTGCAATTTCTTTTAGCCCCAACAGTTCCCATAGGGGATACTGTAGATGAAACTTCGTGGATGTGCACTACTAGCACTCAAAATACTATTCCCTAACGTTTTCTTGCGGAATTGTTTCGTTTCTAGAGTGTTGTTGTTAATCTCTATGAACACATCTAGAATTCAATGCTTTTCTTACTGATATTCTCTGAAAAAGTAAGATTCATTCACTGATGTTAAGTTTCTTAGTGAAGCCCCTTGCTGACTTCTCATCCCCACTCCAAATCAGGAAACTGTTGTCTATATCGCAGCCACAGGGCCATGTTGTTCTCAAATTCATTCATCTGCGCGGCCACCTGCTCCTCCCACCAGCCCATGAATACATTTGCGTAACTGGGGGCAAAGCAGCTGCCCATCGCAGTGCCCTGTGACTGCCTGTAGGTGGTACCATCAAAAATAAATAAAATTAAAAAAATTGTTCATCAAACAAAATTCAATCATATTGATGATCATTTGGGAGTGATTGAATAATAAGATAGAGCGTGTCCAGAAGAAGTGTTTGATGGCCTGCAAATCGAGCTGACGTTTGATGCTGGTGTAAAGACTGCTTACATCGAGGGTTACTAACCTATAGTTTTCGTCCCAATGCATTCCCTCAATGATAGTTAAAAAGTGTGTAGTGGCCCTGAGGTATGAGGGTAGCGCTACCACAGATGGTCTGAGGTAATGGTCAATAAATCTTGAGGTGTTCTCTAAGAGATAACCCATTGAAGAGACATTGGTTCTCCCCGGTGGGTCTTGGTAGTTTTTGTGGAGTTTGGGTAGTAAATATAAGATGGGAATACATGAGTGGGAACAGTATAGATAGTGGTACTCTTCCCATTCCAATACACCCTTCTCTCTCCACTCCACTAGTAGTTCCCAATAGGTGGTATTGGATTCCAATATATCTGCCATGCTAGATTTACAATAGCAATCAACATCACTGAGATGCCGATTCCCCTCTGCTAGGTACCAGCATTTTTCCAATAACACCACATTTCCCCCTTTATCCGAATGACGGATTACTATACTGTTGTCTGCTTTCAAGCTCTCAATAGCAGCAGTCTGATTTTCAGTCAGGTTTTTCTTATTGCATGGGGTTTTACATGGTGATTACGAGCTTTCTTTAGCGTGACCAAGACTTAATTGCTGAAACGCGTTGTTTGACTTGCCGTTAAATTCATTATTTTTTTGCACGTGAAGGTGTCTGAGTCGTCTTTGATACGAAAAGCAGATTGGTGTGAGGAATAAGGGGGACTTCCGGTGTCCCTGCTCGGACGGCCCTGGACAGTCTGCAGACACTAACCGGAGGTTGTGGAGAGGATATACATACATATATATATATTTACTGAAAAAACCATAGGTTTCACACACGTTATAGTTAAAAATTAGCATTTTAAAAACCTTAGAAATTCACTGAAAAACCATAGGTTTCACACATGTTATAGTTAGCTGGACATTTCACTCATACAAAACCATTGAAATTCCCCCGTTATAGTTAACTATAACTCACGCGCCTGCAATGCACTGCTGATGACGTCACATATTACATCACTCATGACATGGTCAGTGACATCACTCATGACATCACTGATGACATCTCAAATGACATCACTGATGACTTCACTGATGACATCATCCATTGAATGTGTGTGTTTCTGAAAAATTAATATGTTTTATATATTTATATCTAAAGGTTGATGAAAGAATAAATGTGTAAATAAGTGTCCAAATGGACGTTTTTTTATTGTAAAAATGATTGTATAACTGACTTATTAAGTGTATCTTAGTGAATACATGTATTAGCGAGTGATATATTAAATATGTAAATATCTGTATCAGTGTCTCACTTTGTGTATAAGTGGCTGCATGGGTTGGTGACTAGCTACATGAGTGTCGATATGGATTATTAGTTGGTTTTTAGAGTATCAGTATGAGTGTCTGTATGGTTTGGTGGGGGGTATTACTTACCACATAGATGCATGAATGTGCGACTCACTGTTTGTATGTGTTTTGAAGACAACATGTGTGCAGGACTGTATGGGTGGATGAGTGTGTGTATGGGTGTGTTAGTGAGTGGATCACTGTCTCAATAGTATCTTTATGAGTAACTACATATGTTTTAAACTAGTATATGTGAGTATTGATGTATATAAGTGATGTATATAAGTGAGTATAAGTGAGAGCGAGAGTTTGTAAGAGTTCCTGTATAAATAAGTATGTGTTTCTATAAGTGATTGTTTAAGAGAGTAAGTATGTGTACGATTCTGTAGAAGTAAGTGTTGTGGTGGGTATATAGCTGTATATGCAAGTAAATGGATGTTTGAGTTTATTTGCATGTCTGAGTTTGTGTGTGAGTAACTCTATAGATGAGTGTCGGTGTGTAATAAGATGTATAGGTGTATGAGTACACATGATGAGTGAGTACATGTATGAGTGCCTATATAGAACTGTTAATGAATGATTGAATGTTTATGTAGATTTTAGAATTACTGAATAGGTTGTTCTAACTAGAATTGTTTTATCCATTTTTTATGAAAATTTTAGTTTCTATTTTTTAATGTGTGTATCAAGGGTTATATTACACTATTACACTGAGAGGAGGTCTGTCACTCTTTCACAAGGATGATGTCACCAGTGATGTCATCAGTGATGTCATTTGAGATGTCATCAGTGATGTCATGAGTGATGTCACTGACCATCATGAGTGATGTAATATGTGATGTCATCAGCAGTGCAGTGCGGGCGCGCGAGTTATAGTTAACTATAACGGGTGAATTTCAATGGTTTTGTATGAGTGAAATGTCTAGCTAACTATAACATGTGTGAAACCTATTGTTTTTCAGTGAATTTCTAAGGTTTTTTAAATGCTGATTTTTAACTATAACATGTGTGAAACCTATGGTTTTTTCAGTGAATTTCTAGGGTTTGTTAAATGCTAATTTTTAACTATATCATGGCTGAAACCTATGGTTTTTCAGTGAATTTCAAAGGTTTTTTAAATGATAATTTTTAAATGTATTAATTGTTACATTTTTTATACTGATTTACTACATTATTTTAAATTATTTATTTTTAAATATTTTATTTTTTAAATTACATTACATATTTTTATATGAATTGAAAAATAAATGTTTTTAAAAATATTGAAATTGTAATATTTATATTTTTTTAATTATTTTTTTAATTTATATATATTTTATATAGCAGGCAATGATATCCTATGTAAGAAAATTCAAGTTACTGGTAAGTACAGTTAAATTTACTTTTCAGGAACAGCAGTGAGCTGAAAGATGCAGCACTGAGGTCTCTCCTGAAAACAGGTGAGTGAATCGGAATTCGTAGTTCGGCTGATTTTTGAGGAATTTTTTAAAGTTCCAAAACTCCACACTTAGAAACATTTCCAAGTGAAACCAGTCAATGTTAGCCTATTGAAGGAAATTCAAGTTACTGTAAATACGATTAGAATCTTTTTTCAGGATCTGTAGTGGGCTGAAAGATGCAGCACTGAGGTCTCTTTTAATAACAGGTGAGTAAATCGGAATTCGTAGTTCGGCTGATATTAGATGAATTTTTCAAATTTCCAAAACTCCACACTGAAAAGAATTTCCAAGTAAAACATGTCAAAGTTAGCCTATGGAAGGAAATTCAAGTTACTGTAGGTATGGTTACATTTACTTTTCAGGGTCCGTCATGGGCTCAAAGATGCAGCACTGACGTCTCTCGTGATAACAGGTGAGTAAATCAAAATTCGTAGTTCGGCTGATTTTACAGGAATTTTTTAAACTTTCAAAACTCCACACTTAAAATTTTTTCCAGTGAAACCAGTCAATGTTAGCCTATGAAAGGAAATTCAAATTACTGTAACTACGATTAGAATCTTTTTTCAGGATCAGTATTGGGCTGAAAGATGCAGCACTGAGGTCTCTCCTGATAACAGGTGAGACATCGCAATTCATAGTTCGACTGATTTTAGAGGAATTTTTTTAAGTTCCAAAACTCCAAACTTAGAAGAATTTCCAAGTAAAACATGTCAATGTTAGCCTATGGACGGAAATTCAAGTTACTGTAACTACGATTAGAATTACTTTTCAGGATCAGTAGTGGGCTGAAAGATACAGCACTGAGATCTCTCTTGATAACAGGTGAGTAAATGGGAATTCATAGTTCGGCTGATTGTAGAGGAATTTTTTAAAGTTCCAAAACTCCACACTTAGAAGAATTTCCAAGTAAAACATGCCAATGTTAGCCAATGGAAGGAAATTCAAGTTACTGTAAGTATCGTTACAATTACTTTTTAGAGTCTGTCCTGGGCTCAAAGTTGCAGCACTGACGTCTCTCATGATAGCAGGTGAGTAAATCGGAATTCGTAGTTCGGATGATTTTACAGGAATTTTTTAAACTTCCAAAACTCCACACTTAGAAAAATTTCCATGTGAAACAGGTCAATGTTTTCCTATGGAAGGAAATTAAACTTACTGTAAGTATGGTTACATTTACTTTTCAGGGTCGGTCCTGGGCTCATAGATGCAGCACTGACGTCTCTTGTGATAACAGGTGACTAAATCAGAATTCGTACTTCGGCTGATTTTAGAGGAATATTTCGCTCAATAGTGAAGGAAGGGGCCGGTCCCTGAGCAGACATGTGTGCAAACACGCTCTGTGGCACGTTTCAGTTTGGGGAATATATATTCCTCTTCAATCCTGAAGTCACCTATGAGCCAACTAGCCCATCAGGTACCTCCAGTTTGCGCCAGGGAGCTGCGTTGCAGAAAGGTGTTCAGAGGGCACGCCCCCATTTTACAACACTCTGCAACGCAGCTCTGTGGCACTTACTAGAGGTACCTGTGTGACTAGTTGGCCCCTAGGGGACCTCTGGATTGAAGAGGAGTATATTCCCCAAGCTAAAAAGCGCCACAGGGCGTGTTTGTATACATGTCACCTCAAGCCCCGCCCCCTACCTTCACCACTGTGCAAACATGCCCCGTAACATGTTCTAAGTTGGGGTATTAAGTCCCCTTGCATACTGGGGGTCCCTGGGGGCCAAATAGCACACCAGGAGCCTCCAGTATGCTCCAGGGGTCTGCGTTGCAGGGAGGTGTAACGAGGGGCGTGGCCTCATTACACCTCTCTGCAACACAGCCCCCTGGCGCGTTTGCAGAGTGGGAACTAATTCCCCTTGTGTACTGGGGTTCCCTGGGGGCCAAATAGCCCACCAGGAACCTCCAGTATGGGCCAGGGGGCTGCGTTGTAGAGAGGTGGAAAGAGGCCACGCCCCTTTTTACACCTCTCTGCAACGCAGCCCCCTGGCGCTTTTTCAGAGGGGGTACTAAGTCCCCTTGCATACTGGGGGACCCGGGGGGCCAACTAGCCCACTAGGAACCTCCATTGTGCGCCACGGGGCTGCGTTAAAGAAAGGTGTAAAGAGGCCATGCCCCTTTTTTCACCTCTCTACAACACAGCCCCCTGGTGCTTTTTCAGAGGGGGAACTAATTCCCCTTGCATACTGGGGGTCCCTGGGGGACAACTAGCCCACCAGGAACCTCCAGTGTGCGCCAGGGGGCTGCGTTGCAGAGAGGTGTAAAAAGGGGCGTGGCCTCATTACACCTCTCTGCAAGGGAGCCCCCTAGCCCATACTGGAGGCTCCTGTTGGGCTAGTTGGCCCCCAGGGACCCCCAGTATGCAAGTGGAAGTACTTCCACCTCTGCAAACACGCCAGAGGGCGCGCTTGCAGAGAGGTGCAGGGAGGGGGCGTGGCCTCCTCCTGATCCCATTAAAAAAAAAATTAAGAACCCCCCTTCTTTTTCTTTTTTTTTGGCCCATCCCCCAGGGCCTGCCCCCAATTTTGGCTCCCCGCCCAGACCATTTCTGGCCCCGGGGAATCCATCCCCCGAGGCCTGGCCTTACTCATTGGGGGCCGTGGGGGGGGTCTCCAGCCCCCCACGGTCCCTGCCGTCTCCCCGCATCCTGCGGGAGCCGGCATTGCTTTTCTGTATGGGGAGCAGCAAATATGCTGCTCCCCATACAGAAAAGCAATCGGCTTTGATTTTTGAAAGAGAAAATCAAAGCAGTTTGCTGTGGTAGGGCGGGAGCCCCGAGGCTCCCGTCCTACCACAGCAAACAGCAGTGTCCCGGGGGTGGGCACCCCAGGACACTGTAGGTGCCAGCCCTGGGGGGTGGCGGTCCCCAGGGCCATCGAGGGCTCCAGGAAGGGGCCGCGCGGCCCCCCTCTCAACATCAACAAAGCCCCCGGGGGTGGTGGTCCCCGGGGCTGGGGGTCTGTCACGGACCGCCCTATTTTACATATAAGTGCCCCAGGGAGGTGGCGGTCCCCGGGGCATGTGGAAGGGTTGAGCCCCCCCCACTGTTTTTTTTTTAATTACAAAAACGAAGCCCGGGGGGTGGCAGTCCCCGGGGCTGCGAGGGGGCCGTGTGCCCCCCCACATTCTTAGGAAAAAAGCCCTAGGGGGTGGCGGTCCCTGGGGGTCTGGGGACCTTAGAGTCCCCCATCACTAATATTAAAACCCCAGGGTGGCGGTCCTGGGGGCTGCAGGGGGCCGTGAGCCCCCGCAAACTTTAAAAAAAGCCCAGGGGGGTGGCGGTCCCCAGGGCTCAGGGGGCCTTAGAGGCCTCCCTAATAACAAAGTATCGGGGGTGGCGGTCCATGGGGCTCCGGGGGGCTCTATGCCCCCCCCACAATTACAATTACTTTGCCCCGGGGGGTGGCCGTCCCCGGGACAGTGTGGGGAGTATTGGGACCCCACCCACACTTTTTAAATTATTTTGCACCCTGGGTTTGGTCCCCCCGGGGGCTAATTTATAAAAAAGTAGACCGGGTTTTTATTTTTGTGGCGTTTGGGGCCTTGGGGGTCCTTGTGGGACCCCCTGAGCAGGCCTAGGGGGTCAGGGTGTTTCTACCCTGCCCCCTTTTTGCGTTTTCCACGTTTGTTTCTCTGCTTTCTTGTGCCTCGGTTCTACTGAGGCACAAGATGGCTGCCAACACTTCCTGGTTTGGAGTGTTGACAGCCAATTAGCATTCAGCTCGTGCTCGGGAAGGTACAGAGTACAGTAAGCTTACAGTAAGCTCCTATAGATATACTTATGATTTTACTTATGGTTTTCTCAGGAATTACTGAATGGATTTACCCCATTTAACAAAAAGCGTAATCTGTGAACCGAACTCTGCCTTTTTGCCACATTTGATGTAATTCCGTTCAGCCGTTCGAGCTGTAGCCCTGGCTAAAGGTCCTATGGAAAATTGCATGGGGAAAACACATTTTTAGACCCCCTTTTTTCTCAGCCCCCGCTTCATGAATCACCCCCAAACTCTGCCCTGTTCCCATGATGCACTGGGCCAGGGACAGACTGATTTGCTTATAGCCAGGTTCTGAGCTGGGATGGGGCAGTGAGATAAATAACGGTGATGGATCAAGCCCTGATCTTTGGACTGGGTAAGAGTGGTCTGCTTAATTCAGACACTCTGTTCACCACCACCCCCTTTTCTGAATCGTTTTTGGCCACTATAGGTGTGGCAGGGTATACTCAGACATGAGTCCCTTTCTCACTGCTCCATCAGGATTCAAGCAAGCCGGGCCGAAGACGGCTGAAATGCCAGAAACCGGTCCCCGGTAGCTTGTCTCCTTTCTGGTGAAGAATTGGCTTGGTAGTTTAGTCTGCCCTGTTCCCATGATGCACTGGGCCAGGGACAGACTGATTTGCATATAGCCAGGTTCTGAGCTGGGATGGGGCAGTGAGATAAATAACGGTGATGGATCAAGCCCTGATCTTTGGACTGGGTAAGAGTGGTCTGCTTAATTCAGACACTCTGTTCATCACCACCCCCTTTTCTGAATCTTTTTTGACCACTATAGGTGTGGCAGGGTATACTCAGACATGAGTCCCTTTCTCACTGCTCCATCAGGATTCAAGCAAGCCGGGCCGAAGACGGCTGAAATGCCAGAAACCGGTCCCCGGTAGCTTGTCTCCTTTCTGGTGAAGAATTGGCTTGGTAGTTTAGTCTGCCCTGTTCCCATGATGCACTGGGCCAGGGACAGACTGATTTGCATATAGCCAGGTTCTGAGCTGGGATGGGGCAGTGAGATAAATAACGGTGATGGATCAAGCCCTGATCTTTGGACTGGGTAAGAGTGGTCTGCTTAATTCAGAAACTCTGTTCATCACCACCCCCTTTTCTGAATCCTTTTTGGCCACTATAGGTGTGGCAGGGTATACTCAGACATGAGTCCCTTTCTCACTGCTCCATCAGGATTAAAGCAAGCCGGGCCTAAGACGGCTGAAATGCCAGAAACCGGTCCCCGGTAGCTTGTCTCCTTTCTGGTGAAGAATTGGCTTGGTAGTTTAGTCTGCCCTGTTCCCATGATGCACTGGGCCAGGGACAGACTGATTTGCATATAGCCAGGTTCTGAGCTGGGATGGGGCAGTGAGATAAATAACGGTGATGGATCAAGCCCTGATCTTTGGACTGGGTAAGAGTGGTCTGCTTAATTCAGACACTCTGTTCATCACCACCCCCTTTTCTGAATCCCTACCACAGCAAACAGCAGTGTCCCGGGGGTGGGCACCCCGGGACACTGCAGGTGCCAGCCCTGGGGGATGGCGGTCCCCAGGGCCATCGAGGGCTCCAGGAAGGGGCCGCGCGGCCCCCCTCTCAACATCAACAAAGCCCCGGGGGTGGTGGTCCCCGGGGCTGGAGGGTCTGTCACGGACCGCCCTATTTTACATATAAGTGCCCCGGGGAGGTGGCGGTCCCCGGGGCATGTGGAAGGGTTGAGCCCCCCCCACTGGTTTTTTTTTTATTACAAAAACGAAGCCCGGGGGTGGCGGTCCCCGGGGCTGCGAGGGGGCCGTGTGCCCCCCCACATTCTTAGGAAGAAAGCCCCAGGGGGTGGCGGTCCCTGGGGGTCTGGGGACCTTAGAGTCCCCCATCACTAATATTAAAACCCCGGGGTGGCGGTCCTGGGGGCTGCAGGGGGCCGTGAGCCCCCCGCAAACTTTAAAAAAAGCCCAGGGGGGTGGCGGTCCCCAGGGCTCAGGGGGCCTTAGAGGCCCCCTCCCTAATAACAAAGTATCGGGGGTGGCGGTCCATGGGGCTCCGGGGGGCTCTATGCCCCCCCCACAATTACAATTACTTTGCCCCGGGGGGTGGCGGTCCCCGGGACAGGGTGGGGAGGATTGGGACCCCACCCACACTTTTTAAATTATTTTGCACCCTGGGTTTGGTCCCCCCGGGGGCTAATTTATAAAAAAGCAGACCGGGTTTTTATTTTTGTGGCGTTTGGGGCCTTGGGGGTCCTTGTGGGACCCCCTGAGCAGGCCTAGGGGGTCAGGGTGTTTCTACCCTGCCCCCTTTTTGCGTTTTCCACGTTTGTTTCTCTGCTTTCTTGTGCCTCGGTTCTACTGAGGCACAAGATGGCTGCCAACACTTCCTGGTTTGGAGTGTTGACAGCCAATTAGCATTCAGCTCGTGCTCGGGAAGGTACAGAGTACAGTAAGCTTACAGTAAGCTCCTATAGATATACTTATGATTTTACTTATGGTTTTCTCAGGAATTACTGAATGGATTTACCCCATTTAACAAAAAGCGTAATCTGTGAACCGAACTCTGCCTTTTTGCCACATTTGATGTAATTCCGTTCAGCCGTTCGGGCTGTAGCCTGGCTAAAGGTCCTATGGAAAATTGCATGGGGAAAACACATTTTTAGACCCCCTTTTTTCTCAGCCCCCGCTTCATGAATCACCCCCAAACTCTGCCCTGTTCCCATGATGCACTGGGCCAGGGACAGACTGATTTGCATATAGCCAGGTTCTGAGCTGGGATGGGGCAGTGAGATAAATAACGGTGATGGATCAAGCCCTGATCTTTGGACTGGGTAAGAGTGGTCTGCTTAATTCAGACACTCTGTTCATCACCACGCCCTTTTCTGAATCGTTTTTGGCCACTATAGGTGTGGCAGGGTATACTCAGACATGAGTCCCTTTCTCACTGCTCCATCAGGATTCAAGCAAGCCGGGCCGAAGACGGCTGAAATGCCAGAAACCGGTCCCGGTAGCTTGTCTCCTTTCTGGTGAAGAATTGGCTTGGTAGTTTAGTCTGCCCTGTTCCCATGATGCACTGGGCCAGGGACAGACTGATTTGCATATAGCCAGGTTCTGAGCTGGGATGGGGCAGTGAGATAAATAACGGTGATGGATCAAGCCCTGATCTTTGGACTGGGTAAGAGTGGTCTGCTTAATTCAGACACTCTGTTCATAACCACCCCCTTTTCTGAATCGTTTTTGACCACTATAGGTGTGGCAGGGTATACTCAGACATGAGTCCCTTTCTCACTGCTCCATCAGGATTCAAGCAAGCCGGGCCGAAGACGGCTGAAATGCCAGAAACCGGTCCCCGGTAGCTTGTCTCCTTTCTGGTGAAGAATTGGCTTGGTAGTTTAGTCTGCCCTGTTCCCATGATGCACTGGGCCAGGGACAGACTGATTTGCATATAGCCAGGTTCTGAGCTGGGATGGGGCAGTGAGATAAATAACGGTGATGGATCAAGCCCTGATCTTTGGACTGGGTAAGAGTGGTCTGCTTAATTCAGAAACTCTGTTCATCACCACCCCCTTTTCTGAATCCTTTTTGGCCACTATAGGTGTGGCAGGGTATACTCAGACATGAGTCCCTTTCTCACTGCTCCATCAGGATTCAAGCAAGCCGGGCCTAAGACGGCTGAAATGCCAGAAACCGGTCCCCGGTAGCTTGTCTCCTTTCTGGTGAAGAATTGGCTTGGTAGTTTAGTCTGCCCTGTTCCCATGATGCACTGGGCCAGGGACAGACTGATTTGCATATAGCCAGGTTCTGAGCTGGGATGGGGCAGTGAGATAAATAACGGTGATGGATCAAGCCCTGATCTTTGGACTGGGTAAGAGTGGTCTGCTTAATTCAGACACTCTGTTCATCACCACCCCCTTTTCTGAATCCCTACCACAGCAAACAGCAGTGTCCCAGGGGTGGGCACCCCGGGACACTGCAGGTGCCAGCCCTGGGGGGTGGCGGTCCCCAGGGCCATCGAGGGCTCCAGGAAGGGGCCGCGCGGCCCCCCTCTCAACATCAACAAAGCCCCGGGGGTGGTGGTCCCCGGGGCTGGAGGGTCTGTCGCGGACCGCCCTATTTTACATATAAGTGCCCCGGGGAGGTGGCGGTCCCCGGGGCATGTGGAAGGGTTGAGCCCCCCCCACTGGTTTTTTTTTAATTACAAAAACGAAGCCCGGGGGGTGGCGGTCCCCGGGGCTGCGAGGGGGCCATGTGCCCCCCCACATTCTTAGGAAGAAAGCCCCAGGGGGTGGCGGTCCCTGGGGGTCTGGGGACCTTAGAGTCCCCCATCACTAATATTAAAACCCCGGGGTGGCGGTCCTGGGGGCTGCAGGGGGCCGTGAGCCCCCCGCAAACTTTAAAAAAAGCCCAGGGGGGTGGCGGTCCCCAGGGCTCAGGGGGCCTTAGAGGCCCCCTCCCTAATAACAAAGTATCGGGGGTGGCGGTCCATGGGGCTCCGGGGGGCTCTATGCCCCCCCCCACAATTACAATTACTTTGCCCTGGGGGGTGGCGGTCCCCGGGACAGTGTGGGGAGGATTGGGACCCCACCCACACTTTTTAAATTATTTTGCACCCTGGGTTTGGTCCCCCCGGGGGCTAATTTATAAAAAAGCAGACCGGGTTTTTATTTTTGTGGCGTTTGGGGCCTTGGGGGTCCTTGTGGGACCCCCTGAGCAGGCCTAGGGGGTCAGGGTGTTTCTACCCTGCCCCCTTTTTGCGTTTTCCACGTTTGTTTCTCTGCTTTCTTGTGCCTCGGTTCTACTGAGGCACAAGATGGCTGCCAACACTTCCTGGTTTGGAGTGTTGACAGCCAATTAGCATTCAGCTCGTGCTCGGGAAGGTACAGAGTACAGTAAGCTTACAGTAAGCTTAGAGTAAGCTCCTATAGATATACTTATGATTTTACTTATGGTTTTCTCAGGAACTACTGAATGGATTTACCCCATTTAACAAAAAGCGTAATCTGTGAACCAAACTCTGCCTTTTTGCCACATTTGATGTAATTCCGTTCAGCCGTTCGGGCTGTAGCCCTGGCTAAAGGTCCTATGGAAAATTGCATGGGGAAAACACATTTTTAGACCCCCTTTTTTCTCAGCCCCCGCTTCATGAATCACCCCCAAACTTTCAGGGAAGGAGCGGAGCGGAGCAGGCCCTTTTTTTGGAGACATTCGCGAAGATTCGTCCACTGGCGCCAAAGTTATTCCAAATAGAATGTTGCGGATTTCGTATGGAAACTAGGTTTTAACTATTACTACCTACTGGCGACTGCCAGTAGGTAATATATATATATATAAATACATAGATAGATAGATATATATACATACATATATATATAGATATATATAAGCACACATATATTTATTTGTTATATTATTAAACTTGAAAAATATTACGTAAATTATAAAGTACATTAAAATAATTATTTGATTAAAGGTTTTAACTTATATATGTTTGAATAAGTATACACACATACATATATATGTGTTTGTTTTTTGTAACATTTATATATATTTTAAAATGATATCAATATATTAATTTTACATTATACTACTGTTACTTTTTAATGTTTTTCATGTTGACTATATTGAATTATATATATATATATATATATATACATATTAAACACAATATTTTTAACATCAATATTAATGTAAACAATATTTTGTTCAATGTTTTGTCATTTACATGACAAGTATACGGTAATGATATTTTTGTGTTCGAAATTTTTGACCCAACATTTATTTACCACGATATTTGTGGTTTCGATATTTTGTCAGTGAACTAAAGGAGAACACCAGCTCAGAACTATTCTTCCTCTACAAATTGCCATAAAACTCTTAGGGCATCACTGTTGTCCATGTCAGATGTCTACCCTGGTCTGAGGGTATCAATTGCTTAGAGGAAAGAACCAAAGGTGGCAATCTTGAGCACTGAAATTTGAGTATTAGCACCAAAGGACAATGGTCGTTCCAGCCTGACCATTTAGGGCCTGATTACGTTGCTGGTAGGAATTGCCTCCGACCGACATCGCTGCAGATTGGGAACCAACCGAATCTGCAATTAGAATGCAGCTGCACATGGTGCAGTCGCAAACTTCAATATTTCAATGGGAGCTTGTGAGGTGGGCCGAAACCACTCACAGCACAAGCTCCCATCAAAAGATGGACGTTTTTAAACACCCCTGCACCGTGTGGCAGGCACCGTGCGGTGCCTGCCACACGGTGCAGGGATATTACGTCAGGCACCATAGGTACACCCTCCTCTCCCCCCGGGACACCTGCGGTGGGCCAGTGGGGAAAGGGGGTCCTGCAAGGTTGACATGGAAAGACTGTCGGAAACCGACATCATAATCCCGTCATCAGAAATGGCATCCTTAAGGGATTATGAGGAGATTCCGACTGACTGACGGGCTTATGGAGACCTTCGGATTGTGTCAGCTGGTTCCTTCGACTGCTGCCTTTGCACACAACTGTCCAAACTGTATCGTATTCAGGCCCTTAGCCTGATAGTAAATTAAAGAGCTAATTTTTCAGCGCGGGACAAACACCGGGTGCTAAAAATCTGCGTGAATGGCGCAACCTAACACACTCTACGGCTTGCAGAACGCCATGTACAGCGGCAGAGTTTTTGTCACTTCCCGGTGTTCAGCGTAGCGGAACGTCACACAGGCCTTCTAAACTGTTAGAATGGTTATGCTGGTTGTCCATACAGTTACGACTAGAGCAGGAATCCCTGCCACAAGGGACTACATCAATCTATTGTTAGAAACTATAAAGTCTTTCACCCTCATATTTAATGAACTGACTGTGTTGAGTTCAGAATCTCGACAATGGCTTTCAGATCATCCAGATCAGCATTTCTGACAAAATCAGTATCCATACCAGTTACCGGTCGAGCCCTAAATCTTGGTGCAACAGCTAATAAACTATTGATACTAGTGGGATGAGGGATAGATGAACAGGGAGTACACTTGATGATGCTTCTTATAGTGGGCCCCGGTATCAAGAGGTATTTGGGTAACAGGTGAGGTATTAGAGTCCAAGGGCCCCACAAAACAATTTTTAACAAAAGACTGATCACTATTAGGCTGGTCCTTCCCTTTGTAAAATTGTGCGATATAGGATTAAGGAGCTCTTGGACCTAGAGTTACAAGAGTATTTATGGCACTATTAAGGATGTCTTCCACTTCTACAATTAGGTCATCAATGACTTGAAGGCACAGTTCCCGACCATATGGCATCTAGCTGGTTTGGGTTCTTTCTCCAGACCTGTACAGTTATCAGTTGCCTTTTGTTTGCCTATTGTGATAAGTCAGAAAGCTGTGGTGACACCCCCAGCACACAAACAATTGAACAATTAGACAAGCACTGGTCACTATGATGTTGGGGAGACTTTGGTCTACAGAGATAAAAAAAGACTAACATCTAGCACAAAAGGCTCACTACAACGGGATCAAACAGGATCCAAACACAGAACCAAGGTGGGAGCCTGCCCTGCCTCTCCCTGGCACTGACAGGCACAGAACGGGTCCACCCTTGGCCAGAGCACAGCCCGAGCATAGCCCACAAGCATCTCACACTGAGAGATCCTGGAAGAGCTTTAAAGTGCACAGCAAATTGCGTACAGGTGTGAGGTGAGTTGGGCCGCCTCCATGCCCTCAGAATGCTGTGACATGCAGTTTTCGTCCCTGGTGCCTCCCAACAGCACTTCCACACTGCGGGATCCCTGGAAACACTTTAAAGTGTTCCACAAATTACAGGCAGGTGTGAGGTGAGTTGAGCTGCCTCCAAGCCCGCAAAATGCGGGGATACGTGGTCCTGGTCTCCGCTGCCTCCTTACAGCACTCCTAGGGGTATCCAGTTTGGGGTGACTTGCATGGCTCTGACCAGGTTTTGTGGCCCGAAATTCCTTGCAAATTTCTCACTTACACTACATTTTATTGACATTTATTGAGCGCGGCGAATACTCGTAGGCGTCTCGGCGCTGACTTAAGGGATGGTCAGTGTTTAAGAAGACCTTACAAAGAGTAAAACTATTGGTCAAATAGCCAAGTCTTAAGTTGTTTGCGAAATATGAAGAGGGAAGGGCTAGTCCTAATGTGAAGAGGAAAAAAAAAACTTAGACTAAAGAAACACATTTTCCTCGTATTTCTTTGATGGAAACCCCTGGAATATGTGGGCAGCCACAAACTTCCTTTAACCCGGAATTTACCCAAGTCTCTCGATAAAAATGGTACCTCACTTGTGTGGGTAGTCCTAGTGCCCGCAACAGGAAATGGCACATAGATCCAACACATTTTCCCACTGAAAACGGACCCTTTTTTACAATGTGGGCAGGTGTCAAATCTGGACCCTAGCTCAGCTGGCACTTTTTCCTAAAAACTCCCAATTCTTACTACCATGAATAAACCAGCATCTGTTGCATCTATGGATCTTGGTTTTTAGGAAGAGAGGTTGGAAATCTACACTGTGAAACAGCTCAAGTATCTCTGCAGGAAAATGAACGTTGGTACACCAGGCATTTCTAAAAAGGAAGACTACCAAAAGGCGCTGAGGCCCTGGGTAGAAGCCAGAAATGTCCCTGATCTTGTGGTGGAGCCTGTTGGGAATGCAGTTGGGCAAATTGATGTGCCAGAGTTTCCAGCCAGGGGAGGAGTGCTGTCCCCACCTGACAGCAGCATCTCTTTCAAAGACCTGTCCATCAGACAATTGGAAGACGGGGAGAGAAATAGGGCACTGAAGCTGGAGTTGGCTAAACTTAAAATGGAGAGTCAGAGGAAAACAGAGAATAATAGGTTGTCCTTGGAATGTGAGAAAATGAGAATGGAGCATGAGAGAATGTTGATGGAGTTAGAGATCAAGGCCAATGGCTTAGAGATCAATTCCTCTGGTGGCAGCGCACCATCTGTGCCTTCAGAAGGCAGGGATGTCATCAAAGATTTCCACAAAGGTGAAGATATAGTGCAGTGGTTTGCAGCCTATGAGATAGCAATGTTGGCCCACCGAGTCCTTGAGAAGGATTGGGGTTATGGGTCGCTTTTTAACTGAAGGTAGAGATACTTGGTTAGACTTGCACAGTGCTCACATGAAAGATGCACTGATGACAAGGTATGGGTAAACTCCAGAGCTCTATAGACAGAAGTTCAGGATTTGTAAGAAACTGGAGTGAGCTACTTGGGTAGAATATGTGTCTTTCTTTTGCAGAGCTATGGATGGTTGGGTGAGGGGTAGCAATGTTGATCATTTTCAAGCGCTCTATGATTTGATTGCTAGGGAGCACTTGTCTGCTAATTGTTTTCCAGAGCTACGCCAGCACCTTAATGACAGCAAGTTGACTAACCCTAGAAAGCTTTCTGAAGAGGCGGACCGCTGGGTCGGTACCAGGGTCCACAAGGGTCTTGTGGGAGACTCCGCCAAAGGTGGGCAGGGTCCCCAGCAGAAGAGTGGGGGGGACAAGGGTAAACAGAGGGATTTCCAAAAAGGTCCCCAAAGTAATTCCCAAGGGAACCAAGGTAAGGGTTCCAGCCTCCCCCTGAGAAGAAGTAAGGACCCCCGACAGGTAAACCTGTTCATAGGGGGCCTGTTACCTGCTTTCAGTGTAAGCAGGTGGGACACCGTTGGTATGATCCCCAGTGCCCTCAAAAAGGGTCAGTATGTGCCACCCTGTGCACCACCCCATCAGATGGCCAGTATAGCCCTGGGTGGGGAGGAGATGGGTGCCCAAGGTGGGTGGGGTCCTGCAGAAATGTCCCTTGTTGTATCAGGAGACTTTGAGATGGTCTATAAAAACTCTGCTGCCTGATAACACTAAGAAATACAGGCAGTGTGTGACCATAAATGGCCATAGAGTGGGGGCTCTCAGAGACACAGGAGCAAGTATGACAGCTGTCAAGTGTCACTTGGTCTCTGAAGAGCAGGTAGTTCCTCATGTATTCTTCCCAGATGTTGCCGCTGGCAACACCGAGAGCCATTGCAAGGTGGCTCAATTTCCCTTTGAGTTAGGGGGATCTTGGGTACTCTTCAAGTAGCTGTGATGCCATCCATGCCTGTTGATTGTCTGTTAGGCAATGATTTAGAAAGCTCCCCTTGGGCTAAGGTGGAGATGAAGATGCTATTAGAGATGTTGGGATCTTCCTGAGTGGGCATGTGTGACCACTCGGTCTATGGCAGCTAAGGGTGTTCAAGAGGCCCTGGAGCCTGAAAGTATGGCACAAGGGACCTGCCTTAAATAGAAGAGGTAGAGGGCACAGGAAACCAGCCCCCATTGTTCCCACGGTCCAGGAGGAGGCAGACCTTGAGGGGATGCCCTGGAACCTACAGGGGAGGACATTTCTTAACTGGGGAACCTTCCTGAGCTGACCCATTGGCAGCAAGAAGGGGGTCCCTTCAGGGAGGAATTTTGTGGAAAGCAGCAGAAGTTCCCTTCTCTTGTGGGTTTAGCGCAACAGGCCATATACCAGGCAGCAGGTTATCAGTCTGGATCACATTGGATCTACTGGGAGAATGGTCTCCTGTATAGCGAACCTAAGGTTGCTGAGCTTGGGTCAGCCCATGTGCTGGTGGTACCCCAGCGCTTCAGAGCCTTCCTACTGGGTTTGGCTCATGATGTTCCTTTAGCTGGTCAGCTGGGGCAGAACAAGACATTTGAAAGGCTTGTCTCCCACTTTTATTGCCCCAGATGCGGAAGAGTTCAGATACTCATTGTAGAACCTGTCAAACTTGCCAGGCAAGTGGAAAAAGTGGAAGGAGGCACAAGGCCCCTCCCCAACCTTTCCCTGTGGTCTGTACCCCCTTTGAACGGGTGGGGTTTGACATTGTGGGGCCACTGGATCCCAAGACAGCTATGGGCAACAGGTTAATCCTGGTCTTGGTGGCCCATGCTCCCGGTACCCGGAAGCCATTCCGCTCAGGACAATGACTGCCCCCATGCACTGATGGGGGTCTTCTCCCGTGTGGGGTTCCCCAGAGAGGTGGTGTCTGACCATGGTACAAACTTCATTTCTTATTATATGAAGTCTCTGTGGAAGGAGTGTGGTGTTACCTACAAGTTCACTACTCCTTACCACGCACAAGGTAATGGGCTGGTTGAGAGATTCAACCGGACCCTCAAAGGCATGATCATGGGTCTTGAAGAACCAATGAGGCGTAAGTGGGACGTCCTCTTGCCATGCCTTTTGTTTGCCTACCGAGAGGTACCACAGAAGTCTCTAGGGTTCAGCCCCTTTGAGCTTTTGTATGGTCACCCGGTAAGAGGACCTTTAAGTTTTGTCAAGGAAGGCTGGGAGCAATCTCCCAGGAAACCTTCCCAGGATGTATATAGCTACATGCTGGCCTTCAGGAACCAGACTCGGCGTTTCAGAGATCTCGCTCAGGCGAATTTTTAAGCCAGACAGAAGATAATGAAGCGGTGGTATGATCAGGATGCCACTCTGATTGAGCTTCAGCCTAGACAGAAAGTTTGGGACATGGCCCTTGTAGAGCTGTGTGCGCCCCAGGACAGGGGGACTGGTCCATATGAGGTGGTGGAGTGCAAGAGTGATGTCACTTATCCGGTGAACTTGCAGACTCCCAGGAACCCCTTGCGGTCCTGCATGTGAACCCCCTGAAGCCCCACTTAGAAGGTCCGAAGTGGGCATGCTCCTTGTGACGGATGATGGAAAGGAGGAGGAGACCGAGCCTCTTCCTGACCTTCTGTCTGCAACAGAAAAAGATGGGTCAGTGGATGGTGTCAGCCTCTCTGCCACACTGAACCCTGATAAGCAGCAAGATTGTCGCCAGCTGTTGAGGCAATTCTCTGATCTATTTTCCTTGGTTCCTGGTGTCACAGAGTGATGCGTCCATGATGTGGACATTGGTGACAGTCCTCCTGTGAAGCACAAGGCTTACAGAGTGACTGACACCGTTAGAGCTTACATTAAGGAGGAAATCTCCAAGATGTTTGCTTTAGGGGTCATTGAGTTCTCAAACAGTCCTTGGACCAGCCCAGTGGTCTTGGTCTGAAAGGCTGCCTCACTGGGTGCCACACCCAAACTCCGGTTCTGTGTGGACTATAGAGGGCTCAATTCAGTCACCAGGACTGATGCACACCCCATCCCCAAAGCTGATGAGCTCATAGATCGGTTAGGGGTGCTTTAGTACGTTTGATTTGACGTCTGGGTACTGGCAGATCGCCTTGACTTTTAAGAAGAGGTCAGTATTCTCCACACCATATGGGCAATACCAATTCCAGGTTATGTCCGTTCGGATGAAGAATGCACCTGCCACCTTTCAGAGGTTGGTCAAACAGGTGTTGACTGGGATGTAGGATTTCAGTGCCGCCTACCAGGATGACATTGCAGTGTTCAGTGCAGTTGGGAAGAACACTTACAGCACCTCTGGGAAGTGATGATGGCACTGCCCAAGGCAGGCCTCACAATCAAGGCAAGTAAGTGCCAGATCGGGCAGGGTTCTGTGGTGTCCTTGGGTCACCAGGTAGGAAGCGGCCTGGTGGCACCCCTACAACCCAAGATTGACATCATCCTGGCATTGGAACCCCCAAAGACTCAAACACAGGTGAGAGCCTTTTTAGGACTCACAGGTTACTACAGGAGGTTTTTCAAGGGGTATGGCATCATTATTGCACCCTTGACTGAGCTGATTTCCAGGAAGCAGCCCAAGAAAGTGAACTGGACTGACACCTGTCAGAAGGCTTTTGACGCCCTGAAGACTGCCATGTGCACAGCACCCGTGCTTCAGGCACCCAACTTCTGAAAAGAATTCATTGTTCAGATGGACGCTTTAGAGCATGGTGTGGGGGCTGTTCTATCACAGGTTAATAAAGGGGGCCTAGACCAACCTGTAGCCTTCATCAGTAGGAGGTTACTTCCACGGGAACAGAGGTGGAGTGCAATTGAGCGTGAGGCATTTGCTGTGGTCTGGGCGCTGAAGAAGTGGAGACCATATTTGTTTAGGACTCACTTCCGGGTTCTGACCAACCACAGACCCCTCAGATGGCTGATACAGATGAGGGGTGAGAACCCAAAGTTGTTGTGGTGGTCCATTTCCCTACAGGGTATGGACTTTACGGTGGAATGATGGTCTGTCCAGATTTTTCCACCTTGGTGAAGAGAACTCCCAAGGGGAAGGGTAGTTCTCCCCACATTTCCGCTGGAGGGGACATGTGTTAGACCTGGCATCATTGGCTTGAGTCTCCCTTCCATTTTAGATGGATTGCCTCCTCTGTTTTGATATGTTTTGCTGGATTTATGCTTTGGGCACTGTGCCACTGCTAATCAGTGCCACAGTGCAAGTACATTGTACTAATTGGTTATTCCATGATTGGGTTATTTGATTTATCTGTCAGCCCCTAGTACAGTGCACGATGTGTGCCCAGGGTTTGTAAATCAAAATGCTGCTGGTGGGCTTGCAGCACTGGCTGTGCCACCCACAAAAGCAGCTTGTAAAGTGTGTCTTAGGCCTGCCATTGCAAGGCCTGTGCGCAGTCTAGCACTGCCATGTCGACTTGGCTAAGTGCACCCACTTGCCAGTCCCTAATCCTTCCCTTTGCTTCATAATTAGACACCCCTATGGTAGGTCCAAGGGCAGGGTACATTGTAAGTATAAGGTAGGACATGCTCCGATGTGTGTAGCATGTTCAAACAGTGACTTTCAGCCATTTTCGTTTTTCACTATTGAAGGCTACCTGTTCTCATAGGCCAGAATGGGCAGTAGAATATTACATTCTTATAATCCTAACTGACTCAGGGAACATGGTAGAAATTCGAATTTAGTATGCCTGATCTCAGAATGATCAAATACATATTTTAGCAAAGGTGGTTTTAATATTCTGTGTTTGAAAATGCCACTTTTAGAAAGTAGGTATTTTCTTGCCTAACTATTCAGGCCTGCCTCTGCTAGGTTGTGTATTCCTTGTCTGGGTTTGTGAGTGACAAGGCTGGGGTATTCCAGGAGACAGGCTGGGGCAGCCCTGTGGTGAATAGAGAGATCTGCATCAAGATGGGAGGGAGGAGTTGCACCTGAGACCTGAATAGGGCTGGGCCTTCCCTCTTCAATGCTGGCTCCCTCCTGTGGCGTGTCTGATGTCTCTGCCCTGTACTGCGAAAGGAGAGGAGGAATCATGTCAACAGAGTGCTCCAGAGCTGTATCTTCCCTCCCCTGTGCTGGCTCATTCTCCTGTGGGGCGGATGATGTCTCTGCCCTGCACAGTTAAAGGAAGAAGAGACTCATGTAAACCAAGGGCTCAGGAACTGGTTTGGACTAGGCA
This sequence comes from Lissotriton vulgaris, assembly GCF_964263255.1. Classification (NCBI taxonomy): domain Eukaryota; kingdom Metazoa; phylum Chordata; class Amphibia; order Caudata; family Salamandridae; genus Lissotriton; species Lissotriton vulgaris. The sequence goes on along the minus strand of NC_141695.1, from coordinate 281,135,403 downwards.
GAGGCCTCTCTGCCTTCAGAGAACAAAGGATTTTGGGGTATAAATATTGGGACCCTGATCCCAAGAAATTAGATCACTTAGACAAGAAACCTTTCTGCCAAGGAGAAGAACCAAGGAAGTTGCAGGAGTTGTACTGCCCCTCTGCCAGTGTGCTGTTTGCTGGGTTGGCCTGCAATGGTTTCTTCATTGCCAAGGGAAAGGAGAAGGAACTTTGTAAGGACTTTCATCTACAGAAAATTCTCCGAGGGCTTGAAATGTGCTAGCCTCCTGCTGAAGTCTCGGGACAAAAGACCTCACCTCCAGCTCCCTCCTGAATTTCCTTGCTGGGAATTCTGACTCCAGACACTTGCGTGCCCCTGGGAGCTGAAAGTGCGACGCATCGAGAAGAAGTGTGTCACCGCCGCAGCTGAAAGCATCGCAATGCCGGAGAAGCGGAGTTGCATTACCGGAAAAGCGTGACGCCATCGAGAGAGTCGCCACCGCATTACCGGAGAAGCACGTTGCAGGGCCTGTCGCGGCTCCAAAGTACAGAGTCGTTGCAAGGCTGCCAGGGTGTCATCCCATCGTCCTCACATCACCGCATCAAGGGCGCCATCTTCTCGCATCGCAACCGGATCGTCGCATCGCATCAAGGCGCCATCTTGCGCACCGCAATGGGCCCGCAGGCCGAGAATCTGCACATCACCTCTACACCGATAAGGCTCATGACGAGTCCCCTACTCTGCGCAAGCATGGAGGAAGGACGCAACTGTTTCCACGGGTCACGGAACTGACACACCTCCCCTTTCGAGAGCCTTTTGTTCACTTTGCGTTACGCATCCAGGTACTTTGTTGAGAACTTTGTCGCATTTACCATCAACTTGAACTAAGCAACTTTAATCATCGTTTAAGTAATCTTAAGTGTAGTGTTGTGGATATTTGTCGTTTGTGGTCTTGTGTTGAGGTCCATATAAAGAATACTTCTTTTTATAAAACCTGTGTTGTGTCCATCTGTAGTGTTTTCACTGTATTACTGTATTACTGCTACCAAGGAGGTGATCAGGGGTTATTTAGGAGTGTAATTCCCTTATCCTGACTTAGAAGTAAGGGTCCCTATTTGGACAAAGGTGAATACCATTGCCAACTAGAGACCCCCAGATCTAACAATAGGCAATACAACTAGAGCATCTCTAAACCTCCGCCATAGAGATAGGATACTAAGCGCGCCCCCTTGATTTCAGCTAGGTGGTGTGTAGTTGAAAAAGAGTCTTGTTTGGATACTTTACCGAGTGTTTATATGTCAACTTTTGTACCAAGCACTCCTTTTAGTGAATAGCAAGACCCTGAATGGATTGAAAGATGTTCTTTTAAATGCCATCATTGGTAATGAATTAGTGAGAATAGCATGGGTCAACATGTACATAAACTGTAAAAAGGTGACCAGGAACACTAAATGTTAACTAAACCACTGCAAATGTGTGCACAGAACATATGAAGATTGAAGACAGAACAATTGAGGCATTGTGTTAACCCCAAGAACTCCAGCTGTACAAGTGCACACTGTACTGGCACATATGTACACATGTAGGGGGTACCCAGAATGTCTGGTGGTAAGTCTCACTCAAGCACTTGTTGACTATGCCTCTATACTATAGCCATCCATTGAATTGTGCCTGTTGGGCATAGTGCCTTGCAACAAACCAACAATACCGGGAGCATCTAAAGTGGTGGAAGTAGGATTAGTTTCAGCTAAAAGTTGAATTGCACTACTCTGGAAGACTAAGAAAAGGTCTTACCTTCTGCCCTGAGGAACGTAGCCAGGAGTAGCCTGAAGTGAAGCTTCAGCTCTGGGGCTGTGGTACAGGTATGAAAGAAGCAAGAATGTCAACTTGTCGTCCTCAGGCAGGAACTTCTAAAGGAACATGAGCCGTAGACTGAGACAGATGGATGGATGCCTCATACACACCCTCTGGCCACAGGAGGAGTGATGCCCCACTCTGTCCCCCTTCTATCTCTATGACCCTGCCCCCGCTCTGTCCCTCCACACAGGCTGCTCTCACACTCATTCCCTCATGGAGACTCTCCCTTCTTACTACATCAGTCTCTCTCAAACCTAGCCTTCTCTTGCCACACTCTGTGTCTCGGCCATGCTCTCTATGAAGGCGCAGAGGTGAGTAACCCTGCTTGTTACCCTGCTCCTTCAAACCTGTCCCCATAAGGAACCTCAACGCACATGCGCACAACCATGGACAGGCAGCGCCAGCCTGATGGACGAAGCATCTGTCTTAGCACACATTCACTTTTGCTTGGACTTAGTTTGCAAAACTGGCATGGAGATCTAAGTGCTACCTGCATTGCTGGTGGTTGCCAGTCAGTGGAGCAGAGTTTACCGCCAGCACCTGCAGAACACAGTCCAAAACGCAATTGACCACATCACATTTTTCCACTCAAAACGGAACCTCTTTACAAAAATGGGTAGCTGTCGATTTTGGTCTGTTTCTCAGCTGGACCTAGGCACCAGGGACTCCCATTGACCTTCGTTTGATCAATTTCTGTTGCCCACACTAGGCCTAGCCACATGAGTGAGGCAGCGTTTTATCAGCACACGGAGGGTAATTCTGGCTGATAGGAAGATTGTAGACTCCTGCAGATTCCAGAAGTTTCTCTCCCAGAAATTGAAGGAAACTGTGAAGTTTCAGGCAAAGTTTAAGGCTTGCGAGCATGGTGGGTTAGAAATTCTCGAAGGAACAACACAAGGCACACTGCCCTGGACTCCCCTTGTTGTCTAGTTTCAAAAATATTTGGGGTTCATATGTTTGCATGGGTGGCACCTCAGCACAACCCCAAATACAGCAGGTACCTGGATTGCATATCTCACAACGTAGCGATGTATGGCCTTCCGTGTTGTTGTCTCTTGGCCCACTGCACGAATGGGGTACCATTCAAATCGGAAGATGTGTGGGAACTCAAAGTGGTAGGACACATTTGGCTCTCCACAGATTCCAGGTCTTTCTGTCACAGAAATGTGAGAACAATGTGTGTTTCTTCACAAAGTTTGATGTTTGCAAGGCTTTCAGGGTAACGGTACTTGGTGAGAGCTGTACTCTCCTGGTTGTCTTGTTTTATAAAATGTGCAGGTTTTCCTAGGTGGTGCCTGAGCTAGAGCCCAAAATCCACAGCTACCAACATTGTAAAAAAAAGGTTTGTTTTTATGCCATTAATGAACCACACACAATACTTTCATACCGCTGGCCACAAGCCAGATCCAACTGATCAGTGCACTCTCATCAACATTCTGTCCCCATTCAAGGGCCCATCATATTCATATCCCACAGGATGGAATCCCCATATAAGACAACTTTTCAACCAGTCATCAACCCAAACGAATCTCTATAAACATATATGCAAAGACATGTTGACAGTTGGTGCATCCACTACTTTCACAAATGGATAAACAGTTTGACTACATTTTTACCACCTCTAAAGTAACCGCCTAAATTTTGAACATTACTCAATGCATGCCTATTGAACCTTTATTAATGGCTCCCATGACAGTCACATGATGCTTCGAAAGAATGCCTTCCGAGGCCCACATTACTCAAACCTAGTGAGCATATCTCCCTTTGAAACTCAGACAAACATGCTGGGAATCCTGTCTAAGCTCCCTAAATAGCACAAAATAGACTATGAAGAACGTTAGTTTATGACACACAGGGTAGTCAGTGAGCACTTAGCATCTGTCCTGTGCAACATTATGTGCAGTGCTATAACTGTAATGCACTTGTCATCCAATAAACTGAACTTATACCAAGTTCTGACAGAGAATGAACATGGCAAGCAGGGCAAACACTTTACCCATGCATTTAGCGTTGGGTGCAGAATTCTCCGTAATGTTATGATTTTTTTGGAGGTGCACTATCACCCGAGAGGGTATCACCCGAGAGGGTATCCTGTCACCAATGCAAGATCAGTCAGGGCTGATCATTGGATTTACCTAGTCAAAGAGCCACATGTCAGTTTCATGCAGAATGCACTAATTTTAGGTACTGCATCCCCCCCCCCTTTCCGAGCCAATCAGGAGATGTCACTTATCTTTGGTCCCATGCTGCATATGCACTGAATGTGTACAAGTCTAGCTGAGCAAAGGTATCTAAAAGGTTTCTGAAATCTTAGGCCGTAGTGAGGCATGCTGGGCCAGTGCTGTGTAAGGCTTTGAATGTGTGTTTCAGGGGTTTGAAAAGAGCTGTGGATGGGCAGTCATTTAAGCTATTTGAAGTGCAGAGTATGTTTGTTTATCTGCTTTGTTCTGTATGGTTTGGTGTCATCTGCTTTGTTGAGTGAGGGAGTGATTCACTATTAGGCAGCGTGTCGTGCCAAGAGGTTTGAATCTGTAGGTGAAGATGAAATGATGGCATGTGTATCTGACTACCTTTTCTATCTGCCTTCTGCCTACGCAATATCCCTTTGAAAGCATCCTTAGCCTAAGCTTCTTCTCCCTGTTCATCATGTCTCTGTCCTCATCAGAGTCTCGACTTATCCTGTATACTTGCCAAGTGAACCTGTACTAACGCCTTCTATCGCGAGCTACCTCAATACTCAAGAAAAAGTGCCTTTGGTGTGTCTGCAGCACCCTCACTATGCTAAACCCAACTCCTTCCAGATTGTGGATGATTTGATTTGGGGTTTTAATAAGCGCTCTTAGGGGCAGATGTATCATCATTGCAGTTTGCAGGTCCTTAATAGTGAATTTTACCGATTCGCTATTAGGGACTCGCAAAATGCAATGCATGTAGGTTTCGCAATATTAATTGCTCTTCCTACATATTCCTTACTTACGAATCGCAATTTGCGATTCGCAATTAAGGAATACCTTCCCATTCATTCCTATGGGCCGAGATACGAATGAATGGGAAGACATTCACAAATTGCGGGTACCCAATATGTACTCGCAAATTGTGAATGCAATTTCAAGGGTGCAAGAGTGCCAAAAGGACACCCTGTTGCAACCCCGAAATATGCATGTGTGCACATGTGGCGCACATACATGTCTTAAGGGCATGTATGTGTGCCACATGGCCCTTTGAAAAATGCTAAAAAGGGAATTTTTCTAGGAACTCGCAAATTACCAACTTGAAGTTGGTGGTAATTTGTGATTCCTTAAAGCCAAATAACACATTTCTGCTGCTTTCAGTATTGCATTTAATGCATATGCAAAATAGGGAATCGCAAATTTTGTTATTCCTTAATTTGTGATGGCCGTTTGGAATGTTACATTCCAAAAGGCTTTATTACCGTTCGTAAACTGGCCGATTCTGAGAATCGGTTATTTGTGAACGGGAAAACGGCTTCATACATCTGGCCCTTATGCCCTAAGGCCTCTTGGCGCTGATCTAAGCAAGCGAGAATACAGAAATAACATCTGAGTAAGAGATATATTATTTGCAGTAGATCTTGGTTTTTAATGTTTTCCTAAAGATAAGTTCAAGTTCAAGAATTTATATAGCGCACTACTCACCCAGAGGGTCTCAAGGCGCTTGGTGAGGGGGTTGATTATTTATCGAATAGCCAGGTTTTAAGTTCTTTTCTGAAGAAGATGTGGTTCTGTGTAAGGCGGAGGTGAGTGGGGAGTGAGTTCCAGGTCTTGGCCGCCAAGTAGGAGAAGGATCTACCTCCCATGGTAGATCTTTGGATATGTGGAACTGCGGCGAGGCCTTGATGCGATGATATTAGTTGGCGGGTGGGTGTGTAGAAGGATAGTCGAGTGTTGAGGCATTCGGGCCCTAGTTTGTAGAGGGCCTTGTGTGCGTGGGTGAGGAGACGGAATGTTATTCTCTTGTTGACGGGAAGCCAGTGGAGGTCTTTCAGGTGGCCGGTAATGTGATCTTGGCGAGGTATGTCCAAAATGAGTCTCGCTGATGTGTTTTGGATGCGTTGGAGTTTTTTCTGTAATTTGGCTGTAATTCCGGCGTAGAGGGTGTTTCCGTAGTCAAGTCGACTCGTAACCAGTGCGTGGGTGACAGTCTTTCTTGTCTCGGCGGGGATCCAATGGAAGATTTTTTTGAGCATACGAAATACGTTGAAGCAGGAGGATGAGACGGCGTTGACTTGATTGGTCATGGAGAGTGAAGAGTCTAGGATGAAGCCAAGGTTACGTGCGTGATCCGTGGGTATGGGTGCTGAGCCCAGATCCGAGGGCCACCATGAGTCGTCTCAGGCAGAGGGGGATGATCCTAGTATGAGCACTTCTGTTTTGTCTGAGTTAAGTTTAAGGCGGCTGTCTTTCATCCATACGGCTACTTCTTTCATGCCTTCATGAAGATTGGTTTTGGCGGTGTTGGGGTCTTTGGTGAGGGAAAGGATCAGTTGGGTGTCGTCAGCGTAGGAGATGATGTTAAGGTTGTGTTGACGTGCGATGGAAGCGAGTGGACTCATGTAAACGTTGAAGAGGGTGGGACTGAGTGATGATCCTTGTGGTACACCACAGATGACTTCGGTGGCCTCTGATTTGAATGGGGGAAGTCGAACTCTCTGAGTTCTCCCAGCTAGGAACGAGATGATCCAGTCCAATGCCTTTCCTTTTATGCCGATGTTGCTGAGGCGTTGAATGAGTGTGCTGTGACAAACAGTGTCGAAGGCGGCGGAGAGGTTGAGTAGAATGAGGGCAACTGTTTCTCCATTGTCCAGTAGTGTTCTGATGTCGTCCGTTGCTGCGATGAGGGCGGTTTCGGTGCTGTGTTTGGCTCGAAAGCCGGACTGAGAGGGATCGAGAGAGTTGTTGGATTCGAGGAAGGCGGCGAGTTGGCTATTGACAGCGTTCTTAATGACTTTGGCCGGGAATGGGAGGAGGGATATGGGGCAGTAGTTTTTAAGTTCAGAGGGGTCTGCTGTGGGCTTCTTCAGGAGGGCGCTGACTTCGGCGTGTTTCCAACTTTCTGGGAAGGTGGCAGAGATGAAGGAGCGGTTGATGATATGACGGAGATGGGGTGCGATGATGGAGTCTGCTTTGTTGAAGATGTGGTGGGGACAAGGGTCGGTTGGCGAGCCAGAGTGGATGGAATTCATGAGGCGGATGGTGTCCTCAGTGGTGATTGGGTTCCAGGCGCTGAGGTTGTTAGAGGGCGGTTTAGGTTCTGAGGGAGGTGGAGAGGATTGTTTGTTGGAACAGTTTTTGAAGCTGTTATGTATGTCGGCAATTTTGTTGTAGAAGAAGGAGGATAACGAATCGCAGAGGTCTTGGGAGGGAGTGATGTCGTTTGAGGCTGCGGTGGGGTTGGTGAATTCTTTGACGATGTTGAATAGTTCCTTGCTGTTATGGGCGTTGTTGTTGAGTCAATTCTTGAAAGCTGATTTCTTGGTGGATCGGATCAATTGGTGGTGTTTGCGGGTGGCTGCCTTGAAGGTGGTCATGTTGTCGGTGGTTGGGTTTTTTCTCCATGTTTTCTCGAGAGTGCAGCATTGCTTTTTGGATTTCTAAAGGTCATCGTTGAACCAGGGGGCCTTTTTGCTGTCTTGTTTGGTGTGAAGGTTTTTCAAGGGTGCTAATTTGTCAGCGCTGTGAGTGATCCATTGTTTGAATTTGATGGCAGCTTGGTTTGGGTCCGATGAGAGGGCGGGTGGGTTTTGGTTGAGCGATGTGAGGAGTTGGTCGGTGGTGATTTTGTTCCATTTTCTTCGGGGGATAGGTTGTGGGGGGTTTTGGGTTGAGGTGGTTTTGTAGCTGGAGTGAACACAGCTGTGGTCCGTCCAGTGGATAGCTGTGGTGCGATCGAAGGAGATGTGTTTGCTGGAGGTGAATATTGAGTCGAGCGTATGTCCGGCTACATGGGTGGGGGTGTCAACAAGTTGTTTGAGGCCGAGATTGGCCAGGTTGTCGAGAAGGGTGGTGGTGTTGCTGTCGTTTTTCTTGTCCAGGTGGAAGTTGAGGTCTCCTAATAGAATGTAGTTCTCGGAGGCGAGGGCATGTGGACTGATGAAGTCAGTGATGTCTTCGCTGAATTGTTTACGGGTTCCTGGAGGCCTGTAGATGAGGGTGCCTCTGAGTGTGGTCCTAGGGTCGGTGTGGACCTGGAAGTGGAGGTGTTCGGCGGTTGTAAGGTTATCGTCGGAGCTGGTCGTGATTTTGATGGTGTTCTTATGGACGATGGCGATGCCTCCTCCTGTTTGGATGGTGCGGTCTTTTCGGAGAATCTTGTAATTGTTCGGGATGGCTATGGCGATGTCGGGTGTTGATGATGCGTTCATCCATGTTTTAGTAAGGAAGGCGACGTCCGGTGATGCAGTGTCGAGTAAATCCCAGAGTTCGGTGGCGTGTCTGTGGACCAAGCGGGTGTTGAGCAGGATGCACTTCAGGTGGTTAGAGTCGGAGCTGTGTTTAGGGTTAGAGGGTGTGGTGTGGGTCTTGATGCTGGTAAATTTGCAGGAGTGGCAGGCGAAGGGTCCATGGGTCTGTCCCGGGGCAGCTACGCAGCATAGAGGTGTTCGTCCGGGGTTAAGGGCTAGGAGCGTGGGGGCGTTATATGTTATGCTGGAGGAGTGCGGTTTGCGAGGACCAGGGGGTCTGGCGCTGGGCGCGGTCCAGGCGCGGACGGGCGTAGACGGGCTTACCTTTGGCGCACCTTCGGCACGCATGGGGCGCGACCGCTGCGCGTGAACGCGTCACGCGGGAGCATCTGTCATATATGGATGGTGGAGTGGGCGGGGGCGAGGGAGGGTCAGCTGGGAGGCGGGGCGGGCTGTGGGGGACGGGCTCTGAGGCACCACAACGATCAGTAAAATGGCTGCAGCGAAACAAAAACGAAACTGGAGGTAGGCACAGACAATCAACAATGGCTCCACTCCACTCCAAAGCAGGCAATGCACAGTCAACCCAGTGGCACAGATCGCGCAACAGCTGCGAAAGCGCGACTCAAAGCGCCGTATCAAATCACCCCAAAAACGCTACAAATGTCCTAGATGTTTTGTAAAGGCACTCGCACTACAGCGCTATGCTGTGTACGAGGCAGCAGTGATGCGAATACAAATTGTGCAAGACCGCAGTGTACGATACCAATCAGGAGCTGGGGGCGAAAAGAGCGACCGCCTTCAGCAAGCGTCGGGCCGGTCACAGCGCTTACGGGTGTGGGAGCGGGCTATGCAGTCCGTGGGAAGGAGGGTCAGCTGGGAGGTGGGGTGGGCTGTGGGAGATGGGCTCTGAGGCACCACAACAATCAGTAAAATGGCGGCAGCGAAACAAAAACGAAACTGGAGGCAGGCACAGACAATCAACAATGGCTCCACTCCACTCCAAAGCAGGCAATGCACAGTCAATCCAGCGGCACAGATTGCGCAACAGTTGCAAAAGCGCGACTCAAAGCGCTGTATCAAATCACCCCAAAACGCTACAAATGTCCTAGATGTTTTGTAAAGGCACTCGCACTACAGCGCTATGCTGTGTACGAGGCGGCAGTGATGCGAATGCAAATTGTGCAAGATCGCAGTGTACGATACCAATCAGGAGCTGGGGGCGAAGGGAGCGACCGCCTTCAGCAAGCGTCGGGGCAGTTTTTAAATCAGGTGGAAGTTGATTCCAGAGGACTTCTGTGTTTTTCACCAAGCCTCTGCCACCCCAAGTAGTCAGTCTGTGACGAGGTACGACAACTGTTTTCGCCAGACTTAAGCGGAGGCATCTATTGGGAATATATCAGCAGAATCTCATTTTCAAGTTCTCAGGACCTGTACCGGCTAATGTCTTATAAGCAATACATAAAGATTTAAAAGAAGCCCGTGGAGATCATTCAACGCTGGGGTAGCAGATTGAAATATAGCATTCTGGCTGTGGAAATTTGTACAATTTTCAATTTCCAAATAGTATTCACTTGAAGACTGAGATAGAGGCCATTGCAGTAGTCAACACGTGAGAGTACTAAAGTAATAGAAACTGCTTTCAGAAGGTCATGAGGGACCACATTTTTTATTTTCTTCAAGGATTTTAAAATGAAAAAAGAAGAGATTACTGCATTAACCTGGGTTTTATAAGTTAGTTTATTGTCTAAGAGAACTCCTAGGTTCACGACTTTATTCTTAGGGATGGAAAGAGTCCCGATATCTTTGGGCCAGCATGAAGGGGTCAAGAAGAATGTGTTATGGCCAAACAGCGTCACCTCCGTTTTGGCTGAGATAATTGTTTCTCATCCAGTCGCTAACTGCAGACATACAGTTCAATCAATCAATCAATTAATCAATCGATCAATCAATCAGGGGTTTATAGAGCACGCTACTCATCAGTGAGGGTCTCAAGGCACTGTGGGGTGGGGATTCATCAATACCTTGATTAGAATTGGAAAGGGATACTATTCTCTGTTGTCATCGGCATATGAAACCAATGAGAACCCAAAAGATCTGATGAGTGCTACCAGCTGGGTAACACAGATGTTAAACAAGGATAGGCTCAATGATGAGCCCTGGGGAACCCCAAATGGTAAAAATATGATTCAGAGGTGTATTCGTCAAGATGAATTAATTGAACTCCAGAGGTGGTGAAGGATTTTAGAAAGGCAATCGCTTTGTCCTTAACTCCTAAAGCACTTAATTGGTCCACCTGCGAGCATGGTCGACCGTATGAAATGCAGTGGACAGGTCAAGAAAGACCAGGACCACTCTTTAATCACTATCCAGAGTTGCATGAAAATCCTCAGTAGCAACCATAAGGGCAGGCTCTGTGCCATGTCCACTACGGAATCCAAATTGAGAGGAATCTAATAGGTTGTTTTGTTCAACGAACGATGTCAACTGTTCATTCATGACTTTTTCCATAAGTTCGACTGGAAAAGGCAACCTAGCTATGGGGCGATAATTATTAGTGTCTGGGGGATCAAGGTTAAGGAGCTCATTGCGATGGCAGAAGGACTTCAGTACGTCCGCCATCATCTCCTATTTGGAACTGCCCGCCAACCCTGCGGCAGTCCCACAATAGGAATTACAATGCAACTGCCACAGTGGTGGTGGTCACATTACCCACCTTTAGACATTGCGGCAGGTGCTGCTGGCTGCAGCACCCGCAGCAATGTTAAAAAGAGATGTTTCACATATCCCTGTACTACGTGACAGGCACAATGCGATGCCTGTCACTTGGTACGGGGATATGTTGGGGGGCACCGTGGGTGCCCCAAAACACCTACAGGAATGGGACAGGGCGATAGGGGGCCCACTACAAGCCCTTAATGTCCATCCCAGCCAGCCTTTTCATGGTGGTTGAACCGGCATAGAAAGGCAGATGGGGATGAATATCATAATCTGTCCGGCGGTGTTTACTAGGCACTGCCACGATTCTGGGTATTGCGGGGGGTCTGTTTGATGGTCAGTTTCTATCTGACTGTCGGGACCGTGGCTAATGGATTTTCCGACCACCACTGATCCGACCACCATTGTAATGTGGCAATCTGATCGGGCCTTAGAATTGGCGGGCAGACCACCGCAGACTGGCTGACGGTGGCGGTCCTCCCGCCATCGTAATGAGCCCCTAGATTTTTTTAAGAGTGGCAAAACCAAAGCTTTCTTCCAGTCTTCAAGAAAAATCCCTGATTGAAACATGATGTTAAAAATAGTAACAAGCTGCTTTGCTACAATATCCAGGACCAACTGAATTATGGAAAGGGGACAAGTATCAAAGAGGAACCTGAATTAGTAGTCAAGATCAACTGTTTAAGTCTTTCCCCAGGTAGCTCAGAGAATTTTCGCATATACCTACATTCCTCATCTACATAGGGGAAAGAAGGGGCAGGCTCTAGAGCACATTCATTAGTAGACAGAAAACATGTCCTGAACCTTCTTCTGAAAGGAGAGTGCCAGGGCATTGAAAAACTGCTACTGATTATGGTGGAATTGGGAGTAGGAATAGTAGTTAAAATGGTGATGGCGCAAAAGAGCTCATTAGAGGATTTTTTGCCTGTTCTAATTGTATCCGTAAATAATTTTGATTTGGTGGCTATAATAAAAGCTTTGTATTTGGCAATGCATTGTTTGCAATATTCTTTTTTGCTTGAACTGTAGAACTCCAGGGTTTCATTTTAATCCCATCAACAGAAAAATGGTGATCTACACCTGAGAGGCAAGATGGTTTGCTTTTGAAAAGTTTGAAATAAAACAGAAATATTAAATAGAATATTTCAAAATCATTTAACTTCCTAACCAGTAGACAAGGTATAATAGATTGGCCCTGTCTCGTTCAAATCACAAGTAGACAGGCACAGCCAACTTTTCCTTCTTTCGGATGCCTCGCTGAGTATATGAAAAGGCACTTTAAATAATCCTGAGCCCAGCATGCACTAAGGCCAGAGACCTTGTGACCTCCCACTTTGAATGCAAAGAAATGCACAACTAGGCTGAAGCGCTCAGACAGCAACTGCTGATTTCCAGGCACACTGCTGGCTACTCTAAATCCAACTGATCAGTGCTAGGGCCTATCCTGTCGGCTGTCAGAAACAATACTTCCAGGAAGACCCACTAATCAGTGCTGTCTTAACGCATGGGCATGCTGGACAGTTGCCCGGGGACACATGAGCATAGGTGCGCCATGCAGACCAGAATGTCCCACTCATTTTCAGTTCATCAATTTTATTCCTGTGAGAGGTTGTGTAGGCAGGACCAAGTGCACTGCTTTGCCTGGGGCCTGTAATGCTGTTAGGATGGCCCTACCACTAATAGCCTCAAGCAAACTGTGGCCAGCCGGCAGGAAGAGGGGAAAACATCAGCAAGGGAGCAGCTATGCCATGGCAGACTGGCAACGGAGGGCAAAGCATCAATTTGTAGCACCAGGGGTCAGGGTGCAGTGTTCATGAGGTGTCTGGGAGAAGACAGACAGGATGAACCATTCCACCCCCAAGGGTTATATGCTGGGCAGACGTTAGCGCTGGTGGCATCCAGTGCCACAATCTTTTTGAGCACCCCCCATTACCTCCTCCACTGATTCCCTTACTGCCACCTGGCAAAAGTGCCCCCTCATCTCTCCAGATACGCTCTCTCACATCGATTTCATTTGTTTTTAAACCGTTGGTAAAGGCTGGTTTACTAATGCACTTAGCTAAAACACAGATCTGTTCTTTGCAGCTGGCATAGTAACCCTCTGCGCTACTTTATGATGAGTCCAAACTGACACGACACAAAACTCAGATCTCTCTCTCTAGCAGTAACTAACAAGAAATATCTTTACCTTTAGATTGCTGCCTGAAAGCTTGATGCAGAAGGAACTCTGCGGCAGTTATTTGTTAAATCCTAAATTATTCCTAAACACAGTGCCTTCCCTGAGGACAAGGCCCCCCTCCACAAGGTCAGCGTCCAGTGCTGCTGCACCAGTTGCACCACCCTAAAGACGGCCAATGGCTACATGGCCCCCTGGAACATCCATCTTCCATTTATTTGCCTCCACAGACCCTCAACATAGTTTCAGTTTTCCTTTTTTTGATGTGATAACTCCAAACCATGAGATGGGAGACCATAGGCAGGGATATCGGAATTATACGACAGGAGCAGGCCAAATTATGTGGCAGGGTTAGGTTAAATAGGCTGCAAGAAAAAGTTAATTATGCAGCTTATTGCAGCACATTATGTAAAAGTATTACTTCATTATTTCATCATTTCTAAGCTTGGTAACGGTGTCTTGGCATAGGTTGTCTCATTAATACCAGTTTAACACCCAAATATAGCAACAAGCAAAAGAAAGGTGACCAGTCCAGCTTTGCAAAGGACCTTCCACTGCGTGGTAACAAGTGTCACTGCATTTTTAGTAACTTTTGAACTGTTTGAGCAAGAAACATATTTTTCAAATTAAAACCTGCAGATAATGGACTATGTAGCAAATGCGGCACATTTATAATTATGCAAAAATCTCCATGGCAGCACAACTGCATAATTCCAATGGCCCTGACCATAGGCATACGGCTAAATTTGCTACCAGCACAGCACTTCTGTGACGGGAGGCGCCCCTCTCCAGAGTCAGTCTAATGATGCCTCCCCTATAGGATTTTGAGTTGGTAGCTGCTAATAATTCAGATAATTGCAGTCACACACATATCAAAAGTTATCGGCTCTCTCATAGCAAGGGCCTTTGCTTCATAGAATTAACACATAAATTACTATTGTATGCCTTAATAAAGCCCTAATTCCATGCTTTAAGAGCCAGAACGCAGTTCAAAAAAACATTTTATGCACCTAGGGCCAGATGTATGAAGCATTTTACCCTTTGCAAATGCCCCATCTGGCTGTTTGAGACCGGTAAATGCATTTTGCTATATACAAAAGGCAAAAGGCAACTCAGTAACTTATTATTTTGCTTTTGCGATTCGGTATTAGGAATGTGTTTGTTTAGGGCATTCCTTCCTAATACCGATTCCTTCCTAATACCGATTAGTACTGGAATGTATGCATATTTTGTGACTGGAATGCGGTTGCAAAACATTCATAGATTACTTAGTCTGTAGAGGAGGGAGTAACTCATTTGCAAACTGGAAGGAGTCCCCAAGGGATCCCGTCCCCTTTTTGAATCTGAGTGAAGCCAGCGGGCGACCACTGCCTACTCTTAAACAAGCATTCGAAATGTAATATTCATTCATTCATTCATTCATTCATTCATTCATTCAATCTTTATTTCGATCTATTTAGATCATAAAAGAGTACAGAAATTTAAAACAGTATCAAGTATAAGAGGATTTAAAAGCAATACAGTTTGGCCTGTTTAAAACCAGTTACTATACAATACATTTCGGAGTCATCAAAAACAATTCATTTATCTGTATCTGACTTGATACAGCGGTTATGGGTGGGCCACATTGCTGTTAAAAATGTTGCCACTGCAAACACAATTGGGGGGGATCATTCTGTCTTTAATATTCTGTAGGCTGGGAGGTAGTGCCTGAAAACAAGGTTTTTGAGGAGTGGGACAAGCCACTACTTCCTAGATCTTTGGTAAGCTTTACAGAAAAATATAATATGCAGGTCATTTTCTCGGGGATGTGGGCATGCTGGGCACTGTGTTGAGGGCTGGGACTTAGCCCAGCGATCCGTAAATGCCCTGAGAGGAAGAGTGCTATATCGCCACTGCATAAATAATTTCCTGGTGAGAACGGGGCTGATGCCATCAAGGACAAGCTCTAGGTAGTATGAGTCTTTAAACTTAATAAACAAAGTTGCTAAAGACCCCTCGCGTGCACTCTCTATTGAGACAAGTAACTTGTGCTCGTAGAAATCCCTCGAAAGAAGTTTGCGTGGGATCCTACAGCATGCATTACCTGGATCAAGCCATAGTTCTGGTCTTCCTAGTGTCTCACAAGTTTGTTTGATGTATCTCAACCATGGGATTTGTGCAACACTAGGTAGGCTTAGGATTTCTTCGAGCTCAGCCCTATAGTTCAATAGTTCTGGCGTTCTCCAGATTTTACGCCAAAAAAGTATAGGTTTTAGTCCCAGCTCTTCTGTAATAGGTCTGAGACCCAAGGGGACCAAAAGGCTTGTAGGTCGACCTACTTGCCATCCTACAGATACCACCCGTTAACTGAACCAGTTTCATGTTGGCCTTGGTCCGATGCGAGTCCCATGTCATATTCTGGGTGATGGTTACCCCCAGGTATTCGAAAGTGAGGACCCTCTCTAGTCTTGAAGGCCATATGGTGGGGTTCGGGCGAGTTGAGGAGGGAGGGTTGAAGATCATGTATTTGGTTTTCAGGGCATTGATCTCCAACCCACGCTCCATACAAAAAGTGGAGAACCCATCCAGGACTCGTTGTATACACAGGGGGGACTTGGACAGCAGCAGGGTGTCGTCCGCAAACATGATGGTGGGAACCCTGCTGCCGTTGAGCTCAGGAGCGTCACTATCGCTTGACCTATTCAGATGGTCGATTACCCCGTTGACAAAGAGGCAGAACAGGGTCGGTGCAAGCACACAGCCCTGTCTTACCCCTCTGTCAACGGGGAATCTTCCCGAAAGTGCCCCACCTCTGCCACACCTGACCCGAGCGAAGTTCCCCTGGTGTAATCTTATCAGAATTGACAGAATATCAGCCGGGATCCCCAACTCCACTAAAACGGTCCATAATTTGTCTCCTGGCACTAAATCGAAGGCTGCTCGCAAGTCCACGAATACCGTGTACATGCTGACGCCCTCGATTGTCGCAGTCTTCCAGAACAAAAGATTCAGACGGAAGATCTGGTCCATGGTTGAGACCCCCCTTCTCCCTTCTGAACCCAGCCTGGTAGGGACTCAAGATGGCGAATTCCTCAATCCAACTTTGGAGGCGATCGAGTATCAGCCTACCAAATATTTTCTGAGGAACATCGATGAGACTGATGGGCCTGTAGTTGGCTGGGAGCAGAGGCGATCCCTTCCTATATATTGGAACAATCTCTGCGCCCAGCCAAGTACCGGGCCCCTCCATACCCCTCAGAACTGTGTTAAATATCGTCACCAAGTAGGGTGCCCATACATCAGGCTCCTGTTTGAATAAGTCGCCCGGTAAACCATCCAAACCAGGCGCCTTGCCTGATGTCGGCCCTTCAATGGCTACTGGTACCTCCGTTTCTGTGAAGGGGTCCCCTTCTGGTAAAAACTCTGGTGTCAGTGAGGGGTTATTTGGGGCCCCATCGTCAACCCTATACAGGGACTGGAAGTGGTCTTGCCAAACCTTGGCTGAGATATTAGGTTCTATTGCCGAGGCTAGCTCCTCAGACCCTGTATTGACAATACGCCAGAATTTGCGAGAGTCCCTGCAAGCTAATGAAATAGTGAGGTTTTCCCATTTCTCCTGTTCCCATTCACTGTTGGCATGGGCAATCAGGCGCTTGTAAACCCTTCTCACGGCCCTAATCTCAACTCTGTCTTTACCTTCCTTGATCGAAGTCAGCAGGTCAGATTTAGCCGTGCGGCATGCAGCATTATACCAGGAGGGGCAGATGTAACGACCACTACCACTCTTTCCTGTCGAGAAGAGAATTTCGGACACAGACTTGATTAGGTCCTCGTGCATCAACCACAGCTGTTTATCTGTGCCCTGAGTACTAGGTTGCTCCATTATTGCACAAACCTTTTTGAGTATTGGACTAACCCGGGCATATAGCCCAGAGACCTTCTCTGGATTAGAGGCTAGCTTCTCCCAACTTACTCTCCGTCTATTGTTCGTCAGTGCAAGCCATTAGGCGGGGGCATCTGCCACCCCCCCTATCGTCTAGGCCAGGATGGGCATATTCCATTTCCAGTGCGTTGTGGTCGCTATCCTCCCTAGGTGTCACCCGGAAGTCGCTGATGTGTGACCACAAGGTAAGTGGTACCAGAATATAGTCAAGTCTTGACTCCCTACCCACTCTGTTGTATGTACATTTGGGCGGGATGTCAGAATTTGTACGTCCATTACAGGCCCGCACGCCATGTTTCAGGGTTATGGATGTAATTTGGACAGCCTGAGGAGTTCAGGCTCTAGGAGCGGGTGCTGCCGATGGGGGTACAGACCATACTGCGTCCTCCTCCTGGGAAAGTCCATCCAGTAAACCTGAAAGCGGCTCAAAGTGACAATTCAGGTCCCCTCCTACCAGGAAGGGAGTACCCTGGGGAATATTGCTTAGAGCAACCGAGAGTTCCTCAATGGTGCGTGACTCTTGTGTAATGCTTACCAGCCTAGAGTAAGCATTTACCACCACGAGTCTACTCGAGTTCGGCCACTCCAACAAAACACCAAGAATGTCCTCTGTGGCTAGGGGAAGTACGATGACCATGCATCCCAGGTCAGCGGCCACCCAGGTTGAATAGAAAATGCTGCAAAACCTGTACGTGAGACATCCTCTCTCACCCAGGTTTCTTGGAACAGGCATATACATTTGCCCTCGATTAATGAACTCCAGTCCGGGCAGTTCAGTTTATTCCCCAAACCCCCCACATTCCAAGATAGTATCTTTAGGAGGGGAGATCTGGAACTCAGGATTGGAGGAGGAGAAGTGCCCGTGTTGAGTTTAATCATCAGGGGTGCGTTTCTGTGAGAACTTTCCCCTTGTTCAACTGTGGGTTCGCTCAAACTGAGTGGGGACCCGACAGTAGTTTTATTTGCCTCTCTGGTGGTATGTTGCTCCTCGCAGTGGACCTTCCCCCTTGAATTAACAGTGCATTGTGTGGTTGGAGAAACTTTTCTTTCCTTGAAGCCCCTATGTCGCCCTGCGGCCTCCCCTCTCCTAGTCCCACTCTGTCAGTTTACCATATCCAGGATGCTATACCTGTTATAGGTTGGAAAATAAGCAGACTGCTGAGGTCTAGGATGGAAGGAGACTCCTCTCTCTCTGTCGCCCCAGCTTCCCTCCCTCCTGTGGACTGTTTCCCATCCCTCCTCTTCTCGCGCGTGTATCATTGGTGGATAGAAAAAGGATAGAGGTAAGGGCTGGATGGAAGTCCCCTGATCAGGATATGACCATCTACATATATGTGAAACGGTCATGGGATCCCTAAAATTAATTAGGACACAATCTCCATTGATTGATTTCCTAGTGTTGCCTTACCATGGGACTCTCCTCACCATGAGGACCTCACTCGATATTCCTTAGGGAAGGGGCCTGTTGATGGAGAGCCAGTTGACCACCTTGTTTTTCAGAGCAGCAACAGGTTCTTTAGAGAACGATTTTAACTCTGGGACACCAGCTAAAATAACTGTATATGGGCTTGCCTCCGGCGGCAAGTTAACTGGCCTGTCTTTTTTAGTGATGCCCTGTGCACCCTGTGTGGCTACAGCTGTCCTCTCAGGGAGGCTGGGAATTGCAGCACGATCAGTCACCTGAGGGTTTGGAGTGTGAGGTGTGGGCTGTTGGGTTTGTAATGACTTGAGGGCTGGACCAGCTTCCTTTGCTGGTGGCGCTGGTATGGCCTTCTTATTCCTAAACTCCGCCCCTCCTCTAGCAGCTTTGTTATCTTTTTTAAGAGTGTCTGCTAGATGCACCGTTGCTTTTTCAATGATCACTAAACTGGCTTCGATCTTAGATGGGCGTGCTTCGAGAGAGTTTAGCATTGTCCTCAGAAGAGCGCCGATATCAGAGAGAGTAATATCTTCGTCCCCTGCGGTTACACTGGGACGAGGAGGTATCTGTTCTAATGCCTGTGAAGGAGGATTCACAGAAGGTAGTGCCGTGTTTTTATGAGGAGGAGTTGGTCCCTTGATGCTTGATCCTTGTTTGTTACCCTCCGCCATGGGATTGTGCTTGGCAACCTTAGCCTTTCGCCCCCCAGGATTTTGTGCCCCTCTTTTCCTTTTTGGAATAGCTTCTTCCCTTTCCCCCTGAGTTGGATGGCTAACTCTATCAGTAGTGTTGTCTGTGTTAGCCAAGATGACAGTAACAGTGGGTGGTGGAGGAGGGGGCTGGGGTAGGGGTAATAGGCTTAATTCTTCGGGGGCGCTAGTATCGATGTCATTGTTATGAAAGGTAGAATTGGTTAGGTCAGGCAATTCTGGCGTACCACTGACCCCCTTAACCCCATTATCTGACATTATACAATCCAATCTCTTTTCTGGGGTAATTGCACGCGCTATGGGGCCCATAGAGGATCTCTCTTTACCCATTCTATTTCTTGGGATATACGCCTTTCAAGGATAGTGATTTCATCTATGAGAAGTGACCCCGCTTTGGCAAAATAAGTGTCCAGAGTACCTTTTGCCATCCCGGCAGCTAGCGTGGTCTTGCTCCTTGTTTCTCTCGTGGCCATAGTTCGAGAGTTTGAGGAGATGAAAAGGAAATTTGAAATAGAGTCAGAAACCAAGGGGGGTAGCTTGGCCCCGGTCTCTGCCGTTCTCGAACGGCCTCGAACGGCCTCAAACGGCCCGCCCTTTGCCCAGGCTTCGCCCCGTGCTCCGTCCCGCGTGCGTCCCGCGTTCCACAGGAGGAGGGCATGCTTAAGTAAGGAGGGCAGGGGCGGGAAGAGACATCAGCTGCGCTCAGTTGTTGAATGCGCGATGCTCGCTGGGTCTCGCAGTCCCGGCCCCTGCAGGCGGTGAAGTTCTGCCTCTGGATCGGTGTTTTCCAAAGTTCTCTGAGTCCAGTGTCAGCAAAGATGTGGCTCCGTGGTGAAGAATCCCAGGAAATGCAAATGCGGCAGAAGCGGCTTGCGAGCGCCCCCCGCGAAGGGGGGGGCCACGAGACGTAAGTAGGGGCAGGGAGCAGGGGGCGGGAAGAGACACCAGCTGTGCTCAGTTGTTGGATGTGGGATGCTCGCTGGGTCTCGCAGTCCCGGCCCCTGCAGGCAGTGAAGTTCTGCTTCTGGATCGGTGTTTTCCAAAGTTCCCTGAGTCCAGTGTCAGCAAAGATGTGGCTCCGTGGTGAAGAATCCCAGGAAATGCAAATGCGGCAGAAACGGCTTGCGAGCAGCACACGGTGTAACAGTGATCCCCAAACTTGAGCGCCTGTATATCGGTAAACAGCGAGTCCGCCATTGAAAAGAACCTGTAGCGGGTGCGCTTCGTGTGGGGAACAGGCACTGGTTCACCTGTGCTCCAGAAATGTAATAGGTCTCCCATTTTTTTGAGTTAGAGTTATTGGCATTGTAAATGGTAATATGTTTTACCTGCTAAGAGAGGGAGCAGTAAAGAGACACTGAGTTAAGGGGCTAATGCCTGGAATTCAAGCAAGATGAGAGAAGATAGAGCAGAGTAGGGAGAAAGACGGGGTAGAGTGTCAGAAAGAAATGGGCGAAGTGCTATGGGACAGTTCGTCGTCGGTGCTGGCCAAAATAAAGTCTGTATACTAACAGATTCAAGTGGTAGGTGGTTGGTGGTAGGGCTAGGATAAAGTTGGCTCGTTTGCCCATGAAAAGCTTTGAGTGTGCAACATATTTAAATATGCAACCGTTCAGATCTACCCATTTCCCGCCTCAGTGATGGTCATGCCCACCTTCTGCATCGTGCAAACACGAGCCCTGCATGGAGTTGTCATGTAAAACACTCCGTACAATGACTACAACACCTCTTGCAGAAAGCGCATACGCGCTGCTGAACGACCTAAAAAGGGACCACACACACCTTAATTTTACCTATGCTGGGCTCCCCATAGATACTAGTTGTAAAAGGGCCAGCTGAGTTAATTGATTAGTTAAAGAGCCCATCAGGTTGGGAACTGAGGCTTGTGGAGAAGTGTCCTCCAACACAATGCTTGTTCTTTTTTCTTACAACTTTTTGTCGTAATAGACTTATGAGCTTCAGGGGCGCTGTATATCTTTCCTCCTAAAAACTATGATTTAGCTAAACAAAAAAAAAATATGAATTTACAATGTGACAAACTATCTGCTTCACAAAGGCCTTGGTGAGTGTCATTCTTTATTTTATGTTCTGCTGAACATCCGAGAAGGTTTTTTTTTTTTAAGGACTCGCATAGGCAGCGAATGCTGCCTCTACGAGGCATTAAGTAATTGTATTAGTAGTGAAACTCCACCCATTTTGTTTCTCTTTGTGTTGTCACTTCTCATTGGTTAAATGTGTCATTGCTGGTTTTATCACGCTCACTGATTGGCTGGTGGTCCGATACCTCATTTCCTGTTTGCTTCCATTTCGCAGGAAGCAGCACCTACCAACTACAATGTAGTTCCACAGCTGGCTGTTATCGGTTTCTTTTAGGGACTACTTGTTTTATGTAGGCATTGCGCACGCACGCCTGGGCAAGAATAATAATGTTTTCATGTTTATGGTGCGGAACGCTGCCCCATGCCTTTCTGTTTATGGATATTTGTTTAATACAATGGCGGCACCAGGTTCCAGCAAATGCAGCCTCCCACCAGCTGCGTCAACACTGCAGGTTCCACAGCGCAGCTTGGCGGTGGAGCAAAATAGCTGTGGAATGCGCGGTCTTCTCTTTTTATGGAGTGCCTCGCTGTCCGCTTCTAAATCTGCTGCTGCCTGTCATGCCCTGTCTCCGGGAGCCCAGCACAAAAGCCCCCTTTCGTGTGCACTCCCTTTGCTACCTCAGTTACTGCGAGGTAGCGTGCACAAAGGAGCCAATGCCTGGCGTTGGCTCCGAGAAGCCTTTCTCTTTTGCAGCATGATTTGTTGCATTCTCACTGAAATAAAACGCTCTCGGTTTTCAGAGCACATTCATTACATTAAAAGTGCTGTTTAGGATGCTAATTGCCCAATATTGTTATCTAGCGCCACTCCCTACTCCGCGTCACATAGTAACATCATGGCAACAGGTCCCCCACCCCACAACACAAGCATGCATCCCGCAAATAACACACTAGACACCAATGTTAGTTTGGGAAAAGCTGCTGCAGGTTTATTACATACAACGTTATGTAATCATAGAGGGTTAGCTTACAGGCGATCCATGGGCAGGCCGCATTCTCGCCACCTGCCCGCCTGATGAGCCAGTCAGCACCGTGGTGAACCACCTACGTGCTGCCCCTTATGGTAATGATTATACTCACGCCCCTTGCGGGGCGGAGCGTAGCTAGGCAAGCCCCCGGTTGCACAGGCCCACAACCGCCCGAAGGACTACTGGGGCGCCGACACAGGTTCCAGGAACCCCCCTTGAGGCCCCTGGTATTAGGCTCTGGCACCCCTATGTGCCTGCTGAGGTACAGTGCTGCACCTCTCTGCCTCCGGATCGCCCTGTAACTCCGAAAATTAAAACATTAATAAGTTCAAACTGTCCCCCCCCAAGCTGACACAAAGGGTGAGTGGTCGGGAGGGAAATTGTGTGTCCCCACGGGCAGAGGCCACCACGACATGCCCAGTGCAGCAAAGAGGCATGGAAAAGGGCGAGGGGGACTGAAGTACCCCTCGCCCTGCCTGCTGCACCGGACGTGACATCACAGCCCCCCCCCCCACGCTCCCTTCGGGACTCCTCCTGCCTGGGGAGGAGTAGGTGAGCAGATGGGGCGGGGGAAAGCCCTCTGTTACCAGAGGGCTGCCCTCCTGAGCGGCCGCCGGGTGGCCTCGGCAGCCGTATAGTACATCATGGCAACAGGCCCCCACCCCACAACACAAGTATGCATCCCGCAAATAACACACTAGACACCAGTGTTAGTTTGGAAAAAGCTGCTGCTGGTTTATTACATACAACGTCATGTAATCATAGTGGGTTAGCTTATGGGCGATCTAAGGG
This sequence comes from Lissotriton vulgaris, assembly GCF_964263255.1. Taxonomy (NCBI): domain Eukaryota; kingdom Metazoa; phylum Chordata; class Amphibia; order Caudata; family Salamandridae; genus Lissotriton; species Lissotriton vulgaris. The sequence continues at coordinate 281,112,336 of NC_141695.1, read as the reverse complement.
CAAGCCGCATTCTCGCCACCTGCCGGATGAGCCAGGCAGCACCGTGGCGAACCACCTATGTGCTGCCTCTTATGGTAATAATTATACTCACGCCCCTTGCGGGGGGAGCGTAGCTAGGCAAGCCCCCGGTTCCACAGGCCCACAACCGCCCGAAGGACTACTGGGGCGCCGACACAGGTTCCAGGAACCTCCCATAAGGCCCCTGGTATTGGGCTCTGGCACCCCTATGTGCCTGCTGAGGTACCGTGCTGCACCTCACTGCTTCCGGATCGCCCTGTAACTCCGCCACAGCCCGGGCAGGGGCAATCGTTGACGACCGGGCACCCCATTGCCTAGCTTCCTGTTTTAACTGCAACCCTTCAACTGCAAAGCTTCCTGCAGGTCTAGGAGAAAAAGGTCCATCCCTACGGTGTGAGGTGAACCCCGTCAACCTCAAAGTAGCCCTTGATCCTATCCTGGATCATTTTGTGCCTGACAAAGCCCAGTCCCCTTTGCTCTGTGAAACTGCGCATGGCGCTGTTAACTCTTCTCCTAGACCTCTCTACTGCCTCACAATATCTGGCACCTTGCCACACCCTGCGTGGCACGATCTCTGACCACCATACCTCACATTGCCCCATGCACTTACATATTTCCCCCAGATCACTTTTCATTTTTTGGATTAAAACAGTCCTTCCGAGTTCCGTGAGGTCGTTGCCCCCCAGGTGAATGACCAGATGGTTGGGCGGGGTTCCGCAAGAGGCTAGAGATTGCTCAAGTTTATTCCTGATGCTGTTCCAGCACATGCCTGGAAACCCTAACCACATGAACTCGGTGTGTGAGAATCCACGTGTCCAGTTTCTGATCGCTGCCCACCATACTAACCTGGAGATAGTAGAGTGCCCCATGACCCACACTTTTGACCCTGCTAAGAAAAGGACACGATTCAAACTTAGCTTGTTTATTAAACACTACAATATGAATAATACAACACATCAAAATTCACTGCACATATAACTGCAACGGTGGGGCACAAAACACTGCACACTAACGTGAACCGTTACCTCAAGGGCGGATATACCGCCTGTAACATAGGGACTCCCAGCGCCCCACTTTTTGCACGCTTGATTGCTGCATGCCTGCTTTGAAAGCCGCGGTGGCAGCACCTATTCTGAACGAGTGGCTGGAGAACTTCTTGCCCTGGCTAAGTAAGCCTGCTCTAGATAAACATGCAACCATGATTTTTTCCATCTGGTACTTAGTGAGCGGGCCGAGGTCTGCATGGATTAGAAGGTACCCGGGGAGCTGAGGGGCGCAGCGCGAGGTAGGTCCTGACTAGTGAGACAGGGCAGAATTTGGGATCCCCCAGCGGGCATAACTCAACAACTACCCCCTTGCCTGCCTGGTCTGTCTTGGACTTCCTGGGGTGTATGGTCAAACTACGGTCCAAGCTAATGTCTGCTAAACCTAAGGCGTCCCCTGAACTGTCACTTTGGAACGTGCCACCCACTCACTGATGCGGAAAGCTCCAAAGGAAGCTAGGCAAAATGCTTGCGAAATATTTCTCCCAAATAAAATGCCGCTGAAAACAGGGAAGCCTCAAAGTGTGAATGGGTTACAGTGTCTAGAACATCTAGCATGGCTTGGAGGATGGGAAAATCGATGGGGAATCTGCTGTCTGGGAACCTCGGCTCCTCCCTAGACCAGCCTTTCAACGCTGCCCTGATAACAAAGGACTTTGCTGGGTCCTGACCACCTCTCAACCTAGCATTTTGACTGACTGCAGCCAGGTGACCGCAGGCCCAGGAGTGAGATTTGCCTTGTTTCTTTGCCCATACTACAAAAGCATGCACTCTATCTTCCAGTGGTAACCCTTGTAGGCCCAGGTCCTCCACTACTTTGTTAAATGCAGACAGATGGCTCCAGTAGCGTTTTCTCGTACCTGGGTCCAAAGATCTCTCCCCCGGAGTTCTCAACTCATGCTCCACTCCAAGATGCGCCAGAGGGTTGGTGGGAAGGGGGTCATCTCTGCTCTCGCCCGCAGCCAGGCCGCCCGGAAACAATCCCACTGGAAACGAGAGAGAGCATCAGCTGCCACATTTTTGCCTCCTTCAATATGTCTGGCCCTAAACTCAATATTGCAGCGCAGGCTCCCTCTGGCAAGCTCCCTCAGTAAACATAGCACCAGCGGGCATCTAGCTGTTTGCCCGTTTACTGCCTGAATACGACCAGATAGGACCTTTCTGTCATGTGCAAGCTGTGCACCTGCACAGGGCCACCAAACCCCAGGGGCCGCCACGCCAATATATATCCTTAATATAATAATCCTCTGAGGATGGATACATATTTGCGTGGTGGCCCTGGCAGGGATTTGGAAGCCTCCGGCTCTGTTCCACTTTCAAACACCCTGACCCCCCTCTTCACTGGCCTCCCGTTCTGCCTCGCCTGGACCCCCTCTTCCAGGGCCCCCTACCTACGCTCCCTGCCCAGGGCCGCCATGAGACTAGAGCCGCCCCTGCTCAGGCCAAGGGTGTATGGCGATGACAATAGGAAAGAGCTCTAGCACCGTGAGGTTGGACGAAATGCTGCGCTTGCGCCAGGCGTTGGGCCACGCCTGCGCGCACCACTGTTCGCCCAGGATTGCCCCAAAGCCCTCCCTGCCTGAAGCATCCATGAACATGCTGATTTCAGGACTGTCTACCCAAGGAGCCCTCCAGATCACAGTCCTGTTGAAGTCAGACAAAAACTCAACCTACATGGCCAGGTCCTTCTTCAGGCCCAGAGACAACTTGACAAGTGTCTCTAGCCAGTCTCCTGGCAAAGACCCTGCCCACAGGAATGACTCTCACCGCAAAATTGAGCTTGCCCAGTAGGCTCTGGATGACCCCTAGAGGCGCCTTGTCTCTCCCCAGCAGATACTGAATGTCCTGTTGCAAGGCCTGCACCGTCCCGGCATGGAGTCTAGACACGCCCATAACCGTGTCCAACTTGATGCCCAGAAATGTGACAACCTGCGCAGGGCCTTCAGTCTAGCCGGGTGCTAACGGAACCCCCATGTGTCTAGCCGGGTCCATGAAGCATTGGAGCCCCTCGCTGCATTCCTGCATACCATCCCTCCCAATGAATAGGAAGTCATCCAAGTAGTGGGTCACTGCCTTGACGTCATACTTCACAGAGAGTACCCACTGCAGGAAAGAGCTGAAGGCCTCAAAAAAGGTGCAGGATACTGCGCAGCCCATGGGCATGCATTTGTCGAAAAAGAAGTCCCCCCGCCACTTGAAGCCCAAAGGGTGTTGGCTCTCCGGGTGGACAGGCAGCAGTCTAAATGCTGACTCAATGTCCGCTTTCGCCAACCACGTGCCACTCCCGGCCCTCCTAACGATGTCGATGGCCATGTCCAAACAGTAGGAGACAGAGCAGGAGCCCTCCTCCAGCCAGGAATTTACAGAGTCACCCTCGGGGAAGGAAATGTGTTGAATCAACCTGAAAGACCCCTGCTCCTTTTTGGGGACTACACCCAAGGGCAAGATCACAAATTCCGGGAGAGGAGGATGCTGGAAAGGGCCCACCACCCTCCCCAGAGCCAGTTGTTTACCAATTTTTCTCCGACCACCTCGGGGTGGTCCCTTGTTGACTTAAGGTTCTCTGAGTCCCTGGTAACCCTGGGGCCCTGGTATGGAATTCTGAAACCTTCCAGGACGCCCTCGGCTAACATAGCCCTATCTTTAGCATTAGGATAGTCCTGCAGTAGTGGCAGCAAGCTTGAAATAACAATGGGAGACGGGCCTTTGGACAGCTGAGGGCCAGGAAGCACTGTGAGCGCAGGCTTACTGGCAGGCGGTTGGTTGAGGGAAAGGGGGGAACAGAGTGGCAGGGCAGCTGCAGAGGGAGGAAAGGGGCTGTCTAATGCTGTGCTTTCAGGGCTGCCACTTGTCCTGTCTAGCGGGCCCGCGGGGGTCCCGCTTGTCACATGTGGTGGCAGGATGGGAGCCGCTACACTTGCTGCATGAATGGGAGAATCTACAGGCCTTCACCCACGTGCAGTTCCCACCATTGTACAGCCTGCATATCCCCATGAAGCTCCTTCTGTTACCTTGCTTCTGAACACCTCCTCCTCGGCCCCCCCGAAAGGACTGCCTGAACTGGCCCTTTTTATCCTGGTTCTGTCCCCTACTTGTTTCCCCTTTCCTGTCATTGGAGCTCGTCTTTTCCGCAGATTCCACCTTGCCCTTGCCCATGTGCTGCATCCATAGCCGCACTTCCATCTGGTCCTACCCCAGCTCAGGACACATGGCCATCTTCTTCCTGAATTTGCAATCATATTTGTACCAGCCCATGCCCCCATTGGTTTCTGCCTCATTCGTTATGATGCTAGCGTATTGAAACAGGCCCTGCCCCTGCTCTGGGAATCACTCCATAATTACTGCTGCCAGGATGGCAAAGGCCTGCCTCCACGACTTGGTAGATTTCTCGGGCCAGGCCTGAAAACGCACTTTCTTGTCTTTCTCCTTGCCCCCATCTTCCTGGTGTCCACCCCCCAGGCCCATGCATAAGCAATGAGAAGATATCAATGAACTGCCTGCGCCATATTCCTTCCTTAGCTGCCAGAGGCACCTCCCAGGCTAGGGAGCACCTGCCCGACAGCAGTGGGGCCATGGTTACTTGTGGAACTGGCACCGCTGGCACCACCTGAGTTTCAGGACTGGGAGAGGGGATGGTCACTGTGGGCTGTGGGGGCCCAACTAAAGCAATCGGGGGCAGAGGGGCTGGGCTGGAGAGGGTGATGCGACTGGTGCTGCCCTCTGCTGGCAGCCTGGGTCCCTTGAGTCCCCTGAGTCTTCCCCTGTTACTTCTGACCTAACTGAATCGATGCTTGTGCTTGGTCCTCCCTGAAAGCCTTTTTTAGGCTTCGGCCGATGAAGGTCACGAGGCAGGAGACGGACCCCGCAAGGACAGGTGCAGTGGAACCGTCTCCCACAATCAATGGACCTGGGGAGTGGGAAGAAGATACCACATGACCAAGCTGGACCGAGCACGGGGACAGCCTCATAATCAATCTGAGCTCTCGACAGTTGACTCCGAACTAAGAAAAAGTACTAAACCGAGGTTTAGGCTTTGTGGCTACGACCACTGGAGATCCTTTCCAGACACAGATAGAACTGTCGAAATTCTTTAAAAAAATACGGCTTCGTTTTTTCTTCTCAAAAAACAATGAGGAAAGTACTACTGAACAAAATACAGGTCTAAAAAGACCCTCTACTTTTACCCCACTAGCCGCCAAAGTCTGTGAAGGGCATTTCCTGTAGGCAGTCAATGCAGCGAGATGAACCTTAATGGAATGAACATTAACTCCAGACTGCGCCAAATGTAGAAGGTAAGGAAGGATGACGTCTTCCTTGCACGTCATCGGGTCATAGTTCTTGGACTTGCACCAGATACAGAACCTCTTCCACTTGTAAGCGTAGGAAGTTCGAGTGGAAGGTCTCTTAGACTCCTTCAGGATGTCCATACAATCTTCGGGCAGATTCAAATGGCCATATTGCACTATCTCAGGAGCCATGCTGCCAAACTCAAAGATGAGAGGTTGGGGTGCAACATCTGCCCCCCGAACTTCGTGAGAAGGTCCGGCCTGCACGGCAGCCGTATGTGAGGAAGGAGAGACCGGTGAAGCAGGTCCGTGAACCACCACTGCCTGGGCCATTCAGGGGCAATGAGTATCATCCGAGCCCTGGACCGGGCCAGCTTGATGAGTATCGCCGGAATCAGGGGAATGGGTGGAAAAGCGTACAGAAAGCTGTTCGACCAGTTGATCCATATCGCATTCCCCAGCTTCCCCTGCTGGTAGTACCTGGAGGCGAAGTCTCGGCATTTGCTGTTTTCGGCGGTGGCGAACAGATCTACGTCTGGAGTCCCCCACCTTGCGAAGACTTCTCCTAGTACTTTGTTGTTTATGACCCGTTCGTGGTTTTCCTGAATCAGTCTGCTCAGTGTGTCCGCCTGAACATTCTGCACACCTGGCAGATGGGTAGCCGTTATCGTCAGTCCTTTGGCCAGAAGCCAGTGCCAGATCGCCTGTGCCTCCTGCGACAGAGTGCGTGATCTCGAACCCCCCTGCTTGTTGAGGTAATACATCGTGGTCGTATTGTCCGTCTGTACAAGCAGAGAGTTGGTCTGAAAGGACGGATGACAGGCCTTCAGTGCCAAGTGAGCAGCCCTGAGTTCCAGGAAATTGATGTGATACCTGGCCTCCATCGGGGACCATGTTCCTTGAATCTGTATGTCTCCGGAGTGCGCCCCCCAACCGTGGAGAGAGGCATCTGTCACGACAGTCTGCGTGGGAATGTCCTTGCGGAAGGGAACCCCTCTGAGGAGATTCTCCGCTGAACACCACCACTTCAGAGACTGAAGAGCATGCAGAGACAGTCGTATCTTGTCGTCCCAAGATCCTTTCCTCTGATCCCACTGGTCCTCCAAGCACTCTTGCAACGGTCTCATGTGCAGTCGTGCGTGTGGCGTTAGGAAGATACAAGATGCCATCGATCCCAGTAAAGAAGACACCGTCCTCACTGTTGTAGATGGAGTGGTCATAAGAGCCTGAGCCTTCCGAAGGAGTGATAATCTTCGCTCCTCCGAAGGGGACACGCTTGCTGACAGCGTATTCATGGAGGCTCCCAAGTACTGTATGCATTGGACCGGAGTCGGGACAGACTTGGACATGTTGATGTGCAACCCCAGCTTGTTCAAGAGAACGCACGTCTTCTGGAAGAGTGCTCGAGCTTCCGAGAAGGAGGAGGCCTTGATCAACCAATCATCCAGGTACGGGTAGACGAACACCTTGTTCTTCCTCAGGTGTGCTGCTACCACCGCCATGCACTTCGAGAATGTTCTCGGCGCAGACTTTAGTCCGAATGGGAGTACTGTGTATTGATAATGATTGGCGCCGACTTGGAATCGCAGGAACTTCCTGTGTTTGTGTGCAATGGGCACATGGAAGTACGCATCCTGTAGGTCTATAGCACATAGCCACTCTCCCTGTTGCAACTGAGGATAAATCTGATGCAACGACAGCATGCAAAACTTCTCTCTGCGAATCCACTTGTTTGCCTGTCGCAAGTCCAGAATGGGTCTGATCTCGTTCTTGTCCTTCTTGCGAACCAGAAAGAACCGGGAGTACAGACCTCTTCCTCTCTGAGACAGAGGTACATTCTATCGCCCTTTTACTTACAGGATATCGGCCTGGAGCTCACGCAGCTGAAACTGCGAGCTGACTGGTGGAATTGCTGGAGGCGGGCTGGTGAACCGAAAACTGTATCCATTGCAAACAATATTCAGCACCCACTTGTCCTGAGTAATTTTTCTCCACTCTGCCAGAAAAAATTGAACTCTTCCCCCCACCGGAGTGGATAACGGATGCAGGGGAAGTAAGCGCTCAGGGCCTCGACCCAGCCGGGCCTTTGGTCGCTGGTGCCGACTGTTGGCCGCTTCTGCCTTTCGGGCGCTTCTGGAACGGCCTTCGGAACTGCTGCTGTTGTTGCTGTTGCTGTCCCGGAGCTTGGCCACGCCCTCTGCCCTGTCCACCGAACCGTCTCTGGAACGGGCGGTACGATTTCTTTGCCTCTTTGGGCTTTTCCAGACCCACAGCCATGAGTGTTTCGGCCTCCGCCTTCATGCGGGCCATTTCTTCATCCGCATGTTTACCAAATAGGGTTTCGCCAGAGAATGGAAGATTGGCAACCCTTTGTTGTGCGTCAGGTTTCAGTGATGTAAGGTGGAGCCAGGCGTGTCGTCGCTGGTTAATCCCATGGCAGAAGCCATGCGCCGCCAAGAGGGAAGAATCGGCTGCAGCGCTGATGACCTGATTCGCCACCAACATCCCCTCATTTAACACCTCCTGGAAATCTTCTCTCTTGTCACGAGGTAGGTGTTCCACAAACTGCTGGAGGGAGTCCCAGAGGGCACGGTCATAGCGTCCCAACAAGGCCGTGGCACTTGCAGCCTTCATGGAGGTCACCGACATCCCACACACCTTCCTCCCAGCCAAATCCATCCATCTGAACTCTTTATCTGGAGGGACTGTGGATGACGGAGTGGTGGCATGCTGTTTACGAGCCGCCGTCACTATCACGGAGTCTGGAGGAGGTTCCACTCATAGAAAAGCCGGATCAGAATCGGGAGCCCGGTATTTTTTCTGTAGTCTCGAGGGGGCCACCTTAGTCACCGCCGGGGTGAGAAAAAGGTCCATGGCCGGTTCCTCCAGGCCCGGAACCAGTGGCAATAATGGACGAGACAGATGTTTCTGGTGCAGTGTCTCGAAGATTACCGATGTCTTGGGCGTGGGCACCGTCAACGAGATGCCCAATTTTGCTGCACCTCTTAACAGGACATCGTGAAAAGCCACCAGATCATCGACCGGTGACACTGTTGTCTCCGGTGACCCCGACAAAGTCAGAGAGTAGTCCCTGGTCCCTGAGGACCTCGTATGGGAGCGAAACCTGTGCTTCCGCGTGGACGACCTGTTGCGTGATCGTTCCCTCCTCCTGGAACGAGAGCGCGACCTCCCAGTTCGTGGGCGCTCCGCAGGTTTCGGTGGAGGCGTCTTCCGTGGCCTATCCTGGGGTTTTGGTCTAGGTGTCCCCTTAGGCGGTGTAGGAAGAGGTGGAAGTGACGCCGACCTTGGCGGAGGAACAGGAGGTATCTCCGACCGAGGAGCGGGCCCATGCGGGGGAAGCAGTGGTGGTGGTTGTCCTGAGGGAGGAAGTGGTGGAAGCGAAGGGTTGATGGGGGGATCCTCCTTAGGTACAGGAGGAGGGGGAGCCTTCGGCCGAGGTGGTGTATATACCACCGAGTACACCGAGACTGGTGACTTCTTCGAGGGAGGGGATTGCAAACCAGGCCCTCCCATGACTTCAGGCGCCAAAACTCCTTCTGCGCCGCTTAGGAGAGTTGGAACAACTCCGATACGCCGATCTCTTCCTTCTCGACTCTGAGCGTCGCTTTTACGGCGTCGAATGTCGCCTCCGCGGCTTCGGCATCGAACGCCACCTCCGCGACATCGATCTCTTCTTCCTCGCTGCCGAACGCCGCCTCCGCGACGTCGAACTTTCCATCCTCGACGACGGGCGTCGACCCCTCCTTGACGCCGACCGCTTTCTCAAGGTCCTCGACGTCGAGGATCCCCTCGACGCCGACCGTCTTCTCGACGGTGACCAGCGGTGAGGCCTCGACGACGAGCGCCGACGCCTGTCGCTCCTTCTTCGACGCCGATAGCTCGACCCTGACGTCGACAATGACGACGAAGACGCCGTCGACAGTGGTCTCGACGGCGGCCTACCCAGGCCCTTAGACGTCGATTCTTCACGCCGTCTCGACCCGGAGCCCCGGGGAGATGGGGAACACACCGTCGTCATCCCTCTCGACATCGTCGTCGATGCAATCAATGCCAACGGAGACCGGGACCGTTAGCTGGTCTTCCTGCCTCTGGGGAGCCCCCCAGAGGCCTCAGCAGAGGCAGAGGGAACCTTCCCAGCCTGGCCAGACCCACCTGCAGCCTGCAGTCGTCTCTCCTCCAGGCCTTGAAGCCTAATCTTCAGCCTTTCCCTCAGGGTCCTTGCTGAAAGGTGCTGGCAGATGTCACATTCTTCAGGGACATGTGCTTCAGGGAGACAGATAATGCAGACGTCGTGTGGATCAGTCTTGGACTTCTTCCTTCCACATGCTGGGCACTTGTCGAAAAGAGCATGCATTTTAGAGCATTTTAGGCATTTTAGAGCCCTAAAAGCCTGAACAAACACACAGGAGTGAAGGGAAACACCAAGATATAATAAACTGCAAACACTTTTATCCAAAAAGTGAACAAAAATCCAATAAACCCTTGAAAAAGAGAGAGCTCAATGCCAGGGTCCTGTTAGCAGGAGCCTGAAAAAAGAACTGACGCCCCATAATATCTGGAATTGGTTCTTTGCTTGAACCGCTATCGACCTTCGTCGACATCTTTTTGAGACTAATGGTGAAGAACATGCCCACATACCTTCAAGATACTAAAGGCCTACTAAGGATTCTCCCTGAAATTGAATTTGATGCTTCAACTGACTTGCTAGTATCTTTTGATGTTGAGTCACTTTATACTTCGATCCCCTAGAATGAGACCCTGGAAGTAATAGAAGAACTGTTACGGGAGAAAGATCTGGACTCCATCACCCCAGTATCCTTAATAATGAATCCGGCCACTCTAGCTATGAAGGAGAATTTCTTTCAATTTGAAGAGACTATTTTCTTACAAACATCTGGGACCAGGATGGGCAGCGTTTTTGCCCACCGCCTGGCAAATTTATATGTACATAAATTCGAGCAGGACTGTGTGCTAAAATCAACTAATCCCTATTACGCTTCCGTGCGAGTCTGGAAGCGTTATATTGATGACATCCTGGTGGTCTGGCGCGGTACACCAGTGGAATTAATGGCTTTCCACAGGTGGCTGAATGGCCAAAATATTTTATTTATTTTATTTATAAAGTTTTGTATAGCGCGGACAAGACCCGTGGGTATCAGAGCGCTTCACATGTAGGAAAAGTTACAAACATTATGGAGGCAATTGTATCACTTTCTACGCTTCACTGTGGAATATGATGAACTCTCTCTAGCCTTCTTAGATCTCCTTATCACAGTAACATCTGAAGGGTTGAGATCCGAGCTTTATAGAAAGTCAATGGCTCGTAATTCATTACTGCAATACGATAGTTGCCATCCCAAAGCTTTGCGTGACAACTTGTCATTTGGGCAGTTTTTGCACATTCAACGCAATTGCTCTACTAAGGAGACTTTTCAAATACATGCCAAATCCCTGGAAAAACAACTGTGTCACAGAAAATATCCTAAAAAACTAACACGGCAGTCTATGAAAAGAGCAGCGAATAACAATTGAGAAGCGCTGCTGGAACCGGCCCCCCAAAAACGCAAAATCAGCGAATCACTTGTGTAAATACATTCAGTACTAAGTCGAATGCTATCCAACGCATTGTTAAAAAACACTGGAGCATTCTGAACACAGGCACAGATAGATTACAACAACCACTGTTTGCATTTAAACGGGGCACTAGTATTAAAGATCGACTGGCACATACTAGACCGCTCACCAGAATGACACGCCAAGTAGGAACACTGTGGGACATGCCTGCAGTAGAAGGACATCACCCTTGGGGCAACTGCGCGGCATGTCCACAGACTACCCGCTCCACAAGTATAGACATTGGGAGCAGCCACCCATGGGAACAGAGGTGGTTCACAAATTGTAATAGTAACAACTTAATTTACATGATTATCTGCACTTGTCATTTGAAGTATGTCGGAATGATGATGAGGAAGATCAAGATCAGGATCTCAGAGCATAAAAGCACCATTTGATGCAAAAAGCAGGCTACTCGTCTTACCAACCACTTCCTAGAAGTAGTCCACAAACCCACTGAATTTACATGGACTGTGTTGGAGCAACCTCGCATTCCGACACATGTCACAGATGACTATAAACATCTGTTCAGGCTTGAGCAGAAGTTGGTGTACAAATTAAATTCTGATAATACGGGCCTTAATGAGGACATCCCTCGGATGTCGCTATAATGCCCCTTGTTTTCCATACTGGGAACCCGAATGAGTATTCCCCTTGAGCCAATGCATTAGGTGTGTACACCACAAAAATGTCACTAGTATTGTACATCTGTATCGATTGGCCTCTCCTACAAACAGTGAACAGGGGTTGTTTTAGTTGTTAGACACCTTGGGCATGATGACCCCTTACAAAATATTAAATAGCTACTGTATTTGGAATGACCTGGAGTAGCGTAATAATTGTAAAAGATGAGGCTGCTTCATTATGTAGCATTATGTTTAATAGTTTCTGCACAAACATCATTGCTGCAGAAACATATCTGACTTAGTCACGACGTGATACTCTGTACTGAGGAACGATGCCTCATCGGTTCTTTACCACGATCCTCAAGAGTTCAATAACGGTAAAGATCCTTGTAATGGGCCAGGTGGGACTACATTTCCCATAAACATCACGCTCCGTGAGGCGTGTGATGACGTGTCCTCACGCCGCCGTCGCGTAGGTCTGAGCAGAGACTACAACTCCCATGACCCTTTGTTTTTGCCGACGAGTAATGACGCATCTAGACATCATTTGGACTATCGAAAGATACAAGAATGGTTGCCGTCACCGTCTGGGTACCTCCCCAAAAAGCCCAGATGGCCGCGGGGAGTACCGACGGATAGTTGAGTGCGATCAAATGCCCGTTGTGATCTTTTTCTTGCTGCACTTGAAGACAGAACAGAACCAATCACATTGTAGTTGCAACCACGGGCGAGCGTCCTCTGCATAATTTATATCTTTCCTTGACAGATGGGCGCACGATCTTTTAAGAAATTGAACTTGAGTAACAACAGTATACGGTTATACACTAAACGGCTGCTAGTGTCAACCTGGGGGCATTTTATATATCGCGACGCCGATCAGGATACACAAAAAACTCAGTTTGTTTACTCACAGCCAAAAACCTAGTTTATTGACTGAAAGCACCTGTAGTCCCTAACGAAGCGGTCCTTTTTTCTTACATTTAAATTTTTTCCTGCATTTAAAAATTTCATTTAAATTAATTCCTTTTTAGCCTTACCCTTATACAAAGACAGAGCTTATACGATGTAGCTGTCGAGCGTTTTTTTTTTCACTTATACTTGTATCTCTCTAAAAACTGAGAGGTGCCCCAACAACCTGAGCTGTAGCCAGGTGAGGAGAAGCACGTTCCTCTAACACTAAAGGTGAGCCAGAGGATATCCCATTAGATAGAGATGGGTTAGGTTAAACTGAGCAATACATGAGCTGCTACGATAAGAACAGCTTATTGTTAATAACTTAACCAAATAAATAATGTTATCTCTACCTTTGTGTTTTCTGTGTTGTTTTTTTCTTGACCTGATGCTTCCTGTGTTTGGACATCTCTCCAGTACATAGGAGGATTGGAAAGACGAATCAGGTGATATAATTATCATTTATTCTGTTTTTTCACTAAGATATTTCAAGCAGTAGCAAAGTCATAAACTGTCCTGAAGAAAACAGTAGATACATTTCTGGATCATTAAAACAGCAGAAGCATGTCGACCTAAATATTCCAACCAGTAGCAATCTGTTGAAATTACTGATTCTTTGCACTAGGTTTTTATCTATTGGAAGTGGACGGCTATAGAATAAAGTTGTTTTGCGACCACTCTAATTTTAACAAAGCACATTCTTGTCACTTACACAATTTTTTTCATGCACTGCTTTCAGTTACTAGTACATGCCACCTGATAATTGACTGAGTCCTAATGCACACTGGGTTATAAACTTCACTGTTAGAACTTTGAGAAGTGGTTACAGCATGGACTCCCCACTCTGTGAAGTGGCCCAGATGATGGAAAGGGCGGCACAGAACGTTTATCTGATGGAAACTTTTTTCCATCAGACTTCGTGTACACCTGAGGCGGAAGCCGGGTGTTAGGCTACCTGTGTCCTAATTTTAATTTGGAACGCTCATTTAAATTTGATTTGCGCCGTATTTTTAATCAAGATCTAGTAATCCCCTCACATTGGGAAACAACTTACACTGACCCCTGATTGAAGAGTGGTTTGTGGCGGCCATATTGGTGGAACAAGTAAGTCCCAGCGCTCTAGCGCTGCTGACTACAAAAGGAGGCAACTCAATAGCTCGCGAGACTTCGTGTACACTGAGGCGGAAGCCGGGTGTTAGGCTACCTGTGACCTAATTTTAATTTGGAACGCTCATTTAAATTTGATTTGCGCCGTATTTTTAATCAAGATCTAGTAATCCCCTCACATTGGGAAACAACTTACACTGACCCCTGATTGAAGAGTGGTTTTTGGCGGCCATATTGGTGGAACAAGTAAGTCCCAGTGCCCTAGCGCTGCAGACTACAAAAGGAGGCAACGCGATAGCTCGCAAGACTTCGTGTACACCTGAGGTGGAAGCCGGGTGTTAGGCTACCTGTGTCCTAATTTTAATTTGGAACGCTCATTTAAATTTGATTTGCGCCGTATTTTTAATCAAGATCTAGTAATCCCTTCACATTGGTAAACAACTTACACTGACCCCTGATTGAAGAGTGGTTCGTGGTGGCCATATTGGTGGAACAAGTAAGTCCCAGTGCTCTAGCGCTGCTGACTACAAAAGGAGGCAACGCGATAGCTCACGAGACTTCGTGTACACCTGAGGCGGAAGCCGGGTGTTAGGCTACCTGTGTCCTAATTTTAATTTGGAACGCTCATTTAAACTTGATTTGCGCCATATTTTTAATCAAGATCTAGTAATCCCCTCACATTGGGAAACAACTTACACTGACCCCTGATTGAAGAGTGGTTTGTGGCGGCAATATTGGTGGAACAAGTAAGTCCCAGCGCTCTAGCGCTGCAGACTACAAAAGGAGGCAACGCGATAGCTCGTGAGACTTCGTGTACACCTGAGGCGGAAGCCGGGTGTTAGGCTACCTGTGTCCTAATTTTAATTTGGAATGCTCATTTAAATATGATTTGCGCCGTATTTTTAATCAAGATCTAGTAATCCCCTCACATTGGGAAACAACTTACACTGAACCCTGATTGAAGAGTGGTTCGTGGCGGCCATATTGGTGGAACAAGTAAGTCCCAATGCTCTAGCGCTGCAGACTACAAAAGGAGATGGCCACCTTTTCGGGCAACGGACGCGTGCAGCGGTGCAGAATTCGCGCCGAAGTCAAGCCAAAGTCCTGCCTGTCTGCGCCCGTCCGCACTGAGACCGGGCCTAGGGCCAGAAATCCTGGTCAGGGATCTACATACGTTCCACCAACCAAAGATCTTATCCTATCCCTGAATATCCATTCTAAGCTTTGTCCTCAAGCTCTTACTGTGGATAAGTGGGCAGGCCCTATAGGCTGTCAACAATGTAAACAAAATGTAGAACCCATCAAAACACGTTGGAGCAAAGAGACAGAGAGAACTCTTACGGGAGGACTTATAAATTCCCGCTCTATGTGTAAAAACGCCTATCATATATATGATCTTATTGCAGAAAAAGGTCTAGACTGCCTATTAGTAACAGAAACATGGCTTAGATCTGGTCCAACCTGGATATTGCCCAGGCTTTGCCCCAGGGCTTTTTAATACAGAGGTTTGACAGACCCCGCCAGCGTGGAGGAGGACTGGCAATTATCCATTGTGATACCCTTAAATGTACCACTATGGAACTACCAGATATAAAAGGAGCAGAATGTCTTGGCTTTAATCTCCAAGCCCACGATTCCTTCACTTTTGCAGGGTTACTGATATATCGAACCCCCGGACAAGCAACCCAGTTTCTAGAAAGTGTGGGGGAGGTATTAGCCAATCTAACTCTTAGATTTGTCAATTTTACCTTGCTGGGAGACCTAAACCTCCACTTGGATAATGTCAGTGACCCAAACGTATTGTGTTTTAAAGAAATCCGACACATTCTAGGACTTACGATACAAACAGTAGAGCCAACGCATACTGCTGGGCATATCCTGGATTGTATCTGCTCCAACGTGAACACAATCAAGGTTGATACACCGCAAACCCAAACATGGTCAGACCATAAGTTCATTGGTTTCAGCCTCAAAGTTGATAATCAGAAGGAAACTAAAAAATTAACTTCAGGTAATAGGAACTCAATCCCTTGCTGGGGGAAAATCATAGAACACCCAGATTTGAATAGCTGGGTGGAGGCGGATAAACCATCTTTGTCAGGGAACGTGACTGCTGATAATGAGCGCTATAAGGGATGGATGAAAACTATTGGGGAAAGAATGAAAACCCGGGGCACAAGATCCAAAATTAAACAAGGAAAAAAATCTGCCCCCTGGTACACAAGCTCACTAAAAGGAACACTGGGAGAAGTGAGAGTATTAGAGCGTAAATGGCGTCGCCACTATAAGAGTGATGATCGGGAATCTTATAAAAAGGCCAGGAGGAAATATCATGTTTCAATCAAACACGCCAAAGCAATTTACTACACAAATCTGATTGAATCTTCTAACAATAAGAAAAAAGAAATATTTCAAATTGTCAATAGTTTTAGGAACCCCAAAATACTATCCCAGGAAATTCCGCCATCCCAGACCTTCTGCGACGAAATAGCAATGTTCTTTGAACAGAAAATCACTAATCTTACAAAATATTTCCCACAGATCGACCAAGAAGAATTAGATACAGCATATAAAGCTCAAAAGGAAAGATCCGGTATTATAAAGTGGGAAAGCTTTGCTGTGATCAGTCCGGATGAATCTTCCCAAGCAATATCCAGACTAAACTCAGGTTCACCTTTCGACCCCTGTTCTCTGGCACTATTAAAAGCTATAAAAGAGGAAGTCAATCCAGTGATTAATTCCATCCTCAATTCATCATTACAGACAAGAGACATGCCAGCATGCTGGAAGATTGCAGCTGTTAGACCCCTTCAGAAAAAAGCTATCCAAGATCCCACAGTACTATCTAACCTACGGTCCATCTCGCTCCTCCCAGCCGTATGTAAACTTGCAGAGACCCGTGTTAATAAACAGCTCACGGCATATTTTGAGGGAAATAATACTCTTCATCCAAATCAAGCTGGCTTTAGAGCCCATCATTCGACAGAATCTGCCCTGCTGTTTTCTACGGAAACACTTAGAGCTGCATTGGATCAGGGCAAAAGAGCAGTCCTGATCCTGCTAGATCTATCTGCAGCATTCGACACAGTGTCCCACACTATTTTGATACACCGCCTAATGAGTGCAGGCATAGAAGGCACCGTGTTGAAATGGGTTAACAACTTCCTAACACAAAGAAAGCAGATTACCATGCTAGGGCAGTACTGTTCTGAAGAAAAGAGAGTCCAGTCAGGGGTACCTCAGGGCTCTAGTTTGAGCCCCATCTTATTTAATCTTTACATGGTCCCCCTGATTGAGCTCATCTCTTCCTTTAACATCAGCTCAATAGCATAAGCTGATGACACCCAATTAGTACTAATCTTAGATGAGGACCCGGCGATTGATGAGTGCTCTTTGAGTGATTGTCTGAAGGCAACTTTTGACTGGATGAATAATAATTACTTGAGATGCAACACCGTAAAAACAATCTTTTTTCTCCCCACACCTGTTGGCCGATAGAGGCAGAGGCCCCGCCTAGAACCATCACAGCTGCGCGAAACCTGGGAATCAAATTTGATGAGACATTATCCTTCAAACAACAGATAAGATAAGTAGCGGGGTCATGCTTAAATATAATAAAGGGCCTCAGGAAATGTTTTGACCTCCTCCCCCTATCGGCCAGACGCACTGTAGCAGTGGCACCAATCACATCCAGGTTGGATTACTGCAACAGTCTGTACGCAGAGGCAAATAAAACATCCCTGCATAGGCTGCAAATGGTCCAACATGCTGCAGCAAGACTAGTTCTTAAATGGCCCAGAAAAACCTCTGCCTCTGCAGCACTGGATGTGCTTCACTGGCTCCCCATCCAAAAACGTATCCTGTTCAAGGTCCTAATAATTACTTGTAGGGCCTTTTATAAACAAGGCCCACAATATCTGCTCAAAAATTTCAATCGTTACCACCCCACTCGAGAACTCAGATCGTCAACAGCCAATTTGATGGTCGTTCCAAAGTTCAGACTTGCTACTAGAGGAGGAAAAACTCTAGCAGTCAGAGGGGCTAAAGCTTGAAATAAATTGCCTCATCAAACACAGTGCTCTATAAAATCCCCTCTCACATCACATCACATCACACTTTTCACATTGTGAAATATCCTGTTGTATTCCATATCTACACATAGGATGCACACAGTACAGGTCAATGCTCACACGGTTAACACAGGTAGATTTCTTTAGACCCACAGTTATTCATTCGTAGTTATACCTCCCTGAAAGCCCCCTGCCATGTCAGCCTGTCCGCCCCACACTTAGGTGACAGAAATCCCTGCTGTAGCCTGAAGTGTTGGTGCTGGCGCCACTCCACCAAACCCTGAAATCACTGCGGCCGCACCAGCTGGGTGACTAGCGGCCCTTAAGCCCGCTCTAACTTCTGCCATGAAGTCCGCAAGGGAGTTTGTGAGCTTACCAAGGTCCTCACGTGTAGCAAAGTTTGCAGAAGGGGATGCCGCCGCCGGGGGGGGGGGGGTCACTGCCCCGGCAGCGGGGGGTGGAGTGGCAGCTGCATGCACCAGTACAGTTCTTGCCGGCTCAGTGGTGCGGACCTTGGCTGGCAGCGGTTCTGCCGGGAAGTCTCTGACCGTGGGCTTGCGAACCTTCTTGGATCTGGTGGGCCCTGTCTCTTCCACTAATTACTGGCCCGCAGGTGGGGCCGACATGGCAATTCCAGAGTCCCCTGGACTATTTGCCCTCAGAAGCTCGCTGGCCCATGCCACACCTTAGCCCTTATCATGCCCATAACGGCCAACAACTGTGCATCTTGGGAGGTTCCAGGCAGGGAATCCTCAACCTGGGACATCTGCGAGAAAAGCAGGGGGGATCCCCAGCTAGTCATGCCGTCACTTCAGAGTCTGTACTCCTGAAAAAGAAATGGAACTGTGAGCCAGCAGACTTACAGGATACATGAGTACTGCACTGTGGCCAGAGGCCGGGGGGATACCCTTGGTGGAACTGCCAGGTGGCCCAATCGCTGGACCACGTATGTTTCAACTGCTTAAGTTTTACGCCAAGACCTGCCCTGCCCCGAGCCCTTTGTGGCCAACCTTTCATGCCTACACCATGTCCCTCGTTGCCCCTAAAATTACCTGGACCATGCACATCATTGCTGTGTCTTGCACGCACACAGATAGCCACCGTCCTTGACCTGAAAAAGATGATAGGGTGAGTGCACACAAACACACCCAGGAAATTATGCCTTATCGTTTTATTGGCACTCTGCCATGCTCTACCCCCTCCGCTGTGCCATCCGTTCATTACCCGCCCGCTGCCCGCAAACTGAATCCCTGCCAGGAAGGGGGGCCGAGGGCTGTGGTACTGGTGGGCCAGCACCGGAGCATCCCCTACGGCTGCCCGCAGGCCCTGGTGGCGTGCGACCCCTACCTATTTCAGAGCGCCCTCCCTGCCAAACAGGCTGGCAGCCTGCAATTTGTTGACCACATTGGGTGGGAGAGGTGGGGTGGGGGGAAAAGCGTGTGGACTGTATTGTTATGTTATGTTATGTAAATGTCTCTTTTATAGCGCACGGCTACCCCAAGGGGTGTCCCGGCGCTTTGGCAAAGAGAACTGAGGCAGAGAAACACAACACAGCTACTCACAGTGGTCACAAGACTCATACAGAAAAAAGCCAAGTCTTCAGCTCCTTTCTGAAGGAAAGGAGACTGTTAGCCTTCCTTAGGGAGACAGAAAGCTCATTCCAGCAACGTGCAGCCAGAAGGAGCGCCCTCTGATCCTGGCGAATCTGATAGGCGGAACATCGGCTTTGGCCAACAAGGCTGACCGCAGAGTTCTCCTTGGCGCATAAAAGGACATGCGCTTCCTGTTCCAAAGGTGCCCCCTATACTTCGAGCTGGTGGATGCAGGAGATCCCAGGTCGCTGCAGGCCATCCCACGGGACCTGTAATTAATCAAGAAGGGGGATTAGGGATTGGGACATCTGTTTCATTCCCCAGGGTAAGTTAGTAATTGATCAGAAAGGAGAAACAGACACTTGTTACACTTCTAGACCATTGGTATAGAAGATTTTAGAGTAACCTCAAAAAACCCAATGCTGATGTGGTTGTGCGGTATATCTGTTTCATCCGCCCCGCATTAGGGTTGTTGGCAGTTATCATCGGGTACTCCAAAAGTAGTGGTGTTGCCCGCCTCAACCCGAGGCACCTCTGGTCTATTGTGCAGTGTCCAGAGAAGTGAAAAAAGTGTGCAAAATAAATTCTCAAAAAAAGGAAGAAATAATTAAAAAACTGGAGAGTCACCCTTAATGGCTTTTAATATTGGTGTGATTTCCAGGTTGGTTAAAATGATTTCGGTACTACTTTGTAGATCGAGTTACTGGATCTGGGTAGTGTTATATATACAACGTCGACATGTTTCAGCTCTCTGGGCCCTAGGGGTCTATAGAGCTTTCGTCAGGACTCACATACACATAAACAATGGACTTTTTACTCACACCATTTGTGTAGTTTTAAGTAGGTTCCTGTTTTTATTTCAGGAAAAATGCTCCTCCGGTTTCTTATACCGGAGAAACTCTTTCTTGCATCGGGGAAGTCGCGACTGCTTTTACCCAGAGCCGCGTGTATTCGGAATTCCGTCCTGTGCTGGCTCTGCCCCCGGAACATCGGCTTTGGCCAACAAGGCTAACCGCAGAGTTCTCCTTGGCGCATAAAAGGACATGCGCTTCCTGTTCCAAAGGTGCCCCCTAGACTTCGAGCTGGTGGATGCAGGAGATCCCAGGTCGCTGCAGGCCATCCCACGGGACCACCCGGGCCCCGTGGGTGCACCTGCATGCGGGCCTGGGGGCGGTGGGCCATGCCCGGTCTCGAGGCCCGCCCGCTCCCTGACTCGACCCTGAGTTCAACCGAGTGCCAGCAGGCTGGGCGTCGCTAGGCCATGAGCCAGCCCACCCCGCCAGCAGCCCCGAAGGTCGGAATGAAATTGCCCCCACAATGCACCGCTCGGGCCGAGCTAAATTTGATATTTGCCGCAAGGTGAGGTTCAAACCCACGGGTGCGGCCTACAACGGAAGGAGTAATCCATAGGCCTAACCGCTCAGCCACCTCGTCCCCCTGACACATTTCAAAAACATCCCCCCCTGCAGGCGAATCAAACCCCCCCATAACATGGACTGCGCCAGTCGTCGAGCACGCAAAGCCCACAGTGCTCCAGGACACTGGCAAGGGAAAGGCGGGGCCAAACTTGGGCACAGGGGGCCTGCGCAGCACCCGCACGCGAGCACCAGCACCAGCACCCCGCCCCCCCCGCCAAAGCACCCCGGCCATCACCGCACCTACCCCGCCGTGACCCAATCTCCCGGCTGGGGCAGGCTGCTGCCTTTCCGCTGCCGCGTGCCCCGCGACAATGCCAAACCAGGACGGAATCTGGGCTCAAACCAGCAGCCTCAGGCCAAGACTGCCGTGGTGCCAAGTTAAAGAGATAAACCATAACCTGAATAACGAGCCCAACGAAATGGCGGTGCAAAGGGGGGGGGGGGGCGGAGGCTCCAGAAACCCCCGCCGGGCAGTGAGATGTCGGGTGTTTCTCCGCGGGCCTTCCGGCGGAGCTCAGCTAACAGGCCGACTCTGTTGCACTGCAGGCCTCCAAGCCGCCGGGCGGCGCCCAACACGTTATCCGGTGAGACATGGTTTTACTAGGGACTTACTCGACCCCTCAGCGGCCGGTTCCGAAGAAGACAGCCCGCCCAGCGTCAACCCCCCCATAGGGGGGAGCGAGCAGAGAGGGGGGGGCTTTGGAAAGGAGGGGGAGCCACCACACTTGCCCTAGCTGGGGCCCTCCCCGCAGCCCCCGACCAGCGTCAATCCTCCGCGGATCCGACCGGCAGATTCTCTGCTGGTACCACCAGACCCCTGCCCCCTCAGCGGCCAGCAGCTAAGCAGGCGGCCTAGCCTGGCTCGACCTCCCGAGTGGAGGGAGTCAGTAAGCAGAGGGGGAGGAACGGCCCTTAGAATCCTGACTCACCGCGAGGTTCAGGATGTGGGCCTCGAAATTGTGTGTCCCCACGGGCCGAGGCCACCATGACGCGTCCGGTGCAGCAAAGAGGCAGGGAAAATGGTGAGGGGGACTTAAGTACCCCTCGCCCTGCCTGCCGCACTGGACATGACATCACAGCCCCCCCCCCCAAGCTTCCTTCGGGACTCGGGGAGTAGTAGGTGAGCAGAGGGCGGCGGGGGGAAGCCCTCTGTTACTAGAGGGCTGCCCTCCTGAGCGGCCGCCGGGTGGCCTTGGGCAGCCGTATTTTCCAATCCAAACACTGGACTGCAACAAACACCAGACGAGAATGGGATCAATGGCGCCCCCTCTCCTGACCCACACCCCCTCTCTTGACCAGGGCTCCTCTGCTCTGATCTCAACAAACAGGGAATGTCAGAGAGTAGCCAGGGCACTTATTTTTTTTACTTATGTTCACAACCAAAGCTATGTCGTGCTCTGGGGCACTCTTACTTGTTTGTCTCATGGTTTCAATTTCCCGAGACAGCCCGGCATTCTCACAGTAAGCCTTTCAGGGAGTCTTGGCCTTGCAGGCGAACTGTGCGTGAGCTGATACACTTCTTTTCTAAGTGAGTAAATGTTGCACATTTCGGAGCTGCTTATGTCTGATTTGCGTCATCGGCAAACATCTGTAAAGGGCTCTGACTACTTGAACAAACTCAATAGAAAGATTGTTGCCGATGATTTACAGAACACAAATTAACTTTATTTTAGGCATGCTTTGATCCTTGCGTGATTTTCACGAGTCTGCACGTGTTTGTGCGGTGACCCTACATGGGCACAATTTTTGCCCTGGCGCAAGCAAGGTAAAGGGCCTACCCTACCCCCTGGTTGGGTAAGAACTACATCCATACTTGAAGCTTAAGCACCCCTCACATCCAGGGCCCCGGCGGAACTCCACCTGCTGCGCTAATGGCAGCCACAGCATTGTTCCATATGATCTGTAGCACTCACAATCCTAAGGAATTCCAACGAGAGACATCATAGTTAAATCTGAATGTCGCCCAAATGTGTCTCGGCCGCGCCCTGTAATTAAGGGCGTTGCTTAAAAACACCTACGCTAAAAATCTGTGCTTAGCATAGCGTGCCGCCTGACTGGTATTTTGCTGCTTGTGGTATTGCATCCACATATATAGTACAACAAGTGACATTACACCTACAAGAATCCCAGGCTAATTGCTTTGTCAATGGTTGTTAGCTGTATAAACAACAACTATGGCTTTGTTGCACATAATATTAAAATGCTTCAGTTCTGCAATGACGAGACAGTGAAAGAACTTTAACAAGTCTTTTTGAAGTTACATCAAAATCAGTGAAGGGTGGTACTGCTGCAGAGCTAGGGTTTTTTTTCACTATGATGGTGGGGCAAAAAGGGAGAGCCCGATAGGGACCCGTCTCAACACCTGCTTTTCAAAACTGCCCGTGCTAAACACGGGCAGGACCCAGCCTACTTAAAGCCCTTGCAGCCTGATTCATGATCGGGCCGTTTTGCGAGGCTCAAATAGCGAATCATAAGGAATCGCTATTTGAGACTCGCAAAACGGTAATCATGTAGGAATCGCAATATTAATTGCGATTCCCACTGATTCCTTATTTGCGAGTAGCAAATTGCTAATCGCAAATAAGGAATAACTCCCCATGCATTCCTATGGGCCAAAAGGCCCATAGGAATGCATGGGGAGTATTCCTTATTTGCGATTAGCAATTTGCTACTCGCAAATAAGATAGCGATTTAAGGGTGCCAGGGGTGTCCAAAGGACACCCTGTAGCACCCCTTAAATGCAAATTGAAACAGGTGTTGCGCACACACATGTCCAAAGGACATGTGTGTGTGCAACATGCAACTTAGAAAAATGCTTTTAAAAGCATTTTTCTAAGTTTTTGCTATTTACCGAGAGGTCTGACCTCTCGGTAAATAGCGGCCCAAAATTGCATTTTCGCAATTTTCAAATGCTTCATGAATTGCAACTAAGGAATCTCAAATAGAGATTCCTTAAATGTAATTCCTCGCAATTTAGCGATTTAGCAATTACCGATTTTTGCATTTGGGATGCTGAATCCCAAATGCAAAAATCGCACTCGCAAAGGGCCGGATTCTCAGAATCCGGCCCTTTGCGAGCCGATTTAGCCTTCATGAATAAGGCTGTTAGTGTCACCATTTCAGGCTTCGTACCCTGCCTGTTTTGCACTCTGTTGCACCCGTCTGCACATGTCTTTGTTTGTTTTTTACATATACCTCTCCCATGAGCTTATGCTTCTCACCATCTCCTATGCCCACTTTTCTCTGACCCTTGTAGAGAGACTGGGTCCCAGCAGCAGTGTTAGGAGGCGCACCATGGGAGCGAGAGGTGGCCGCTGTTCAGAAGAGAATCTTCCACCGTTTATGGATCCAGCACATCTAGCCATGCTTTTCCATTCTCTGCCCCAAAGTTCAGTCACTCCGAGACCTTCCACCTTGTGTCTTACCTGGAAAATCCTTGGTTATGAGAGTCGGGGAGATGAGTGTGTGTTGCTGAAGCCGTGGCAGTAGCCTGTCAGGCCGAACTTGAGATCACCAAGCCAGGCTGTAGCAACAGGAGGCTGGCGTATATATAGCACTGGTGCAGCAGGTGCAGTGCACCTGGGCCCAGAGCCCTGAGGGTCCCATTGAACTCTGTAGATTGGTGAATGTACGTATACCAAACAGTAGTAAGAAGGGCCATTTTCCTTGCCTGTCCCAGGGCCCTTGGCACCCTAGCTACGTTATTGCATGATGACCTACTCCATGGTAACCGAGTAACACTTGTTGGAAGGTAAACACACAGGGTTTAGTTGTTTTACACAAGACAGGGGACAGCAGAATGGAGCTCGCCTTTGGATATGAACAAACACTCCAGATGCGTACTCCAAACATTGACTCAAAATGCTAGATGTAGCTTCCGGAAATAGACATGATGTGCCAGACATGCTCCACAGAACAGGATACAAAGGTTCATGTGAAGGCTCCATGACACACCTCTCCAGTGCAGATCTCACCAACGATGTGTGCACTGCACTTTCGTAATACGAAATATTTATTGCTGGCTATACCTCTGTACGTGCAGCACAATGTTCCTTGCACCACGAAGGCTCGTATTGTACATATTGTCTGTGTGAGGGAAGCTTGTTTTGTTGCTGTGTATCTGCATCTACAATACAGGAGTGTAGGAAACCTTCACTGCTGTAGTCCATATGCTATTCGCTGTTTGTATGCGATATGAAAATGCACTATAGCTGATCATGAGGCTCCTGCTCTGTGTTGCGAGGGGAATTTTCACTCCGGCTGCCCATGCAGTACCTGTGCTTTGTGTGTTACTGAAGCTTTCTCTGAAGTGACCCAATGCTTGTGGAAAGTGTGGTAATCTTCTAGACTAACTTTCCCCAAGTGCAGGCAATCTTTTTCGTGGCATTCGTCTTCCACAGACAGTTCTAGGTTACCAAATAGGCAAAGTAGGCACTGGCGTATGGGACCCACTCCTGTTAGGGGCGGGGCCCCACGACAACGGATTACAATAATATTGATTTGATCTTTAAAGAAAATTACAATCAAGCTTTCCGAAGTAATATTTCCAAAAGATAGAAAAAGAGGAATGGCACTCGGGTGCTTAATTTAAACCGGTGACTAACGGAACGCGGGGCTGTTTAAAAGCATTTCAAATGCTGCAGCAGCACTTTTTCCTTTGAGATTTGCAGCCAAAAGATTTATGTGCACACAGAGCCATGTTTTTGATGGAAATTTAAACATGTATTTCAAATAAAAGCGTGTGCCTCTCACAGCAAGAAAAAAATGCATTTAGGACTTCCTGCAGCCAAATACTGAAATATGATAATCGCGTCTGGGTTATTTGCGGGCTGAGGACTTGTCCCCGCAGGGGACCCTCATAAGAGGGCCGCCCCCTTAGTGCCACAAGATGGCACACTGGACAGCCTAGTGTCTAGGGTCCCTTCGGGGAAGGCACGTCATTTCCGGGGGTTGCAGCTGACCCGGGCGGCCTGCATAGTTGCAGGCCACTGTTGGGGGGGAGGTTGCGACTGTCACCGCCTGGCTAAGGGCATGGGCGTCCGCAGAAATTTTTCCAGGGGGGGGGGAAATTTTAACGTCATTACCATCCTCCGACATGATGTGTGCCAGGTGGGGCACAAGAAAAACTGAGGCGCAGGAGGAGCCATGGGGGGGCAGGAAGCAGGCCGCATATGAAACGCACAACTGGTGTCTGCCCCCCACGACAAGGCGGGCAGGCACTCCCATACCATACAGACAAAGGTGGCAAAAGAAAAACATCACTCCAGAAATGTTCCTGTCAGACAACGCCTCTATTTGCTTCCTGCATAAGCACTTTGTATTGTGCTGTAGAACTTACCCAGAGACTGATAATACGAGTGTCAGAGGGTATGATAAATCTACTGTTCATGACCTGTTACTCCTCGTCCATAGAGTCTTTCCTATTCCAACACCCTCATGCCCACCCCTTTGTAGCAGGTCAGAATTGTTACACACACGATGGGACAGGCCTTATCATCCTCAAAAGGATGAATGCAAGTGGTGACCCACTGGAGTTTGAATGCTATATGTAACTGACACTAATGTCTTTGTGGTATCACCATTAATACACTCTGTTCTATATATTAGAGACAGAAACTGCTAGACTGCATTGCGCACACACACAAAATGTGGTTGCACAAACCTAAATCACAGCCAAAGCTCAACGCTTACCCCAAAAATATCCCATAGAAGGTTGCACTTGAACCAAAGCTTCACTTAGTTTCACAAAGCACTGAAAGCAGCCTGCAGGATTCTGTACCCCCGTCAGCAGACAACCTCCAGTTTTCCCAGTCCAACACCCTCTGCAAGCATGGATGACCTAGCTCCTAGAGGCGATCCACATTAGAAGTGTATGACACACGAAAGTGCACCCTGCCACTTTGTGCAGCTGCGTCCCTGCATAGAGAACCACTAGCTGCTAAATAACCAAACATATAATAAAAAATAATAACCCTTGAAGTTCTCTTGGTGGAAGGACACTCCATCCCACACTGCACTGGGAAGTAAGGCATTCAGGGCATGTATGTCACTGCAGCAGTGTCCAGACGATTACCCAGTATCTACTACAGATGACATACCTACATGTCTGTGGAGCACTGCACCTCCCTGACTCTTCCTGGCACTAGCTGCTGAAACAACAGAAACACAATACGATCAGGCTCTACACTCTGTCGGACCGAAGAGTGGTCAAAGTGGGGGGGAAAAAGTAGGGGAACTGTGGGCATAGAATCAGAGTGCATGAATAAGCGGAGGATTGGGTCAGTGGGCATAGTCAGAAGTGTGGCTAGAAAAAGCAAAACATTCCAATTATTAGTATTTGTTTGGCATTTCACTGACCAGTTACAGCTTATGTTATTTGACTCAACCAATGGATACACATGTTTATTTAAGGTTTAATATGAGCTATTGACATTACAATACATTCACTATGTGGGATATGTTTCCAATCACAGAATGTTCCAAATATGCTTAAAAGTGGAATCACAAGCCATTTGTCATCAGCACTTCTCCCTTTTTCCACAAGAACAGTTCAAACATGAATACCAAAATATTGTAGTTTGCAAATGTTTTCCACCTAATTATGGTTCTGCCATACTTGCCCCATAATACATCATCTGTTGTATAATCTGACAATTCTAACTAAAATTGTTTGTAGCTCAAATGCATCAAAAATTACTAGAAAACATGACTTCTGTTGCTCCGAAGTGGAGACCCTTTGCAAAGGTTGACTAGTTACCTTTCTCACTGCTACATTTGTATGTTACACTGGTACTGAGGCTAAATCTTTGCAAAGACGGTTAGTATGTGTAAGAATGTCAAACTAATAAAGCATCAGAAAATGTACTGCATTACGCTGCAGCCCTTTTTTGGCTGCATAATTTACTTAACACTGGAACATAATTTTGTCCTCCATTGCTGCATAATTGTGTGGCCCCAAAGCAGACAGCGCATGTTAAAGGTGCTTGTGCATGAAGCAGAAAGGCCCTAAAGCTTGCAAACTTAGTTTGGTGTGCGTGCAAATCCTTCATTGCCGATCCCTGGTGAGTTGCACTACTTCTGCAGAAACAAGGCCAAAGGGGGTTCCAATGGGTGAGGCGGACTAGCCTCAGGGTTCTATGACCGCTGTGACAGAGTCACTATTGTACTAGGATGTGCTGCTTCGTAGGCCTGCCCATAAGACTGAAGTTGAACTTCGGTATGGATTATGGTGCACGGGCCTTCAAGATTAACCCACATTTGACACTGCTACGGTCCACCTGCTTGTGATAAGACACCAGGGCTTCTAAGGTCTAGCAGGGCCTTCTAAGGTCTAGCATGGGAATGTGCTCCCTTAGGAGAGAAGGCTGAACCTGGTTCCCCAGTTTCAAATTCGGCAGCTCTGGCCTTAGTGCCACATCTTCTCCCCCACTGAACACCCTACTCTTCCACTAAAAGAAACTCGCACTGCCTTTAGATGTAATCCAATTGTGTCCCGCTATAAACGCCTGGAAGCAACTCAATTCAAATTATGCACTAGACAAGAGTAATATTCTGTCTGAAAAAACAGTAAGAACCTCCTGCAAAAAGCAAATACTCAGAGGGAATGCAAGACTAAGTCAAGTATGTGAAATGTAAGCAGGAACAACATGCTTACCTTAATGTTTTTGCACTCGTTATTCATAAATCAATGAGTGTTTTTGCCTGAAAAGCTAAGGACATGACTACAGGACCGGGAAGGGACCCGTTTCAATGTCCATTACTTAAATCCATACAAAACATAAGGAGTATGGTTTTAAAAGACCACATTCATGAACATAAAGCTGCAGTACACTACACATTTCATAAACTACTAAAAGGAAAACAGCTGATAAGGATCACATGAAACATTTTCTACACCAAGTATCAACCAGATATCGCAGTACCTCCAGGAATGGTGAACTTCCTCACCTGAGGAAAAAAATGCTATTCAAAGACGAGAAAAAATTAAAGTAGTGCTGCGTTCACTGGGAAAGTCTGTTAGCGCTAAGGTGTTTGGGTGTGAATAAAACCAAACTGGCAGCTTTTTGACCACTCTGTCTTGCTTTAAAACATTTACTTTTTTATTTTTCGTATTTTGAACTTTTTTTTTTCTCTCCATTCCGAGGCTGCACTTTGGATTACAAAATGTCAGAAAAAGATATTTCCAACAAAAGTATTAGTTCCTTTTTAGATCGATTTCATAGGGGAACGAATTAAGCAAAGGAGAGGAAAGAGAGGGTAATAGGCAACATGTTTTACTGAAGCCAAGTAGTGGTTTAGTGCCACAAGGGAAATGGGGGGTGGTGGCTGCAGCCGGTAGGCCCATTAGCTTTGATGCATCTTACTACGGGAGCAGCTTAAACTTTAAGAGTGCAGTGAGCCTCATCATATGAGACGGCACTCGAGGGAATGGAGTTGCCTCAACTCTTTCACTCTAGACAAGCCATTAGCAGCTACTTTGTCATTCTGTAGTCATTACCATTTGTACCTGTCCAACGTGATTTGAGGATATGAAATCTCAGTTTGGAGCTAGATCAGTGGCCTGACTGAATTACCTATAACTGCCCCTTCTGTCCCCAAAACTGCACTGCATGTTGCTAGTCCAGCACTTTGATGTCTTTACGTCTGTACCTCCTTTTGTCTGGGCACCCTAGAGCCGATTGGCTCAAGGGTCTTCTTACCCATGCCATCATGTCTTCTAGCATGAACTTCTTGTGTTCCGGGTTTTCTTGTTTCTGTACACTCTGGCTCCTACCTGATGAACCAGAACTCCCATGCCCCTTGCCTTCTGTGGCTTCCTTCATACGTCTATCTGATGCACTTGTGCTCAAAGTCTGTGCCTCCTTGGATTCCTAAGCCTGCTCTATGCGAGTGCGACTCTTTGCCTTGGTACAATGTACACCCCTTCTCTTGTACCAATGCATATACAGAAGCTTTAACCATCCTGTTACAGGTAACAAATGTCCCCTGCAACAGGGGTTCATGCAATAATCCAATCTACTTTTGCGTGAAGAAACTGTCTGTATTGCTGCTGTCAGTGTGACATATGTTCTGTGAGCACCAGGATCATGCATTAATCCAATCTACTTTTGCGTGAAGAAACTGTACTGCTGCTGTCAGTGTGACACATGTTCTGTGAGGGCCATCGAAGCTTGAAATACAGTTTCCAGTACGCACACAATGGGCACAGGACTGGACTAGGTTGGACCAGGTTGGGGTTGAGATCTTTCACTAGGCCAACAGTCTTATGACCTCTCCTCCCCAGCCTTCATGCGCTGTTCCCGGCCCAGCGGGTTAGGGAACAAAGACAGCCAGAAGACTACGGAGGCCCACTGTGGCCCGGGATTAGTCGGGAAGCAGAAGAAGCAGCAGGGGTGAGGTGGTTAAGGCTCATGGACCCAAGGCAGAGTTCAACCGCCTGCATCACATTGTCGCCACTATACTCCGCACCTAACCCGCTTCATCCGCTCCAAAACGGGTGGCCTGGAACAGGGTTGCAGAACAAATGAGCAATATAGGAGCTACCAAGGACATGAGGATGGGTGCTATTCAACAAGGGCCACAAGGCGCATAGACCAGAGGGGAGGCCATGAACTGGGTACCAGTGTATCCATCACCAGAGTCCGCCCTCTACACAACTCCCTAGCTCCACCCAACCCCTAAGAAGTACCCCATTCTTAAGTAAGATTCCACCGAAAGGAACCAAACAATGGAACAGAGCAGCAGTAACATCCCCCGCCTACAAGTGGAAAGGTGATCGTTACAGTCTCAAAAGGAGAAGTTCAAAAGAAAGACAAAAAAAAGATTTTTTTTTCAAAAATAGTACACACAAATAACAAAAATTAACATGAGATCGGGAAGGATTACAGCAGACCCACGGGCAGAATAACCTTAATCAGAAACGCGTAAACAAAAGACCAAAACTCAGGAAACAAACCACTACAAATGAGGCAAATCAGACAAGAAATGCAAGAGCCACTCAAAGCAGCCCGCTTATATCGCCAATTTTCATTCTGTTTGGGAAACTGAACACAAGTTCGAAGTTCAGCTTTTTAAAAGACCCAGGAGCAGCTATTTACACCGTGCCAGGAAACGTGGCAGGGCTGCTAACACCCCTGGCCCCTCAGAAAATAAATCACCTGGGGAAACAACCTGAATTAGTCTCCATAATCCATATTTGTACTGCCAAAAACCACTCTGTGCAAAGAAAACAACAACTTGTAGAGCCGACAGTGCTAACCCTCCAGAAATAGCAAAGGAGGTCACTGAAGCCAGAAGCAAAACAATCTACAAGTAGGCCACATAATGTGAGATGTTTCTGTAGTTCACCTTTTGATGTGACAAGGCCTAGCAGTAAAAACATCCCACAAGCCATTTTACTGTGACAGAAGACAGAGGCAGTCCAGAGCGTAAATATTTAGTTGTCGAACAATGCTGCACTTTGGAAAAATACAAAATTCACAACTCTACTTCAAGTATGTTGTGAAATACACCTGCCAATTAAAGTAAATGCTTCCCTTCATCATTGCAACTGCGGACAGGATTTTATTTCTTAAGAAACAATGACAAAGTAAGAGTTAGAAGCAGTTCTTGGAGTCACGGTTTTCAGTGAGGTGCTAGACAGAAACAGAAAAAAAGAGAGGTTATGACTTACTTCAACCGAGCTGTGGGAGCAGGCAAGCCTGGGCCTTCAATCTCTGTGATATTCCCGAATTCCTGCTCCTAATATTGACAGTGTCACGGCCCTGGGAACAAACGGGGCTGTGTGACCTTTCGCGTGGGCGAGGTACTTTGCAGCGTAAGATAGGTGGCGCAGCACTACGTCATGATGTCATGATAGGGACTTGGTGCTGCTACCTGCCAGCCTAAAATTATATACAATGAAGAGGCCTGCTCACAAAATTAAAAGTTCCGATCATCCATCCATTCTAACAATGGAAATAAAAATGGAAAATAAATGCCACTCAACAATTGCATTTTAAAACACACCACCACCACGGCAGCAGACAATGGCAGGCCGGGTGATCCAGGGGGGGGCAAGTGCCCCCCCTTGCCCCCCCCCTGCGGACGCCCATGGCTAAGGGGGTAGATACTAGGCTGCCCCACTCCTGGGGACCCTCCGGGCACGGCTGGTTAAGAGGTGGGGGAGCGGCTGTGCCCTATCCCCCTCGTCGTCTTTTCTCTATTTTGGGTCGTGCTCAGCACCCGGAGCGCGTTGGGAGGGACACGACGGCAGGCGAGCAGCATCCTGGGGACCCTCCGGGCACGGCTGATTAAGAGGCAGGGGAGCGGCTGTGCCCTATCTCCCTCGTCGTCTTTTCTCTATTTTGGGTCGTGGTCGGCACACGGAGCGCGTTGGGAGGGACCCGACGGCAGGCGAGCAGCGTGCAGCTTTGTGGCACCACCAGCCAGGTGGCTTGCTGATAGTTGCGGATCTCAGGGGCTGCATGTTACCGTTAGCGCACTCGGCGGCGCCGGCGGACGACACCTAGCTCCTTTCTCCTCTTGTCTGATTGTACTGTAGCGCACAGCACTTGCTCTGTCCCGCAACCCATTTTCTTCAACACCAGCTTCGAGCTAGGTGAGGGGAAGCAACTCTACGTGGCCTAGGAGCTTGCACCAAAAGTGTTGCAGCATGACTCGCCCTACCTGGAACTTGGAGGGTCGGTTAGCCAGTGGATCACAGGGGGGACCTGCATCCGGGACACGAGGGGGTGTTTCGTTGTTATGGTTGGTCAGTCGGGGCCGCCCCCCCCCCCCCCCTCTTAGGTCACGGAGCGGAGGGAAAATGGCGGCTTCTCCTCCCCCCAGGGCCTCGTGAAGCATCATAGTGAGAGAGCGCAATTTGAATATAAAGTATATCATAGCCATATCTAGACGTATATGTTATAAACGTAGGAATGAAACGCATATCGTAATGTAAAGTTGACAACTATAGCATAAAGGCCAACTAACGTGATAATATGGTATAGGAAATGTAAATGTATTCACATGTTAAATATGCATTAGATTTAGAAGGCCCGTATACATGATGGGTAAACATAGGAATGTGTAGAAGTGTTTACGAAATGTAGAACGTGCACAGTAGAATTCGTGTACGTGTGTAACTTTAAATGGAGAAACGTGGAGAAATAACGTGGATAAATGTATAGAGAACTTACATGACGATATAACCAAGGAGAATGCATAAGTTATACTCTACGCAGTCGTATTCTATGTATTATATATTTGATGTAAAATGTATTCAAGTTAACTAAGACTTTTTACTAAAGTACGAGTATATAAATGTATGCCAAAGGTTATACTGTGTAGAGGGTTTCTGTAGGAATGCTGGAAGAGTTTAGGTCATTTGTGATCGTAACCTAACTGACCAAGAGTTCGCAGGAGCATAGTCAAATGTATGTAATTTAGAGGGCTTGTAAAAGTCGTAAATAGCTTGATGTGGACGTGAGAGCCAAGAAGTCTAGCACTTGTTAGATTTAAGGTGACAATGCCGGACGGAGCTTATTGCTCGAACGTGAGGAGAGACACTTTCGAGGTGAACTATGTTTTGACAAGACCATTCACAGGATCTAGAAGGTGAAAGAGTTGCAGGTATAAGTTAAAGCCTTGTCTAAGTTCATATGACATCTGATCTGAAAGAGTCAGTAAAAGTCGCCAACGAGATGATGAAGATGACATCTAAGGAGAAGGGTCAACTTAACGAACGACGCAAAGAATGGACCAATGGAAGAAGCAGGAAGTTGACATCATCGGGGAAAGTCCGTGGTGGGCGTCAAGGGGCGTTCCACCCACACTGTGATTGTGTATTTTAGGGACAGCACCCCGGGGAGGAGGGCAGAGCAATTAGCATTAGGCTAAGGCGAGAGCAAAGGCAAGGGTAGATGCCTTGAGCAGATGCGCTGAGAGATCAGAGCGCAAGGGAGCAGTAGGCCGAGGACCCTTAGAGAGAGAGCGGATGGGTAGGCAGATAGGGTACTGCTTCTGAAACTTAAGATTCCTTTAGAGGCTAAGAGAGTTTGAACTTCTTTGGAAGTCAAACTGCTGACACCTTTTTAGGGAAGAAACTTGCGAAGTAGGGATGTCACATAGCATAGAGTAGGGACAGTTTTAACTTGATTATTTTATCTTACTGCAGATGACGCAGAAGGAACCACTTCACATCGAAGCTTAAGCGGCTGATATTGTAACTGATTTTGTATTTTGTATACTTTGAGATTTTATCCTGAGTGGATTGTATTGCATTCAAAATTACTTCATATAAAACACTTAAACGTTATCAGTTGTAAGTGGTTTTTCAGAGTGGCGTCAGTTAATGGGGTTTGCCTAACCTACGCGGGGGTTGTCTTTTACTCAATGACAGATACAACTCGGTCCGAAATTGACGAATGAGATAAATTATTAAATTGATCATAATCATAAATTGATATCAAAATCTCATTCCCCGCAGTTGGTAGCAGAGTATGATGGTTATCTTCTTGAGGAAGACGACCTAGGCCAGGTTAGTTTACCCCAAGGTCCCTAGTCATCGTCGACCAGAAGAAGAATCACAGCCGAAGACGGTGCTGACGGTGCGTCGAGAGAAAAGCAGCAGAGTCGGTCGAGAGTGAGTATAAGGGTCATGCGTTGTAAGATTGCGGTGTTTTATGTCATTCCTGTGTTGTGATGTCAAGCGGAGTTGAATGCCTGTAGTGTGATTGGGGGAAGGTTGTGAGCGCGCGCAACCGGATGAAATCTTATGTCCAGAGGACTTAAGTGGTTCGGGTGTATCGAACACCCAGAGTAATTTGTCTACCATTGAAAGGGGGTCATGAGGTACCATTGATTTCCCGACAGACCGATGATAGGGGGAACGTATGCGTGAGTGAATGAGTAACGGATGCTGGTCGTACGTTTACTGTGTGTAAGTAACCTATCAGTTGAGGCAAGTGTCCGACCGTAAGAGGAAAGACGCTGTGCCAGTTGAGGTAGCAATTACAGTTAGACTGTGGCCGTACAGTCAGTGAAAAGTGATCGCTTGGACGGAAGTAGTCATTTTTCAATGTATGAATGAAAACGCATGTGAGATCGTGAGACGAGTTGAGAAACGAGGGAAGCTGCTGAAGAAGAGAGAAGTGACGTCAGCGTAGAGCCGCGCTGAGATTGGTCGGTTGGTGTAGAACCGTGCTGGGATAGGCTGATTAGCGAGAGTCGTACAGGGATTGGTGGTAGTCATCAAGAGATAAAAGGAAGAGAATTAGCAAGGAGTATCGTACGTTATCAAAATGAAGTGTTTCAAGGGTTTAGGGAAAATCTTTAAAAGAAAAAAGAGAAATTTATATGCCGGAGAAGAAGCTCCACCAGAAGGCACACCAGCATATCATATGGCAGTCAACGTAGGCTTACATTCAATATTATGGATCTCCGAGTGGCATAGGCTGACTGAAGGGCAAAAAGAACGGGCATTTCCAAGATTCGGAACGTTTAAATTAGATGTGTTGAACCAACTGAAGGCGACGATGCTGTCAATGAGACCTCTACCGAGGCCAACACAATTTGAAGCTCTTGGTGTGTGGTTTAGAACAGCACACGAAAGGGGCGTAAAGAGACGCCAAGAAAGAGTGAGACGATCAGTAAAGGCAGTACAGGATGCCAAATGGGATGAAGAAGCTAAGAAATGGAGAGTACAAAAGATAGAAGCGGACAAACTGTTCACCATGATAGAGGCCACGGGAGAAAGGAAACCTCTAGAACAAGAAGATGAGGAAAGCGAGTCGGAGGAGGATCTAATAGAAAGGTTGTTAACAGATAGACCACCTCCATACAGCGGTGAACTTGCGAGTCCCATATTACCGCAAACAGACGGAGCTAGGTGGGGGGAATATAAGTCGATCCCGGTAACGGAGTGGGACGCTAACAAGACTGAGGAAACACCCCAAACTAGTTCTGAACAGAGAGTAGTGGGAAGATTTGTGGTCCAGAAGGTTCCAGAGACGCAATGCGCAAGGTCGTACCAAATGCCAGACGCTTTGCAGGTTCCGGTTACCATAGGCCCTATTGTGTCAATCTATAACCCAGAAGGGGTCCAGCAGGATGAACAGGCACGATGGGACAGTGAAAGAGCAGAAGTGGAGAATAGGAATGCCACCATGAATCCCCACAGGCAAATACGAGCACCAATAAGTCGGAGTACTCCATTAGATTCTGCAACGGGTCTCAGGGTAGAACAGGGAGATCGAAGAGGGCCAATGGATTTGAGGGGTCCTAAACCAAAGACTTTCAAGGATTTAAGAGAATACTTGAAGGATTGGGACACTGTCGAAGAGGCTCGGAATAGAAGTTTAGAAACGGGATCCGAGTGGAGAGAGCAGGATAACAGGATTCTCTCTCATTGTGGAGCTGGCGAAAGCAGCCCCGAGTGGGAGAGAGGGAGTCAAGAAAGCAGAAGAGATACTTGTCCTACTAATAGCGGCAATAGGCCAATGTGCGAAGACAGAAGTGCAGGGTGTGGCGAAGTGCCTCGCGTCACCTTCAGTGAAGGGGAACGTAGGACACAGGAGTACCGGAATACCTTTAGGTGCACACACCATGCCCCAGGTGAAGATGTGAGACACTGGAGTCACGGAAACATGGAGAGTCGCGAAGCGTCTCGACATGCATCCGGCGATAGTGGACGGAGTCAGGAGAACATAGGGAGTCGCGAAACGTCTCGCCATTCATCCGGTGATCGCGAAAGAGATCACGGGAACATGGAGGGCCGTGAAGGACCTTATCGTTTATTAAGCGACACCAGACAACAAGCGAGTTACGGTGGGTCAGAACAGAACGGTGGATCCTATCTCACATCTGGAGAAACCGAGCCGAAAAATCGGAACGTAGGGTTGGGGGACGGAGCATTATTCCACCATACCCCACGTGAAGATGGAAAGGCTTGGGATCTAGAGGGGTGGGAACGAAGAGAAGGAAGGAAGACTCCTCATAACTCACCTGTGCTCAGGCGTAGGGCGCATAGTGGAGGTGAGAGGGATATGAGAGAAGAACATAGAACTGAAATGCTGAAAGCTGAAATAAAAGCAAAACGACTTGACGTGATGAGTTTGAAGTCAGACTTGGATGAAATAATTGATGGCACAGTGTCACTAGAGAGATTAGACTTGTATACACCAGATGAAATACTGTTCCTATCCAAGGATATTACTCGAAGAGCGAGGTCAGCTCATGAGAACCTATCTAATTTGGCAAACAGGTACATGGTAGACCTGTCGCGAACTAAGGCTTTACAGAGTAACCATAGGCTAACTTGCACAGATCGGGATCTGGATGAGCGTAGAACGATCGCGCTGAAGGTGCACATAAGGGAATTGATCGTAAGTATCAGAATATGGAGAGATCTGGATAGATGGGAGGAAAGATGGTCCAAGAAGGGCTCCGTTAGACGGAGTGTGCTTGGGAAGTCCCAGGATGCAGACTTGATGCGAATGGAAGCCTTCCCTTTGCGAGAAATCGCGAATGGAAGCTACGTTCACGTGCCCTGGAGTAGGGGGGATTTGGCGGCATTTACCAATTCCTTCCCAAAGCTTAGGGATAATCCCGTTGAGTGGTACAAACAGGTAGAAAGATTTGTGAAGATCTCGAAGGTACTGTGGATCGATTTGAACACACTGTTCGATATCGTAGTACCCGGAGATCTGTGGACGGCGTGCAAGCTTAGTGTTGAATGGCCTACTTGCGAGCCACCGAGAGATACTCGGACAAATGGTCCATCAGTTAGAGTCATGGAAAAATACGAGAGAGTAATAACATGGCTAAAAGAGAAAGTGCCAGTGCAAGACATAGACTGGGTAAAGATAGATCGAACTACTCAGGAGCCGAAGGAGACAGTTCATGAGTTCTATGAGCGATTGCTGAAAGCATTCAAGCAGTACAGCGGGTTAGATGTGATGGATCCCAAGGACATAGGACAGTTTGTTTCAAAGTTTGTCCTCGGATTGAGACCAGAAATATGCCTAATGATCCAACAGCATCTGATCTGTTGGCAGAACAAACCTTTAG
The DNA here is from genome assembly GCF_964263255.1 of Lissotriton vulgaris. Classification (NCBI taxonomy): domain Eukaryota; kingdom Metazoa; phylum Chordata; class Amphibia; order Caudata; family Salamandridae; genus Lissotriton; species Lissotriton vulgaris. The sequence continues at coordinate 281,074,542 of NC_141695.1, read as the reverse complement.
ATGAAATTCTGAGGTATGCAAGGTACTGTAGTGACGAGATAGACTCTAAGGCAAAGAAGCTTAAAGAAAAGTTAATGCTAGTGCAAATGCAAGCTGCTGGAAAGGATAAACCGCGGCAGCAGGGAACAGGAACGCAGGCGAAGAAACAGAATAATCAGAGCAGAGATGAGGAAGAAAGACCGAGACCGAGAATGGATATCGCGACACTGAAAAAGACGACGAGATGCCATCAGTGTAATGAGGTGGGACACTGGCGACGCGAGTGTCCTTACAATGTTGAGTCAGGGGAATTAGAGCAGGAGGAGGAAGAGGTTCAGAACAACGTGGTTAAGGGAGCCACAGTCCCGAAGGGCAAGTTTGTCAAAGGGGGGATTCAGACTCCTCGAGCCCCGTTTCCTCAACCACCTCGCATCTCAAACGGAGGGAAAACCTACAGACAGATGCCATTGTTTGTAGGAGGAGAGGAATGCTACTACGTTGATCCACTTACAGGGCAGCGGGCGAATAGGGAGGAAGATTGTACTCTAGGAGCCGCTTTGGAAGTAGATCAGAGAGGACCATACGTAGAGGCTGAAATAGCGGGATGTCCTACAACCTTTTTGGTGGATACGGGGGCCACTCGATCCACGTTGAGATCTGCGGTAGTCCCAGGTCTGCCAATATCAAGAGAAATGGTTCAGGTGGTAGGAGTCGCGAACAAAAGGATGACGAATCCCTTGACCGAACCAGTGTCGGTAAGGATAGGGAATTACAGTGACGAACATCAGTTTGTGATCTGCGATTCTAGTCCTGTGTGCTTACTAGGGAGAGATTTGCTGTGTAAACTGAACTGCACGATACATTGCACACCAGAAGGAGTAGAAGTGCAGACCAATGACGAGGATGCTGATTTTAAAGTCGTAAACTCAAAAGAGTGTGTGGAACTATATCCTACCTTAACAGTGGAGGAGCTTCCGCAGGACTTAAGAGAGAAGGTCTCAGCTGAGGTATGGGATTTTACTGGGGAAGAAATAGGATTGATCAAGGGAGTGGAACCGGTAAAAATCTTGGTAAGACCCCATGCTGAGTATCCAAGAACACCACAGTATAAGCTAACGCCAGAGACGATTGCAGGAATAAAGCCTGTGATCGAATCCATGATTAAGCAGGGAATACTGAAGGAGATCGTGGGTAGTCCATGTAACTCCCCGATCATGGGTTTGCAGAAACCTAGTGGAAAATACAGGATAGTGCAGGATCTTCGAAAGATTAATAACATTGTTGTCTCATGTTGTCCAGTGGTACCGAATCCATCAGTGATATTATTTCAGATACCGTTCCAAGCTGAATGGTTTACCGTGATAGATTTGTGCCAGGCTTTCTTTTCGATACCGTTAGACGAAGAGAGCCAGTATCTTTTCGCTTTCAAGCTGGAAGATCGCGTCTTAACATGGTGTCGTATCCCTCAGGGGTATACAGAGAGGCCGTCGATCTTTAACCAGTTATTGAAACGAAATCTTGAGAGTCTAGTACTGCCCAAGAATTCAGTTCTGGTCCAGTATATAGACGACCTCCTGGTTGCGTCAGGAACTGAGGAAGCTTGCAGAGAAGACACCATCACCTTGTTAAATCACTTGGCCGAAAACGGACACAAGGTGTCTCCAAGTAAATTGCAATATTGTAAGACTGAGGTGCAATACTTGGGCCATAGGATTGAAAAGGGAAAGCGGAAGGTGTCTCCAGACAGAATAGAGGCGATTATGAAAATGAACGCGCCTACGACACAAAGAGAAGTCAGGATGTTTCTAGGCATGGTCGGTTATTGTCGACAGTGGATAGCAAACTTTTCACTGAAGGCTAAACCGTTATTACAACTGACGCACAAAGGAGTAAGTGATCCGGTACCATGGGACAAAGATTGTTTGATGGCATTTTTGCAGCTGAGGGAGGACTTGTGTCGCGCCCCGGCGTTGGGAATGCCAGATTACACCAAACCTTTTTTGCTTTACTGCTGCGAGAGAGAGGGATGCGCTTTAGCGGTTTTAGCTCAGATCCACGGAGATGCGCGCAGGCCAGTGGCGTATTTTTCGGCTACATTAGATCCAGTAGCCGCAGCGTTGCCCGGATGTCTCAAATCCGTAGCTGCAACAGGTGTCAGCATTGAGAGATCGGAGAGTGTAGTAATGGGACACCAGTTAGTGGTGTATGTGCCGCATTCTGTGGAATTGTTAATGACCAGGACAAAGACTCAGCATCTGACGAATAGCAGGCTCACACGCTACGAGCAAGTCATACTGGCTGCCGAGAATGTGACCCTAAAGAGATGCTCCGTCTTGAATCCTGCAACTTTGATGCCACTTCCGAATGAAGTGGACGATGAAAATTGTACAGATCATGACTGCCTCGATGTGACTGAACTATGTACCAAACCAAGACCTGATATCGTAGATGAGCCATTGACAGACCCAGACGAAATTTTCTTCGTTGATGGTTCATGCGTAAGAAACGATGTCGGTCAGCTGAGAGCAGCTTATGCAGTATGCACGATTACCAGAGTTATAGAAGCCGCTTGCCTGGAAGGAGTACACTCCGCACAGGTAGCTGAAATTGTGGCTTTGACTCGTGCTTGCTTAGCAGGCGACAAACTTCGAGTCACCATATACACCGATAGCCAGTATGGTTTCGGGGTAGTTCATGATTACGGGCAGTTATGGTCTCAAAGAGGTTACATGACCTCCTCGGGTTCTCCCATTAGGAATGGAGAATTCGTGAGACTTCTGTTAGAGGCTTTGCAAAAACCTATGGCCATAGCTGTGGTCAAATGTGTTGCGCATACCAAAAATGTTGATTTTGTATCACTAGGAAACAGATACGCAGATGAAGTAGCGCGTTACTGCGCAGAGCAGGGATATTCTCACACTGATGTAAAAGTGGGGGGAATCCAGGAAAGAACTGAATTGACCATGTTACTAGATACTGTAGATACATGGGATGAATTGAGAGCTGTACAAGAAAATGCACCAGATGATGAGAAAAGGAGCTGGGAAACAGCAGGTTGCGGGAAAAGTGAGATGAATTTTTGGGTTTCTGCCGACGGAAGGGCAGTATTACCAAATGAACTTGTTAGTCCAATGGCAAGGAAATTGCATGGATCAGCACACATAGGAAGAGATGCTATGGTGAGAGTATTCAGACAGACGTGGTTCAATCCTAAGTTTAGAGTAGCGGCAGAAGCAGTGTGTCAGCGATGTGCGATCTGTCAGCAACTAAATGTGGGAAAGAGAACACCAGTTACATTGAGTCACATTGGGAGGTCTGGGGGGCCTTTCAATAGGATGCAGATTGACTTTATAGAAATGCCTCCATGCAACAGACTCAGATACGTTTTAGTGATTGTCTGCATATTTTCTAGATGGGTTGAGGCTTACCCTACACGTAGGTGCGATACACTTACAGTAGCAAAATTGTTACTTAGAGAGTTGATACCGAGGTTTGGGGTGCCATCCTCTTTGGAATCGGACAGAGGAACTCATTTTAATAGCGAAGTGGTGAAGATGCTGTGTTCAGCTTTGAATATCGATCAGAAGTTACACTGCAGCTATCGACCAGAAGCTTCAGGGATTGTAGAACAAATTAACAGTACTATCAAGTCCAGACTGGCTAAAGTTTGTTCATCGACATCCCTGAGTTGGCCAGACGCACTTCCAGTAGTTCTTATGAGCATACGTAGCACACCTGATAGAAGAACAGGCCTCTCTCCACACGAAGTGCTAATGGGGAGAGCTATGAGATTGCCATCGGTTCCGACTGCAGCGCTAGTGAACATCACAGACGATTTGATCTTGGACTACTGCAAGGGACTATCTGATGCCGTTAATTCTGTGTCCCTCCAGGTCCAGGCTGCAGAGGTTCCATCAGTACAAGACTTGTGCCATGACCTGAGTCCAGGAGACTGGGTCCTGGTGAAGAAGCACGTCAGGAAGAACTGCTTAGACGTGCGTTGGCGAGGACCATTTCAAGTCATACTTGTAACTAACACTGCGGTGAAGTGTGGAGGTCTGCCAAACTGGATACATGCCTCACACACCCGAAGAGTGCCAACACCTCCAGAAGAAACAGCTCCTCTCTCGGATGAAAATCCGGCGGGAAGCGGAGAAGCCATAGAGGGGGAAAGCCAAGCTGTGGAGGTGATCGAAGAAACTGAAACTGTGTTGGAACAGGAAGACGAAGGTCAGGACACTAGTGGGACCGAAGTCGCCTCAGGAGAAGAAAGTAATTGGGAGTCCGACACAGATATCGAGCAGACTGAGAGTGACCAAGAGACAGGTCCTAGAACAAGGAGTGGAAAGACAAAGAGTGAAGAAGCTAGTTGGCCGGAGAGAAGGAAAAGGCCAAGTTCGGAAGGAAAGAAAGAAAGAACTCTTGCCCCGATCGCTGAAGAATCGGATCAGGAGGAAGACACGACAGACTCAGGAACGGAGAGTCCACGAAGATCGAGAAGGGTACGTGTGCCCTGCAGGAGGTACGCCACCCCAGAGTGGACTTATCTAGCAGATGTATTTGGGACAGAAATCTGGTAGAGTGAAGAGCGTGAAAGTAATCGATCTCGATCCATTTGTGGCAGTGGAGATATGGATGTTGGCGCCTGGACTCGAGACTGAGGGGTTACTGACTTTCACACTTCCCATACCCCCACGTTTGAGTAAAATTCAAGATCTAGTGCTAAAAAGATTACAATTTCCAACATTTGGTCAGCAAATGTCAGAAGAAGAAGAAAAAGTTATTCGCTTTGAACTGTTAATAATTGTTGTGAAAGCTGCAGGTCCGAAAATAATTGTTGATGCATAAAAGACTTTTGTACGTATGTTATAAAGAAGAAGATAACCTAGCACCGAGTGGAAAGAAGAATAAAATTAGGGATTACATTTAGAGGACGGAGAAGGGCTAGGGTTGTCTGCTGCTAAAAAGAGAAAAGACATTTTTGTGAAAAGGAGACTTTTTATTGATAAAAAGCACTTTAAAGACCGAGAAAGCAACCAAGCAACCAAGGACTGGAAAGAGAAACCATTTCCTAGAGAACGAGGTACGCTGTTGGATGACATGGAGAACGGCAACCCAAACAGAAAAGCTAGATGTATAGTAGGTACACTTATAGCAATAGGGATATTTCTCATAATTACAGTAGTGACAATATCTTACATGATAGGACATGAGAACGATAAAGAAATAGCAAATGTAAAAACTGTAACGACTTTGAAACCTGCTCTTGTGGGAAAGAAGGAGGAGAGCTCTGTTATACGTGAAAAGGCGTTATTGGCAGATGAAGCTCGTAGATTACATGTAGACGAGTCACAGGGAAATTTCAGGTCAAATGCATACGCTAAACTGTTATATGAGTATATCGATGCCATGGAGGCCAAAGATTGCTACGTTTGTATGCAATTGCCGGCTTCTGTAGACGAAGGCATTAGATATCATCATCTCCCATTAACTTATGGGATAACATGTAGTTTACTGCTTAGTATATTTTATGGTAGAGAAGGATTTGAGTACTACTTTTCAAATTATGATTCGGTACTGCCTGAAGTTCCGAATTATAAGCAAATGAATAAGTGGGACTATTACAAAAAGGAGGATAGACTGGCTAAATTCTTTCTTCCTTGGGATACACTAGATACATCATATGCACGTAGAAATAATCTGACTTGCAAAGTGTCAGAGGTAGAGAAGAGGTTTATAGCACAAGTAGATGACCGATGCAGACGGCAGAAGATTCTAAAAATGTCAGGACAATGGAAAACAGATTGGACAGAAGAAGAGAAGGCACATAAAAAGAAAGGTAGGAATGGTCCAATAGCATTGGATAGAACGCAGAAAGGAAAGTTATGTTTAGCTCGAAGCAAAACGTATTATGAGAGTGAATTTGTAGGTGAAGTTAGTTGCGAGCATTCTTTTAAATTAGAGTCCTACACGAAAGATTTTATGAAAGGGATGCAAGCTATTCCGAATGTGTATTTTGTATGTGGGAGAAATGCCTATGTAAAACTACCTGATAATTGGTATGGTTCGTGTTACTTGGCAATTGTCTTCCCCAAAATATATCATGCAAAGGATTTGGCGATAATAGAAGGAAAGGCTTCGACGAGAACGAAAAGGGAGGTAGGAGATGCAGAAGTAGTAGGAGATGTATTTGGAGCGATGTTTCCATTGTTAGGTTTGATTCTTAACGATGTTAAGATTAGAAGGTTAGCGACAGTCGTAGATAGATTGTCTGCCAGTACTGCAAGATCATTAATGTTAGTAGAAGGTGAGATGCAGTCGATCAGAGCAATGGTTTTACAGAATAGACTTGCTTTAGATGTGATATTAGCAAAGGAAGGCGGAGTTTGTAAAGCTTTGAAAGTTCAGGAATGTTGTACTTATATTCCTGATAATTCAAAACCACTTGAGAAAGTTATACGGAACATTACACAGATTCATCAAGAAATCGAAGATTTATCAAAAATAAACGTTTGGGAAAAAGTAGGAAATGGAGTGGGAAAGGTTGGAAGTTGGTTTGCAAATCTTGGCAAAAGTATAGTTTGGTATATTTTAAAGCCTGTATTAATAGTATTAATTTGCATAATTACATTATTAGGATTGGTAAAATTGTATAAATGGTATAGGTCGAACCAGTTACAAAGATCGATGAGAGACCAGGAAAGGAGACTAGCTGTTCTACAGGATCAACAGTATAAAAGTCTGAGAACACTCGAATCGATAAAAAGAGGAACTGATGTAACTAGTTCTGTATAAAGGATGTATTCAAATTGCTTTTAGTGATGACTCCTAAAAGTCATCAAAGGGGGGAACTGAGAGAGCGCAATTTGAATATAAAGTATATCATAGCCATATCTAGACGTATATGTTATAAACGTAGGAATGAAACGCATATCGTAATGTAAAGTTGACAACTATAGCATAAAGGCCAACTAACGTGATAATATGGTATAGGAAATGTAAATGTATTCACATGTTAAATATGCATTAGATTTAGAAGGCCCGTATACATGATGGGTAAACATAGGAATGTGTAGAAGTGTTTACGAAATGTAGAACGTGCACAGTAGAATTCGTGTACGTGTGTAACTTTAAATGGAGAAACGTGGAGAAATAACGTGGATAAATGTATAGAGAACTTACATGACGATATAACCAAGGAGAATGCATAAGTTATACTCTACGCAGTCGTATTCTATGTATTATATATTCGATGTAAAATGTATTCAAGTTAACTAAGACTTTTTACTAAAGTACGAGTATATAAATGTATGCCAAAGGTTATACTGTGTAGAGGGTTTCTGTAGGAATGCTGGAAGAGTTTAGGTCATTTGTGATCGTAACCTAACTGACCAAGAGTTCGCAGGAGCATAGTCAAATGTATGTAATTTAGAGGGCTTGTAAAAGTCGTAAATAGCTTGATGTGGACGTGAGAGCCAAGAAGTCTAGCACTTGTTAGATTTAAGGTGACAATGCCGGACGGAGCTTATTGCTCGAACGTGAGGAGAGACACTTTTGAGGTGAACTATGTTTTGACAAGACCATTCACAGGATCTAGAAGGTGAAAGAGTTGCAGGTATAAGTTAAAGCCTTGTCTAAGTTCATATGACATCTGATCTGAAAGAGTCAGTAAAAGTCGCCAACGAGATGATGAAGATGACATCTAAGGAGAAGGGTCAACTTAACGAACGACGCAAAGAATGGACCAATGGAAGAAGCAGGAAGTTGACATCATCGGGGAAAGTCCGTGGTGGGCGTCAAGGGGCGTTCCACCCACACTGTGATTGTGTATTTTAGGGACAGCACCCCGGGGAGGAGGGCAGAGCAATTAGCATTAGGCTAAGGCGAGAGCAAAGGCAAGGGTAGATGCCTTGAGCAGATGCGCTGAGAGATCAGAGCGCAAGGGAGCAGTAGGCCGAGGACCCTTAGAGAGAGAGCGGATGGGTAGGCAGATAGGGTACTGCTTCTGAAACTTAAGATTCCTTTAGAGGCTAAGAGAGTTTGAACTTCTTTGGAAGTCAAACTGCTGACACCTTTTTAGGGAAGAAACTTGCGAAGTAGGGATGTCACATAGCATAGAGTAGGGACAGTTTTAACTTGATTATTTTATCTTACTGCAGATGACGCAGAAGGAACCACTTCACATCGAAGCTTAAGCGGCTGATATTGTAACTGATTTTGTATTTTGTATACTTTGAGATTTTATCCTGAGTGGATTGTATTGCATTCAAAATTACTTCATATAAAACACTTAAACGTTATCAGTTGTAAGTGGTTTTTCAGAGTGGCGTCAGTTAATGGGGTTTGCCTAACCTACGCGGGGGTTGTCTTTTACTCAATGACAGATACAACTCGGTCCGAAATTGACGAATGAGATAAATTATTAAATTGATCATAATCATAAATTGATATCAAAATCTCATTCCCCGCAATAGCGCCCTCCCCCTCTTCTTGGTCACACGGGATTCACGGGCCAACAGCGGACACGCGCGCTCATTTTATTGCACGTGTTGGTTTTGTTGCTTGATCAGCCAAGCGTGACTTTCACGCAGGTAACAGACCGGCTTTCTCCCGCGCACTTCCCCTGTGCGTTTCTTCGGAAGCGAGTCCCGGCGTTTTACGGGGCTGTCCATTCCCTATGGATAGTATGACTTGAAGTTTCCCGATTCATTTACCAAGTTTGGGGGCTGGGGTGGGCTACGAGATGCCACGGGTGCACAACTTCCTCACCCTCTACCACTGGTAGTCCCTTGTGGGGGACCTGGCCGGATCGAATGGAATCTGGCGGACCTTACCAATTTTTAATCAGCTCGCAGCAGGCAGTCAGTAGCTCACTGGTTTGGGTTATATTTTAGGTTCCTCGAAAATAAGGACACGCATGCCGACTTCGAGGCAGGGACAGTGTTCGAGGTTAGGCCTGGTTTGGGGTTAGAAGGCTTCATCAACTTTCACTTTTGCCTCCTGGTAAGCGGAGAGTTATCAATTTCAAGAGGCTCCTACTGATCTCTCCAAGGCGGGGGGAACTGTAATTTCATTTTAATTTGTGTGGTATCACATGGTATCACCTTTGTTGGTAACTGTTGTCGATTTTATGAACCTTAACATACCTAGATGCTTAACCTGCAGACATCCTCAGCTGTTGGTCAGTTTGTTATTACAATAATTCAAATTTTTCTGATATGTGCTTGGCTAACATTTGTGTACTTGCAGGAGGTGTTTGCCATACCATTGGTGCTCCGGAGGATTGGGCAAATTAAACGCCGGAACGGGGACGGAGGCCAACGGCGCGCAAACAGAAGGTGCCAAGGCTCTGAAGCACACGGCCCGGCAAACATTTTAAATTTGTTTTTTTATTTTTCAGGACGAAGAGACAATAACTTTGGGTCAAAGGCGCAAGCGGCATTACAGATAAGAGCACGAGCATAGAGGATTTAAGAGCAGGTATGGGTCTGGGGACAGCAGGCAAGGGGGGAGCAAGGGAGTTCGTTGGCCCATATTAGGCGTCTAAAGACTGAAAGAGGAACTGCTATGTGGAGCATAACACACGCCATGGTTTTCCGCTAATGTGTATGTTTTCTCATCCTAGCTCCCCTTCTTCCTCGTTCGCAGAGGATTACTCGCACCATTCTGTGCGCACGTCACACACTACGTTCACTTACGCCTCCATACGATAAGTAAGTATATGGGAAGGTGGGGTCAAGCAACCTCTGCAAGAACTGGGAACTGAGAGGCCGGCTGTAGGTTTCTACACAGTGTATCCTGTTGCTGATCCATGTATTTTCTTCCCAGATTGGCGTTCCGTGTGACAGCAGAAGTCAGCATGGACAGCCAGTGCTCCCCCTCACTTTTACCGGAGACATCCCAAGTGGAGGACTCGTTGCCGGGTACCTCCTAAGACGCACAATGGGTGGATTTTATCAAGATGGCCAAGGTTAAGGGCCTAGCGTGGGTGACCAGCATTATGAATGACCCCGAGCCAGAAGACTCTGGGATTGTTGGCGATTCGCCCCCTTCAGAACTACAGCCCAGTGCTGACCCAAGTGGGTTCGCAAGCCCACGATCAGGGATTTCCCTCAAGATCCTCTACCGCCACCTAGAAGCAGAACTGTGATGACACCCAAGGAGGTCACAACGCAGGTGGCGGTTCCCTCGCCCCCGGTGCCGGTTAGCCCGAGAGACAGCCATGCTGCCCAATGTAATTACGCTACTAGGTATGATTTGGCTAAAATGATGGACACTATGAATACTTTCATGTTACGATTTCAAGCAGGGTCATTGGGGTCAAGCCCGGCACAATTGGGCAGCGGTGTAAGTGAGAAAGATAGGGCCGCACTAACAGCGGCAAGTGTTTGGTCCACAGGTCAGCCATTGGGACAGTTGGGGGCCACGGCGGCGGTGGGTATTCCGGTAAATATCAGTTCTGTTGGGCCTTGTTCGGCGCCTACACTTGTCTCTCTCCCACCTCCAACGTCCAGCCCGGTCCCGCCCGCAGCGAGCAGTAGTGCAGGGGTCCCTCCTGCAGTGATCACTTCACCCACACCCACTCCCCTCTTGGTACACAACGTTACAACCGCCCGCTGCTGCGTGGGCGATGCTCTTTGGCTTGGCAGGTGCCGCAGGCAGCCAAAGAAGGGATTTGGAGGCGGGATTTCATAGACATTTTCACCCTGCTCATGTTGGGACAGGAGGGCTTGGACGCCAGGAGGATAGGAGCTAAGGAGGATGACAAAAAGGTTAAATACCAGTCCTGGCCAGAAAAGAACATTGCCAACTGACTGGAGGCCTTTTCTATTCTAACTTGTCACCATAGAGAAATTCCCAGAGCAGGGCCCGGGGTTAGTTCAGTATTCTAGGACCATTCACAATGATGTCATGAAATGGTGAGGAATTGGATGGATGAACTACGATAGGGAATTTAGGAAGAAGATGTCTCAGTGCCCGGAAATGAGCTGGGATCAAAAAGAAGTGCAGCTCTGGATGGAACATATGGGTGCACGGGCACAACAGATTACTGGCTCCCAAGTTTTGCTTCGCATATGCACTACAAGCACTGAAACCACCCTGGCAGCCCTGTCATCACAGGCTCTCACCTGAGAGGCTACTAGATGGTTTCGAGTGCTGATGCACTGAGGGAGTAAGTCATTCCTTCTCTCTTGACTCCTCATGTAAGCCGCCCATGACCAAGAAGCACATTTTCCCCTCACTTAGTAGGGAAACTGGGTTTCTTATTATTGCACGGTCCCTAGTCAAGAACAACATCGCGTTTAGAGATTTTATCTCGGATAGGAAACCTTCATGGGCCTTCGTCACTAAAACCTGGGCCTCTGAGTTCACAGGGCCCGAGCTTGTCAATGCCATCCCTGAGGGATATGGCCTGTCAAGAATGGATAGAGTGGGTCGCAGGGGGGGTCTTGGCATGCTATATAAAAGCTCAATAAGGTACCGGACCGAGCCCCTCCCCTCCCCGCTGGATTCCTTCCAGGCCATGCACTTCACCCTTAACTTCCCCCCCCCACGGTGTCCTTTGCAGGCATCTTGATCTATAGGCCTCCTGGGCCCAGGTCCGCCTTTAGCCAGGACCTTCTGAAAATTCTGGAACCATACATCGACAGGCCTAATATGACCATTCTTGGCGATTTCAATTTCCATGTTGAAAACCTGAATTCGGGCGACACCGTACTTCTGTTAGACTCCTTGGCGTCCTGTGGCTTTTCACAAGGAGTTGGTAGTTCCACTCACTCAGCCGGTCATACCCTGGACGGTGTATTTACCAATGACCCTAGGCTGGAAATAGGCTCCCCCCTCCCTTTATCCTGGTCAGATCACTTGGCCGTCCCACTTGAATTCATCCCTCGACACCTCTTTAAGCCCACATTGGACCCTAACAAGTGGTAACTGAAAAGGAACTACAGGGGTCTGAATAATGAGTCAATTTGCCCCTTTGATGGCTAGCCCTAGGCCCCCCCGACAATGGATCCCGACATTGCTGCGCTTGATCTTGCCAATACCATTTCGAATGCCGTGGACACCTTGGCCCCGGCCAGGTGGCATTATTCTGCCAGGAAACGTCCCTCTGCCCCCTGGTACTCAGACTCCCTTCGACTGCTAAGGCAGGATTACAGGAAACAAGAGAGACTCTGGAGGTCCCATCTGGATCCGAAGGAAAAGGCTGAAAAGAAAGCACATTTCGCTAAACGACTGCCTCCCTTAGCTCTCCCAGGGAACTATTTAATATCGTAGATTCCCTGTCTCTCTCTGTCAGTCACCCGACCCCATTGTAGCAACCCAGGAATTGTCTGAGCAGATCTCCACCTTTTTTTTCTCCAAGATTATGGATATTCTCACTGCCTTGGAAGCCCACAACCTAGACCTAGAAGCCTTACCACCGTCGGATGTACCTTTTTTGCAAGGCCAGACAAATGAACCTTGCAGCAACTTTTCTAACTTTCCCCCACTCACTCTTGATCATCTGAATCGGGTTCTGGATAAGCTTAATTCCGGATCCCCTCTGGATCCTTGTCCATTAAAGATTCTTAAGGAGTGTAGGGAGGTCTTGCTACCACCTCTTCTGGAGGGGATTAACCTGGCAATCTCCAAAGGCATCTTCCCTGCTTCATAGAAGATGGCGATTGTCAAGCCCCTCTTGAAGAAGGCTACTCTAGACCCCGTGACCTTGAAAAACTTTTGCCCCATATCCCTGCTTCCTGCCCCCGCTAAGATGCTCGAGGCCCACCTCAATTACGATCTGAGCACCTTCCTGGATAACTCCAGCCTGCTTGACTCTTCTCAGCACGGCTTTCGGAGGGCGCATAGCACTGAGTCCGCCCTTTCAGTGGTGATCAACAACATCCGCGCTAAGGTCAACAGTGGCCAGATTACCCTTCTCGTCCTGCTCGACTTTACTGCTGCATTTGACACCCTGTCCCCCTCCATTCTGGCATCTCGCCTTAGTGAGATGGGAGTGGACGGTCCTGCATTGAGCCTCCTGACATCTTTTCTCAAGCAGCGCAAACAAAGGGTCAAGCTGGGTGACTTCCTCTCCCCCGTAAAGCCTGTGCAGTGTGGGGTCCCTCAGGGCTCGTCCTTGAGCCCCACACTCTTTAACATTTATGTGGCCCCACTTGCCAGGCTAGTAAGATCGTTCGGGCTTGAAGTACTGTCGCACGCCGACGACACCCAGACCATGGTATCCCTTTCTCAATCAGTGGAAATCACGGCCCTTAATTTCAGGAATTGCATGGAAGCAGTGGCACGCTGGATGATTAAGAAATTCCTGAAATTAAATGGGGAAAAAAACGAAGTTCTTATATTCGGAGGCAAACAGGAGGTCTGGTCAATGGACTGGTGACCCTCTGCTTTTGGAACCTGCCCCACGCCTTCTCAAGCCGCCCGCAACCTGGAGGTGATCTTTGACACCTCCTTTTTTTAGACAAACAAATCAGCAGGACGGTGTCTACCTGTTGTGGTGTGTTAAGAATTCTGAGAAAGATCACGCACTACCTTTCCCCTGAAGCCCGGAAACAGGTCACGGTTGCTCTCATCTCCTCAAGGCTGGATTACTGCAACGCACTATATCTGGGCATAAATAAAAGACTAGTCCAGCGTCTACAAATAGTGCAGAATGTGGCAGCAAGGTTTGTTGTGGATGCCCCTAGATGGTCATCAGGCTCCTCAATTAGAAAAGACCTGCATTGGCTTCCTGTGCAGGCCAGGATAAACTTTAAGGTCTTATGCTTCACCCATCGTGCTCTGTATGGGTCTGGAGCCGAAGATATTAGGTCCCTTGTGTCCTTCTATGCTCCGGGCAGGGTTCTTGGCTCTGCCAATAAAAACCTTCTGTCTGTTCCCCGAATTTCCACGGACAGATGGGGAGGGAGGGCTTTTTTCTCCCTTGCCCCCAGACTATGGAACATGCTTCCTGCTGAGCTCAAGGGCCAAGCATCCCTTGCGCTCTTCCGCAAAGCCTTAAAGACCTAGCTCTACACAGAAGCCTATCTGTAGTCGGAATAAGTTTTTACATCTCAAACAGCTGTACCATCCTGGATATGCCTTGGTGCCCTTGGGCTAAGTTGCGCTATATAAATTATCACTCACTCACTCAAGTTAATTCTCAAGGGGGGCAGGCTTCTCACAGGGGGTCCTTTCTTCCTGGTGCAAGGGGCAAACATGAATTTCACGGGGCTCGCAGAGGGGGGGACAGAGAGGGGGTTTCAGGAGGTCCCCCCCAGGGACATGTCGCCTGTTTAACGACGGGTCCTGCTCCTGGGGTAAGACGTGCAAGTTCCAGCACGCATGTCACACGTGTGGGGGGCCTCACCCATCGGCTTCCTGTCTATCCAAGAAGGGCTCACAGCCAGCTGGCAAAGGTGGGCAACAAAGTTGAACCTGACAGTACACAGTTTACTCGAGTTCCCCCACCACCACAGCCATCTCCCGCCCCTGCTCAACATCTGGTCTTTGAAAGCTTCCCAGTCCAATCCGAGTTTTTGTCCTCTGTAGTACTTTCTCCTTCTCCCGGGCAATCTTCCATAGGCTGTTCCCCGGTAAGCCTGGACAACATTATGCCTCTTCTTAGACGATATCCCAATGTGACAGACAGCCGTTTGCTGCTGTTTGGGTTTCATGAAGGCTTTAGGATCCCCTACGTTGGTGCCCTGGGCTGCAGAGAAGCCGACAACCTCAGATCAGCGAGAGATCAACCAGAAGTAGTTCGGGCAAAGGTAGAGAAGGAGAGGTCTTTGGTCTGGGTAGCGGGACCATTCTTGCATCCCCCGTTAGAAAACTTTGTGGTATCACCCCTGGGGGTGGTGCCTAAGAAAGAACCAGGTGCTTTCAGATTATTTCATCATCTCTAGTACCCAGAAAGGGCTTCTGTTAACTATGGATTGGAGGAGGGCACATGCTCTGTGTCTTATTGTACTCTGGACGTGGCATTAGACCTAGTCAGGAGGCCAGGCAAAGGGGCCTGGTTAGCTAAGGCAGACATAGAGTCTGCTTTCCGCTTGCTACCAGTCCACCTGAGCAGCCATCACCTGCTGGGTTTCAAGCTAGACAGCAAGTACTAGACGTGTTAGTTTTACACCTGGGGCGGAACGACCTGCCGGCACTGGGTAAAAGGACACTGCTGCAGAACATGAAGGCAACTCTGTGCAAAATAAGCAACATGTTAGGGACATACGAACTGTGGTGGTCAGAGATCACGCCACGGCTAGTGTGGCATGGGGCACGATCAGGTCAAGCATTGGAGGCTGTGCGCAGTAGAGTCAGCTGCGCAATGCGTAAATTCACAGAACAAATGGGATTTGGATTCATAAGACACAGGCAGCTGCACGCCAAATCCACAGGATATTTTGAGGATGAAGAGGGACATCTTTCCAGAGTGGGCATGGATTTTTTCCTCCTAGACCTAGAAGAAGCACTGGTTTTAGCAGGTTGTAAGTAAGAGTGCTGGCTTAGGTGGGGGCCCTCGTTGCGACAGTCGCCACACCCAGGGCTGTGGCGGAGTTACAGGACGATCCAGAGACGGACAGGTACTCAGGAGTACCCTCTTCAGGAGCACAAAATGTGCTCAGGCCTAATATCCCCAGGAGATCTGTGCGGTGGAACCTGGGGTGCGACGGCGCCCCGTTTATGCTACAGGCGGTTGGAAACCTGTACAACCGGGGGTTGCTTGAAACTCCGCCCCTCCTAGGGGGGGGGGGTGTGAGCAAGAGGGTGGAACAATGGTTCACCGGATGTGGGAGGGGCTAACCTCTCACTACAACTGCTGAGCACCGTTTGGCCAAGGCCACGATGCAAGTTGGCCCAACAGGTGGTAAGCTGCGAGGGGCGGCTTGCCTTTGGATCGTCTGTAAGATAACCCACCATGTTGGCATAGTTGGTATGCTAATAAACCTGCAGCAAAATTTTCCCATCAACAGTTGTCTGGTCTATTTATTTATGTGATATGTATATTACTGCTGGAGGGCAGGTGATTGGGGCCGATATTGGCACTATGCGGGCTGACCGACTCATCCCCGCAGGGGACCCTCATAAGAGGGCGGCCCCCGTGGTGCCACAAGATGGCACACTGGACAGCCTAGTGTCTAGGGTCCCTTCAGGGAAGGCACGTCATTTCGGGCCGGGGTGGGGGGGCAGGGCGGAAGTATATATGGCTCCCCCTCCCACCTGGTGGCCTCTTTGGCCTTTCACCCTGACGCTGTTTCCCTCCCTACTGCTTACCCGGCGTTCTCAGGGTGGTGGGGGGGAGGTCTTACCCTAATGGCTTTTATTTGTGTTGCAGGCAGAGTTACAGGATGATCCAAAGGCGGGCAGGTACTCAGGAGTACCCTCTTCAGGAGCACAAAAGGTGCTGAGGCCTAATATCCCCAGGAGATCTGTGCGGTGGACCCTGGGGTGCGACGGCGCCCCGTTTATCCTACGGGTAGTTGAAAACCTGTACAACTAGGGGTCGCTTGAACACTCCGCCCCTTGTAGGGGGGGTGTGAGCAAGAGGGTGGACCAATGGTTCACCGGATGTGGGAGGGGCTATCCTCTCAGCACAACCGCTAAGCACCGTTTGGCCGAGGCCACATTGCAAGTTGGCCCATCAGGTGGTAAGCTGTGAGGGGCAGCTTGCCTTTGGATCATCTGTAAGATAACCCCCCATGTTGGCATAGTTGGTATGCTAATAAACCTGCAGCAACATTTTCCCATCAACAGTTGTCTGGTCTATTTATTTATGTGATATGTATATTACTGCTGGAGGGTTGGTAAGTGGGGCCGATATTGGCACTAAATACAGTAGCCCTTTCCACCAAAATAGACTACAAATGTCACTTGAGAACCCTTAATGAGCACCAGGACGCTGCCAGCACCTTCAATCAACCTTCACTTTCCTTAAAGTTCTTTCCCCTTTATCCTTTAGTAAGTCCACTGATTTTTAAATCCAACCTATGCAATGCTTAATTTGTGTAAATTCACTGGATGGCTGCCTGCCCAGAGGAAGTTGTAAAAGTCACATACTTCACTGTTTGTCGCTTCGCTCTGCCCCCTGTGTCACCCCGCCCTCCCCAAGATGAAAGGAAGCGTACATTTGTTTAGAGCGTTTAAATTCTTAACCAATTGGCCTGCGTCCCGGAATGTGAAAGGAGCTCGATAAGATCTGCTTGTAGGCCAACTCCCCAATCCACTTAGAAGGGCTCTCAAAGGCTTAATGGCCAGGTCTGGTGAGATGCCACCCTAATTACAGCAGATAAAGTGCAAGGGCAGCAGATGCCATCTTTAGTAGCCTGATGACTGCATACCTTGTTTTATTTTTTTGCATGTAATAAATGTGCACATGAATGCAAGCAGCCGCTTTCTCTGAATATTCTGATTAACAGCACTCTCGCGCCTCTGAGAGGTGGATGTGCATATACATGATACACAAGATATCTACAAAGGCATTTTGGAGCACATACAATAGGACTCCAGTAATTCTCTTTTACATACTATCACATGCTTCTGTGAATTGGCTTCTATCATCTAAAATGGGAACCTTCAGGGAATATTTGTATAGAATATCCTAGAATAGAAAGGACCGTGTCTAATAGGAGCTGCGACTAATAGGTTATCTATCACCCTCACTCTATCTATCTATCTATCGATCTATCGATCTATCAATCTATCGCTCTCACTCTATCTATCGCCCTCACTCTATCACCCTCACTCTATCTATCTATGTATCTATCTATCGCCCTCACTCTATCTATCTATCTATCTATCTATCTATCTATCTATCTATCTATCTATCTATCTATCTATCTATCTATCTATCTAAATATCTATCTATCTATCTATCTATCTATCGCCCTCACTCTATCGCCCTCACTCTATCTGTCTATCTATCGCCCTCACTCTGTCTATCTATCGCACTCACTCTATCTATCGCCTTCCCTCTATCTATCTATCTATCTATCTATCTATCTATCTATCTATCTATCTATCTATCTATCTATCTATCTATCTATCTATCTATCTATCGCCCTCTCTCTATTTATCTGTCTATCTATCTGTCGCCCTCACTCTATTTATCTGTCTACCTATCGCCCTCACTCTATCTATCCATCTATCTATCTATCTATCTATCTATCTATCTATCTATCTATCTATCTATCTATCTATCTATCTATCTATCTATCTATCATTCGCCCTGCCTCTATCTATCTATCGCACTCTATCTATCGCACTCACTCTATCTATCTATTGCATCACCACAGTGTCACTCAGCACCACCACAGCATCACTCAGGGGCACTACAACATGACTATGCAGCATCACTGAACACCACAGCATCACTCTATCTATCTATCTATCTATCTATCAATCTATCGCTCTCACTCTATCGCCCTCACTCTATCTATCGCCCTCACTCTATCTATCTATCTATCTATCTATCTATCTATCTATCTATCTATCTATCTATCTATCTATCTATCTATCTATCTATCTATCTATCTATCTATCTATCTATCTATCTATCTATCTATCTATCTATCTATCTATCTATTGCCCTCACTCTATCTATCGCCCTCACTCTATCTATCTATCGCCCTCACTCTATCTATCTATTGCCCTCACTCTAGCTATCTATTGCCCTCACTCTAGCTATCTATTGCCCTCACTCTATCTATCTATCTATCTATCTATCTATCTATCTATCTATCTATCTATCTATCTATCTATCTATCTATCTATCTATCTATCTAGCGCCCTCACTCTATCTATCTATCTATCTATCTATCTATCTATCTATCTATCTATCTATCTATCTATCTATCTATCTATCTATCTATCTATCTATCTATCTATCTATCTATCTATCTATCTATCTATCTATCTATCTATCTATCTATTTATCTATCTATCTATCTATCTATCTATCTATCTATCTATCGCACTCACTCTATCTATTTATCACCCTCTATCTACATAGCTATCGCCCTCACTCTACCTATCTATCTATCGATCTACCGCCCTCACTCTATCTATCACCCTCATTCTATCTATCTGTCTATCTATCGCCCTCACTCTGTCTATCTATCGCACTCACTCTATCTATCGCCATCACTCTATCTATCTATCTATCTATCTATCTATCTATCTATCTATCTATCTATCTATCTATCTATCTATCTATCTATCTATCTATCTATCTATCTATCTATCTATCTATCTATCTATCTATCTATCTATTTTCTATCGCCCTCACTCTATTTATCTGTCTATCTATCGCCCTCACTCTATCTTTCCATCTATCTATCTATCTATCTATCTATCTATCTATCTATCTATCTATCTATCTATCTATCTATCTATCTATCTATCTATCTATCTATCTATCTATCTATCTATCTATCTATCATTCGCCCTCCCTCTATCTATCTATCGCACTCACTCTATCTATCGCACTCACTCTATCTATCTATCGCATCACCACAGCATCACTCAGCACCACTACAGCATCACTCAGGGGCACCACAACATCACTATGCGCTACCACACCATCACTGAACGCCACAGCATCACTCGTCGTCACCACAACATCACTCAGCGCCACCACAGCATCAATCTGTGCAACCATTCAACAACAACTGGTTCAAATATGTTCTCGCAATGTTTCAAGCTGTATTACAAATGTCACAAAAAGATGTTAATATTTCACTACTGTTCTTGGATTTTCGTCACAATAAAATACACTGAACATAATCTTCACAAAAGTTATTTACAAAAATGTAAGCTATTGCCATTATAAATTACAATAACTTTTATTTAAGTATCATTTATTTTAAAAAAATTAAAAGCCATTGTTATTTGTAATATCAATACATATAAGGCACGTAAATACAACACATATTGCATTACAAATGCTATAGGTGTCACATTTGCGAAAGTTAAAACTATTGGCCTTGTAAATGACAAAGCTATTAATTTCGCTATTTTCAAAACCAACACATAAATAAAAAATGTGTAATTTACAATACCAATAGCTCAAACCTTCCTAATGCGAGACCTATTGCATTGCAAATGCTTGTTTTGCTTCTTCCAGGCGAGTGCTCATGAGAAAGTGCCAGGATGCAATCTGCAAGGAATATGCTCACTTTGAAGAATATTGTTTAAAGTATGACGAGCGAGACCTTGTTAAAATGTGACCCGAGTAAGGCAAAATTTTTGGATTTAAATGTTGAACTGGACTCAGGGATAATCTGCGAGCAGGGCACGCTACCGTTAACCACTTTCAGACGTGCTTACAAGGGGACCGCAGGTCTTTTTTTTAATCAGTAACTCGTTCGTCTTTTCTCAAATCCCTATTTATCAGACAGTAAACGCTGCTTGCAAAGAGTGCCGTATTTCATGATTGTTTTCATATTGCAGTATTGGACATAAGGATATAAATTCCATTAAGAAAACACTGTGAAACTCCTAAGATGCATTATTCCATTTTAAACAACGCCGTGAACCAGACCTTGCGAAGGGTGCCTATGTTGCATGCAGGATTGTATTATGTGCAACAAGGGGACCATTCCTGCGCAAAAACAATCCTGTGAGGCAAATTTCTCGATTTAAGTGTGCAGTAGAATGCAGCACACATAGAAAGAGGAAGTAAAAAGGAGAAATACAAATATATCTTCTCGTTGCGCCTCTCTAATGGGAAGGCATATCTTTTTGGCACATCTCCAGGTTTACCAGTTTTGATAGTTCTAGAATGTGTCAAAGACCATGGGAGTTGTGCGGGAACACACACACAATGCCCATGGAATGCTTCCCTAACCCGGAGTAAGGAATCATAGCAATTTGTGCTACATTTCTTTACTCTACATTTACGTAGCCACTCAGGACTTGCTGTCTCTGTGGGCTTACTTACAGAGCTATTTCCTCTTCGAGATTGTCCATCTTCTGTTTCATATGTGTGATTTTCCTTTGGTTTCTAGCCATAATGCAGTTGAGGTGGTTTTGTGGATTGTCCTACAGTCATTGTGCCCTTAGGCTCATCTGCCTCTCAGCCCGGCCATCACCCCAGGTTAGTGCAGGCTTCTGCCTTAACTTGACTGTGATGAGGAAGGGAGACGAGGTGGTAATTTCCGCATTACTTATCAATAGTCTCCTTTGTCCTGAGTCTTGTCTTCCTCTTCATAATCCGGCCCTCACTCTGCTCTACTTCCAAATGATGCTTGTTTGGTACTTACAGCAGGTGCTGTAGCACAATGGAAAATACACATGGGTGGTTATTAATGACACATCACAAATAATGTTCCTATTTTGTTGTGATAAATATGGCCAGGATCGAAGAAAGAAAGATTACTAGTAAATTATCAGCAGATTACTAGAGCTTCCATTTCTTTTATATTTAACAATGTTGATATGACTAAATAAGCTGCCTCCACACTCGTACAGATATTTCTGTTTTGGCATGGTAAGAATTGGAGCTAAGGCAAATTGAAGCTGATCTCTTCTGAGGAATAGTCCTTACCTACCAGTTCTTACACCGCCACCAGTGTGTGAATGTGCAAAATGTTTACACAATGAAAGCCCATACCCACAAAGTTTTTAAAACAAGTTCTCTTTAGACTGAACTTAATGGTTCTTGCCCCATTCATGACAAATGATTGCAGTGAGCACTGTAATGTTGAGCCCAGCACTGGGCGAGCTCACTGTAGTGCTTTGGAAGGGGTTTTAGCCCCCGACCCCCGAGCGCTGGTTCCCCATCTCCAGCGCTCGGTCTCCTGGCCTCCTGCTGCTGCCCCCGGCTGTGCCGTCAACTGGCTGCGCAAGCGCGCATGCCCAGCACCAACCCAGCGAGATCCTGGCCCACGTGCGGGCCGCAACGCAGACGTTAAGAGCGCCCCCAGCTCCCTACCTTCAACCGCTGCCTGCCAGCCCACGGCCGCACCCTTCGACAGCCGCGAGCGCTCACAGCCCTGCCCGGCATCGCTGCGCTCCCCGGGAGAAAAGAGGGAAGTGGATCCAAATCCCTGACGCCGGGAGCCTGCAAAAACCTCACACATCTTGCGTAAGTGTGTGCCCTGCCGTTTCCCAAGCATTTCTAGTGAGGTGCAACCTGTTTGAGACATTTACCCCAGTCATCTTGTGCACACCCTGCTGGTAGCAACGAGTGGACTCTGCTGCATGCCCTACTTGCCTCGCCTGGCACCAAACACGTCCTGCCATGCTCCTGATAGACCCTCGACCCCCGCTGGTCCCCCCTGCGGCCATGACCACCATACCTCCTCTGGAGCCGTTCACAGTCGCAGGCCCACCGCTGTCGCAAGCTGCGAGGTGGAACAAGTGGATGGAGCGTTTGGAGAACTATTTCGACGCGGAGGAGGTCGCGGATGCGCTGCAGCGGACCATGCTGCTGCACCTGGGAGGAGAGGCGATCCATGACATAGCAAAGGAAATAGTGGAAGGTGGGCCGCCTAAAACTTATGCCACGATGAGCAACGCAATTACCGCATATTTCGAACCTTTCCCCAGCCCCGACTACAAGAGGTTCTTGTTCCGCCAAGCCCGCCAGCTCAGTAGACATCTTTTATGCCAGACTGAAAAAGTTAGCCAGCACGTGCACCCTCCCGGATGCAGACGACGAAATCCATGCTCAATTCATACAAGGCTGCGCATCATCGAAACTCCGTGAGAGAATATTGGAAGTGGACAATATGCCCATGCGCGACATCCTTGCGTTAGGGCGGTCTAAAGAGTTATCCAAGGCCAGAGCCGCGCATATGGAACCGAAGCCGGCAGTCGCAATCAAAATAGAACCTGTGTGCGCCATCAGGACGGACGCTCCAGAAAACCGAACGAAGCAACCCCGATGAGGAATACCGTACCAGCTCAGTCTTCACAAGGCAGCTCCTGCGCGTGGTGTGGAGGTGCGACACCTCACAACGGAGCGTGCCCGGCACAGGGAAAGATCTGCAGCGCATGCGGAAAGGCTAACCACTTCGCAAGAGTGTGTCTGTCGGTGCCAAAGAAGATGCAAGGTGGCCCGTAAGACTACTAGAACCGTTACCCAACACTCCGACCAGCAGTGACATGAACGACGACGAAGTGGACACAGCCTCTGTCCATGTCGTGTGAATGCTTAACACCCTGGCAGCCACGCCCTCAGCGGCCCCCATGTGCACTGTCAACGTGCACGACCAAGCAGTAGCAACTCAGATTGATACAGGTGCAACAATCAATCTGATGGCGGCCAGCACTTATCGGACACTAGAAAACACACCAGCTCTCCACCCCACAAGAGTGCAAATATACGCCTACGGCACCAGTCGTCCGTTGCGACTCTGCGGAATGTTCCGAACTGAGCTGTCCCACGAATCCACTCGCTTACAAACCAAAGTCTACGTGTCGCAAGAAGGGTCGGGATTCCTGCCTGGTTGCAGAACAGCCCAAGATCTCGGACTGATCCATTTCGTGCTTGCAGTCCAGGCCCACAGCATGGACCGCATGTCGCTATTTGAAGGGATCAGTTGCTTGAAGGGGCCCGCCATCCACCTCCACATAGACCAGTTGGTTGCCCCGATGGCCTTCCAGCACCGACGCATCGCATTCCGCCTGCGGCCCGAAGTAGAAGCGGAGCTGCGTTTGCTTGAAAAGGCTGGAATCATCGAAAGGGTAAGTGTCCCCACCCCCTGGGTGTCGCCCATTGTGGTAGCCAGGAAACCGAAGCAACCAGACGCCGTGCGGATCTGCGTGGACATGCGCATCCCCAACCTCGTGATCAAACGGGAGCGTCATCTGACACCAACAATAGATGACATTATTGGAGAACTATCTGGTTCAAAGTGGTTCTCCAAGATGGACCTGAGGTCTGGGTAACACCAAATCCCTTTACACCCGGATTCATGCCCGATCACCACCTTCTCCACGCACGCTGGGCTATGGCGATATACCCGGCTCAACTTTGGCATATCAAGCGCAGCAGAAGTATTCCAAAACTTCATACAGAATGCCCTGCAGCGGCTGGGTGGCGTTCTGAACATAATTGATGACATCCTGGTTCACGCGCCCACCCTTAAGGAACACATCCAACGCCTCCAGACAGTCTTCACCAGGCTTCAAGAATGAGGCCTAACTCTCCACCGTGAAAAGTGCGACTTCCTGCTCGGGGACATTAGCTTCGTTGGCTATCGATTCTCTGATCAGGGAATCTGCCCAGACCCGAGAAGGTCAAAGACATCCACGATGCTCCCGCCCCGACATCAGTGACGGCCGTCCGCAGTTCCCTCGGAATGGTCACCTACTGCGGGTGATTAATCAAAGACCTGTCGGACCTCACAGGGCCCCTTTGCGACCTCACAAAGTCCACTGCCACCTGGGAGTGGGGCCCAGAGCAACAAGAGTCGTTCCAGAAGACCAAGGATGCACTCTTGGCAGATACGACGCTGGCCTACTTTGATCCCCGGAACGAGTCACAACTTGTGGTGGACGCCAGCCCGACTGGCCTGGGAGCCGTGTTAATTCAACATCATGCATGCGGGGAGTGGGCCCCAGTCGCGTATGGAAGCCAAACCCGAATGCCAACTGAACAGCGATACTCGCAAATCAAAAGAGAAGCCATCACCATCCTGTGGGGGTGCCGGCATTTCCATATCTACTTGTATGGATACCCCTTTGTTGTATTCACTTACACAAGCCTCTAGTCCCACTTTTCCAGGGCTCTTCCTCCTGTCCTCCTCCTCGGATCGAAAAGTGGGTGCTCCAGTTACAGGAATTCCAATTCACTGTCGAATATCGACCGGGCACCCGAAACCCTGCCGACTTCCTGTCGAGACATGCCCGCCCAGTTACCGACTCGGGAACGGGCCAGTGCAGACTACAGCAGCCTCCCAGGTGGGAAATACATGTTTGTCGTAGTGGACGACTTCTCCCGGTATCCTGAAGTAGAAATACTATCGTCCACGGCAGCGTCTGAAGTTATACCGAAATAGGAGATGATCATCGTCACTCATGGCCTCATGGGGTACCTGCGCACCGACAATGGGCCGCCCTTCAACAGCGCTGAGTTTGGGGAGTACCTGCTGTCTCACAGCATCAAACTCCGACGCATAACCCCAAGGACGCCCCATCTAATGGGGAGGTCGAGAGGCTCATGAGGACCCTAAACAAGACTGTCCAAATATCTCTCGCGGACGGCCAAAGTCTGGAACTTGCCATCTATCAGTTCTTGCTGGAGTATAGACTGACCCCCCACTGTACAACCGGAGTCCCGCCGAGCCGTCTCTGTCTTGGAAGGGTAGTCACCGACACTATTCCTCACCATCCACAGTGGGCGACATCACCAGCTCCACCAAACCAGTCTATGGATCGAAGAACCAAGACAAATGCAGAAGCGTCCCACCGAAGAAAGGCCGTCCATAGCCCCATTGCAGTGTGAGGCCAGGTGTTGGTAAGAAATCGGCACCCGGGAGGAAAATTCCGTTTACCATTTGAGTTGGACCCTTGGACAGTAACACACATTAACGGTACCATGATCACTGCATCCCGGCGGGGAGAGAGGGTCACTAGGAACGTATCGTTCTTCAAGAAAGTCCCAGCAGGTGGATACGGAGAATTTCCAGAACCGAGGAGTTGCCACCAGGATGTCCCCCAAGGTCCAAGCGGAGTGTATGCGGGTGATCAGCCGGCCCGACCCTCCAGCCCAAGAATCGCTCCGACTGCGCAGGCCCAGGAAGACAGCCCTTTGCAAGGAGCGCAGAACAGCCAGGGCCCTGCTGAAGGTGACTGTTCGGACGACCTGTTCCAAACTCCGCCAAGCCGTGGCAACCAAGGCAGATACCAACTGCGGCCCTGTCCAAGGCCGTCTCAGAAATACCGAGACTTTGTTGTCCGCTGCTGGCCAAAGAAGTAGAGGGACCGGTATGCCATCTACATTTCAAGTAAGACTGTTACAGTTTGTTTTGTGGTTCACAGAGACTGATGCGTTGTAACAATCTGTCTAATGTATATCTTTTGTACGTGCGATGGTTTCTTTCATTCCGAAGTAAAGGAGGATTGTAATGTCGAGCCCAGCACTGGGAAAGCTCATTGTAGTGCTTTGGAAGGGGTGTTAGCCCCCCTCCCCTCTTGGGCGTGTAAGCAGTGGGCTGTCCCTGCGTAGGCGCGGGCGGCACGCTCTATTGTTAATAAAAGCCCAGGGCTCTAGGCGTGGCGTCAGAGCAGTAGCCGGCCACGGTAACTAATCCACGTGTGCTGGGCATTATTTATATAAGTGTCCCCTGCGACACCACAAGCAAGTTGACTAAAGTTGTGCACCCCTCAGTCATTGTTTGTTGTCAATATCTGAGACCATTGAACCTGATTACTGCAATGGGCCATGCCATTGATGTTTGATAATGCCCGTTGGTCGCTCACAGACAAGGGTATCAATCGTAATTTCACGTTGAAGGACCA